>NC_056731.1:1568867416-1569579916 GCF_019279795.1 Protopterus annectens | reverse complement strand
GTCTTTATCAGACTGAGCTACTGGGGAGGTGTTGTGTGCTGCCTGTGACATTTTTATCTGGTACATAATTTTGTGCACAGTACTTTTATTATGACATGCTGCATTATTTGTTTCTCATTTTCAGTACAAATTATGCATACACAACAGACATTGGTGTCACTGTTTGTGAAACATGTGCACATTAGCTGGATTGCACATTTGACTGTTTTACAACTACATACTGCAATTTAGATTCCTGAATACAGAGTGTAGGTTTTAAGCCTGCACCTGTTAGCCTTATACATTTTCAGTACATTCACAGCTACATATGGCTGAAATTGAAAGGTTAACACAGGATAATGCTGTTAACCTTGTAAAACACATTCTGATGGGAATATGTACTGTTGTTTTTTTTTCAGTTATTTGACGTGCCCATTCTAAAGTATCCAGACAAGCAGTGCTAAATCAGTTCACCTCAGTTAATGCATTCTGCAGGACATACACATTTCTATTTATTAGGTACAAGTAAGATGACACACACCAGTGTTTCATCTTTATTAGTTTTGACATACATATCTGTGTACGACTCAGAAATCCACAACTACTATTCCTGCATGATCTGCACAGGGGAATGCTTTTCATAGGTTCATACTAGGCTATCTGCCCTGGGGCATTTATAAGCCTAGCCTGAGTGTGTTTGGCTTTCGCCACCCTTTGATTTGAGTTTGCTGTGCCCTTTTTAAGGTTAGTTTACTGTGCCTCTGTCTAGTAGTGACACAGAAGTAATCCCTGGGGTAAACCTACGATCTCCCATCCACTCATCAAAATTCCTCTTGAAGAGTCAGTGAGGTGCTCTGCCTAACATGGACTGGGATTCTATTCCAGAGTGAAGGGAGCCTCTGGGTTATGAATCTGTCCCTCCAGGATGTTCTATTTATTTCTGTGCTGAGGTTCAAGTCCCTCGAGCGCGTGGTTCTAAGGGATTTAGATTTTCTGAGGTGGAGCATGTCCATTAATTCTGGGTTGGACATAGCTTTGTATGTCAGGCATAGATCGCCTCGAAGTAGGCAGTATGCAACTGAGTAGAGCTGGAGTTTTTTTAACCGGGCAGCATGTGTGATCTGTTTGAGTTCCTTGATCCTCTTTGTGAGGTACTTTTGGGGTCTTTCTAGTTGCTGCAGGTGTTGGGTAAGGTACATCCCAAAAGGGGCATTGTATTCTACGATGGGCCTGATGAGGGATGAATAAAGGGGCACTATTACCTCACTTGATCTAGATGTGAATCCTTTCATGATAAGGTGGGCTATGTAGAAGGTCTTTCTAATTTTTCATTTTTAACTGTTACAGTAGCCCTGACATGGCACTTTCTTGGCAGGTTCACTCAGACACACGCATACAAATTCTAATATTCCTCTCCTGCATACTGTATCTTGTTTGCTACTGACATCTGTATTACACAGCAGCTGGGAATACTCCATTGTAACACTGGCAGCCTGACACAGGCATTTATTCCTGACTTTTACAGCACAATTATATATACAGGCAGTACTACCATTACTATAATTTTGATTTCTTACTGCTAATAGTAGGGGGGATTCTGTACTCACCATACCTCCCAACTGTGCCAAAGTACTCAGTTTTTACCAAGTTTTGGGGTTCAAATGAAGGGGTGCACGATTCCCAAGTGGCACCCCTTTATTTCCAATTTTTTACTTTTGTTTTTTTAATTTTCGTGCTGTTAGAGCTGACATCATCACGTGCACAATGATGTCAGCTCTGTCAGGGCTACCAGCCTGTCAGAATTGTGCTCAAGGAGCTCACGCATTTCCGTCTGGCCTGGCTGCTCAAATGCGAGCGGAAGCGGCAACGGCAACAAACGGTTGCTAGTATAACACTATGAAGACTCCAAGTAAGGAATTTTTGGCAGGAATGGCGTTACAGGACTATACTCCAAGTAAGAAAACTAATGGCAATGTCGGCAGAAGGGTGGGAGTGGGAATGGACTAACTCTGCGGAATGAAGGCTCCAAGTAAGGAAACTAATTTAACTCAGAATAAATTGTGTGTGTGTGTGTGTGTGTGTGTGTGTGTGTGTGTGTGTGTGTGTGTGTGTGTGTGTGTGTGTGTGTGTGTGTGTGTGTGTGTGTGTATCATTCTAATTACATTTCTTAGTAACACCTAATGGACAAGCATTAACTATTATGTACAGAAGAGTTTGGCAGCAGCTTCTGGAAGATGCAACTGGGCAATAAGAAAAACTTCAGCTTATATCTGTGGCTCCAAGATCTTCACTAAATTGCTAACTGAGGCTTTTCCTTTCAGAAGTGCAGACTGCTTTGAATGCTTCTTCCATCCAGAAATATATCTGAAACCTGTTACTTGCACAAACCTTGACCATTATTTTCACTTAGAGGAGGGAGCTCTGTGGTGTGTGTTTCTTCATCAAACTTCACAGACGCACCATACAGTTAAAACAAGCTCTGTGTTAGACAAAAAACGTCTGTAGTATTTGTTCTAGTAAGCATTACACTGGAATGGAAACATATGGCATAGATTCTGAATTGTTAGGTCTAATCTGGTTAGCATTCTGAACTTTTTGAAAAAGCCAAGACTGGTGGCAGACTTAGTCTGTTGTGATTATTTTGTGGTTGAAGGGCAGCATAAAGAATAAATGATCTTCTGTATTAGGAGCTAAGCGTTGGTTTATTCTTAGCTCTAAGAGGGTTGTTTGCAAGTGCATAACGGATGATTTCAGATCATATGAATGGTGGTTAAGCAGCAGTCATTTCTCTTATGATCCATTATTGTCTTGCATCTAGGGCTTATCAACTCTGTGCCATTTGGAATTCACTACGCATGTTGGGATGGTTAGAGTTAAGTAAGCTGTTTTTGAAACATGAAACACTATTTGGAGAGCTGCATAAGTACCATACACTCTCAATGCTTAAGAAAATGTCACCATGTATACATGACATTGGCATCAGCAACACTGATCATTTTGCATAAAGAGTATAAACCATACTAGCTGAACTTTATCAACTATCGATTTGAACATGAATACTACAGTCTGTGTATTTTATAGAAAGACTTCCAGAAGAATACATGATTCAATCATTCATTAACAGGTTTGGGTTTAAAACAGCTGTTGCCAACAGTTGCTTGCCTGGATTATTTTTTTACACTGATTAAATTGATTAGAAGACCACAATGTATTATATCCATTTCTGACTTTCCCAAGGGAAAGATCATTTAGCTCCTTCTGTCACTCTGAGCAGTATATTGTCTGTTTTAATTGTTACTACTTTACAGTAATTATCAAGCTGCCAATATTAGTTGTTTGTGTGCTGGAGATCATAGCTCTCAATTAAATAGGGACAAATCTCAACGGAATCAGATACAAATCCAGAAATAATCGGGGACACTTTTTAAATTATCTGTACTGTTAACCTGAGATGTTAACAAAATAAGACAATATGAGTGAATAGAATTTGCGTCAAAGTCAGGGACATCCCTGAAAATCAAAGAGAGTGTGTGTGTGCGTGTGTGTGTGTGTGTGTGTGTGTTTGTGTTTAAATGCCCCCCATGTAATACCCCTGGTGGCTAGAAGTACTCAAACAACTGTACATTGGATGCAAGGTAAAAATAGCCTAAAGTCCCTAACCACCACCACTTCTGAGCTTTGCCCAGGTTTTTTGTGCAAAGAGTTGAGAGCTATGGTGAGAAGTGAAAACTGAATTTGTATTCCCCCATTACTGGCTTTGTTTACCCAGGTTTTTTGTGTTAAGAGGTTGAGAGCTATGGTGAGAAGTGAGAAATGAATTCATTAAATGATAGCCATTAAGTTTCAGTCTTCCTATTTTTCAGGAAGCTGCTGATTTGGTATAGTGGTATGTTGCTCTGACTGTAGTGCATAGGGTCCTGGGTTCAAAACTTGCCAGTGAAATGAATGGTTGTAACACATTTTATTCTAGCAACTTTACAAAATTATACAAGCGATGTTTAAACTGTGTCCCTGGTTTTTGACCTTTTGTCCCCCCCCCAAAAAAAAAAAAAAATTAAATATAAGTGTGAGAAGCTGTGCAAGATGCCCATGGCTTACACTACTATCATTCTATTTATAGTGTGGGTGTGGCGGTAGCCTTTTATGATGGAAATGTTCTGAACTGGGCAGTTTTGTCATTATTGGTTCATGCATTGCCAAGTCTATTTTCATTGTGAGACAGTATTGCTTTGTTTACCAGATGTCTTAGTGTTTGTGCATTGTTGTGCTGTAAAATGTAAAAATAAAATCCAAATAATCATTGTAGAAGTAAAGCAGTATGCACACATTAGTGTTTATGGTAAATGGGGCAAAATAACCAGGTAATGGGACATTGGAATAGCTGCAGGGGGACTCTGGTGCCATATTTTGGTTGTCTGTTCTTCAGTTTGCGTTTGAAAGTTGATATCCCACAATTCCATTGGAGTGCGTGGGGTTACATAATTATGTATGCAAAGTATATGTTAATCAGTGTACAGATTTGTGCCTATTTTTCATGGGCCTTGTTCAGATTTTTGATGTTTCCAGGTTGAGAGGTATGGTACTCACTATACTGTGACACAGCTGAGCCAGTTGCTGGGCATGAGCCTCAAAATTCTGGGACCTATCAGCAGCAGCTGTATGGGGAGACATCACACATTAATCACACCTGCACAGTCACAAGTTGAACTTTTTCATACTTAGAGATACATAAGACTGCATACTTACAGACAGGTGGGATATCCTGAGGTTGGGCTTCTTGGATCCACTGGTCCAAGAGTGCACCTATCCTCAGCTTCAGGTCATTATGGTGATGACGTACCTGCTCACCAGTCCAGCACTGGTGAGATCACGTGCAAGCTGGTTCCAGGCCCCCGCTTTGTACTGTGAGCCCTGGTACTGGCTCTGCAGCAGCCTGCCATCATGGATTTTAACTAGGAGCCCAACCATGACTCTGGACTCCTGGATGCCCCAACGTTGCACTTCGAAGCACACACCTTCACCAATGCCAGACATTTTGGTCCTGCTGTGTGTAATCCCAAATGGTTATGGCTGTACTCCCACCTGTGCAGTTTAAATAGGGCAGTTTTTCCACACTTTTTCTTGATTGGCCAGTTTTAATATGTTGCACTATCCTTAGCTCCATGCAAATCTGCATAGCAATGCTTACACCAACTAAGCAGAGCTGAAACCAGGTAAGCAATGCTTACACTAGCAAAGCATTGCTTAAAATCTATACTTGTTTGTTAAATTTATACATTACTTTTTACATTTATATTTTACATATTCCTACCTCTACTGTGCTATATGTGAGCCATATGATTGACCACTATCATTCAAATTCCTTAAAAGTTTATTAAATAATTTGGCAAAGGGAGATTCGAACCAAGCATGTTCTACATGCTATACCATGGCAGTGCCACTATGCTACAGCAGCTTGATGACATTGACTATGACAGTAGCACTTGTCTATCATTTTCAGGACTTCAGCCAGGCTAAGCATAGCAGCACGCCATGCAAACAAGCTGTGCACCACTTAAACTTTGGATTCATTTGATGAAAAAAATATTACATTTTTTAATGTCTATTCCTTTCCTCTTGCCCTACTGCTTCCATGCATGTAGGACAAGAGTGGATAAATTTGGGGGTGTTCATTTGAAGGCTGCTGCCATCTAGGTGTTTGTGTTTTTTATTTTATTTTTTTCAGTGTCCGCGTACACTGAAATGTTAGCTATTTACATTTCAGTGTCTGTGGACACTCGTTTACTATATAATATTAGATCCAGGCTCTAATATTATATAAACTGACACTCATCTGTGTCAGAAAGTGCTGTACGGCACTTTCAGAGTGAAGGGGGTGTGTTTCATGTGCAGGCAGTGCTGACACACGCCCTCTGCGCTTGCTCCTAGTTCGTGTCCATTTAGATTAGATAGCAGCGCTCCTTCATGCATATGGAAGGCCCGCTGCTATCCTAAACGGACACAAACCACTCCATGGAAGAATAGCCTTATTCTTGCATGGAGGTTTGTGAATCCAGCAGAAAGATTAAAACACATCATAAATTGAAATATTACTCAAAAGCTCAAGATGACCAAATCTAAACACAAAAGCAGCAAACGAGAGCTGGGATATGTTAGAGGTTGGTGCATTATGGGTAAGGATGGAGCATGACAGTTTTTTAGTGGCCACGAGTTAAAGTAATGGCCGAGTCGAATCCCAGAATTGGATCTGAGCCCAACAGTTGAGGACAGAATGAAAACTGACAACATTAGATTGAAAATATAAATGGACAGAAGTAAAACAACAAACATCAAATCAAATATAAAAAGGACAGCATCAAAGAGAGGGAGAGAAAAAAAACATTAGTGTTAGTTATGTGACATATCACCTATCAGAGTGCTAGACAGATGTGTACTACACAAGCTATATAAATGCTACTAGGACACTTCATATATTTCTACCAACATGCATTAGCCCAAGGCCATATGGTAGAAGGTGCAAGCATGTGTGCAGTGTTGCTGTATCAATGTAAACATGTGTATGTCAGAAGAAAGTATGAGCAACAGTGACAAATGTTAGAGGGAAGGATGGGCAATATGGTGTCAATGGGAACACAGCCACCAAATAATAAGAGCCCTCAACACAACACCCTGCCCTTAAAACTGATACTCCCAAACCACAATATACTACCTAACCATCTGGGTCAATGACCCAAACATGTCCCCCCTTACAGAAGCATGAGGTATCCAACAACACATATACTCTGAGTTAGGCAGTGTGCAGGACACACCTGCAAGACAACATGTCATATCAGTGAGTAATAGATGCCCTGCAGTAGGACAGATGTGTATCAAGTGTCATGCATAAGGGTTTGTGAAGAAAAAACAGCTGTGTAAGTTACCAAAACAGTAGATTTCTGAATGTATCACTGCTGCAGTATTGCTTGCATATAGGGATATCCTGTCAAGGGTACTGTGTGTCTGGCCAGCACACCACAGCTTGGTTACCTTCATCGTGTGTTATTCATCTGACTTATGGCCCAAGTGCAAGATCACTAAGTGCTACATAAGAGACGTATGTGCGAAAAAATCCTCAACTCTTTCTTGCCCCAGATCAAGGAAACACAACCAGAGTATGAAACAATCAGAATAAAAAAAAAGGGAGAAAGGGCAAAGAGGTAACAATACTGCAACAGTAGACCTTCTTAGACATCTGCTGTAATGGTAAGTTATTATATGTCCTTCACCGATCACTGTTGCAGCACTAAATATGTATATGGGAAGATTCCCCGAGCTGTATAGAATATCTGGGACGAGGACTGAGGAGTGAAATTGGAGTCTAGAATTCTTCAGAGTATTGATCCAGTGTGCCTATTTATAATCCTGTAATATGTATTAATCTTGTAATGTTTAATAAAGGTGTGAATTGAAGTCCAAGTGGCTGCTTCCAGGATGGATTCTGAATCCAGACCCTTGAGAAAATGCAACAGAGTCTTGACCTGGCATGGGAGGGATTTTCCATGGAATGAGAAATAGAAGCAGTAAGGTCTATCTTCTTGTTCTGGAAAGAAACAAAGAATTATCAAACTTTATAATAGACTTGAATTTGTCTAGATAAAATCTGAGCTATCTGTAAACATTTAGGGTATGCAAAATGCTTTCCCACCTTATTTTGTGGATTGGGGAAGTAGATAGGAAAACTAAAAGACTACTTTACAGACATTTCATTAACAACTTTAGGCATAAAAGAAGGCTTCGACCTCAGGGATACCCTGTCCTTTTGAAATATAAGAAAAGGAGGAGAAGCCACGAGGGCTTGTAACTTAGACGCTCATTGCTTAAGTGAGGGCTACCTGCAAAACAGTCTTCCAAGTACAACATTTCACACAGGAAGGTTCAAAAGAAGGAAGTGTCAACTTTTCCAAGACATAAATCAGGTCCCAGGAAGGAGCTGAAATAGATTTTATTGGTGGACAGATATGAAGGAAGCCTTTTAAAAATTGTTTGGCCTCAAAATATGCAGATGAAGGTGGATCTAAAGGTAAGTAGGTGAGATAGCTGACAGATGTGCATTAATGGAAGAATATACCAGACCTGAATTGAGCATCTCACACAAACAGAATATATAATACGAATACTCATGTGATAAGAGTCCTGTTTTTTTTTTCTTTTGGCACCAAATAGAAAATCGTTTTTTTTTTTTTTTTTTTTTTAAACATATGATTTCCTTGTAGCAGGTTTTCTAGCCTCCTGTAATACCTGTTGCACTTCCTCAAAAAGAGATGTCTGAATGGAATCAAAATCCTATCATTCAAACAATCAAGTTTAGGGTTTGCAAGTATGGGTGAATGAGAAAGCTCTTCTATTATATGGGCAAGTCCATAATGTGTGGTAACTTGTAGTGATTGCCCTAGACCATGTGGAAAAGAAGGGAAAAACAATGCTGTCTGGGCCAAAATGTGGTCACTGATATCTTTATATTGTCCTTCAATATTTTGAGAATGTCTTTTGGAATTAGGGAAAATGCAGAAAATACATAAAGGAATTTTTTTTCTTTTTTCTTTTCCATGAAATTGGTAAAGCATCTATTTTCCAAGCCTCTGGTCATGAAATTCTGGAGCAACAGTTACTGAAAACCTACGGTGATGTGATGACTGAAGAATCAGAATCACAGCTTTCATTTCCTTGATATTTGTGTGGCAGTTAGGTTCAGTTCTGCCTTGGACCACTTATGCCTTAACCAAACACCTTGGAGTTTTGTGTTCCCATGCTTAGATCTGAAGCATCTGGGAAAATCTCTTGGCAAAGACAGGACAACAGAAAAAGCACTCCTGGGTTAAGTGAAACCTTGTTGATCTAATAAAGAAATTCTGATTTCATGAAGGGCAAAAGAGGAACTAAGAAGCTCAGGGGATGGTAATGTTTTGCCCAAATGGATATGAGATACGACTGAATGTTCCTCATGTGGAGTATGGAAAAAGGGAAGCATTTGAAATGGCTGAAGCCACATACTACAGGGCTCTTAGTATCTCACTTTCTATCTCTCTCTCTTGCTGAGGTAAGTTCTATGAGGACAGACTAGAAATATTAAAAACTTTATTTTGTCATGAGAAGAAGAAGGACAGATTTCTTCAAGTTTAAGATGAAACCCAGCCTCAACAGAGGGAAACAGTAAACTTGAGGTCTTGAAGAAGCTGGTCTCTTGAAAAGGCCTGGAAAAAAACATCATCCAGGTAAGGGTAAATATGTATATCCTGAAGCCTGTAAAATGCTATGATGGGAGCCAGACATTTGGTAAATACACCTGGAGGTGTAGAAAGACCAAAGGGCAAAATAGAGAAGTGAAAATGAAACTGTAAGACACAAAACTTTATTTTTTTTGTGAACTGGATGAATAGGACTATGAAGATAAGTGTCCTTGAGGTCAAGATTAACAAGTAAAACCTAAGAAAGGATCAAAG
Organism: Protopterus annectens; assembly: GCF_019279795.1. NCBI lineage: Eukaryota > Metazoa > Chordata > Ceratodontiformes > Protopteridae > Protopterus > Protopterus annectens. The sequence continues at coordinate 1,569,570,458 of NC_056731.1, read as the reverse complement.
GAAGAAGAATTTGCACGGATAGCATCTTAAATTTTTATACCACTAAAAAGGTGTTGAGGACTGATAAATCCAGAATGGGTCTTCATGAGCCCTCCTTTCTGGTAACCAGAAAAAGTCTTGAATAAAATGATTTTCTCTATTGGCAGAGATGAGCTCTCTCTATAGCTGTCTCATGGTACAAATCATGCATTACAGGGAAACTGGTGTTCTTGGTTCGAGGATACTAGAGGAATAAATGAATGGTTCAGAGGACAAAGCCATGTTAGTTTGTAGCCTTTCGCAATGATACTAAAGACCCATTGATCTGAAGTTATAAGTCTCCACATGGGAAGGGAGTGAGAAAGTCTGCTTGAGAGAGGAAACGTGGATAGGCTGAGGTGGAAGGAAAGGGGGAAGCGGCAGAAACGTGTTGGTCTGTCTGGTAAGGAGCCTTTAGAACCTTTAAAGTCTGATTTGGTTTTCTCCTGAAACCTATTTTTGTGTACATTTTACTCTTCTGATAAGTTTATTGTTCCATTCAAAACGTGAACCTGGTTTGGAAGGACAGTTACACTGAAAGCTAGGGACAAAGAAAACAAAAATCTGTTTGAAATCCTAAAAATCTTACCTCTTCCTGCAGGCATTTAATGTCAGTATCTGCAGGACAAACAAGATTTACCTTGTCCAGAGGAGCATCTAAAAGTTTAGGCTTGACATCTTCTGGCAAAAGCTGTAATCTCAGCCAACAGTATCTTCTAAGAAAAGAACCAGTAGCAATATCTCTAGAAAGTGCATCTGCAGAATCATAACTGTATTTAATGGATTGTCTGGCTACTTGGGTATCTGAGTTAAGCAGAGATAAAATATAAGATTTATTGTCTGACTCAGGAATTCCTGAAACAACTTTTTCATACCACTCAGAAAAGAAAAATATCCAAATCAAGTGGGTTTTATTGATTAAGGCATGGAAAGAAAGTGTAGCAGAAATGAATACTCTCCCTACCTGTGTATAACTCTACTACCCTTGTCATTAGGTAAGGTATTAGTAGACAGAAGAAATTTAGTGGGTTTATCCAACTCTATAGAAATTACTGCTGGATCTGAGGAAGCATTTTGGAACAAAAAAACTGTGTAGGTCAGGGACCTTATAAAACCTATCAGGTTTTTGGGGAGCTGGAGGCTGCGATTCTGCATTCAAACCAGCAGTGGCAAGTGTCCCGTAAGGCTTCCAGCACAGGACAGATTGCAGAAAATTTAGTAACACCCATGTGTATCTATCAGCTGTCCAGATTTTTGAAGGCATACTTACCTTTTCTCAAACTTTTGCTCCATCCTTCATACAACTGGAAATTATTTTGAGAAGTTCTAAGTTAATGGTGCCAGCTTTTAAAAAGCATCCTTAATATACAGCCTTTTCTTTAATTATGTTTGATTTGTTTCTAATTCTGGATGCACAAGTTGAAAGCTATGTATCCATTTATAACAGGTTATTATACATCCCTTTGCATATCAGACACTTGTTTTGCTTCCTACTGAAATGCTGCATAACTTTTAAAATGGAGTCACCAAAAGACAGCTCTTCAAGGGAAGAGTCAGAAGACATAGTACCATCATCCTCCAACTCAAAACCAATAGGAAAGTGAATTTGTGAGGATTAAGCTAGAGAGTCCACCTCTGACTCAGAGACCTACTTTTCAGAAGTAGAATCCTTATCACTTTTATGAAGGGAAGAAGATACAGGACAAGAAAGGAACTGAGGAAGCTTTAAAGATATAACAGCTTTGAATAGTCCTTAGGAAAAATCATATCATCCTTTTTGAGGGTCCCTACTGGTATAAAGAACTGAAGGAGAAGCGTGTTTAGTTTTGTGTTCTTCATCTTGACACCTGTAGAAAGGCTCCAACCCCTGACGTACCTCTGTAACGGTACCAGGAACTTCTTTTTGGACTAAGATTTGAGGTATGCACTCGGATCCCTCAGAGATGATCAGCCGTGGTTTCCCCTTCGTATCTATACTGGCCATCTGATTAGTCATGCTGTACTTGTCTACCTGTGGGGGCATAGCAGAGGGAGTAGCAACTAACACAGAGCAGTGTGAAAGCTCATCAAGTATCACAGCAGAGATGTCCAGGTCCAGCTAAACAACTGAAGCTTCAGGCTTTAATTTATTTATCTTCTTTTGCAGCTGGTGAGGCATGCCCAACTAGGAAGATTCAGAGGACAGCCTACCCCCATTTGAGATACTTTAATCTCTGGTTTTCTAAATGGATTTTTAGGAAAGCTAAGTGATGTTTCGTAGTTTTATGGATGAATAATTTACAAACAAACACTCCTTATAGTCATGATTAGGACCAAGAGAAAACAAACAGTGTGACTATCTTAGGTTCATAGGTGTTTACTAGGTTAACAACCACAAGGGCCAATTAAGCCTAGCCATGCAGCCCAAATCTCTGACAAGTTCAGGTACAGTTGATAAGTGTAAGCAGGGGCTTGGGAGATTAAACATTTACAAGCAGGGGCCTGGGAGATGAATCATTTACAGGTTGCCTGTGTCCATTAGAAACATAGATGCCAAGCCAGGTATGACTTTCCTGTTCCCCATCCAATTGTCCAAGTTACACTTTTGTTGGGCTTGGGAGAAACTCTGCTTCACATGGATGAGGAGCCTGTTCCAGAGATGGGGTAGTGTCTGGGATACATACCTGTCTCGCCAGTAAGTACTATTTATATCACAGACAAGGTTTAAGTCTTTATAACAGGTAACTCTGCTGCTGTTTGTTTTGTGGATCTGCAAGAGGTCCATCAAAGTGGAGTCTGACAATGCCCTGTATGCCAGGCATAGATCTCTCCTCAACAGCCTGTAGGTGACAGGTCTTGAGACAGTCTGCACAGGACATTTTACTTATGCCCTGTAATTTTTTAATGAGGAACCTCTGTGAACATTCCAATTGTTGGATATGCCTGATTAGGTACATACCAAAAGGGGCACTGTACTCAATGACACGTCTGATGAATGCCGAATACAGTGGAACAATGATTTCCTTGGACCTAGATGCCATGCCTTTGTTTATAGGTTGTGCAACATAAAATGATTTCCTCACTACTGTACAAATGTGATGGTCAAAGGTTAAATTACTGTCTATGACCCCTAAGACCCTGACTACTGGGTCAACTCTAAGGGGTGTGTTGTCAAAATGATAGCTACCAGATGTGGATGATGCCCCAAAGGATACTATTATGCATTTCTTGGCATTTAGTTTTAGTATATGGCTCTGATACTAGTTGTTTGTCTGACAGCCTTTCCTGGAGAGCACCTATGTCATTGTGGGATTCAATGGCAGCTCCAAATTTGCAGTCATCTGCAAATTTAGTCAGCCAGAGACCATTAACATTTATGATATCTGCCTCCTGCAACCACTTTACCTTTCTTTGCTGACATTTTCATTTATTGTATTTTTATTTATTTATTCTTTGCTGACTGGATTATTCCCACTAGGCTACTGGCCTCTTTTCAGGGGAGACCTAAGATGGTATTTATACTACTGAGGGAAATTTGGCCAGCAACTCAGGGAACTTCTCTTACTCTTTTTAATAGAAGCTGTATGATCTTTTACATTCACCTGAGTTTCCAATGACTCAGGCAAATAGGACCTCAGTTTAATGTCTTATCTGAAGGCTGGCACATTCAGGAGTGCAAACCCCCAATGCTGCATTGCAGTGCCAGCAACTCAATCACCAGGAATCCAGGAATGGGAGTAGAACACTCAGACATCTGGTCTTCCAGCACTATAAGTGAGTGTGTTAGCTACTGAGGCACTGACACTGAATGATGAAAAATACAATTTTTCAGTCAAAGAATAAAGGAAATAAGAAGGTTCCCCAGTGGAGATAATTGTGTGCCCACATACAACTGGAAGTATCCTAGGCCATACAGATGACACACTGACCCCTGTGTGGGCTGGCAACAAGAAAGTCCTGAGGATTTTTGTGCCCATACTTCCCATATGTGCTGTGTAATGCTGTTCACTTGGGACATATTTTGGTCATAAGTGCTAGAAGAACGCACCTAAGTTTTGGTATGCTGGCCAGATGTAACAGTATCCAAGGCAGGATATTATTATATGTAAATAATACTGCAACAGTTATCCATGATGGGTGTCTGTACCTACAATTACAAAGCTTTTATTTCCCTGTTCTAACACAGGCTATGTCATAATGTGGTTATACCTCCACAATCATACTGCGCCTGCCAGTCCTAAATCAACCTAATAACTACAAACAAAAATACATTAGCTGACATGAAAAGTACTTCAATGACACTGTTAATACTTAAGCTACACTAATGAATCAAAATAATATCAGCTGTACAGATACACACTGCAGTTGTACAGTGTACACACATAGCTGGCAGAAATATTAATGAATGCAACACATGTCACTAAATCATATACATCTCTTCACCTAGACAGATTGTTCTTCACTAGAAAATGAGGTGGTTCTCTTTTGTCTGTGCTTGAAATGCAAAAGAAGGAAAACCAAACAAAATATCTTAATTAAATGTTTAGTACAGTCAGAATAACTTAAAAGGGACATTATAAGATACTGGGAGCATTAAAAGCACTTACAATACATTTCAGGGGCCTTTGCTCCAATCTTTTTGTCCCACCAGTTAAGAACATTAGGATAGTACCTCCACAGGTCACTATAATGTTACCGACACTGCACACCAGAGCAGGCTACTCTAGTAGCATCAGGGATCATCCTGACTAGACAGTGCCAGGTATCCACTTTATACTGGGGACCCTTAAAGTAGTCGTCAGCAGGTCCTCCTGGTAGTTCCTATGCAGCAGGAATAAGAAGACAGTACAGATGTTTAAGAAAAATTACCATAACAGCTGATGTTTGAACATCTGGAACATTAGGAAGCCAGCTTCCTAAGTTTTAAGGCTCTTTCCATGCACCTTAGCCACTGGTAGGCATGAAGGGTGTAGAGTAATACCAGTGGTTAGGGCACCCAAACTTAAGAGCTTTCTTACCTCAGAAGTTAGGGAAGCTAGAGTCCTGCCAGATAGGAACACAAGAACAAAAAAACCCATCATACATCCTAATAAAAAAACAATACAAAACAGGGAAAGAGAAGGAGGAAGCAGCTAGTGCAGCAGTAATCTATTCAAACATCTATTGTTGTGGTAAATTTACTTACACAACTACACTATGTTCATCATTATATCATTGCTGCAGTAGCCTTAAGCAATATGTGATGAATACCAGACCTTACTGAAAAATGGCGGGGGAAGTTGGATCAGAGTAGAGGACCCCTTAGAGCATATTCCTAACAAAACCTGCGCTAGAGAAGTAGTTTACCATGTAGTGCTTGTTAAAGATGTGCATGGGTGACCAAAATGCTGCCTCCAGTATATTTCTACAGTCCACTCCTTATTTATTTATTTATTTATTTATTTGATTATTAGGAAAGTCCAACTGGACCATAAAGAACCCATTTTCAGTGGAGGCCTGGGTAGAAAAGCTCCATAAGACAAACAGTTTATGAACAGTATTAGACAAATCCCAGGACAGAGCAAGCTCTGCACGGTGTGCAGGAATAGTGCAAGAGCTGCGGCAGGCAATATGGCCGATGAGATCCAGGAATGAACTCCCGGGACATGCACGAGCACTCCTACACTATTCCTGCATGGACACCACTGCTACATGCTAATTACCCCATTTGCTGGTGAAAACCATGCAAATGTGGTGAATTAGCGATCCAGGAAGCAAGCAGGCATCTGTGCAGGAATAGTGTAACCTGCAGAAATGTATTCGGTTACTAACCGAATACATTTCTGCAAATTACAAAACGGAGGCATGACAGCTCCAAAGAAAGCATGTATTCGATGTAGTAAGCATGACAATGCCAAATATATGGCCATTGGCATGGGAAATAGTTGCAAAATTATAAAAAATAACTTTTATTATTTTTTTGGCTGATTTCAGCCGTTTAAGCATAGGGCAGTGGTGCGCAAACTGGATCGGCCTGAAAATATGGTAAAAAGTTGGAAATAAGCTTTTAAACCTAAATCAGCATTTTGTCATGATAGTCAATGGCATGCATAAGACAACAATACCAGGGAATAGTGGTTGCTTAGGGAGAAGGCTCAGTGTGAGTGTGGTAACTATGAATTAGCATTTTGTTTTATGCAAATGAGGGGAATGATACTGAATCACAGAATTCCTCTCAGTGTTAGCTTGCACCCAAATGTGTAGGTGCAGCAACACCATGGTATAAGTATAAGAGGTAAACGACCTCATAAGGGGGAGTGTCATGCATGCTGTAAGCTTATTGGAGCTCTGTAGCCCATGTTTGCCCCTAGCTAAGCACAGCTAAGGAAGTGTGTGTGTCTGAGGCTGCTTATCAGTGTTTACATTGCCTAAACCGGTGTGTGCCATGCACCGGGTTTTAAACCAAAAAAAAATAGAAAATAGCAGCTCTGTTCACATCTGAGCACTGGGTATGCACGGCGCACCTCGGGACGTAAACGGGAAGGCAATGGGACGGGAAATCAGCAGTAGGAAGGCAATCAAGGAGAACCAGCATAGCTGGCAGGTGAAATGTATTAGAATCGGCCAATTACACAGGCAGCAGCCTAGCCCAGCACACTACTATAAGCTATGCAAAAACCTTTCACTCTGTTTTTTTCCCACAAACTCTACACCATTGGTGTACACAGATGGGGAAATTTTACCTGACAAAACAAACAAAATGTTAGGGGCTGCTGTTGCTCTCATACATCAATATGTGGAAGAGACTGAGGGTGGTGAGGATATGAATGCTGACAACCAGCCAACAGTGAGGAGGAGAAGAGTGTACAGACCCAGGGTAACCTACCAGGGGCTATATGAGTTGGAGATAGTGGATCGCTATAGGGTGAACAGGGACATTCTACAGCAAATTGTTGAGCTGTGCCGTCCCACACCTCACACACAGAACCAACAGAGGGGAACCCATCCCAGTGGATACCAAGGTATGTATAGGCTTAAGAATACTAGCCACAGGTATCTTCCAAAGGCCAACTGGGGATATCATGGAGATCTCACAGACATCAGCATCCAGGGTACTCCACCAGTTCCTGGATAACATGTCAGCACATGCCGGTGAGCACATATATTTCCTCAACACCCGTGAGGCATTTGACCAGCAATATGCGTCTCTTCCACCAAATAGCAGAATACCCTGAGGTAGTGGGTGCTATAGACTGTACGCATATACACATCAAAGCACCACCCGGCAAGCAGGGTAGGATCTACATAAACTGCAAGGGCTTTCCCTCCATCAACTGTCATGTCATGTGCAATGTACAGGGCATTATCCTGAATGTGTGTGCTGGCAGCCCTGGAAGCAATCACGACTCCCACATCTGCATATTACTCAACTGTACCAGACATTTGCCAGTGCAGACATCCCATATAGCCACCTAGTGGGGGATGCCGGTTACACATTGGAGCCATGGCTGATGACACCCATCAGAAATGCACACACACCCAAACAAGAACTCCATAATGAGGCACACGCCAAACCAGAATCATAATACAGCATGTGTTTGGGATGCTCAAGTCACGGTTCCGCTGCCTGGACATATCCATTGGAGCATTGCAGTACTCTCCAGCTACATGTACACAAATGTTTATTGTATGTGCCATGCTACACAATATGATCCTGCTGAAACAGCTGTGGCAGGAACAGCATGGGGCAAGGCCACACAGCCCCCCACCATTGCCAAGGCCATCACAGGCACAGAGGGACTTGGAGGAGGAACAACCTGAGCCTGCCCATGTAGGCAAAAGGAGGCATACCCAGTATGCTCAGGCTTTGGCAAAGAGGCAACGCATAGCACATACACTGACATGGTAGGGGCCCAGGGAATGACACCTCTCTCTGACTCACACATACAGTAAAAAGGATGCCAAACATGACACTACCTGTGCTTTACCGTGTATAGGGAGTGTACTGTGTGCATCCGACATAGTCAGCCCTCCAGCACCATCCTCAATACTGGCACAGCCACAAGGTAAGTTACTCTTCCTATCAATTGCTGAATGGAGTAGTATGTTCTGCTAGTTGTATCTATGGTATGGATGCGAGCATGCAAGGGAATCGGTTGGCTGAATGGGATGGCAGCAGATAGTGGACACCTATATGGACAGCATGAAATCCATAACAAATACTGGTGTCAATAAAGTAGGCAGTACTAGACAAGGTAACAAATCACACTGTAGTACATGTGGTGACCCAAATGTGTGTCCATAGGACACATACATGCATGTCAGTGAGGCTCACATACCCAACACCAGCCTCAGCCTGCAGGACAGGTGTAGATGACCATAAAGAAAAGCTGTACTAAGGCCTCCAATTGATGGCAATAGTGAACAGCCCCCCTCCAGACCTACACAGATAGACTACAACAGGTTTGGCAGTTGTATGTTAGTTCTGAAAGGTAAGAAGTCTGAAACTGAAATGTAGGTCAATAAAACCCAAGATCTGTACTCTACTGATATGCCTCTAGTCTGCATGATAGGTCAGAATACAAAACGAAATGGAAGCCAACAGAGTACCTGAAATACCAGTACAGTCATAGCAAATGTTTACAGTTGTCAGGTGTGCCCCCCCCCAAACCTATGCAAAAATGCAGTAACATGTACATGTAGGTTTAATAACAGTGGAACACAAATTACCTGATCTGGCTCAATTTACAGGATAGATTGCTGCGTGTGCACAATATGCAGGAGTCCATGTTTTAGGTTGTTGTGTGTTCAATATTGTCTGGAAGTGGTCAGCATGTAGGCATGGAGGGTTGTGACTTGGTGGCCTATGGCCAGTACTGTTGATGGCAGGGCCATGTTCTGACAACCGCAATGCCAACCACAATGCATCTCAGCAATAACCATGTCAGCAGTCATCCATACTCACTGTCCAGATGTCAATAACTGTTACTGTCTGAAAGATGGGCATGCCATGAATGTGGGCCCAGATATACACAAAGTACACAGGTGGAAGTACCCTAGACAGAGTACATAAAATGTAACTGTCAGCTGCACACACCTTTGGAATTGTACATACAGATTAGCAGCACATTAGTTGTTTGTATAGTATGGAATACTGATGCAGTCTGGCCAATCAGTGGCAGACCACAAAAGGCACAGTTATGAAGTAATGAGAGTCTGCCTATGTCCCCGCACATGGCAGCATAAGGGGAATGTCTCAGGTATATCTGTGAGGCAGCTGCAAGAAGCTTCCATATCACACATGCACTCAGCTCACTCCACCATCAGCCACAGGTTTATCACAGGTCATATCCCTGCTGTTGGGAATGAGTACAGTATGACCTCCACTTCTGTGTGGGAAGACCCACAGAGTGCAGCATGCTAAAAAGATGTCCCATGCAGGTGTGTCCCTAGCTGTAAGCAGTACCCTGCCAGCATCCAGACCAATGGATTAATATGGACAGGAACTATTGCCATTAACACCTCGCACACTTACCCTATCACCCCAGGAGAATCCAGGGGCTCACAGCCTGGGAATGTAGGAGTGACAGAATGAACTGGCCTGCATCACTACCAAATGCCCTACAGTCCTCTGTCAGAGGCCTGTGCCTCACCCGTACTGCCAATGTATGTTATCTCATGGGGTCCCAACTAACACCATAACACAGTCAACAGAACACAAATGCAAGGGCATGGTGACAAATCCCAGTAGCATGCTCACCATGTCCTACTGCTTGAACTGTGGACCAACCCATAAATAATGCTGGGATGAAGGGACAACTATAGGAATACCTCTCAGATATTGTTCGCATAATGTTAGGAACAGGATAGAATAACAGAGTGGGGGTGTAGAAGCATGGACATCATGGAGTGTGTGAAGTCTGAAACTCTGATGTGTGCCCATACTACCCCTGCCTGCAAACCCAGTAATGGGTGGCTACAAACCTGCTTGTAAACCACAATGTGAGGGACCTGCATTGTGGAAGAGTAACTGACCAGATATATGAGCCCTGCCTCTGGGTAACCTAGGTGAATCTGTACAGCTGAGAGGTATGGCCATTCTGTTATGTTAATATATGTACAAGCAGGGGAACCTCAGCCACCACAGTACCAATGTGCTGGACCGTTTACACTGACCCATCAGCAAGTGTCTGCAGCTACCCCTCCAGAATGGCATGAGTGTGAAAGAATATGTAGGCTTCAGACCACAATACTGGACACAGCTTCACTCATCTTGTATTTCCCAGGAAATAACTGTGAGCAAATAAGTATATCTGTCAGTAGTTGATGACCTAATACATCCTAGTATAAAACAGTACATATGTCTGAATATCTCTGCTAACACCAGCCATGTAACACAAGCAGCACAGACACAATAGTTACAGTATCCTACTATCTGTCGCCCAGTGTGACACCATATTGTCAACCTATCTACAGATATCCTACAGAAAGAGGTTGTTAGCTCTAGGTGTAGAATACCAAATCCTGGACTGGAGTACAACCTACCTGAAATGGATTCACACACTCAACACAGAAGGTCATACTGGGCATGCTCCTACACTTAGAGAAATGAAGCCCATGTCTGGCAACACAGTGGACTATACATATCTGTCAGTCGCAGATGTCTGTGCACACACACACCACATTTTACAGCATTCATGCTTTGCACACATTGGATAGGAATACTCACACATATCCAAGGCCAACACACTATAATATGTCAAACATACACACACACACACAGATGTGGAAAGAGAGAGACAGACAGTGACAGAGAGATTTCCATCATGAGGCCTGTCCCACTCCCACACATCCAAATGGCCAATATGACATGATGTGCTGATGTCAATCACTGTACACATTGCTTTTGGTAGCCCTCAGCCCTATAGTGTCTGTGGTGCTTGTGATAACTCTGTAACATGACAGTACAAATCAGTATTCATCTAGCATTTGTAAACCCAGTCCTGTCAAATTTAAAGTTGTGTGTGACTGAGTGTGTGTGTGTGTGTGTGTGTGTGTGTGTGTTTCCAGAGGAAAGGTTTATGGCCACACACACTGCACTTCCCATTGCCCCATGTTAGCACTCCTACTGATGTCAGCCACCTTGAAATAACCCTCTGGTGAAGTCTCAGTCCTATAAGCTGCGTGGCACTTGCAGTTGGACTTGTAATACTATAGTGTAGTTAGGTAGGTGTTCTAATCCCAAACATTGCAACTGTGAAACTGTGTGTGTGTGTGTGTGTGTGTGTGTGTGTGTGTGTGTGTGTGTGTGTGTGTGTGTGTGCGTGTGTTTGTGTGGAGATGAATGATCTTGAGGCAATTCACAGTCACTGCACCTTCCACTGCCCTACTCTGGCAAGCCTGCTGATGTCAGTCACCTTGAAATAACCCTTTGGATAAGTGCCAGCCCCATAAGCTCCATGGCGCTTGCAATAACGGCATAATACTATAGTGTAGCATACTACTGAGGTAAGAGTTCTAATTCCTGAGATGGCAACTGTGAAACTGTGTGTGTTTGTATGACAGAGTGTGTGTGGCTGTGATGATACATGATTTTATGGGCATTCACAACTACTACTCTCCCATTACCCCTCCTTTAACACTGCTGCTGATGTTAGTCACCTTCAAAGATACCTGTGGAGAGCTCTTCAACATATAAGTTTCATGGTGCTTGTGATAATTGCATAATACTATAACATAGCACACTTGTTAGGCAGGAGTTCTAATCCCCGAGATGGCAAATGTAAAACGGTGTGTGTTTGTGTAAGAGACTGTGTGTGTCTTTGATGATACCTGATTTAATGGACATTCACATTTACTACTGTCCCTTTACCCCTCCTTTAGCACTGCTGCTGATGTTAATCACCTTAAAGATACCTGTGAAGAGCTCTCCAACATGTAAGCTTCATGGTGTGTGCCATAAATGTGGAACAATGTAGTAGCAGTAACTACATAGGTATGGGTTTGAATTTCATCTGTGGCAAGTGTTTGTGTGTGTACATATGTATGTCTGTACCTCAAAGATATTGGCCCCATCTACACCCAGTGCACATCTCAGAGCCTGACTTTAGCAGTCCTGCAGATATCAGCTATCTTAGAAGTACCTGTTGCCAATCTTAAACCATGTCAGGTCAGTAGCGCATGTGGTAAATGTGTAACATAATGGTCTGTAAAGATTGTTAGATAGAGTTTTGAACCTCATCCCTGGCAAATGTAAATGTGTGTGTAGGGTAAAATTAATTTTGGGATCTCTCACTCACTACATCACCCAATGCCAGTATTTACAAGGGCTGGTGATGTTCCTCACCTTAGAAGTACTTTGGGACAACATCCATCGTATAAGCTCCATGGCACGTGTGATAAACGCGGTACACTATAGCAGCAATACATAGCCAGGTAGGGGTTTAAATCTTAGTACTGGCAAGTTTGCGTGTGTGTGTGTGTGTGTGTGTGTGTGTGTGTGTGTGTGTGTGTGTGTGTGTGTGTGTGTGTGTGTGTGTGTGTGTGTGTGTGTGTGTGTGTGTGTGTGTGTGTGTGTGTGTGTGTGTGTGTGTGTGTCTGTCATCAGTATCCTTTGTGGAGGTTGCTGGGATTGTGTAATAATAGGATCCATTGTGGGGTGGATTTTGCTAAATTATTATGTTGAGGACCTAGTATATGTCACAACATCCACCTTACAAGGACAACAGATGTCAAACAGCAGAGAGGCTAGTGTAGACAATCCATAGCCCTACATATGACATTATGGATCGGTGAACAATATAGGCAACCCTTGTATTACTCAGAGAACACTCTCCACCCATGTCTCATACACAAACACACTTGGCAAGGCAACAACCACTATAGTGGTAGTTTCCTGCATATTGCCTCACAGATAGTAACCATGGTGTCATTGCAGTGGACTATATGCCTGTTGATCACAACAGTGCCACTAACATAAGAAAGTACTTTGATGTGTTACATCTCCTGAGTTTGTGTTATCCAGCAAGTAAAGGACATGGCACCCTGTTCCATCCCCGCTGAAGGCAAATAAATGCTGACAGTGGCCCTTTTGCTATGTTCCCCACTGGATGCCTGCAACAACTGCAGAGTCTGCAAACATAACCCACAAAGGGAATACCATGCCTTATACACAGACACCACTAACTCCACTGAATACCTGTATCATGCTGTCAATGTAGGTGCAAGCACAACCTCAGTTACATAGCCAGGTCTCACCAAATGAGTTCAGGAATGCTACATTAGAAAATAACAATCTGTCCACACAAAATGCCCCAGAAACCTCAAGTACACTTCCACACATCAAAGAACATGCGTGTGGGACATGTGCACAACCCAGAAACTGTCCATGATATGTAATATAGATCACATACATGGGAAGCATTGCATATCACTGCCCACACACAATAGAAACCAAGATGAGTGGAAGGTGACTATAATACCCACCCTTGGGGACCACTCCAGGGACTACACCCCTGAGCCACACTGGAGACTATTGTCATGTGGTCTGATGCCAAGGTATTCCCTTTGCCTAGCCTTGTACAGCCTTCAGGCCCATTCACCTACTACACACCTGTGAAGCAATAAACATATGCATCTCAGTACTGGCAAGTGTGTGTGTGTGTGTGTGTGTGCGTGTGTGTGTGTGTGTGTGTGTGTGTGTGTGTGTGTGTGTGTGTGTGTGTGTGTGTGTGTGTGTGTGTGTGTGTGTGCGTGTGTGCATGTGTGTGAGTGGAAATGAATGATTTTGAAGCCATTCACAACCACTACACCTCCCATTGCCCTACTTTAGCATGCCTGCTGATGTCATTCACCTTGAAATAACCCTTTGGCCATGTTTCAGCCCTATAAGCTCTGTGGCACTTACAATAACTGCATAATACTGTAGTGTAACAAACTAGTTAGGAAGGAGTTCTCATCCTGATCCTGCCAACTGTGATAATGTATGTGTTTCTCTGAGAGAGAGAGTGTGTGTGTCTGTGTGTGTGTGTGTATGTGTGTGTATATGTGTGTGTGTGTGTGTGTGTGTGTGTGTGTGTGTGTGTGTGTGTGTGTGTGTGTGTGTGTGTGTCTGTGTGTGTGTGTCTTCGCTGACAACTGATTTTGTGGACATTCACATTTACTACACTTCCCTTACCACTCCTTTAGCACTGTTGCTGATGTCACTCACCTTCAAAGATACCTTTGGACAGCTCTCCAACATGTAAGCTCTGTGGTGCTTGCAACAACTGCGTAACACTGCAATAGCAATACATAGTCAGGTAGGGGGTTGAAACTCAGTACTGGTAAGTGTGTGTTTGTGTGTCATCAGTATCTTGTGTTGGTGTTGGGGTGATTATGTAATGGCAGGATCCATTGCAGTGTGGGTTTTGCTACATCATTATATTGAGGACCTATATGTACCAATGTCCAAATTACAAAGCCAACAGTTTTCAAACACTGCAGAGGTTGTTGTAGACAATCCTCAGCCATAAATATGTACACTCATGTGCAATTACTATGTGACAGTATGGATTAGTAAACAATACAGGCAACCATTATAATACCCAGATACCACTCTCCACCCACGGATCATACATAAACACACTTGGCTCTTACTCTCTTATTCCCTTCTTTTCTTACTTTGTCTCTGTCTCTCACTCTCTACATCTCTGCTGGATGTGGAAAAGTACATCTGTTTTGCATAGGCAGCAACTTGAGTTTTGTACGTAATGCTCATGATCAGCTGATGGCCTGTGCATGAACTGCAGTCCCCCACTTGCTAATTGCATGTCGAACAGCCTTGCTATCATTCCTATAACCAATTGCATGGAACACACTCCTATAACTAAGCACTTCATGTGGGTGTTGGCCCTTTTCCTTCACTGTGAGCAGGACTTCATATGGGTGTCTGACAAACAGCATCAAAGAGGGTAGTTGGAAATACCTCTTAAAACATACATTGTGGAGACAGGCCAAAAAACAGGAGGGGGATGTTCCAGACATGGGGACATTATTGCTATTCTACATTTGAAGAAATGCTAGTTTAACAGGGTTTGTGTGGATATGGCTATCTGCAGACTGGCCAGTGTTTGGAGTCTTACATGTGTTGTGTTACTCACACATTTCCTATCTTTAGAAATGCAGTAGCATACTCTGATGATTGCAGTCAGTACATGGTGACATCCATGTGAGTTACTGACTTCATATCCCTCAGAAGAGATATGTCACAACAAACCCTGTTACACCAGGAATTTTCTCAGTTTATCACAGCAATATGTCAATCTTGGCCCTGTGTTTGTGCCTCTGTCCCCCAAGTCTGTCACCCTTTGTCCACATGCCATGCAGTAAGAGGTGCATATGTACAGTATATCATTATCTACTGACATCATACCTGATAAGCCAGTGAGATATCACACTGCTAGACATGTTATGTATAGTAGGACTTATATTTGAGGACAAAACCTGGTTATTCTGTTGTAGTCTGTGCAGTAGTGAGGTCTGTGTACTTATGGTGATTGTTGACAGAGTATCAGTATTGTGTAGCTGTGTATTGTGAATACGTTACTTGGCTTGTGTACAGACTGTGGTAGATGTCAGTGTTCTTGGTCCTGTTCTATCTGACGTTGCATGCTGCTCCAATTTCTGGTACCCTATCAGCGTACATGTTTGTAGGGCCAGATTGAGACATGTCTCATACCACAGTCAGGCATCAGGCTACAATGTGTATTGGGTCAGTATATGTAGGGTTTGTGTGTGAGTGGCAAATATAAGGATGGTTTTGTTCACACAGTCCATAAACTGTACTATTAATTATGTTTATCATAATGTGACTGTGTTGAGATTGGTTGTGCGTATGCACCTTCACACTGGTGTCTGTTACTCCATGCTGTTACATGCCTGTAGTGCCTGCTATACTTGCAAGTGCATGTGTATTCCCCCATAGAAAACTTGGATCAGTGTTGTGGCAGTCTTTCTGTAGTTTACACAGTGCTTTGTGACATGCCTAGCAGCTCAGTGTATTTACCTAGTGTGATGTTATGTCCAGATATTTGTCAGATGTAGTGTTGTATGGCCACCATATGTGTTGTATATTTCTGAAAAGCAGTGGGATGCTGTGAAGATGCATGTCACTAACTAGTGGAAAGTATGCAGGCTTGGGACCTCTGCTCCACCAGTTAATATGTGCTAGGACAGACAGGAGGGTGTGAATGCATCAACTGTGTGAGCTTATCTATTCCAGTATTTGTGTGATATCCCCATTTTCATGGCTGTAAACATTCCCTTTGTCAGGCTTGATCCACCCGTCTTGCACTAAGGAGTTCTGTGTATACCTCTGGACTGACCAAATCATGTCAGACTGCCCACATTTACTGGTCATATCTCTGCTGTATTCCACAGGATCATTACAGTGATTTGTGTGTTACTTCACTATGATGATCTTATGATGTCTGTCAGTAACTGATGGTGTACATGTCAGTATCAGAAGTGACTTCCCACACAACGTCTGTTGACACAACCCCTGTTACTGTAGCAACATTCTACATTTATACCTGCAATACTTGCATTACATTCCCTTGCACTAAGAGGTTGTGACTTATGGTGCTGAGATATGACTCCACTATATGTGTATATGTACATGTATACATATATCTTCATGTGTGTGTATATATATATATATATATATATATATATATATATATATATATATATATATATATATATATATATATATATATATATAATATATATATATATATACACACATACATACATATATATCCATATCCTTGTTATGTGTAAACATAAGTGCTGTATATACCTTCCCAGATGTATCACACCATATTTATCTGATATGTGTATATTTAGATATAAAAGCATGACTGATTCAACACTATTTTCACTTACAAGTACTAAACAATTGTAGCAGTCACAGCAGTTGTGTTCACTACTATTCAGTATGTGTACTGAATGATATATTTGGAAAAACAATAGACATCTTCACATTTCTGATGGCTTAAGTGGTTAACTGTTGTGACTATAGTGTACAGGGTCCTGGGTTCAAGCCCTGCAAGGGCTGTTTATTTTGTTGCTAGGCAGAACAAGGACTGTTGGATAAGAGTGGTTAAGGCAGTTTTGAGCAGCTTTAAGTGGGTTTGTGTGGGTTTGCATGATGGTAAGCGCTGCTAACGTACAGTTAAATGAATTAGTTCTTACTCCGTGTAGGCTTCACTTACAATGCACAAATGTGCTTAGCATTTATATTTAAGCAATGCTTATACCTGCTAAGCATAGTTCAGCCCTGGTAACCAGTGATCACATGCCAGTCTGATAAAACAGCAGGGTAATGACATATTTAATAAGTGTATTTAATTCCATGTACATAACATGCTTCTATGTGTTGTCATTACAGAAGCAAGGGGTGTGAGTATACTGTATGGGACACCTGAGTATACATGGCTAGTAATAAACAATGAACCAAAACCAACTGAAAAACCAATGAAGATGAAGACTTTCAGAGACCACTATGAGACAGTGATTTTTAGCGCTTTCTTTCACGTTTATTACAGTGAACTTCTTCAGAAAAAGAAGAGACTTCCCACACTCTTCTTTTATACATACAATAAAGGAAATTATGTCATTAAATTAATTAGCCACCTTAAGTCATTAGACCTTATGTACATTAATGTGTAAATAATCTTTATGTATATAGTATAAATTTATCATCTTCTTGAATTCATATGAATTGAGTATATAAAAGTTTTTTAATGCATTTTGTCTCTTTGTAAAATACATGTATACGCACACATATACATGTATTTTACAAAGAGACAAAATACATGAAGTCTTTTCTTTTTCTGAAGAAGTTCACTGTAATAAACATATACATGGCTAGTACAACAATCTTTTCTCTTTGTATGTGTTTCATACATGTGTAATATCCAATGTTATATGCAGTCACACTTGCATGTATTGTATCATTATGTTACACTTTTAACAGTGCTTTTCCAAGTAAGAGTAGATTACAGATTGTAGTACTGGAACCATACACCCCTGCATGCAAAGCTGGACTCTGAGTAGGGACTATTGTGTTCTTGGTGTGTTAGCTGCATGTTATTAAGTATCTGTTACTGGATATTGATCTGATATGTGGCTATTAACTGTAGACTATTATGTGTTTAGGACATGTCATTGAGGGCTGCTATCATGTAGTAATGGCATACCTATTAGTGTCAGACGTCTATCTGTCAAAACATTCATCCTAATGCATAACCTGTTGGCTAGCTGATTTCTGTTTGTCCTCTGTACAGATGTGCAGATGTCAGGTATCCATCTTGGCTGCTTACAGGCAATCTATGATTGACTGACACTGACATGTCTGCCTAGCTGTGTTATGAATGCCACAGCTAGGAAACCCCACCCTGTATGCACCACATGCCATGGATACCTCAACCAGACTACCACAGTCAAAAGAACATGCTTGGGTACAGGTCTTTAACCCAGACACTGGCCATGTTATGTAATATATGTTGAATACATGTCAATTGGAGCACCTCACTAGCCCTCTAAAAGAGAAAACCAGATGATTGGATGTTGAATTTAACTGTCACCCTGGGGATCACTCAAGTGGCATTGGTTGATAGATGGCATGCTGACAAATGCCAGCTGGCATAATACCAGTGTACCCACATGCCCTACTCTTCTCATCTCTCTATGGACATTAGCCTGGTAGACACCTAGGAACACCTGCACCTATGGACTCCAGTACTGACAAATGTGTCAGTGTGCATTACTGAGAATAACAGTGTCTGTGTGTTTGTCAACGTGTAGTTGACAATACCCTTAGGACCTTCTTACCCACTACACCCTCAACTGCCATACTCAGAAATGGCTGCTTCTGTAATTGATGTTAAATGTACCTTGTTACAGTCTTCACCCTAAGGGCTACCTGGAGCTTGCAGTATCAGCATAATACTGTTCTACAAATGGATAGATAGGCGTGGGTTACCCTTTGAGTCCTGGCAAGTGTGTGTATGTGTGCAAGTGTGTATATTTGTAGGAGACAGCATTGTGAGGCCACATTCTCCAAATACAATAAACCTTGCCATACATTATAAGGGATAGGGATGCTGCTGACATTAGGAGAGCCATGAGAAACCCTCACCCTACTATCCCTGTGGGATGTGCAATAAATGCATATCCCTGTAGTAGCATTGATTAGATAGACAAGGAGTTGTATTGCAGTCCTGGTCAATGTGTGATTGTGGGTATGTCAGAGCATTATCATGGGTTTCAGTGAGTACAATATAAAATATGGGGTGTGATGCTGGGTATACTGTCTTTACACCATGGTACCCCCCAGTACATGTCCCAAGGTCCACTGTATGAACACCGCTGTCACCATCAACCATACAGGTAACTGATTACACTATCCAGCTCAATGATGCATGTGCTGTGAGCAAATTCTCTGTAACATAATGGACTCACTGACAAGGTAGTTAGCACTTCTAAACCCAGGTCTGTCAGATGTGTCAATGACTGTTATGTTTGTCAATGTGTATATGACAGTATGTCATACTATGTATTGTTCATTAACACCCAGTACATCCCCTATTACCATACTGTACAAGGCCTGGTGATGTCCTTCACTTAACAAGAAACTCGGGCCACACCTCATCCTAAAAGCTCTGTGGTGTGTGCAATTAAGGCCAAACACATTAGTAGCAGCAAGTACCTAGGTAGGGGTTCTACTCTCCATGTTGCCAAGTAAGTGTGTGTGTATGTGAAGGGATCTACTTCAGTTTGCAGAAAATACATGTCCCAGGAGATCATATGTCCAAGAACTAACTGGCAAAAGGTAACATTTCAAAGGAATCATCTTGTGGAAATTCATTCCATCATAACTGGTAGTAGATGTGTAAATGCTCTCTTCCCCACTGTACAGCTGTACAGCAATACTGGAGTTGGTTTGTGTGTGTGTGTGTGTGTGTGTGTGTGTGTGTGTGTGTGTGTGTATATATATATATATATATATATATATATATATATATATATAGAGAGAGAGAGAGAGAGAGACAAAGAGTTGGGTGTGGTTGCTGTGGGCACAGCCACCCACATTGGGTTTATTGTTGTGTGTATCCCCTGCTTAGTCTGCTGTTATACTGCACAGTTTACGTTAACAGGTTAAGTAGTTTTAATCACACTATGTGTGGTTCTACATCACCCCACACCATCCAAAGTGGGGGGCTGTGCCACCTACACCAGCACACCTATGTTTACCAACTCCAGGATTGCACTACATTGGGTAAGAGGACATATACCCTGCCAGTACCATTGTCAATGGCATTAAACATGCAGACTGATTATTTACTGATGTGGTGTTTTGCCTATTTGGTCTTGGTGGAATTACACAGGCCAAAATGAGTTCACTACAAAATTAAGTACATCCATGTGTACAGTATTCTCTGTGTATTGCATCAACACCAAAGCCTGTGTGTTTGTGTTATTCACAAATATTTGGTGTGTGCCACCCAGTACACTTACCATTGTCTATTGTAGAAGAGCTGCTGACATCAGGCACCATGCACTCACCTGTATACACCCCACAGACCTATCAGCCATGTAGCACATGCAGTAACTGTTATACAGAACTGTTACTCTGACAACAAAATAAATAAATAATTAAATAAATGCATTCCTTGAATGAGAAGAAGGAATGCGTTACACATCCCGTACAGCTGTAGCTGCCCGTCCAGAGATTATAGCTGCAGCGGCCATGCTTTTCAGCCAATTTGCACTACGGCAAAGTGCTGATGCAGCCGTTTGGTTTCGGTGATGTAGCTCGCAGGGAAATGTCTTGCGAGCTACACGCCGGAATCCCTGTACAGATTACTATACCCTGATGTGATCCCTTTTGACCTTTCAAAGAAAGCAGTATCCTCTGATTTGTACCCATCCAATCCCAATACAGATGCAGACAATGAGGTAGGCTATATTAAAAATGTCGATTCTGTAAAAGAAATTTTAAAACCTCTGGTCACTGTCATAGATAGATTATTCAGTACCTTCTCTCAACAGAAGCAAACAAGAGAAATGAACATGTAATTTTAGCACCATTTCATCAATCATAGTGAAAACTAAAAGTCTGTGTAATGCACTCATACTACCTGTTAGGAAACCAAATGAAAGTATCAGTTGTTCAAGTACAAATTCAGTAGCTATTCCTACTTAACCCTACTACAATTCTTAGTTTGATTACCTCTACTTTTTCTGTTATTCACATTTCAATTTTTGTCTTTTCTCTCTTCCGTTTCACTCTAACAGTCAATATGTTTGTTTTTACTTACAAAATGACAAAAAGATATCACAGTTTTGTAAGCTATAGGTTTAATAAATAGGACATCTCATTTCTTCAAAACATGTCACATTCTTCCGTCTCCGTTCTCAGTTTTCTGTTCTTCAGCCTGCATCACACACTATAACCGTGAAGCAGCTCCATGCTTTCCTTATTAGTAGGTTATGGTAGACAATGAATTTCTAATTTTGCTGAATTATGTTTTTTTTAAAAAAGAGACAGTCTGGAACCAGTACATTAACAACAAAAACATGAAAACACATTCTTTCATCTGAAAACACTCCTCCTTAACCATTGTGCAATTGGCTTACTCAGGATTTGTTTCTTGTTTTGTTGCAAATATAACACAGCAGCACTAGGCTTATTAACAAAGCACAGAAATAATATTTTTAGACCTGTAGCATATTTTAGCACTAACTTAAATCCAGTACCAGAAGCTCTCCCACACTGCTTTAGGCCAGTGGCAGCAGCTGCCAGGATACTAGTTATGGCATTTTTCTTAGTACTTAGACACAAAATATATGTTGCAGTTCTGCATTCTATAGACACCTTATTATTATAAAGAGATTCGGTACTTGTCAGCATTTCGAATTTCTAACAGAGACTTTCACTATTAAAAAAATCCCTCCCTGAAAATCATTAGGTATCCACTTTTGAATCCTGCAACTTTAATTTTAACAGGGACTGAGAAAATGCCTTATGACTGTGTATTTTTTTTAACCATGTGCTATTTCCTAGATTTGACCTGAGATATCCAGAACTCATCCAGTTTGTATATGGATCCTGTATTTACAGAGAAGATACCTCACTAATGGCAACATTTTCTCTTGGCACTAAAGATCACACCTTGCTTAGAGCAGCAGATCCACTCCTAAATAGCATCAGCACAACAACAGCCTGATTCCTCCTACAGACATGATGACAAGCCCAGTGACTGGATCTGTATTAGATCATTTACCTAAAAGCATTCACCTCAACTGAGACAAAAGGGCTCTTTCTTGGTCATCCTCATAACATCAGCCCCCATAGCCATTCAATGTGTTGGTTCAGCAAAACGGATCCTTATTTCCCACATTAGACAAATCGAACTGATGGGAGACATTCACCTGGAAATGCCAGAAACCACTAAGGACTATTAGGACCAGAAGCAGCTATGCCTACCATCGACTCTGATTCTGGGGTTTCTAGTCACACCAGTGCCAAGACCAATCCTGTTACCACTGCGTGAGAGGATGATGTGACCTAAGGCCACCTGTGATGTTATCACCCAGTGATCCAGATTACCTGACTTTAGATACATCATGTGAATCAAATGACTAAGTGCCACTTGTACTTGTGAGTCATCAAAGTAATTATCAAGCCAGAATAACTCACCCCTGCCTACAGTTCCTTGAACAGCCACTGTCATTATTTCTATTAAAACAGTAATACAACATTAAAATTAATGTTATGATCATATTTGTCCTTCCACTTCACTTCTTACTTCCTAAACATCACAAATATTATTTTTCTTCTACCAAGTGAAATGCAACACTCTGACACCTCTACTATTAAAATACTGCTGGGTGTGTTCTGCCATTACTTCTGTTCATATGGCAGGTGTACCCATGATGGCTATCCTATACACCAAGCTATCCAAAGTCTTGTGAACTATAGATGACAACCACCAGGAAGAAAACAAGGACAAACATTTTTTTTTCTCTGTCTCCAATATAAAAAAAATGGTTACTTGTATACAGCAAAAAGGAACTTATCCTCCTTATACAAGCCACTGTGAGATGATTCTTACCAAGACCTGCAGCAAAGTGAACTAGACTGCCCTGTAAATCCTTACTGTCAACCTGACAGAAATTTGTATCAGTAAGGGAAACAGGCATCCCTCACACAAGTCACTGATCACCCCCCCACCTACCCAAATAAGAAATTACACTAATGGACTGGGACTTTTTTTCCAGGCCACATCATCTATTGAACTATGTAATAAAATGTACTTTATTTGTGTCAACAAAACTTACTGGCGGTTTCCAAAAAGATTGAGGAAGGGGTAGTTGTTACCTTGGATATGTTAAAACCAGATATTCATCATACAGATGCCAGATACCATGCCTACAAGAAAAATCAGAAATGTTCAACAAAAGAAAAAAACACTGTAAAGACTGTAACCCTTAAGAATCCAGTCAGTAAAACTGAGCCATCATAGATTTACTCTCACAATCTAGAACAGGCTGCATTTAAAGAACTTGGATGATGCCATGTCTGAGGCAGGCAAACTTCCAGCTTATAGGGCACCAAAAGCTATTTGGAAATTAGGGATTTTTTGTGCTACAGAACGGAAATCATGCTAGTTACAATTATCCTTGTATTATTTCAAGTTTATTTATAAGCATAACTTTTGTATCAAAGTAAAACTGTATAATGTATAAGCAGCTTGACTGACCAGATTCAGAAGGATTTGTGGTAATGTGTTTAGGTAAAATAATAAACTAAAAAAAGTTTATGTGCCAAAACCTTAATATTGCAGGCAGACAGGATGCATTTGTTGCTAATAAAATGATTTTCATTAAACATTGAGAAAAAATGTACATGTAAAGATTACATTGGTATAGCATGTGAAAAATGTGAGAAGTACTTGGAAATTCATGAATTCATGTCTGGCACCCACTGAACTGAAAGTATCCACTGAAGAACTCTAATGTGATAACTGGTGAGAGGGACCAGGGTTACTGAGGCAGCCATAGATCCAAGGAGGAAAAAATCAGTCTTGCTGATGGCTTCTGGCAAAAAAGAACATCTAAGGCCTATTTATGGAGGGTGGCAATCCTGTTTTCTGACAGTCTGGCTGTCTGGTACTTCGTGCCCGGGTGAGCCCCTATAAACTCTATTGTCTGAACAAGAAGGAACTTGGACTTGGCCAAGTTCACTTTGATGCCTAGCTTGTTGCAAAGTTGGGGAAAGGAGTCCCTTGTGAGAATGAGAAGATTCCTGGTGGGGGCAGTGATGAACCAATCCGGGTATGAGATCACTATGAACCCCTGCAATCTGTGGTGAACTAAGATCACTGCCATATATTTGGTGATCACCTGGGAGGCTGTGGTGAGACCAAAGGGAAGGGTTCTGAATTGGAAATGACTGTCTCTCAGATGGAAGCAGAGAAACCTCCCAGAGTGTCTGCACATCTTTATCTGCAGTCTATATTATTTCTTGGAAGAGGCACTCATTCGAATGCCTCTTCATCGACCCTAAAACCACAAACTTTCAAAATATCGAACCTCCACATAAGCAATTTCTTTACCTTGGAAAGAAATCGCTTGCCCTTCAAACACCAACAAATAATCACAAACACTACAAAGTGGGGAGCTTCACCCCCCCCCAATTAAATATACCAACTCCGAGATAGCACTACAGTGGGGAAAACGGCAAACTGATGAGGATGGTCAAGCAATTTCTTTCTCAAGGAAAGAAATCGCTTATGTGAACATTTGATGTTTTCAAATTTTGCGGTTTCCAGTTCAAAGAAGAGGCGTTTGATAGAACGCCTCTTTGAAGAAATAATAGGAATCTATTATCTGATAGTATGCATCCTGAAGATCTATCGAACACATCCTATCGTCCTTTCTCAACAGTGAGAGAATGGTCAGCAATGTGATCATCCAGAACTTTGTATGTCTGGCGTAATACTTTAGACGACTTAGGTCCAAGATTAGTCTAAGGTCAATGTTCTTCTTTGGCACCAAAAAGAATGTCAAGTAAGTTCTGGATCCATGTTCATTTCATGGGACCTCCTGGGTGACTTGACTGTCTAGCAGCTTTTTACTTCTATAACTTCTGCTTTTCTTTGGGAGAGTGGAATATTAGGGAACTTTCTTGACAACATGAGATAAGAAATAAAGGGGATTGAGTACCCTCTGATTATGATCTCCTGCACCCGTGCATCTTTTGTAATGGATGTCCAGGCCTTGGGGTGCAGAGATAAGTGCCCCCAACTGTCTCCACAGTGTGTTAGTCGGGCAAGCATTCAGTAAAGCTGGTGAAACCTGGTGGTGAAAAGACTCTGGGAAACCCTGATTTTGCCACCATTAGAGTTCCCCCATGGGGGGGTGGGGGACAGGATGGGACATTCTATCTTCAGAACTGCCAGGCTAGAACTCTTGAGAATTGCAGAACCGCAGTTTCTTTCCTCCTTGGAGGGCTGAGCACCATATTTCCATGACATAAAGACATTTCCTATCTATCTCACTTCTGGAGAGGGTCTCCTTAACTTTAGGCCAAAGAGTGCTGAGCTGTCATAACCGGCAACAACAAAGGATGCCTTGAAGTGCTCTGATAAAGTTGTACAAGCGCATTCAAGCATGTCTCCTTATGGCAATGCTGGTGACCGCTGCCCACAATGTACCCACAGTCACATTTGAAATAAGAAACGTTGAGATATTCAAAACATACTGAAAGGTGTACAGCTGAGAGTCCACAGTTTTCTTTTCCTCTGTAGAGATGTACCCAAAGATAGATTTTGGACAGCTCCTTCATCAAATCCCTCTGGAAATATGTAATCTTTGCCAGGTAGTTCAGAAACCTTAGTGCAAAGGTTGCTGATGCATAAACCTGCTACCCAAATATGTCCACTATCCTGGACTCTCTGTTTGGGGGAGTGAATAGAAGAGTTTTCTTCAGAAAATTCCTTTTCAGTGGCCAACACCACCACCGCCCTGGAATCAATGGCGTGATCCTTGCTCCAGTGTGGAAGATCTTTGGATAATACCAAGAATTTATCTGGCTTGCATGGAAAATGTTCAGCCATGTCCGGATCCTTCCATGCTTGCTTTGAGATTAGGTTGACCATCTCGTCAGCAGGTGGGGCCACCCAGGAAGTTGCTGGGCTGGACCTGAAGACCTCAAGAAAAACTGACTCCTCCTGGGAGGGGGCTTCAGAGGACCACCCAATTTTCTGTCTCAAGAGGTTGAGGATATTTCAGAATGAGACATCCTCAAAGGGTGATCTGGGGGATCTCTTTCCTTCATCAAAGTCAGTGTCTTTGGTTAATGACTCCTGAGGGGAGTCGACTTGCCTCCACTTACACACATGCTTCTGAGGAACCCCTACAGTGGGATGCTCCAATAAGGACTCAGAAGAGTAATGGGATTCCTGTAGACAGACTGACTTGAGGCTCAATGGGGCTGGCTGTCCTGACTGGATAGGATAAGCATGATCGGACCCAAGGGCATCCTATGAGGGATGGACAGACCCAAGTGTGGAAGAGTAGTCTGCTCACAAGAAAGGGAGATAATTGGCAAACTAATTGCCTGGTTAAGTACTGCCTCTGAAGAAACATTTGGTATGAGGGACTGGTTCACAAGGAAACTTTGTCCTTGTGAAAAATCATATATGGAGGTTGAGATGACAGAGCTTGGAGTTCAGATAATTATCTGGCTGAAGTACTGGTGACTAGAAAAATGGTTTTCCAAGACAAGAATTTTAGTGCTTCTTTGGCTGCTGGTTCAAATGGAGACTATGTCAAACCCTGTAGGAGTAGTGTAAGATCCCAAGGAGGAGTGGGATCTTTTAGTGGAGGTCTAAGGAGAAATGTACCTTTAAGAAAGGCTTTACATAATTCCAAAAGATGCCAAGGAGGAATGATTTTTCCCAATATGAAAATCTGAGAGAGCTGCTAGGTGAGGCTTGATCACAGAATAACTTGCTCCACTGTAGAAAACTGAGGTCAGAAAATCCAACACTGCTGAAATGGAGGCTAAAAAGGGGGTCCAATGTCTCTCCTTCTTCCAAGCAGAAAGCCTTTTCCTTTTATTCTTATATATTTCATTAAAGCCTAAGACAACTTTTTGTATACTTCCATTTGACACCTATAGCTCCTTATGGCATCCAGACCGTTTTTGTTTCCAGCTTCCTTAACTAGGCAATTTATCAGCTAATAACAAGACAGTAGCAGAAAGGGCAAGGGCCTATTAACAAAATGGCATTAAGGCTGTTAATGTACAATGTACCGCAGTAGAAACATTAATCACTATTTGCACCTTATCATTCATATTTATGTTTATATTCTCAAAACTGAGAGATCTTCAAGCTATTGAAGAGTATGATGTGAAATTCCATGCTGGAAGACAGAAAGATTAATTACCAATGTTTATTTATATCACACAATATTGGAAACATTGCTATTTTTGTTAGAAATCATGATAAACAATATTTCCATATTTATTTAATACTTAAAAAAACAAGTGACTTACAAACTATTCCGTGACATCAGGGAAAACCTTCCCGCGGATTCACGAATCCTCCGTGTAAGACTAAATAAGTCTTACTCGGAGACTGCAGTTGAATGGTATGATGTCAGCCTGCCATGAATATTCATGAGGGCATGCTGACTCCACTCCAAGTCTAACACAGACTGTGCAGGAAAACAGGAGGCATGTCTGACTGCCGAGCAGTCCAAAGGTCCACGCCCCTGCAAGTGTCTGAATTGTAAAATGTCAACACACAAGAGTGAGTCCGCGCAAATGTCCACGTACCCAACACCACACTCCCTGACATTGTAACCCCCCCAGCCAAGTTATAAAAAGTAAAACTTAATTTTTTTTTTTCTAATTCCCAATATAGCGGCCCGTATTTGTGTGTGTGTGCGCAGGTGTGCCCATTGCTTAGCTGCAGTTAGCAATCTCGACATGGAAGAGCATAATAAGGAATGTTTATGCAAATTACACCAAATAGCAATAGCGTAGTGGTAGAGCCTTCACACAAAGAGGAGGCATTCACAGATCGATTCCCACCACTCTCCTTCCTATTTTATGTTTTAAATTAGTATATGAAATAATTCCTGACATATATGATTAAAATTTTACTAAAAAGCATTAAAATGGCCTATGTATCAGTGAACAAAATGTATATTTATAAAGGATCCTGACATATAACTGCCCACAGTTAAGCAACGCTTTACCCAGCACAATATAGTTGCCCGTAGTTAAGCAACACTTTAGCCAGCGCAATATAGTTGCCCGTAGTTAAACAGCACTTTACCCAGTGCAACTGAGTTGCACATAGCTAAATAGCACTTTACACAGCGCAATCGGTTTGAGCGGAGGTGCGCGCCGCGCCAACCAGCGCACCGTAGGGCAACATGGAGCAACGTAGAGCAAAGTTGTCTAAACACAGCCACACCCCCTAGCCTGTCTGGACAGTAGTACAACAAAAAGCAATGACAAGGTTCAAACACGGGACACTGTGCACCATAATCAAAGTACTGAACCACTAAGCCATGACAGCTGAGGATAAACAGCCACTGTTAACGTGCATATACTTATAAATGGTAGATTAACCATTGCTAAGCAGGTCTGCAGTCAGCCGAGAATTTTCAAAAACGGCCAATCACAAAAAAGTGCGGGGAAATGTGGCATATTTAAGCCCCATAGGCAGGAATACTCACCATAACTGATTGTAGCTCCCATCTGCAGTTAGAATGGCTGGTGCTGGAGAGGGTACACGCTTTTGAGCGCAACGCTGGGGCATCAAGGAGTCAAAATACATGGTTTGGCTCCTTGTCCATCGTCATGAGACAAGACTCCTGCAGGGCCAGTTCCAAGTGATGGAGTACAAGGCAGAGGCTTGGAACCGGTTAGCTCATGATCTCACCAGTGCCACAGGCATTCCCCGGACTGGGAACAGGTCCATCACCACCATGCAGACCTGAAGAGATGGAAGGGGGACCTATTAAACCAATGGATACAGGAGGCCCGTGACATGCAAGATGCCTCACCACTGAGTAGGTAGCCATGGAATGCAGTATGTAAGACATGCTAATTTAGTCTATATAATGGATAGGTATGTCTCAATATCCCTTCATTTACTTCACAACTGCAGGTGTCCGTACTGTGAATCAGCAAGCCTATGCAGATAGGCTGCTAAGGCTGCGCCACCAGGCAGGTTAGTAATCATTCTGCATGTATTGTTATATAAAATAGGTGAGAGAGCCTGAAAGAAAGTGTTGTAGCCCAATAATACAGCCATAAAATGCCCTGAATAATAACTCTGCATGTACTGTTATATAAAATAAGTCAGAGAGCCAGAAAAAGAGTGTAGTAACCCATTAAGAAAGGTAAAATAAGTCTGGAATAATATCTCTGCATTTACTGTCATATAAAATAAGTGAGCGAGCCTGAAAAAGAGTGTTGTAACCTATTAATAAAGGTATAATATGTCTTGAAGATGTCTTCCATATGCACTGTAATATCAAATAAAGGAGAGAGCCTATAGAAAAGTAAAGTGCGTAATGTAATTAATAAAGGTATAATATTTGGAGTGTGTCTGTGTCACTTACTTTGAAATGGTGTTGTACCCTTGCATTATACAAATAGTACTGTTGTAATAAGTGCTGTCAACCCACAGTTGGGCAGTCCCATATAAAGTGGATGATAGAAGTGCCAGTAGCTATAAAGCATATATACAGTCCTCAACAGTCAGTTAATGGCTGGCATGCATGGGCGGCACAGTGGTGCAGTTGTTAACATTGTCACCTCACAGCAAGAGGTTCTCCGGTTCGATTCTCGGCTGGGGTGCCTTCTGTGTGGAGTTTGCATGTTCTCCCTGTGTTCGCGTGGGTTTCCTCCGGGTACTCCGGTTTCCTCCCACATTCCAAAGACATGCATCTGGAGCATTTCTCCCCGGGCCTCCGCTGAAAACAGGCTCTGTGGAACCTAGTCGGACATTCCCGGTCAACAAATGTTAAATAAATAAATAAATAAATAAATAAGTAAATCTCGCACACGAGCAGCTTGTTAATGTGTTCCCCAGAAATGTGAGTGTGCTACAGGAAATGTAGGGTTCTGTAGAAATTTAACTGAAAATGTCACGTGAACACATCCAGATATGTAGATATAGAAATATAAATAAAATAAATAACTATGTAGCAGTAACATCTGCATTCTGGACAGTTAGTATGTCAGATATAGGTCAGGTATATAATGAACTAGCCAAACCCATTACACAACCTAATGCATGTTGCCAAGTGTAATAATACATGTAGGGGATATACACCTGCAGTCAATAGAAATGTAGTGTAGACTAAAAGTACTATAAGATGTTAATTGAGGTTTCTTTCTACACCCTACTGTGTGTGCATAAACAATGCAATTCCACACCTCAATGGGTATGTGTAATCTCAAAACATTTGTTGGGACATATGTCCTATTGTTCTATAAATATCTGCATTTACTTTGATGCATGTGCCCTGTTCAAACACCACATTCTTGGTGGCCTGTTGCCACCAATCATCCCTGCATGCTGTTGGAAAATCCACTGTCGTTCAATATATGCATGTGTTATGCTTGCAGTTCAACTGTTGGAACCTTGGTGTGTTGGGTTAATGCGAATATTACTGCATGCTGTTACAACTAATTTGGAATGCTGTTATTTATGATGTAATTAAACACACCTAATCACAGAATGTATGGGAAGGCCAGTCCCAGTGAACCCACCTGTCTCTCCTCAGCTGGCGATTGCACCTGGCACCAGCAGGTCCGGTGCCCAGCCCAGGCTCCCTTCCTCCGTTGGTCCTGTGCCACCTTCGGGTGGAAGCATTGCAGGGGATGGGGCTCGTCCCCCCCATGCAAGCATGGGTGGAGAAGGGCCACCTGTCACCCTCCGAAGGGTCTGGGTTGTCGTGCATAGGGAGATCCAGCGTTCAGTCACTGAACCCCTACGCCAGCTCGAGGCGAGAGTGGTGCGACTCATGGGTGAGCCTGCCTCTCCTACGCAGCCCCCAGCACAGCCACCCTCAGGGCTGTGAAGGTGCAGTGGTGACTGCCCATGGGTGGGGATATCAGTTCCACTGTTACCATCTGTAGGCTCATGGGCTTGCGATTTCCAAACATCCGTCCCTGTCAATTGTGTTCACCCACCCCATGTGTCATACTCCGCCCATGTATGTGTCTTGTTTGTCTTGTCTGTTTACCTCCCCAACCTATCTCCCCAAATATGCCTACTTCCTCTACCTCACTTTCCACTCTCACCTGAAAAAAAAAAAAAGGGCAATCTGTTCCCACAAAAAAATTATGCCCCATACATAGCTGCCCATTTCTCACACATGTCCGCTGGACATGTAAACTGATAATTATAATTGGCAGTACAACAGACTTTGTTGTCCTCACCCCTCTCTCAGGGGTGGAAGGTTTCAAATTTCACTCCAAATTTATTGCGTATGCACAACTGTTGCTGGTAAAGAAATGGGCAGCCACGGACCTTCCCTACAACCTTCCTGCGCATCCCGAGCTTGTTTCCCTACTGTCTTTCCCTCTTTGTGCCCCCTTTTTCACCACTTTCCTATCTCCCCATTTTCTTTTCTTTCAAAGAAATTAGCACGGGGGTTAGCGAGAGTAAGCCCGTTTAAGCAGTATTAAGCGGGTTTAAGTGAGTGTGCGCATGTGTGCGTTTAGCTAAGCATCGCTAAGCATCGTGCAAACCCACGCAAACCCGCTTACAACTGCTTAAAAGTGCCTTAGTCACTCTGCATGGCAGGGCCCGTGTTCTGCTTAGCAGCAAAATAAAACACCTCTGTCAGTCTCGAACCCCGGACCTTGGACACACTAGACTGCATGAAGTACCACTAGGCCACAGTAGATTTACAACATGTTGGTGCTGTAATAAATATATCATACATTACAATGAGTGAATGTAAAGGGAAAATAGGAATGTCATAACACAATTCTTGTTCTGTGGATCTTTACCAGCAGTTGTTGTGGAATTGCATGACATGACTGTGAAATGAGAACCAGCCATTCTAGCTGGAAATAATATTACAGTAGCACTTTACAAACCCCACATAGTATCAGTTAATTGTCTAATCAGAAAAGAATGTACATACTCCCATGTATCTTGTGTAAGCATGTGGAGGGGTGAGAAAAGTTTAACACTGACAAGTGTGTACTAGAAGCAGCAACATTCAGGTTTAAGTACAACATGCAAATCACTGGCTACAACCCTAGCTTCAGAGATGAGAAGTATACCAACCTTCTGACTGAGACAACGGTGTCCACAGCAAACAAGCATGGGCCCCACTTTGGAAAGCTGAAAGGGCTATGCCTACCTAACCTAGCATTTTATAGCAGTGGGCTGCTATGACAGTGAGTAGTGCAATTACCACACAGCAGGCTGCATGCAATTAGTAAATGATGGGCACCAATTGGTGCAGAGGCCATCACATGCACATGTGCAGATACCTAGAAAAGCAGGCTGTACTTGCTGTCTACACATGCAATAATCTCAGTGCAGCAAGAGAGAGAGAGAGAGAGACAGAGATAGGGGCAGAGGCAGAGACACAGACACAGACAGACAGAGAAACACAGAAAAAGAAGGAGCAACAGACAGAGATATGAAAAAAATAAAAAAAAATACATTTCCTTTAAAAACAAACGGAACATAGCAAGAAAGATATGTAACACATATGTATATGCTGGCATGTAGTAGATGTTTATGAATAGTGCTCTACATACTGTGAATCATCCATATGTGGCAGCAGTACGTATCTCTATATATCTGTACATGTGCATAGGGCAAGGGACATATTGCAACTGTTTGTGAAGGGTGTATATATATATGTTGTTCAAGGTTGTTATGTGCATATTTCTATGTAGGTTGTACTGTGTGGAAAAGAAAATAGCATACAGTGATGGTATATGACATGTGATGGTTAAACGCTGTGGGTATGCTCTGTCAGTTTTGCAGTGTTGTAGCCAGTGAGGTCTGCTAAAGCTACATTGGCTAAGGACACCTTCAATGCAGTCTGCACAATACTGTGCAATATTATTACATCACTGTATATCTCACAACTGTCGCATAAGTAATATTCCCACCATGAATAGTGGACTGTATATGTGCCTATATGTGCATCTATATGTACAGCAATAGATGTTTATATGTATGTGTGTATGTATGCGTGTGTGTGTGTGTGTGTGTGTGTGTGTGTGTGTGTGTGTGTGTGTGTAGATATATATATATATATATATATATATATATATATATATAAATATAAATATATATATATATGTAGATATATATATATATATATATATATATATATATATATATATATATATATATATATATAGATAGATAGAGGGAGAGAGATATGGGGCATAGTTACTGTGACAGGTGCCTAGTGACCAAGGTATGGACTGAAGCTCAGTTTTGACACTGCGGTGCCTTCTCTTCTTGCCAGAACACTGTACCCATTAACTACCACATAGGTGGCAGTCTACCTAACACCAAAGGTGTGATAAGGGAACATGGGACACAGGTGGACAGTAGCCTCCCCTTTGATAATCACAGTGCCACACTGGTCATGTACTCTGTCTACGTGGTACATGTCATCACAAAAGGTGTGTCATCTAGGGAAATATAGGTCAGTGTTCCCCTCTACTTAGCACACTTAAAACCCATTGGAGAGTACAATGCCAACTACAGCAACTGGAAAGGCCGCAGACATACCTCACAAAGAGTAATACCGGCCTCCAACAGATGCCCTATGTAGACCGACTCACAAAACCACAGCTACACTGTGTTGCATAGCACCAATCCAGAGGTGACCACTGCCTAACATACTGAGCTATGTCACACCCATAGCTGTTGGACATCCTCCACATAAACATATTACAATCCCTCCCAGATACACACTCTAGGGCCCCACACCTTGTCAGCTCACTAAACAGCACATGCTGGAGGGATAGAGTCCTAACTCAGAGACATGCCATACTCTGGAACAAACCACATATCAATAGCAAACAAAGCTCCTCATTAGCAGTTGTCATAAATACTCCTGATGATTGTTTGGGAGATAGGAAATACACCCCGGGCATCACCTCTGTGGCTCTGGTTGACAAGGGCAAGTGAAATTAAATTATGTGTGTGTTAAAGGCCAAGGTAGCGTATGGCTAGGCTGATGTAGGCCCTAGGGACAATAGCATATTACCTACCCATGACACGAAGCACACACACATGTACTTAGTGCAATAATTGCTATGTGAGGTTGACCGAGTGTGATGGTGAATGTGTTGGTGAATGTGTGCAAGGTCTGTAAAGGTGTGATAGCTTAGTGTGAATTTGTTTCTGTCATGGCAGCTTGTGTCCTAGCTGTGATCCCAGCAAAAGATGTGTATGCTATTGCTACACAGAAAAAGTAGTATGGCATATGGTGTGACATAGTCTATTGTTGTCAACTGTGGTGTCCCATTGTAGGCTAAAGCAATACATGTATACTTAGTGAGTGGTACTGCTGGTGAATCCAACTCCCATATAAACTGTAGTACTACCTGAAGCTGTAGGCCTAAAAAGTACAGTATGGTGTATGTTCACATTGCTTGGAAACACTGTTTTGTGTCTTCCCTGTAGTCCTCACAGATTACATACCTCAGGCATAAGGTTTTGTAAGTAGTGACACACAGTACTGTATGGTACACAGGTAAAGTTCATCTGTGTTGGCATACATTTGTGTGTTGTATGTATGTCGGATGTGTGTGTAATTATGCCTGTACCATGCCCTCAATCATGTCTATGTTACAGGGTATACGTGTGTATCTAGCAACATGTATAGTCTAGTACAGCAGTATGCCACCTATATCAACAACTGTGCACATATGTTAGGCAGGGGTTTGGCATCAAAGACTACTGTGGTATACTGGTAATACTGTAACTGTACCTTACATTCATTGCAATGGATGACATATTTCTTCATCCATTAGCTCGATATATACCTCCTGTGGCTAGATTGTGCATTGTGTAGAAAACAAACCACGATAATTCACTAGTAACCAAAGAAGTTTCAGTAACCTTGAATCCTTGGATTTTCAAATAAACGTCTTTATTCAAACACAGGACCGATACAAGAACCAACCAATCTTCACATAAGAACTAAGCGCTTTCACCCTTTTGTCCTTGGGCATCATCAGAGAACAAATTCCAGTAAAATAATCATCCCTTAAATACATACTCTTAGATAATTATTTAATTATGCAATAATCCAATTAAAACAATTAAAACAGTTGTCTCTTGAAATAAAGGTATAGTCAGAGAGAGAAGTTGAAGTCATGTAACCTAGCTAGAACTTAAACAGTCAAACTATTAACATTATAAACAATATATATATATATAAAATATATATAAAATATAAAATATCTAATGTATATAGTGCATATTTTGAAAAACGCCAGAAATGTCGTAAAATAAATAATGACAATAATAATGAATGAAATAATATAATATAATAAAAGTATGAATATAGAGTAAGTATAATTAGTTAAAATATATTTTATTTAAAATATGTATAAGTATATATATATATATATGTGTATTATTTGTGATACTATAAATAAATATTAATAAATAATTAGTTATAAATAGTAAATATATATATATATATATATAAATAGAGGTTTACTAAAAAAATAGTAAAAAAATAGTTTGTACACATTACATAGGTTTGTTGACACAAAATAAAAAGAATTTATAATAAAAGTATTTGTAGTAAAAGATAATGTAAATAAACATAACTTACTACAATTATAAATTACTACAATTATAAACATATAGTTTAGTGAACTAAACTAAACCAATTTTTACACTGTATAGACTATGAACTAACCTTGTAAATAATATTGATAAAAATAATAATTTATATTGTAAAAACAATTATTATAAATTTTGATTGCTATGTGGATTACTATAAAAATTGTGATTTCAGCTTAAGTATGCTGGCAATAGATATTTGATCATTAATGCCAGGGCACTTACTGGCATTTAATCTAAGTTGCCAAAGGCATTCTTTAGCTTCTAATAAACTTTTGATGTCACCACCTTTTTGTGCTTTGTTGTAAGGTATTCTATCAATCACGAAAAACAAGAATTTTTTTAAAATTAACATAACCAATACTATGATTGTATAGAGCACTAGTCTGCTTTTGATTCCTAATATCACTCAAATGCTCAATAATTCTTGTTTTGAGTTTTATATTCGTTTTCCCTACATAATATGCTTGACATCCAGTGCATGAAGCTACATATACTACCATAACTGAGTTACAGTCACATACTCCTGGACATCTGATAGTCTTCTCGTAATTAATAATTGAGAGGTATGGTCCATTATTAATAAATCTACATATGCGGCATGCGCCACATTTATTCATCTTAGATTTCTTAAACATATCATTATTTACACAATTTTCAAAGAGACTTTTTAAGTTTTTACCCTTACTAAAAGTAACCTTAGGTTTACTTCCTAAAATGTTAACAAGTTCTGTGTTAGATTCTATGATAATACTCCATGAATCATGTAGTGCTTTAACAATCTGATCTGATTTTTCATTAAAAGGAATAACAAAAGTATCATGTCCTACAACCTTAGAATTTGTAACATCTTTTGGTGTTAGTCCATGTCTTAAAATAGGTTTATATAATGACAATCTGTTCTTCAAAATGTCTTGGCCAATGTTAAAAACAAATTCTACCGGGTAAGCTCTACTTATAAACATATTTTGTAGTTTTGCAAGTTCCTGTTTAAACACTTCATCATTACTCACAATTCTAGACAACCTCACCATCTGTCCTTTTACTAGATTTCTCTTCTGATGGACAGGGTGACAATTGTCAAAATGTAAAAATGAATTGGAGTATGTCTTCTTCCTATAAATGTTTGATTCAAATTTGTTATCTTGTAAAGTTATCGTAATGTCCAAAAAATCAATTGTATTATTGGAAATGTGACTTGTAAATTTTTAAAAAATCTGTTGTTTGTCCTATGTATGTAATAAAATCATTAAACTGGGCCTCAGTACCTCTCCAAAAAATCAGAATGTCATCCAAGTAACGTAGGTATAATAAGATCTTACTCCAGTAACTGCTGGTAAAAACATGTTCTGATTCCCATGCAGCCAGAGCTAGATTGGCGTAGATAGGGGCACATTTTGCACCCCTAGCCACACCATTTCTTTGTCTAAAATAACAACCATTAAAATATATAAAATTGTTTTCCAAGACTAGTTCTAACATCTCAGATAACAACCTGTTCTCAGTACTGTTCTGTTGTTTATGTGTGTTGAGACATGCTTCGAACAACGCAATGCCATCTTGATGCGGAATCACAGTAAAAAGGTTAATTACATCCACAGTAGCCATCAAAAAGTCAAGGTTAGCATCAAAATTATTTATAAAGTGTCTAATAGAGTCAAGACAATGCCATGAGTCTCTTACAATGTGTGGTAACCTCCTTAAAATATCCTTGCACTTAAAGTCAATGTAGGCCGCTAAAGCTTCAGTCTTTGAGCCTATAGCTGAGACTATTGGTCTAAAAGGAGGGTTATCAATATGTTTATTAATTTTGGGAATCCCAAAAATAGATGGTATTATAGGGAATTCCACAGAAACATACTGATAAATTGATGAATCAATCCTTCCATCCATAAGGTATTCATAGATTAACCAGTCAATTTTACTGTAGGCTTTATTAACTTCATGCCTACTCACCTTTACATAAGTTTCCTCATCATCCAAAAGTCTAAGCATCCTATTTTCATAGTCTATATTTAACATAATAACCACCCCACCACCTTTGTCTGGTTTCATGATTCTGAATTTATCAGAACTTGTTAGTTCTTTGAGACAGAATTTTTCTGCTGATGTTAAATTGTAGTTAAAACATTCTTATCACACAGAATTCTTCTAATGTGTGTCTCACAAAGTTTTTCAAAAACTTGTATCATGAAATTCTGGGGTGGAATAAAGGTGCTATGACGCTTAAGTGTAAAATTATAGGAATCATGAGACAAAACATTGGAATCTTGAAAAAATATTTTCAAATTTAAAAGCCTAGTATATGTTTTTAAGTTAATTAAAACATTACCAATATCTAACTTAAATGTAGGAACGAAGGTGAACCCTTTGCTGAACAAGTCTAAATACTTGTTGTCAAAATTCTTTTTGGTAAAATTATATAGATTAAAACCTAAATGTGTAACAATTTTACAGTCAGTCAAATTCTGATTTACTTCCTCATGCTGACATGGGGTGTAAATATGTGAAATTACTATGTTATTAAATTGTTTCACTTGGGTAATAGCCTCAGAGGGTAAGTTGTCCACATAATTGACAATATTATGGTCAGTTTCAATTGATGTTACCATCTGGCCATTCTTGGGCCTCGATTGTTGTAATTCCTTGGAATATATTGGTTGTAACTGCCCTGTCGTTCCCTTATTCTCTCCGATCTTCTTAAAATAGGCTGGTCTAAAAAATCTGACTGTAACCCCTCATCATTGTTAATATTGTTGACATTATTAACATTACTTCTGTGTACATTGTCCTGATTACCATTGGAATTAAACCGATTTCTGACTCTATCATTATTAATATTGTCATAGTTCTGGCTGTTGCACTTCATGTTTTTATACTCTTTAAAGTGTACATATGCTCTGTTATTTCTGTAATCATGACTATCTCTCTCAATTTTGCTGTTTTTAATTTCCAAACCTTTATTAATGTATCTATCAATGTCTTTAAAAATGTTTTCCATTCTAAACTTGTTGTGCTCAAATAATAAGTCAGCCTTAATACCATTGTCTAAAACACATAACTTTTCCTTTAAAACATTTAATTTATCTGTATTATTACGAATAATTAGTTTTAGAAGTTCCAACCCAGTTTTATCAAAAAGCTGCAACAATTCAGTAAATAATGGTGTACCTTCCATAAAACCATTAGGTAATTTAAACACACGTAGTCCCTTTGGGACTTGTTTTAACTCCAAACAGCATTCTAAAAACGCATTGTCCATCTGCAAAAATTAAAAATTTTTTAATGTCCTTTCAAATTCAGTAAAATGTGAATTCAAAGTGCCCAAGTCCCTGGTTGCTACTAAACCATCTCTATTTAATGAAGGGGCGGAAAGAAAATCAAGTAAGTCCATGTTGGTATCAGAAGGATTGTTTCTGTTCATATCCATTCGATGTACAGTCTGATTGTGACCACTATTGATTCTAATGTCGGCATTAGAGGATGGCCCAGCAACGCCCCCTCTATCCAACGTCACCACCTGCCGTTGAGGACTTTTAGATCGTTGTCTAACAACACCCCCGTGTAAACTGGTGTTAGGCATTGAGTGCAGGGTAAGAAGTTGTTCCTGCGAGTCCGTGATAAACAGTTCACCCTCAGTCCCTGCATTTAATTGTTGGTCATGCAGCGCTTTAATGAGTTTATTCGTGATGTCAAGATGTTCTTGCAAAAGCCGCTGCATGATGGCGGGTGTGAAATGAATGAGTAACACCAATAAGTAACCAACAAGTAGAATATGTTGCCCGTAACTGGAAAAGGCTGTATACAAAACTATCAACTCAGAAATTAAAAAGTTAAGTAAAACTGTATACACATGGGATGATAATTTTCGTTTTTTAAAAACAAAACACAAGCGTTGTAAACCAAACGAACAAGTGAATATGAAGTAGTTACTGTCGTTACCGTCGTCACTATAACATGGTAAATGAACGAAATTACCAGTGTTACTGTCCTTGATCCTTACGCAAAATTAACGAACAGAGACTTTGTTTGAAATTACCACACATACGAATGACTTGCCGACGACCTGTCGCATCTGTTGAAGCAACTGTTGAAACAGACCGAACTAGTGTGGTGCTTTAATTGTGCAATTTCAGCAATTTCAACGATTTCTCACATGAATTATAAATTTCTTGTAGGTCCAAACGAATACACCCATCCAGGATCAAACAGGCCACCGAAAATAGCTGTAGAAAACAAACCACGATAATTCACTGGTAACCAAAGAAGTTTCAGTAACCTTGAATCCTTGGATTTTCAAATAAACGTCTTTATTCAAACACAGGACCGATACAAGAACCAACCAATCTTCACATAAGAACTAAGCGCTTTCACCCTTTCATCCTAGGGCATCATTAGAGAACAAATTCCAGTAAAATAATCATCCCTTAAATACATACTCTTAGATAATTATTTAATTATGCAATAATCCAATTAAAACAATTAAAACAGTTGTCTCTTGAAATAAAGGTATAGTCAGAGAGAGAAGTTGAAGTCATGTAACCTAGCTAGAACTTAAACAGTCAAACTATTAACATTATAAACAATATAAACAATATATATATAAAATATAAAATATCTAATGTATATAGTGCATATCTTGAAAAACGCCAGAAATGTCGTAAAATAAATAATGACAATAATAATGAATGAAATAATATAATAAAAGTATGAATATAGAGTAAGTATAATTAGTTAAAATATATTTCATTTAAAATATGTATAAGTATATATATGTGTATTATTTGTGATACTATAAATAAATATTAATAAATAATTAGTTATAAATAGTAAATATATATATATAAATAGAGGTTTACTAAAAAAAAGTAAAAAAATAGTTTGTACACATTACATAGGTGTGTTGACACAAAATAAAAAGAATTTATAATAAAAGTATTTGTAGTAAAAGATAATGTAAATAAACATAATTTACTACAATTATAAATTACTACAATTATAAACATATAGTTTAGTGAAACTAAACTAAGGTTGTAGGACATGATACTTTTGTTATTCCTTTTAATGAAAAATCAGATCAAATTGTTAAAGCACTACATGATTCATGGAGTATTATCATAGAATCTAACACAGAACTTGTTAACATTTTAGGAAGTAAACCTAAGGATACTTTTAGTAAGGGTAAAAACTTAAAAAGTCTCTTTGAAAATTGTGTAAATAATGATATGTTTAAGAAATCTAAGTTGAATAAATGTGGTGCATGCCGCATATGTAGATTTATTAATAATGGACCATACCTCTCAATTATTAATTACGAGAAGACTATCAGATGTCCAGGAGTATGTGACTGTAACTCAGTTATGGTAGTATATGTAGCTTCATGCACTGGATGTCAAGCATATTATGTAGGGAAAACGAATAGAAAACTCAAAACAAGAATTATTGAGCATTTGAGTGATATTAGGAATCAAAAGCAGACTATTGGTTATGTTAATTTTAAAAAATTCTTGTTTTTCGTGATTGACAGAATACCTTACAACAAAGCACAAAAAGGTGGTGACATCAAAAGTTTATTAGAAGCTAAAGAATGCCTTTGGCAGCTTAGATTAAATGCCAGTAAGTGCCCTGGCATTAATGATCAAATATCTATTGCCAGCATACTTAAGCTGAAATCAAAATTTTTATAGTAATCCACATAGCAATCAAAATTTATAACAATTGTTTTTACAATATAAATTATTATTTTTATCAATATTATTTACAAGGTTAGTTCATAGTCTATACAGTGTAAAAATTGGTTTAGTTTAGTTCACTAAACTATATGTTTATAATTGTAGTAATTTATAATTGTAGTAAATTATGTTTATTTACATTATCTTTTACTACAAATACTTTTATTATAAATTCTTTTTATTTTGTATCAACACACCTATGTAATGTGTACAAACTATTTTTTTACTATTTTTTTTTAGTAAACCTCTATTCATATATATATATTTACTATTTATAACTAATTATTTATTAATATTTATTTATAGTATCACAAATAATACACATATATATATACTTATACATATTTTAAATAAAATATATTTTAACTAATTATACTTACTCTATATTCATACTTTTATTATATTATATTATTTCATTCATTATTATTGTCATTATTTATTTTACGACATTTCTGGCGTTTTTCAAGATATGCACTATATACATTAGATATTTTATATTTTATATATATATATATATATATATATATATATATATATATATATATATATATTGTTTATAATGTTAATAGTTTGACTGTTTAAGTTCTAGCTAGGTTACATGACTTCAACTTCTCTCTCTGACTATACCTTTATTTCAAGAAACAACTGTTTTAATTGTTTTAATTGGATTATTGCATAATTAAATAATTATCTAAGAGTATGTATTTAAGGGATGATTATTTTACTGGAATTTGTTCTCTGATGATGCCCTAGGACGAAAGGGTGAAAGCGCTTAGTTCTTATGTGAAGATTGGTCGGTTCTTGTATCGGTCCTGTGTT
Organism: Protopterus annectens; assembly: GCF_019279795.1. Lineage (NCBI taxonomy): Eukaryota > Metazoa > Chordata > Ceratodontiformes > Protopteridae > Protopterus > Protopterus annectens. The sequence continues at coordinate 1,569,527,998 of NC_056731.1, read as the reverse complement.
TGAATAAAGACGTTTATTTGAAAATCCAAAGATTCAAGGTTACTGAAACTTCTTAGATTGTGCATTGTGTCACATACAGTGTGCTATGTACTGTTGTATAGTCTTACATACTGGTTTCACTTTGTTGCTGTGCAGAACATGGTTTAGTATATAGTATGTGCCAGGCACTGTCAGGCAGTTGTGGGCTGAGCAGTGATATGTGGTATTAAAAGTGTGTATCTACTGACAGCCAATAGGTTGCTATATATGGCATTTCATTGATGTCTGTACTTTAGAATGTTGTGTGCCACATGACTAGCTCACAATTATTGTTCTACTGTCTTCCAGGGACATGTCTCACAATCGAAAACCCACATATTCCCCTGAAGAGGAGGAAGTCATCATAGATGCCCTAATACAAGATCAAAACAACCTGCTGTTCTCCAGAACCAGCCAGGACCAGCATGGGTGCACTGCACTGTGGCAGAATGTTGTCCATCGGGTGAATGATGTAGGCATGCATAACTGGACTTATGAGCAGGTACGCCATCACTGCAGTGATTTAATCAGACATGTCCGGCAGCATGCCTCCGATGTCCACAGACAACAGCTTGCCACAGGTGGTGGTGCAACAACACATCCACCCTCACCAGAGTGGAAGAGCTGCTCCTCAGCATGGTGGCTCCTGGCCAACCACTACAACAGACATGTGTCATCATGGAGGCCGGAGTCACCCAGCATGTCGACCCAGAGCGTGCAGGTAACATGGCATATCTGTAGACTACTGTTAGCCCGATTGTTAGAACATGCATTTATCAGATGTGTACTGTGGAGCCTGGTGTCATGCAATACTGATAATTTGGTACATAATCTGTATGTCTGTGACTGTCACCTGTTGTAATACTGTAAAATTGCAAACTCACAGCAGCAATGCCATAGTTGTTGACACTGACAAACTGTCTCATATCCTTGTAGGTCCCTCTGGTGTGATAGCAAGACAGCAGGCCCATGCTGGTGAGTGTTTTACATTTAATATAGCATATAACATGTGCATATCATAGGAGAGTTGTAGGCCATATACACACGTAAAACACCTACACACAATGCATGCTCTGCATGTTCTCTGTGGGACTATGCACATCCCAGTAACATGAGTAGCTGCCTCAAACACATGCAATACACAGAGCATCCCAACCAATTGTGGTACACTATAGTGGACATTGTATAGGCAGAGTCAATACACATGCACACAACATACACCACTTTGTCATATGCAGTAAGTGTTAATATGATACAAGTGGCGTATGTAGACACCTGCTGTAAGGTCAGACTCCAGTATCCCAAATGTCATCAACACAGCACACATACTATACCTGAGGGGTAGAGGCCTATCATGGGGTGGTGCAACACACTTCAACACACAACACATTCATGTTAGGCAATGCTCCCTATTGAACATCTTACATACTCATGCAACAACTGGCTGTGAAATGGTTAATATAGCAAAAGTGGTGCAGGTCAGGTACAGCAAGATAGTTGCCAGTGTGGCATACATTAGTGGCCTTGAGTGACAACATGATGCTGCCTGATGATGGCTCATGGTACTACACTACATCCAGTTACAGTAACTACAGTACTACACATAGCATTCATTGCTATACACCTGACAGTTGTGTGCATCCGGCCATGGTATGTATACCTATGAGTGATGGTGCACAGAACATTGGAAAGCATTTTATACTTGCACAGCAATGTTGTGTCCATGTACACATTGTGTTCCAGGGTGAGGCCAATCATTGAACAACACACATGCATTAAAGACATGTATACTGTTATCAACAAGGACTCTCTACACTTGCACTGCATGCTGTTGAGCAACACACATCCTGCGTGCTGACACATGTGATAGGACTCTTTGGCTTGTGATACTGTACTCCACCATCAACCACTAATGAGTATGTTTTGTATTGCTGTTGGTGTGTGTGTGTGTGTGTGTGTGTGTGTGTGTGTGTGTGTGTGTGTGTGTGTGTGTGTGTGTGTTTGTGTGTCAACTTGACTGAGTAGTGTATTTGTGTGCATGTGTGCATGTGTTCATGTGTGCATGTGTGCATGTGTTCATGTGTGCATGTGTGCTAACATCCTATACAGATTGTAAAGTGTGTTTCCTGTCTTCCTCTCACAGATGCTGAGGTTTTGTTGGATGAGTGCAACAGGGAACCTGAAGTCACTGCCACAGATAGTGGACATGATGATACATGTGTTGTGGCACAGGCAGGTTTGACAGGGTCTGTCGTTGGTCTGTCAATGGACAGTACACAGCTTTCCACCCCATCTATGTGCACATTCATACTGCCAATACATCCCTCAACACCAATGGCCTTAGCTGAGCAACAGCATACAGTAGGCATTGACCAGGATAGTGTGGTATCTATGGCACATGCAACCCCTCACAGCAGCCATACCCAGACACCTGGAATGGTACCACATAGGCATATGTCCAGGGGTTCTCATGGGAGCACTGCTGGTCATAATGCCCCTGGCAGATGTGCCCCCACAGGTCTCACAACCTCAGGTATGTTCCGGGCTGTAATGCAGGCACAGGCACATATGGAACGATACACCAGGCAGGGACTAAGGGCACAGAGGGTCCATAACACTGCTATCAATGACAGTATCCGTGACCTTGCCGGTGCCATCCGTAATTACACCGAGGTCATTGATAGACGTTGGGGGAGACACTAGATGTCCTCCGCAATGTAACGTACATGTGCCAGAACAGTGCAGGACAGCAGAGATGTCGACGTGGACATATGCCAACAACATCATCAGCTGGCAGTCGTTGCGGATGACACACACGTCCCAGCCGCTCCCGTAGTGGCAGTACCAGCCCCAGCAATGTTGGGGCTGGGCTGTCAATAGTTCATCCTAGACGACGATGTGCACGTGGCTCTGGCTAGTCCCAGCAGGGACATGGGTCCAGTCGACATCCTTCTGCCTCTGATGATAGTACCCAGTCTGGCTTTGTACCCGATACTGTCCGTGGCACCCCTACCAGGCACAGGTACTGTGTCCGTGGCCGGAGACAGTGATCTGTACAGCCTGGCAGGTACAGTCTGTGGCTGTCCCACAACCTCCCATATTTGGCAGCCACATGGTGGAACTGTGTACATGCAGACACACACACATAAACCAAACACCTAGGGCTAACACATACACACACATTACATCAACATTGATCCATGCTGTACTGTTGTCCCTCACACACACACACACACACACACACACACACACACACACACACACACACACACACACACACACACACACACATACGTGTCGACTGGATGGGTCATTGTCGGGCTCTGGCAAACCAACAACACACCCTGTGCATATGATGAAACTGTGCCACCTCCTGTCATCTGTGACACTGATGCAGGAACAGGCTAACATGGTGCTGATGCACAGGGTGACCTAATAGCAGTGTAGCAATGTTAGCATGTTGTCAACAGTAAAGTGTAATGATATCCTTGTAGGTATATCTGAGCAGGCATGATGCATTAAAGCTATGATTATCAATGTAGTATTGTTTACACAAGTGTTACGTCCAAAAATGTATTGTCCGCCCATGTGCCACTTGGCTGATGTGTGTGGTACTGGCAGCAAGTGTTGGTGAGTGGATGGTACGTGTGTGATGTGTGCAGTACAGATTTGCAGGTGTACATTTGTGAACATGGTGGAGGTGCACTGTCTGCATGTACGTGCATAGTGGACACATGGGAAGGGTGACATGCCCTGTATTACACAGTTTTAACACTTCATATTTCCTATTGGTGGCCAGTATGCATTTTACTACACATATGTTACAACTTGGGTACACGTGTGTATGACATGGTTTGACACTATGCTGTGGGTGATACTGTTAATATCGGTCATTGGTTTGCATTCTGGTAGTATACATAACCTCAACAGCCTGACTTTCACCAATTGTTAGATGATGTCTTGACAACTGACACATAGATGTAGTATACACAGTAGCATTTGAATCCTTCCGGTACTATACTATACCAGTAACCAGTGGTATTGACCGCCACCCATTCCTGGGACCACTCCTGTTTGGCATGTAGCCATCCTAGGTACAAGCAAACACACTAGGGATATGTCTGTCCACATCTGCTAATGCATACAGTGGCCTACAATGCATTCTCCAGATGAGACACTTATCCTCCACAAGGGTATCATACAGACAGATACCTGTTGACCAACCCATGCTGTAAAGCTATAAGCCAACTATAGCATAGTCATCCACATTTACTAAACATAGTATCCTGACAGTAACACATAGGAGGTAGCCCACAACATGTAGCAGGGGTACCGATGTGTACATACAGCCACATGTTATGTAATCTGTCCTTTGGTATTCACATTTCCAAAGGTATTCTGATGTCCCTCGGTGTATCACATAAGCAATAAGGGGTATGTATGCATATCCACAAAGTTGTTGTACACCTATAATGAATGTCCATTATTGACAGACTGTGCTGTGTTTGAACATGTCTGAAATATACCTCAGGCATGAACCCTCACTCACACTATTCTATAGAAACTGTCATGGGTGTGTGACACAGATGGCCTAGGCCACAGATCACTACAGTGGTTGGCCTTGTCACAAACATACATATGTGACCTAAGGCCTGAGAAGCAGCAGCACAAACTGTCAATGGTAACAGATGTATTCATGTAGAAAGCAGGCTTCACACCTATGAACTAATTGAGGTCACATGTACATATATGTATTTGCCACACAGATGCCTAAAGTGTGCAATGCACATACTGTTGTTTTACTGATATGTCATACAGTAGTAAAAGCAAAACCCACAACATATTGACCAACAGTGCCACACACTCAGCAATTGCAGGATTCAACCCCCTACCTAACTATGTTATGATTCTAGAAAAGTACGCATTAACACAACACGCTATATGCTTTACTGGGAGTTTTCATTTCCACTGCTGTATTTGAGGGATACTGAAATCATCAGACTTGCCAAAGAGGAATTTACCTCTTTTCATGTATTTTCCTAGTCTCCAAAAAGGGCACTCCTCTCAAAGGAAATCACACACACACATACACCCCACCACACACACACTCAGCAACTGCAGGATTCAAACCCCTACCTAATTATGTTATGAGATACACATTAACACAACGCGCTATATGCTTTACTGGGAGTTTTCATTTCCACTGCTGTATTTGTGGGATACTGACATCATCAGACTTGCCAAAGAGGAATTTACCTCTTTTAATGTGTTTTCCTAGTCTCCAAAAAGGGCACTCCTCTCAAAGGAAATCACACACACACACACACACCACACACACACTCAGCAATTGTAGGATTCAAACCCCTACCTAACTATGTTATGACACTAGCAAGATACGCATTAACACGACATGCTATATGCTTTATTATGTGGTTTCTTTTCTCCTGCTATATTTGTAGGATGCTGACATCATCAGACTGGACATGGTAATGTGTGTGCACTTTGTTTTATGCAATCCCAGGAATGAACCATGTGGGAAAGCAGGTGTTAACAGCTTGAACAGGACTCCACAATTCTTAGCTTGTGTGATCTATCTGTGGACCAATTGCCATTCCATCATATGACAATACATATTTATGCACAGATTGTTGATTTTGTGGATACGACATGTGTCTGGGATGTTGATAAAGGGCTATTCAAAGTCTATGTGGGACATGTGTAGCTCCTTTCAGTGATGTATGTCCTGGGTGGCTGCCTTGCAAACAGTCTAGCAGGTTTGGGAACCATGATCTGCCCATGAACAAACCAAAGTTGGTAGGGTTGTGTGTTTGTCGGCTTCCAATAGCTCTGTTTATGACTTCAATCATGATGGACTCCATGGCCTTGCAGATCAGACTTCATAGGCTTATAGGACTATAGTTACCATGGTCTGTTGTGCACCAACACTTGTGGGGTGTGCCATATGTTGCTGTAACCCATTCAACAGTTTCAGATCCTGTAGAGAGGGTGAGGCTCAACAGACTGTTCAGGTGCAGGGTCTGTTTGTTCTGCAGTTCACTTATGACACATATAGGGAAACAATGTAATTCAATTGATGCCATGTTTTCGGCTTTGGAAGGAGCTGTTTACCCATTCTACATGTGATATCTCCTGCTATGATGATAGGGCCTTTTGTCAGTGGGAGGTGGGTATGTATGTATGGGCCTGTCTGACAGGAAGCTGGCATTGTCAGTCAGGTACAGTTGGCCCTGACTCAGGACATATATGAGTGTACATTGCTATTTATGACATAGCTGAAGGAAGTGTCCTGGTTCTGTCTGGACTCCTTTGCAGATAATCTTTCCAAAACACCGACAAACCTGCGCACTAAACCCCTGTTATACTCTTTTACACACTTAACACCCTACTGCTCCTTTTTGATCAGTCAACAGAGTATTTCATCATAATATCCTGGCTTGTCCAAAGGTCGGTTTCATGTGTACTCTCCAGTCCAGCTGGTGAATATGGGAATTTTGAGGCAATGTTACAACTGCCTCATGTACACAGACAACTCTCTCCTCCTCCCAACAAACTCAGATATATGTGAGAGATGCAACTATATAGACAAGCAGGAGGCTGAGCTCTCTCGACCCATGACTGGCACAGTCTATCAGGTGGTGAAGGTAACCACGCACACCACAAATCCAGTCTCACACAGACCTGCAGCAACAGCAAACAAAACACATTACCACACAAAAACATACTCGGAGGCTCTAAATAAAATCTGCCTAAGCAGCAGAGACCTCCAAAACAGACACCCAAACAACTGCTACCCCACAACAATACCCACATATCACATAGTTCACAAAGTCAGTGTACCACACAGTCACTGCCCTTAGGGCTAAACAACACACCTAATACACTTGTAATAGGTGACTCTATTGTCAGACACACTGACGTCCCACTCACCAGGCTGAACAAGGAGAAGGTCACTTTGAGCTGTCTGTCAGGTGCTAGGATCCGCCACATAACACATGCACTCAGGTCACTCCAAAGCAAGTACAAATATGGCTCCATCATTGTCCATGCTGGTGTGAATGACCTCAGACATTCCTCCCTGGACTACACGACAAGAGACATAGAGGAGCTCTCTGATCATATAGCCCAGGCCAGTATGACCCTGACCTTGTGTAGCATCTTACCCTCACCAAGAATGATGGCACAGTATATAGATAAAAATGATTAATTTTAACAGTTGGCTAACGTATTGGTGTCATTCAAAGGGGATCCAGTTTCTGTCAGCCTGGGATGACATGCTCGACATGCCACGTTGCTTCACTAGGGATGGCTTGCACCTGTCACCCCTGGACTTTCACTGGCTGAGGCTCTTGCCACACCCATAGTGCCTTTTTTAGGCAAGGCTCAAAAGACAAACCCACCTCCATAGACAATACAAGGTAAAAGAAACTAAGGGTAATGCTGCTCAACACCAGATGTCTAAACCTCAAAATGCACACACTCAAGGCTCTCCTCAGTATGGTGAATGTCGATATCTGTGCAGTAACAGACACCTGGTTCAGGCTACCGAAAGCCCCCCAGCACTACCAGGTCATACTTCATACCATGCTTTTCGGCCACAAAACTCGGACCGCCCAACAAAAATAGGGGGAGTATCCATATACATCACAGATACACACACCTCCAGGTTAGTAGCACTGCATGAAGCATCGGAGACCATACATGTGCAACTAACAGTGGGCAAAACTGCCTTTCAGTTTGTAGCCTGCTGCAGACCACCCTCCCAAACTCAGGAACCCCACTTGGCTTTCCTGAGAACACTGGAGAACATGAAGGTCTCTCCACACACCATTATATTGGGTGACTTCAACTACCCAAACATTGACTGGGAATACTACTCAAGCCCCAACACCCTCGCCCAACGGTTGCTAGAATTTATAAACTCAAATGCTATGGCACAACTGGTCACCACACCCACAAGAGGGAAAAACATATTGGACCTGATCATCACCAACATGGGGACTCTATGTTCCACACCAGAGGTATACCCCTCATTGGTAAGGTCAGATCATACATTTATCTCACTGGACATCCATATCCCATTCCCACCCCCATCCTAGGTAATCTCAGTGAAGAACTTCTCAAAAGCAAATATCACACTTCTCAGAACCGAGGTGGTATCCTTCAAAGACCCTGGGACAGTAGTAAATATGGCTCAGACCGCAGAATCCTTTACAAACACATTCTATGGACACCTACTGGAATGCATGGATCGTGCTATCCCAAGTATAAACAAGACTCACTATTCCAAAGGCAGGGGACCTGTCTGGTGGACCCCAGCCATAAATAAGCTATACAACAAAAAGAGGAGGCTACTACAGGATAGAGCACAATCCCAAAAAGGGAAAGCATCTCTGATCAGTACTAGCAAAAAGCTACAATCACTCATGAATTGATCTAAGGCCTGCTTCAAAAGGAAAATTGCACCAGACACTAAGGACAATCACAAGGCCTTCTATAGTTATGTCAGGAACCTGGGTGGCAACTCCCAGATATGCTGTGAGTTAGTGCAAAATGACAAAAAATACACTGAACCCACAGACATTGCCAACATCCTGGCAAACAGGTTCAGTGCAAATGCCTCCCCCCCATCCTTCCTAAAGAGCAAATGTCCATCCCAACAGAGTGTAGCCTCCCTGACATCACAGATGAACAGGTGAGAGCTGCCCTCTCCAAAGCAGACAACGCAGCATCAATGGGACTGGACGGTGTCCCGGCCTGCGTCTTACACGAGCTTCATGAAGAACTTAACCCTCACATTGTCACTGTTCAATATCAGACTTACTACAGGATATGTACCCAAGGAATGGTGTACAGCAACAGTGGTCCTGCTCCTCAAAGGTGGTGCCACAACGGACCCCGGACACTATCGCCCTATAAGCCTAACTAGCCTAGTCTGCAAAGCTATGGAGCATATCATTATGGAACTCATACACAAAGACATCGGGAACCCACAGACACTGGATTCTACCCAATTCGGCTTTGTTGAGGGCAGATCTTGCCTCTTGAATCTGGTCGACTTCTTTAAACGGTTACCAGGTCCATAGACATAGGGAAGGTAGTCCACACAGACTACCTGGACCTCACAAAACCCTTCGACACAATACCCCACTCGGGCATCATAAATAAGCTCACCAGCTTAGATATCAACACATATGTCACAAGATGGATTGCAAACTGGATCAGGGATAGCACCCACATGGTCAGTATTGCAGGTGCCATGTCTGACTCTACACCAGTTACAAGTGGCGTCCCACAAGGCTCAGTCCTGGGACCTCTCTTGTTCAGTATATATTTCTCTGACGTACAGGCTAACACAGGAGTACTATGGCTGACCAAGTTCACAGATGACTGCAAACTGGGTGCCATAATCGACTCTCCAGCTGGCACAAGCATCCTCCAAAAGGGTCTCAAAGAGATGGATAACTGGTGCCAGAGCCATGGCCTACAGCTAAATGCCATTAAATGCACAGTCATCCCTTTTGGGAATAACAAAGTGCCCACACATTACCACATAGGTGGTAATCCATTAAGTACGGAAGAAGTTGTTAGGGATTTGGGGACCTGAGTATATAGTAATCTCGCCTTTGACAATCACGTTGCCAAAGTGGTTAGACAGACCTTCTATATAGCCCACCTTATCCCAAAAGGTTTCACATCTAGATCAAGTGAGGTCATTGTGCCCCTATATTCATCAGGCCCATGATTAGATACAATGCCCCATTTGGGATGTACCTTATGCAACACCTGCAACAACTGTAATGGCCACAAAAGTACCTCACCAAGTGGATCTAGGGACTCACACAGATGTCCTGCGCAGTTCGGCTAAAGTAACTCCAGCTCTACTCAGTTGCTTACCGCCTACTCGGATGCGATCTGTGCCTGATGTTTAAAGCCAAGTCCAACCCAGAATTAATGGACATGCTCCACCTCAGGATATCCGAATCCCTTAGAGCTACACGCTCCAGGGACTTAAACCTCAGCACAGATATTAATAGGACATGCTGGAGGGACAGATTCATGTCCCAGAGGCTCCCCTCACTCTGGAATGAGATCCCAGTCCTGCATAAGCAGAGCCCCTCACTGACCCTCTACAGGAGAAATCTTGATGAGTGGATGGGTGATCGTATGTTTACCCCTGGGATCTCTTCTGGGTCCCTGCTAGCTAGAGGCACAATAAACTAACCGTAAAAGGGCTATCTTGTGTGATCTACTATTCACAGGCACAGTCTACTAATCTAACAGGGTTGTGAAAGCCAAACACACTCTGGCTAGGCTTATAAATGCCCTAGGGCAGATAGCCTAGTATCAACCTATGAACCTATGATAATGTTTGGAGTGCACATTGTTTATTGATGATACTGATTGCACGTTTTTTATCTTCTTTGCTTCCCCACATTCTATGAACAACCTAAGTATCTGTAGTACATATTTGATTATGACAGGGTTCCAATATATTATATATGTGTCTGTTGTCATATAACTGTGGGCACAAGGCGGACTGGTGAATAGTGAGAGGTTCCTGGGTTATCACATGCAACTGCCGGATATGTGTGGCCCACTGCTGTACTCAGACATGGCCTAAGTGTGTGAGCATGCCCAGTTTGGCCTTTCAGTGTTTTGTTGCCTGACATTTGTCTCATTTATTCAAGTGTGTGAGCATGCCCAGTGCGACCTTTCAGTATGTTGCTGTCTAAAGTCCACTACATTTGTTAATGTGTGTGAACATGACCAATATTAACATTTATACTATATGTGCGTTGAAAATCAGGTTCTATTTTTACTGCAGGGCTCAACTTTGTGTCATAACTCGACAGGGATTATGCTGTACCTGCAGGGTTTCCATGAAATACTTTGCATAGCCTTATCAACATTTCTTCATAGAGGCTGACCAGTGAAATACTGTCATAGTTTAGTGGTTCAGTACTATGACTATAAGTGCACAGTATCCTGGGTTTGAAGCCTGTTGCTGCTTTATATTTTCATACTGAGCAGACCAGACTGCTTAAGGGCCAGTACAGCAAATATGAGCATGTTTACCTGCTTTTGCTTAACTATGCCCAACTTTGACAAAGCTTGTCCAACATTGCTCAATGTTAACCAACATTGCTGAACGTTAACCAATATTGCTCAACATTGACCAAAGTTGTGCTAGTTAGTGTGTGCAATTATGTTTACATATACTAAATAGTGGTAAAAGCTGTTTAACACTGCTTTATATTGCTTAACACATGACAATCATGTCTCAGGTGGTGCTGCAGGGCTGCCTATGTCGGATGCACATACTACACTCCCTATACATGTTTGAAAACAGGTAGTGTCAAGTTAGGCATCCCTTTTACTATATCTGCGAGTCAGAGAGAGGTATCATTTCCAGGGTTCCTACTGAGTCAGTGTATGTGCTATGCGTTGCCTCTTTGCCAAGGCCAAAGCATACTCCTCCTTCTGCCTACTGGGGCAGGCTCAGGTTGTTCCTCTTCTGAGTCACGCTCTGCCTGTGATGGCCTTGCCAATGGTGGGGGGCTGTTTGGCCCGGGCCTATGCTGCTCCTGCTGCAGCTGTTTTCGCAGGATCATATTATATAGCATAGCACATACCATGACAATTTGGGTACATGTAGTTGGTGAGTACTGCAAGGCTCCACCAGATGTGTCCAGGCACCGGAACTGTGACTTGAGCAGCCCAAACACACGCTCGATTACATTTCGTGTTTGTGCGTGTGCCTCATTATGGCGTTCCTGTTCAGGTGTGTGCGCGTTTCTGATGGGTGTCATCAGCCACGGCTCCAGTGCATAGCCAGCATCCCCCACTAGGTAACAATGAGGGAAGTCCCCATTGGCAAATGTCTGGTACAGCTGTGTCAGATGCCAAATATGGGAATCGTGGTAGCTTCCAGGGCAGCCAGCACACACATTCAGTATTTTGCCATGGGCATCACACACGACCTGGCAGTTGATGGAGGGGAAGCCCTTGCGGTTAATGTAGGCCCTACCACGCTCACCGGCTGGTGCTTTGATGCGTATGTGCATGCAGTCTATTGCACCCACTACCTCAGGGTATTCCGCTATTTGCTGGAAGAGACGCATATTGCTGGCCAATACCTCACGGGAATTGGGGAAATATACATGGTCACTGACATGTGCTGACATGGCATCCAGGAACTGGTGCAGTACCCTGGATGCTGATGCCTGTGATATCCCCATCATATCACCAGTTGGTCTCTGGAAGGTTCCTGTTGCTAATATTCTTAGGCCAACAAATAGCTTGGTTTCCACTGGGATGGGTTCCCCTCGGTTGTGTGTGTGAGGCGTGGCCTGCACAGCTCAACAATTTGCTGCATGAGGTCTCTGTCCACTCTATAGCGCTCCACTATCTCCAGCTCATGTAGCCCCTGATAGGTTACCCTGGGCCTGTACACTCTTCTCCATCTCCTCACTGTGGGTTGTCCAGCAGCATTGGCATTGTCACCACCCTCAGCATGTTGCATATGTTGCCTTATAACTGCAATGGCAGCCCCTAACATTTTTTGTCTCAGTAAAGCTTTTTAAGTTTTCACTTCTCTTAGTTTACTGCAGTGTTACAGTGTCTCTGAGGAAAACATGGTGGAAAGTTGTTTGCAGAGTTTTAAGTGCTGGGCTGGGCTGGGCTAGTGTACTGCCTGTGTAATTGCCTGATTCTAATTGTTTTCATCTGCTAGTACTCCCTGGTTAACTTCCTACTATTTGTTGTGCTTCCTTTTCCCTTTCTGTTTCCACAGGGGGGCAGCACCATGCACACAAGTGCAAACACGCTCACACCAGCTCACAAGTACGCACACATGCTTACACGGACTAAAACTTACGTATTCTTGCTAAAACGCGTGCACACAGGCGCATACGCTTACACACATTTCAACAACCTTAGACTTGCTTACTCTGGCTTAAACGCATGCACACAGGTGCACACGCGCGCACACAGTCTTACTCGGATATACAGGCGCGTACCCGCGTGCAAACACGTTGCAAGCACTTCAACAAGAAACTTTAGTGTTATCCACGGCATACACCTTCAATTTCTTGCCTTTAGCTAGGGTACCTGTTGACACACCTCTTCCAGTGATGAGTAACTGACAGCAAACACATGTCACTCTGCTCCAATGAGCTTCAATTCTTTCATACATACCCCCCTCGTGATGTCACCTATCTTCTACTCTGATACTCCCCTTATCCTACTTCTACACTGCACTGACTGTGCTCATTTGCTATGGGATTCACTATCCTTACCCTCATTTGCATAGGCTTGCCTAGTAATGCTTGGTTACATCTCTTAGACTGAGCTTCCCCCCTTAGCAACCTCTACTCGGTAGCCATGTTGTCTTCAGCCTGCCATTCCCTTGCATTGTAAATTAAGAATTACAATAAAATCCATATTTGTGGATTTTAATTATTGGTTTTCTGGTTTATAGAGCGCAGCACGTTTGCGCTGTGCTGCACTACGCTTAAACTTCGGAGATTGGGATAAAAAAATATATATATTTTATTTTTATTTTGCATCAGTAAACATTGCCAATGGCTGTATTTTTGGCCATTGGCATGCTTCCTCAACTGGATGCATCCTTTTTTTGGAGCTGTCACGGCTCCTTTTGCTATTTGCAGAATGGTACTCAGTTGTCAACGGAGTACATTTCTGCAAATAAAACTACTCTTACTCGCACAGGTTCGGGTTTCCTGGATCGCAAATTTACCTCATTTGTATAGCTTTCACCAGCAATTGAGGTAATTTGCATATCCTAGCCCTGTCCGTGTAATAGTCATTTTAGGAGCTCTCTTGCACGCCCCTACCGGCTGTTCCTGGATCGCTCGGCAGACATTTGGCTGCATGGAGTCTTACTCTACTCTTAGACTCCGTGCAAGCCTTCGTGAATCTGGCCCCTTAGGTAATTTTGAAGAAAACTGTCACTGATACTTGCACTGTAAGTTGCACATCTTGAGAGATATTCAGTGTTATTTATATTGATAATGATAATATTATGCATATGTTTTCAAATTTCTGCAAATATCTCAATAAACATGCAATCAGAGACAAAGTCCTGGCTGTCATGTGAAAGCTTATGGCTTGCTAACAAAAGTGTTATAACAATATATGTCTAGGTTGTACAGTATTCAAGAAATGACAATTTATTTGTGAAAGTTTAGCAAAAAATATAATTCTTTGTCTGAATTATATATAATATTTAAAAATTCTATGAATGCTCCAACTATTATCACTGTAAAGAATACCTCTTACTGATAACATTGCAATTTGTACCATTTTAATAGCTTTTATTGTTTCACAATATTTACATTTGCTTATCATAAGCTTTTTAAGTTCATTTTTCAGAAAATGCTTTGGAATGCAAGGCTGCTAGAGTTCTTATACTCCACACCACATAGGTGCTAATGAGATATCTTCTTGGTCAAAGCTTTCTTGGAAAATGTGAGAATGTGTAACTTGAGAAGAAAACCTGGACTGTCTAGCAATCACTAGAAGTGGAGACACCATGCAATGAGTTTGAGTGCTTGAATACCTGAGTGAGGCAGGCTACACAGGTGAACCTGTTGATCTGGAACCTGATTCAGGACCCAAGGCATATGTACAAGATGAGGCAAAGAAAGGGGAACCACACTTATCGAGGCTATAACGGGATGATTGCTCTTTCTCTGAGAGGTTTTCTGCAGAAACTTTGGAATATGGAGAATCAGCAGATATGTGTAAATGAGACTGGGGGGAGCAACTGTGATGCGGAATGTCTCTCTGTGACTACCCCTCTTGAGGGACCAGGGCAAAATACTTGCTGCACTTGGCATTTTGGGGGTAGGCAAATAGACAACAGCATGGTGACCCCACTGACAAAAAATCTGCACCATCACTAATGAACTGGAAGACCAGTCATGAGGTAGTAAAGTACACTTGCACAGCCTGTCCAACAGGACGTTGGGCTTCCCTGGTATGTGCACTGCCATCAGAAATTGGTTGGAAGAGATTACCCACTGCCACACTCTCATCACTTCTCAACACAGGGAGTACAATTGGCTTCCCCTTTATTTGTTGATGTACCAGACTACTGATATGTTGTGTGTCTGCATGGTAATCACCTTCAGAGGGGGAGCATTCTGGAATGGAAGAGAGAGTGGAATATAAAAAACTTTGGTGGCAGATCACTCTAAAGGCTACCATTCCACCAGGATTAAATGAAAGTGTATCCATTGTTCCCCTCTTAAGACTAAGGGCATCCAAGTTATAAAAATAAAAATGTTCATTTTTAAACCTACAGTTCGCAGTTAATTTGTGATATGTGTATTATGTATTTTGTACATACACATACTTTTGTCTGTGATTCACACTTTGTCCACTTAAGGGCGCCAAATGATCATTTTTATACTCCATTTACTTGCTGAAGTCTGGTATTTTACATAACATACATATTCATACATACAACTTTTAAAGTAAATTATTTAAGCATTCAATTAATCTTTTTTGGAGAAATGAGTTACATTTTTAAATAATTTATTACATTGATATTTTTAAATGTATTTTAGCATTTTTTTTTACTTGATTTTAAGAAGCCTTTCAGTCTTTTTAACATGACTTGTAATGAATATTTATGAGTTTTATGATAATGATGTCTTAACAACTTGTCTTTTTGCATTGGTCAGTTTGCTTGTCAGGATGCTATATAACTCTGAGTTTGACTGTTAGATCTACATCTGATGAAGTTTTAAAATGAAAATGCTAAGTGTTATGTGGCTGTGTTCATGTGTTTTATTTTTTATTAAAATTGGATTATGGACTCTGCTGGCTGGTTTTGACTCCTTGGTACCTTGGATTTGTAACATTCTGGAATGCCTACAATGCTAGGAGGACTGCTCTCATGTCCAGGACACTGATGTGATGCTTGGCATCTGAGAGGGACCACACGCCTTGAACCTTCTTTCCCAAGTAGTGCCCTCCCACCCCATCTGGAAAGAGTTTGTGGTCACCGTGGCCTTTCGTAAAGTTTAAACAAAGGGATGGCCCAGTTATACCTCTGGTGCTTGCACCCACCATGCTACATACTTCTTGCACACACAGGTGAAACACATGGGTAAATTCATGGGTTGTCGTCTTATCAAGTATTGTACTGCTAAAGTCTCGTGGAGTATTCTCATATGAAATCTTGCTAATGGAACCAGTATTATTGAGGCAGCTATAGTTCCTAGGACATGTAAAATTAATCTTGTGGGAGGATTTGCAAAGACAGAACAGTTAGAGCTTGATTCTGCAAGTGGAGAGTCTTGACTGTGGTAGCCTTGCTGTCTGGGAAAAAGTGTCTAAATGAGTCCCTATGAACTCCAGAACTTGTATGGGACAAAGATGAAACTTGTAACTGACCATGATGCCTAGTTGGATGCAAAGATGAAGCAAGTAATCTCTGGCATGAATCAGAAGATGTTTGGTAGGGACAGTGAGAATTCAGTCATTGAGGTATGCAAACACTGGAAATCCTAGCAGTCTCAGGTGAGCTGCCACCACTCTTATGCATCTGGTGAACACCCAGGGTCTGTGGTGAGACCAAAGGGCTGGACTCTGAAATGAAAATGACTGGCCCCCAGCCAGAAATGAAGACACCTCCTGTACCACCTGTCCATTTTGATGTGATAGTATATGTCCTGGAGGTCTATTGAGCACATCCTTTTGTCTTTCTGCAATAGTGGGAGAATGGACTGAATTGTGACCATACAGAATTTCGAGTGTTTGACAAAAAGGTTCAAATGACTTAGGTCCAACATTGCCCCAAGGTTCCCATTCGTCTTTGTCACCAAAAACAATCTTGAATAAGTTCTGAATCCTTACTGGTCTAGTGGGACCTCCTGGATAGCCCTTTTTGTTAGCAGCTTTTGTATTTCTAAGGCTGCATTTTTTTCTCTGATGGGGTGGCACATTGGGTAACGTTTTCATTATTTGTGGAGGAGGATAGAAAAATTTAATGTAGTAGCCTCTGGTAGTAATCCTCTGCACCTAGACATCTTTGGTGATGGACGTCTAAGCTTCTGAGTGCAGAGAAAAACATCCTCCTACTGCTTACAGAGTACAGCAGTCAGGCAATACTTTAGGAGTGCTGGTAAGGCTTTTCAGAGAAAGGACCCCTGGAACCTTGGGTCTGCAGGCCTTCCCTGCCTCTGAAGCAATGTCTATTATTAGAGGACCCCCTCTGCCTTGGGGAGTTCTATCTCTGAAGGAGTCCTAGGAAAAACTCTGGGATTTTTGGAACCATATTTTCCTTCCCCCTTTCAGGTTCCTGGAAAGTGTCCTTTGGAGGGTAGAAAAACATATAACTACAGCAGACAGCTTTGCAACCTGTTCACTCCTAGACAGTGTTTCTTTAATCTTTGGACAAAAAGGGGAGATCCATTAAAGGGAGCATTAATGAACGACATTTTGAAAGGCTCTGCAAAATCACATAGGCACATCCAGGCATGCCACCAAACTGTAATGCCTAAACCTTCCACTCTAGAAACTATCTTTATTGCATGGGAGATCAGACACATAGAAGCATTCAAAAGGGACTGGAGGGTGATCAGCTGTGAAGACGTAGTTTTCTTATCCTCAGCAGACATGAACCTGGAGACAGACTTGAAAAGTTCTTTAGTCAAGTCCCTCTGGAATCTGGAAAGGTGTGTTAAATAGTTCAGCGACCACAAGACAAAGGTCACTAACACATAAACTCACTTACTGTATCAGTCCAAAACTGTCGACTCTCTGTTAAGAGGATGAACAGCTGGACTCTCCTTGGCCTATTCCTGCTTAGTGGTTGCTGCCACCCCCACAGCATTCACCAGGGAACCTTGTTCCAATGTGCATGGTCACAAGGTGCTACTAGGTATTTATCTGGTCCTTTGGGAATTGTCTCTGACACATCTAGATCCTTCCATGCCTGATGAGATATGAGATCTATCATTTCATCCATTGGGGGAACCACCCAGGAGGAAGTTGAACCAGTACCAAATGCCTCAAGGAACACAGACTCCTCTTGGGAAGGAGCTTTGGAAGGCAAACCACCTTTCTGTCTGAAAATCTCGAGAATCTCTCTGAATGAGATATCTTCAGGGGGTGATCTGGGGACCCCCTCCTCTTCACTGAAGTCTACATCCTCTGTTAATGACTTGTGTGGGGAGCCAATGTGCCTCCTTTTGCACATAAGTGTCTGAGGAGTTTCCACTGGGGATGATCTGGGAAAGACTAAGAAATCTGAGGGGAATCCTTAAAGAGGACTATCTCAAGAACATTTCAGACCAGTTGTCCTGATGGGATGGAATGAGTAGGGTCAGGACACAGGGCAAACAGTTGGAGAGTGGGAAGAGGACCCAAGGGGAGCAAGTATACCCTAGCTCCTACGACAGAAAAGGTTTTCTCCACTACCTCAAAAGCAGAAGTCGAGGGAGATCCCAGGACTACTTCTGCAGGAGCTGAAGCTAACTGACTAGGATGGTACAGGAAATCCCTCCACTCCTGTCTTAAAGCAGAGGTAGGATTTGAGCTAACCAACACCAAGATCTAGGGGGGAGGGATGGCTCCAAAAGTCTTAGAGTTGAGCCCCTACCCCCCTGGATCTGGTGCTAAAGTTATGACTCCAAGACCCCTCCAGTACTGACAGCTTCAGCACCAGTTGAGTCAGAGATTATGCCAGAGTCGACAACGCCTATAACTTCAGATACAACACATGGAATTCCAGGAGTTTTGGGTCCGACAAATCCAAAACCATAGGACAGATTGGAGGAATAGCTAAATGGCACCTGGCTGGTCCCAAGCTCACAGATCCAGTAGTAGCCCAAGCCAGAAGAGATCCCAACTGAATTTAGGTCCTGAGGAACTTCATCATCATCCTGCAACATTTGCTTAGGAAAAGCTACTGATAGACCTGTAGGAGGAAAAGGATGACAGAGGTCTGCAGGCTTCCTGAGGAGTCTCTTGAACAAAGGGTGAATGGAGTCTGCTCCAGAAAGAACAGAAGTTCTCAACAAGAACATGTTCTGGCAGCTAGAAGAGATGCATCAAGTGGGGTGGTCAGATCCAATGGATATTGAATCTTGCGAGGTGGTGCTGAAGCTGAAGGTGAAGAAGGAGAATGGTCAGTGGATCACTTCCTTTATTTGATCTTAGATATTTCCCCCTTATCCACTTTAGGCTTGTCTGCAGATTTCTTAGTTGATAGGGACACCCCAAAAGTAGAAGCAGAAGAATAAAAAGCAAGAAGACCCTTCATCACCAAATTATTTCTGTGCTACACTGAGGCTCTGTGATTGAAAGCAGAGTAAATATCACATCCAGAATCTAAATGATTAGCTTCCACACAGCACACATACTCAGACTGAGCATCAGAATTAGGAATTATATGTCCACACAACATACAATGTTTAAATCCGGTAGGTTTACCAAGTTTATTGGCCATCATTCACAACACCCTATAAGGAGAAAACAATCAAAATTAGCAATTAACACAGTAGGATACCAACAATGGGACTGGTATAATCTCTAAATGAGATGAGAAGTACCAACTAAGGTAGAAGAAATACTCACAACCTGAGTATGAGGTAAAATAAGAAAGGAAAAGAAGTCACAAGGCTTAACAAACAGAAATAGCAAAATGCTAATGATAGGAGGGAGGGAAAGGTGAAAGGAAAGGAAGAGGAACCCAGAGGAATATATAAACTGCAAAAAAAATAAGACTGTGCTTATCTACAACACTTGAGCCTTGTCAACCATGTCTGAATGCTAAGAGTGGCATATGAGATCTGAGGTAATGTGGGGTTTGGAGGAGATTATGGGTAAGGGAATGAGCCTGAGTCATGGATCCTAAGTCTGGAAAAGTGGACAAAGTCAGAGCCAAAGACACAATTACTGAGAAATGGACAAAAAAGTCATCAGATCCCTAGATAAAACTCAGGCTCATAGCATCCGGATAGCAGCAACAATGGGGCAAAGGAAAAAAAACATAAGCTCATGGGTACAACAGTGGTCAGAGCTCTGCAAAATTGCATAGACACATCCAGGCATGCCACCAAACTGTAATGCCTAAACTTTCCACTCTAGAAGCTCTCTTTATTGCATGGGAGATCAGACACATAGAAGCATTCAAAGGGGATTGGAGGGTGATCAGCTGTGAAGACGTAGTTTTGTTATCCTCAGCAGACATGGTCCTGGATACAGACTTGAAAAGTTCTTTAGTCAAGCCCCTCTGGAATCTGGAAAGGTGTGTTAAATAGTTCAGCGATCACAAGACAAAGGTCACTAACATATAAACTCACTTACTGTATTGGTCCAAAACTGTCAACTCTCTGTTAAGAGGATCAACAGCTGGATACTTAGATTTGGGTCCTGAGAAACTTCATCATCCTATCCACATCCAGTTTGAATAAGATTCTGGTTGAGTGAACTGACTGAAGAAAGGGAGAATGTGGCCTGGGGGAAATGAACTCCAGAGAGAACCTAGGCTCTGGTAGCAGAGGTGTACTGGAGCTGACAAGCTCAATACACAATGACACTCCCATAATACACTTGTCACCAATAAAACATAGAACATCCCACAAAATAATGACGTGTTTCCATAAAAAGTGCTTAAAGTAAGCACAAACAGTAAAAGTTAAAAGTAGAAGGTAAACAGTCTGTCAAACCAGCCAGTCAAGATACAGTCATAGCTGGCCTTAGGCATAGGCCAACTAGGCAGTCGCCTAGGGCGCCGTTATGGCAGGGGCGCTTTTCCACTATTTGTTTGGTGTAGGTAGACCAGGATGGGGGCACTGGGTGGTGTGGTGGGGGGGGCACCGTGGAGACCTTTTGCCTAGGGCACCAGTTGACCTAAGGCCGCTCCTGGATACAGTAGCCTAAAACACTCTAGACTCTATAAAACATAGTTTCTTCATAGAAGTCAGCACATTTTACTCAGAAATATTTAATAGATTGTGGAAGGTTTTCCTCAGAGGAAACTATCTGCTCACCAATAGAAAACTGTAAGCTGACTGTTGATCCTCTGAATCCCACAAAAGAAGCTCTCTCTAAGGGCAACAAAAACGTACTGAAGCTTTTGACACCTAGGCTTCTGGTTTTCTTCACTTAGCAGCTTGTGAAGCCAGCGGCCTGGGCGCATTTGGAAGGAGCCCAAGGCTCCACCCATCCAGCTAAGGTTACTATGGCAGTGGGTATGAATGAACGTCACTGAAAATATATGCAATGACAATAATGTACCTTCCATTTTCAAGTCACCTTAAGGAGTTAATGAAGGCATGTCTGATCTGATTATAAAACCTTTTCCAACTCCTCATAACATTTCTCTCTCACAGGAACACGCATTCCATAGAAAATATGAATCCCTAGCCTCTTCCAGATGATCAGAGATGGCTGCACTGCTGACAAAATACAACAGCGATACAATGATCAAGACAAAGATAACTGAAATGAACAAGAAGAACTAAGAAGAAACAGCAAAGAGCTCTGCACCCTTCTTGTACCCCAGAATTATTTATTTTGTGCAACATAACTCTGTGCGACATAACTCTAAAAAACATTACTGCACAAAGTGTTCTGTAACTAGGCAGTGCAAATGGCAGGGGATGTTAACAGGCCATTCTTATTTCCTCGAGAACAAATGATTGGTGAATAAGTTTCTTAAGTGTTGGACACAACCACACATCCGCTCAAAATGATGGAAAAAAGAAGTTATGAATTCACCATAACATTCCATGTTTGTTGTCCAGCTCACCTTCATTCTTACTGGCTGGGTTCGGAAGCGATCCTCTTTTCTGACTCGGCTGTATACTAAAGCTTGAAGTCTTCCACTTGCCTCGTGGCTGAATCCCTATCCCATCACGCACTGGTGTTCTTCCCAAGATCTTGTTTGCTGATAACCATAGTAATGACTTTACATGTATACTATTCTATAGAGTATACTGACAACAAAGAAAGACAGAGAACTTCCTTGCCACAAGGAAGAACCTCAAAGCCCTCAAGAAGCCCTGAGCTGGGGGAAGGTGGGACGGATGTAAGAATGAAGGCGAGATGGACAACAAACATGGAACGTTATGGTGAGTACATAACTTCTTTATGTTTTACATACCTACACTTCAGATATCCTTTACTCAACTGTATTTTCTTGTGCCTGAATTTATCTCCTCAACCACATAACGTGAACTTTGATCTTAATCTTACTGTAACCTACTTAAGTTAGTTAAGACAATCTGTATTCTGTTGGGACATTTTGATTTGTTTGTGTTTTGTTCTCTGTTAAAAAGTTTGATCTACTTAGTTAAGTAGTCTCCTCTGCTGAAAATGGACATGTATCCAGCCAGACTAGCCCGGTTAACAAATGTAAAATAAAAAATAAATAAAAATAAAATAAATGTTGTCCTATCTCACCTTCATTCTTACTGGTTGGGACAGCGTCCCTAGCATCATATTTCCTGGGTGGCTCATGGCAGCACATTCTTCAGGACAGTGGAACCAAAGGATGCCTTGTTCCTGGAGGGAAAATCTATTTTGTAATGAGTGATAAAGGTATGAGCCCGTGCCCACGTAGCTGCACCACAAATGCTGTCTAGTGGCAGTCTAGCTTGATAAGCAGATGATATTGCTATAGCCCTTGTGGAGTGGCCTTTGATTCTAAAGGGCAGATCTCTCTTATTAGCAGTGTAAATAAAGGTGACACAATTTGAAAGTCAGATTGAGAGTGTGACCTTAGAAACAGGAATACCTTTCTTAGCTTCTGAAAAGGAGATAAACAACTGATCAGATTTCCTGAAGTCTTTAGTTCTGTGTAAATAGAAGGCGTAGTTGTCTATGCACATCCAATTGATGAAACTTATATTCTGCCTTGTTGCCATGATTATGGAAAAAAATGGCAGCTCAATAGATTGGTTTAGAGTAGTCTCTGAGCATACTTTTGGTAAAAAGGATGGGTTAGTTCGAAGAGACACTCTCTCCTTATGGAAGATCATATAAGGAGGTCTGATTGATAAAGCTTGTAGTTCTGAGACTTCTGGCAGAAGTGATGGCAATGAGCATAATTGTTTTCCATGACAAAAATTTGAGATGACATGCTGATGCCGGCTCAAAGGGAGGAAGGGTTAGGTGAAATAGGACAAAATTTAAATCCCATGGTAGAAGAGGGTCTTTAATGGAAGGTCTTAGCAAGGAAGTACCCTTTAGGAAAGCTTTACACAATCTGTGTGACATCAAATTTGGGGTCAAATCACTTATATGATAACTGGAAATCACAGCTAATTGAACTTTAAGAGTAGCTGCAGTGGAGCCTTGATGAAATAGTTCTGCCAGGAATTCAAGAATAGAGCTGATCAGGGCAGAAAAGGGATCAATGTTCTTTGTCGAAGCCCTCCTCCATTTACTGAGATATAAGTTTCTGGCTGAGGCCTTATGCGAAGAGATTAGTATATGTTTCACTGCTGGCATGAGATTATGAAGCCTGACTATATTTGGAACTGGAGCAGCCACAATGTCAATTTGAGGGTTTGGACTGAAGGGAGGGGTGTTCCGGACATATGAGTCAGAAGGTCTAGAACTGGGTCCAGAACTCACAGTTCCTCTGGAAGATAAGGCCAGAGGAAGGGCAACCAAATCTGACAAGGCCAGTATGGGGCAATAAGAATCAGTTTGCTTCTCAGTGATTTGGCTTTCTGAATGACTTTGGGAATCAGAGGAAAGGGGGGAAATGCATAAAGTAGTCCCGAGGGCCAATTGTGTACAAGTACGTCCCTTGGTGACTTCCCCGGAGGGGAGGATCAGGGCAAAGTAGTTGCTGCATTTGGAATTCATGGGGGTGACAAAAAGGTCACAGCAAGGCTAGCCCCATTTTCGGAATATCCTTTCCACTACCTCTTGATTTAGGGACCACTCGTGAGGCATCAGTATCACCCTGCTGAGTCTGTCCGCTATCACGTTCAATTTCCCTGGGATATGTATTGCTACCAGAAAGCATTGGGAAGATGTTGCCCAATGCCATACTCTGAGTGCCTCTAGACAAAGGGAGTAAGATCTGGTTCCTCCTTGCTTGTTTATGTACCAGACCATGCTGTCTGTATGAACTGCAATTGTTCCTAGTGGAAGAGTGCCTGCAATGCCAACAGCACTGCTCTCTCTCTAGGACACTGATGTCCAAATGAGCCTTGTGTTCCTGACAGGTGCTTTGAACCATCCTCCCCAGATAATGCCCCCCCCCCCCCAATCTGGGAGGCGTCCATGGTCACTGCTGCCAAAGGCTGTTGTGGGAGAAAGGTTCAACCTGCCATCATGTGACTGGAAAGTAGCCACCACCATCGGTCTCTCTTGCAAGATTCCATAATCCTGATTTGGTGGGACATGGGAAGTTGTTGTAATGACCATTGAGTGAATAGGAGCCACTGAAGAACCCTCATGTGCATGCAAGCTAGGAGAACCAGGGTTATCGCTGCTGCCATGATTCCTAGGACATTTACAACTCTTCTTGCCTTCACTCTGGTCTTTGACAGAAGATTGGAAGTTTGTTGTCCGAGTAGAGAAACTCTTTCTGCAGGTAGTTTTGCCATCATAGTGACTGTGTTTAGATCTGCTCCTATAAAGGTTATATGTTGAGATGGCAACAATGCCAACAAGGCAGATTTTTCTGAGTTTATCATTATTCCCAGGTGGGAGCAAAGATGTAAGGCAGTGTCTCTTGCTTGCTGAATTAGATGCTTGGTGGTGGCAGATAGGAGCCTGTCGTCTAGATACAGAAACACTTGGAATCCTAGCCACCTCAGGTGAGCCGTGACTATTGCCATGCATTTGGGGCTGTAGTGAGATCAAAGGGCAGAGCTCTAAACTGGCAATGACTGTCTCCCAGCCGAAAGCACAAATGACTCCTTGATGGCCTGTCCATTTTTATGTGGTAGTATGCATCCTGGAGGTCTACAGAGCATATCTAATTGTCTTCCCATAGAAAAGGAAGAATTGATTGCAGTGTCACCATCCAGAATGTGGTCTTTTTCACAGATTTGTTTAATTTGCTGAGATCCAAGATGGGTCTCCAGTCCCTTGTTCTTTTTGGCACTACAAAGAATCTTGAGTAAGTTCCGGATCCTATCTGGTCTGCGGGCACCGTTTGGATGACTCTTTTGTCTAGCAACTTTTGGACTTCTATAGTTTCTTGTTCCCTTTGACTGGGTGGAACATCCGGGATGTTTCATATATATGGAATGGGAAGAGAAAAGGGTACGGAGTAACCTCTGGATATTATGCTTTGTACCCATCTGACTCTTGTTATTTCTAGCCAGGTTTCTGGGTACAAAGAAAATTGACCCCCAACTGCCTCTAGAGGTGGACAGGTGGGCTTCCCTTCAGGAGAGCTGGAAGGGCCTGCCACGAAAGGAATCGAGGTCACCCTGGTTTTGCGGACCCCCTCTGTCATGAGGATGGCGTCTGCCATTATTACTTCCCCCTCTGCCCTGGGGAAAGATTCACCAGTCTTGAAAAACTCCCTGGGATTTTCTGAACCACATCCCCCCTTCTGACCTTTGGGATAGGTTCTTGAAGGTATGGAAAAACATACTCCAACTGCAGACAGAGTTTTTCCTTCCTGCTCTCATCTGGTCAGTGTGTCTTTTTAACTTTTGGTCCAAAGAGTGAGGAACCATCGAAAGGGGCATTGACAAAGAAAGATTTAAAGGGTTCCACAAAATTACACAAGTGCATCCAGGAGTGTCTCCTTAGGGAAACTCCTGAACCCGCTACCCTACTCACTCCATCTGCTGCATATGAGATGAGTCTCATGGAGGAGTTCACTACTGAGTTTAAGGTGGATAGCTGAGAGGCTACTTTATCAGAGGCCTCTGCAACTAGTGAACCTTGAAGAGTACCTCCTAGCTCCTTTAGGAGATCTCTCTGAAGCCTTGTAAAATGTGTCAAGTAATTCAGTGATCTGAGGGCAAATGCTGCTGAAGAAAAGATGCACTTCCCATATCATACGAGAGTCCTTGTTCAGTGGATGAACAGATGAGGATGTCTTAGAAAGTTCCTTCTTGATGGCTGCTGCCACCACAGCATCTACAGGAATGCCCTTAGAAAAAAAGGCTTGCCATCTGGGGCTGTAATAAATTTGTTAGGCCTCCGAGGGACTGGTTCCATTGCATCTGGAGATTCCCACGCCTTTTGACTAACTAGTTTTATGAGTTCGTCGAAAGACAGAGACACCCATGTGACTGTAGGGTGAGATCCAAAGGCTTTCAGGTACACTGACTCCTCCTCAGAAGGATTGATGGACTTCCAGTCACCTCTCTGCTTAAGGACTTCTAGGATATCTGCAAAAGGAGATATCCTCAGAGGCTGACCATCAGGACCCTTCTGATTCCTCGAGGTCAGTGTCAGATGTAAGAGACTTGGGGGAGTCTATATGCTTCCTCTTGCAAAGTCTCTTCTGGGGGCCGTCTTCAGAAGGGTATTCTGGATAGGTTTCAGAAGAATGTTGTTCACCCAATGGGGTACCCTGAAACCTAGAATCTCTGATGCCCTGTGGTTGAGGTGGTGCATAGACAGAAGCCGGTGCTTTGGGGGAAGAACTTCAAAACCCTTATGTAGAGCTGTATGAGAAGACAGCACACTCCTCATCAGCTCAAAAGCCCTTCTCCCCTGATCTAAGCACACCTCTGGTTCCGAGGAAGCAAAGGAAACCCTCGGAGCTAAGGGAGTCAGCTCCGAAGCTGATGTAGGAGCAAAGCTCACCCATGCTGAGGCCCCAAGAGGTAAGCTCGGAACTGACAAATCTCGGGTCCGAGCCTCCCCTCCGGACCCAACCAGTGAGCTTCAACTCAGAGACATCTCAGACGGCACCAAGGATGTTGGAGCAGACAACGGGTCTGAAAGCCCCACAGTGGGTCTCAGAACCAAAGCATCTATCACAATGGGTTCCAGGCATTCTGGCTCCGATGTTCCAGACTGGCTCAGAGGAGGAATCGAAGTGGATGAAAAGGTCTTTAATGGCTCCAAAACTGAGTGGGCTGGAGCTGACAGACATTTTAGCAACTGTTTAAATGTGTACAAATATCAAAAACAAATCACACTAACATTATATATTTTAAATCACACACACTAAGAGTATATATCTAAAACCACAGCACACACTAATAGACTATATATATATATATATATATATATATATATATATATATATATATATATATAAACAACACACACAAAGAAAATACAAAGGGAAGGAAGTTAGCTCTGCCCTCTAACTTAAACAGGCACTCAGCCCTCTAACTTAAATGGGCACAAGCTCAGCTAACTATTGAGCTAAGTAGAAAAATATAACTAAGCAGAGGTTTGACATTCTTCTAAATTAAACAGTGTGCAAAGGAAAGGCTTAAGTGAACCCTAAACACAGGTTGAAAAATTAGTACGGGATAGGGAAGAATACCTGACGAGAAATGACAGCCAAACTTCAAATTCAACAGCAGATAAACGTTATAAACTGTAACATCTTAAGGGAAACACTGCTGGGTATATATCTAACTATACTATGCCACACTAATGAAAAAACATAGAAGAAATAGGAAAAACTTAGAAACATATCCAAATTTAGCCACAGTCAATATGAAAGAACCTCCGATCTGTTTAGTGGCAAATGAGATCTGGGGAAGTACACCAGTGCATGATGGGATAGGGATTCAGTCACAAGTCAAGTCGAAGACTTCGAACTTTAGTATAAGGCTGGTTCCGAACTCATCCAGTAAGAATGAAGGCGAGATAGAACAACATAACATCTGTTAATTTGGCTCTTATGAAAAAAGAAACTGTACAACGAAAATGTGTTTGAAAAAACATACCTGTATCAGTCCCAAATTTCTGAAGTTATTATCATATGCAGAAATCAAGAAGCTGATGTGACTATAAAGACTCTCCAATCTCACCAAATCCCAGTCCTTTGTCTTCTCCATAATGGTATGAAAAAAGTGCTAAGGAAATAAGGCATCAGTTCGTGAGAAGCTAAAAATTATAATTCTTTATTTAGAGTAGCTTGTCTAATTAGGTATCTATTTTTGTTTTGGTATGGAGCATTCAAGTTTGGAAGCAAGCCAGCAAAACCCAGCAACTATACATGGCTATTGGAATTATAATCAAGAAAGTACACTAGTGTAAGTAAACATATCATAACAGTAGATGTTCAAATGATCATTGCTGCAGTAGCCTAAGCTATATGGGTTATTTCCTACACAGGATATAACATTCAGCTAGCTTCCACTTTCCACAAGCCTAAACCACTAGACAACTCAAGATAGAGACATGTTTGGCTGGCAAGCCTTTCACTGCTTTCATGCCAATGGTGAGAGAGAGGCTAAGCCTTGAGAGGACATTGTTAGGAAAAGCAAAAAATAAAAGTTGTGTACTTGTATGTATTCCTGTTGTCTGTTTCTGTCCTTCCTCAAGCAATGGGTCTCAGATCTGACTTCAGCTACTTCACTAAACTTTGGCTCCATAGCTCCAGCTCCTCCCCTTACCCATAATCCTCTCTTCTACTGAAATAGCTCAGATCAAGTTTGCCCTCTAGTTAACATAACAATTATACCCAAAATAAACCCAGCCAAAGCATAATCTAAATGAAGTTATACATCAGCTATAGCTGAAAGAAAAAGGAGAAAAGGAAGTGGACTGAAGCTCATACAGTAATGATGACAAGAAATACTCCTCAAGACATACTAGGAGCCCACATAAAAAGAGCTTATGAAATAACAATGGACTAGAGGGTGGGAGGTTGAGGAAGGATGAAAACAGACAACACGGATGCGTAGTTATGGTGAGCACATACATATAACTTTTACATCTGATGTTGCTTTTTTCATCAATTCCTCAACCAATGGGACAGAGTCCATACCTACAGAAACCCTGGGTGGTCCTCAAAGAAGGATATTCTGAAGTACAGGACAGCTAAATTCTGCCCTATTCCTAGATAAGGTGTCCAATTTGTAATGAGCTATAAAGGTATGCACATTGGACCATGTAGCAGTTGCACAGATATTATCTATAGGATTTCTAGACCAAAAGGCAGTTGATGTGGCCACAGAACTGGTGGAACGAGCTTTAGGCAGTTTGGGTTATGACAGTCCTTCTTCTTATAGACAAAATAAATGCAATCAATGAGCCATCTAGCTAAGGTAACTTTAAATACTACTTTGCCTAATTTAGCATTGGAAAAAGATAAAAACAATTGCTTTGATCTTCTGAAATCACTGGTTCTGTGAATTTAGAATCTAAGTTGTCTATGAACACGCAAGAGATGTAGCATGTATTCTCCCTTGTTGGAAAAACTTGGAAAGAAAATGGGTAGATTGCTGGACTAGTTGATAGTTGTCTCTGAGACCGCTTTGGGTAGAAAAGAAGGGTTAGTTTGAAGGGATACCCAATCCTTTAGAAAAATCAGATACAGTGGCTGCAAAGAAAACACCTGGAGTTCTGGTACTCATCTAGCCGATATAATGCTGATTAGGAAACGAGTTTTCCATGATAAAAACTTTAAGTCTACCTTGGTTGAAGGCTCAAAGGGAGGCTGGGTCAAAGTTTGAAGAGGCATTGTTAAATCCCACAGAGGAGAGGCATCCTTAATGGAAGGTCAAAGTAAAAAGGTACCTTTAAGAAAGGCTTTACATAATTTCAGAGACGCCAAAGAAGAATGTTTTTTGCCTAAGAGAAAATTAGAAGTGGCAGCAAGATGGACCTTAATTGTTGAGTAGCTCCATTATTGAAAATAGAAGCAAGGAAGTCAAGAATGGCTGGGGTAGGTGCTGAAAATGGATCTAATTGTCTCTGAAGGGCCCAAACAGAAATCCTATTCCAATTGTTCTTATAAATCTTTCTAGTGGAAACTTTGTGGGATGATGTAAGGATGTGAAAAACTGGGGAAAAAAAACTGGAGTTTTTAGCCATCACTGGAAGTGGAGAAACTATGGTCAATTTGAGGCTTCGAAAAATAAGGTGAGGTATACCGGGTGGGTGAGATACAATGTCCAGAAAATGATCAAACACCCACAGAGTGTGAACTAGGTGAGGCCACAGGAAGGAGAATCACACTTGTCAAGGCCAGAATGGCACAATGAAGATTACCTTGCTTTTCCACTGAAATGCTCTCTGAAGAAACTTGGAAATGACAAGAGTAAGAGGAAAGGCATACAAGAGACCAGTGGACCAGTCATGAATTGGAGAATATTTTGGTGACTCCCCTTGTGGAGGGATCAGGGCAAAGTACCTGCCACACTTGGAAATCAGGGGAGAAGCAAAGAAGTCACAGTACGGTTGGCTCCATTGGTGAAACATCATTTTCGCCACCAACTGATAAAATAACCACTTGTGAAGAAGTAAAATGGACCTGTTCAATTTGTCTGCTAGCATGTCATGATTCCCCAAAATATGTGTTGCCAATAGAAAGCAGCCAGCAAAGATCACCCATTGTCACACTCTTGCTGCCTCTCGACTTATGGGGCAGGACCGGGTTCCCCCTGTTTGATGATGTACCATACCACTGACATGTTGTCCATTAGAATAGCAACCATCCCAAAAGGAAAAACATTTTGAAACATCTGCAACACCAATACGACTGCTCTCATTTCTAAGATACTAATGTGAAAATTGACCTCTAATTGAGACTATGTGCCTTGGATCATACATTCCAAAGAATGCCCACCCCATTCTGGTTGGGAGGCATTCATTGTCTCTGTGGCCTTGGGCATAGGAAAAAGAAAAGGGTGGCCCAGAGAAATGTCTACTGTATAAATCCACCATGCTATGTGTTGTTTGCAAATATTTATAACTTGATTAAAAGCATTAAGAAAGAGATGCCCTAATGACCACTGAACCACAAGGGTCCACTGCAGCACCCTCTTGTAAATCTTGCTAAATGTACCAAAACTACTGCGGCTGCCATTCATCCAAGAAACAGTGATACCAGTCTGGCTGAAGGGGAAGGAAGGGAGAGAATGTGTAATGCGTGGTACTGTAGATTGCTTAACCTTGTCTGTTGTAAGCTTGTGATCTGTGTCACAGTATCTGGATGAGCACCAATGAATTCCAGGGCATAAGTATGGGAGAGCTGAGACTTGGAATAGTTCATAGTGGATGTGATGATATGGGCTAGTGCCAGCATAGCCAGGTGGAGTTCTGTAAATAATGATATGTCCTTTGAATAGCAAACTGATTTTATACAAGACAGTTGTGTTATAAATGTATTAGAACTGTATGGCAATAGAATATCAAACTGATTTGCACAAATGCCTATGTTACAAATGTATTAGAACTGTATGCATTTGAATAGCAAACTGATTTGTACAGATGCTTATGTTACAAATGTATTAGAATGGTATGGCATATGAAAATCAAAATGTGTTTGTAAAGTTGCTAGTGTTAAAACTGTATCAGCCATGGGTCGTGCTGGACACAGAAGGAATATACATGTGAGACTGTATGCATACATGTTAGCAAAGGACACTGGAAGAGAAGGGGTTAAACAACTAGCGTACATCTTACTTTAAGAAAAATACTGTTAACTGGACCACCTGTTAGGCCATGAAGGTGTTTATGTCATAGCTCTGAATAGGACCAAAGATGTCATGTCTGGAAGAAACCTTTGCTCATTAGCTCAGTAAAAAGAGGGGGCACTCCAGTCCAGACACTGCCATAAATATTAGCAAATTTTGAGATATGCCATCTTAGCACATCTATGCTAACATCCTGTCTCAAGCTTCAAAGGGGAATAGTGTGAGAACCTAGAGTCAGGTGACCAGATGAGGCCAGTCTGCCAGCCATATTGGAAATTTTAGATATTACAAAGAGAACTCTCTCAGTACTCAGTATTCTGTCTTTGGCCTGACAACAGGAAGGACCATTCACCACATCATCTGCCTTGCTCTATTAAGTAAGTAGGGAATAATAATTCTCCTAGATTCAATCAGAAAAGTACAGTGAAACTTAGTTTACATATTGTTTTTTTCTTTATTTGTCTGAGTCTGTCCATCAGTGTTATTTTCAATATTTCCTGTGATTTGAACTATGTGGTTTACTGTAAATATATATTCTGTATTTTCATGTTCTTTTAATATATATTATTAAATATATTTAAAATTTTTATTGTGAATGGTCATTTTGGAAAGTATCTAACCTGTGAGAGTGCTTATATTTATCTGGTGACACTGTGTGGGCCACTCCTGAAGGCCTAGCTGTCTTGGTCAACTACTACCATTTGTATTAGTATTAATATTATACAGTATAATTGGACACCCCTTTGTTAAGGGGCTTAGAGTAGCTGATTGTGGAGTGTCTGGTGGCAGTGATAACTACCTTATACTCTTGACAGAAGGGAGCACAGCAGGTAAATCTGTGCCAGTCTTTCCCAGGTGTGTGTGAAAAACTGTATATTACAGTGCGTGTGTGTCAGCTACTTGGAGCAGGGACAAGAAGCACTGGTTTCACAGAGAGGATGCTGGAGGACTTGGCTTGGATGCTCAACTGATGAATTAACCCTGTACCTGTGCTAGAGGGAAGCCTTATTGGGGTCCTGGAGGGAGACAAATATAAAGAAATACAGACCCTGGGCTGACTGCATTACTTGTGTGCACTTAAGACAAATATAAAGAAATCCAGACCCCGGGCTGACTGTGTTCCTTGTGTGCTCTTAAGGCAAATTGTACTTGGTACAGAGAGCTGCATCTGGAAATACTGAGTGTATCCATTTGCATTCCAAGTGAATGTCCCTCTCCAGTGTCAGTATGAGAACTCAGGCTCCTTGATTACTGGCGCAGAGAGGGGTTGTCACATACTGGTCACAGTAGTGGGATATTATTTGAACTTCTATAGCTTGTGAGCAGTTGTCACTAAAGGTCTACTCTCAAGCAGAACAAAATAGACATCCAGAGTTTCATATCACAATGTTGTTGTCGTCTTTCGGCTTTTCCCAGTTAGGGGTCGCCACAGTGGAACTCCAGTCCGCTAATGATTGGCAGTAGATTTTCACGAATGCCGAGGTGCCAGCTTGATGTTCAACCTTCAACAAAGGCACGCCCATTTACGCATGTCTTTCGAACGCCCACCCAACCACGGGTAGGACATGCAGACTCCACACAGAAGGCACTCCCCGCACTCTAGCCGAGAATTGAACAGGAGAACCTCTTGCTGTGAGGCAACAACATTACTGCTGCACCACTGCGGATGTCAGGGTTTCATATCACAATAGTTTTATTTATTTATTTATTTACTTTTTGTTAGCTTAGTCAGGAAGAGCAGGCAAGGATGTCAGCAGAGGATTATGGCAAGCTGACAAAGAACCAGTTGGCCAAGGTGTGTGAAGCCAAATGACTGGTATATGCCAACCTGGCTAAAGGGGAAATGATTGCAGCCTTAATCACAGCTGCAGCGCTGACCAGCAACCAGGAAGTCAACCAGTCTGGCATTGGGTAGAGGCAATAAGAAAAGGAAATGCTGACTCTTTGCCAGGGTCATGAAGGTAATGGGGATGGGAGTAACCATACCCCAGATTCAATAAAGGCCCTTAAACGTCTTCCTCAGTATCAAGAAGGTGATAATTGTGATAGTTTTATTTATATATTTTAAAGAGTATGCAAACAGTGATGGCCATGGTAGTACAGCGGTTAGCATTGCCGCCTCACAGCAAGAGGTTCTCCGGTTCGATTCTCGGCTGGGGTGCCTTCTGTGTGGAGTCTATGTCCTCCCTGTGGTTGTGTGTGTTTTCTCTGGGTGCTACAGTTTCCTCCCACATCCCAAAGACATGCAGTAGGTGAACTGGTCATTCTAAATTGGCCCTAGGTATGGGTGTATGCATGTGTGTGCCTTCTGTGGAAGGTTGGGCACCAGGCTGGCAACTCAATACTGTAAAACTCCACTGCCAATCATGAGCAGACAGATAATCTGCTGTGGCAACCCCTAACTGGGAAAAGCCAAAAGAACAAGAAGAAAGAGTATGCAAACAATATAATGTTGACTGAGGGCTCTGGGTACAGTTCCTCACCATCTTACTCCATGGTAAAGCTATAACTGTTGTTTTCAAATTGTCTGATACTGATTGTTTAGATTAAGATAAAGTTAAGCACTGTTTATTATAATGTTTTTAGTTAACACCTAAGGTTTACAGAAAAAAAGTTTTGTGAGAATAGACTCAAGGCAGATGAAAGGGTATGTGATTATATTGTTGATCTAAGCACTTATTTTCATAGGTGGGTGAGTGGGTGTCAGGTCACCACTTTTCAAGGGCTGGCACACATTTTGGTGAGAGAACATGCCCTTAGCACTTTGCCTGAGGACATGAAAATCTGGTTGACAGACAAGGAATGCAACTCTGCTGATGAGCTGGGGAAAAAGGGGATCTGTACTTAGCAAGCAGGGCATCACTGCATAGGAAGGGGATAACCGGTGCTGCACATGGATATGAGGGAACCCATGCATGGCAGCCTAAACCACCTCAACAGAGTTTACCAGTAACAAGGGAAGCCACTAGTTCAGGTACACAACCAGGGCCTAGGTTCAGATGTTTTAAATATAAGCAGAGGGGGCATGTAGCAAACAGATGACCACAGAGGCAAGGTGGGGAACAAAAGGTGGGCTGGGGGATAGCAAGCTGGAATAACAGAATGTCAGTGGTAAGTTGTCTGGTGACATCAGGGATATCAAACTACAAAAGTTTGTATTCTATCTTGGTAGATGGAAAACAGGCCACTGTCAAGAGAGAGAGTCTCCAACATAACCATTGTGAAGCCTGCAGTGGTTAAAAAGGAGCAGTACTTGCTTGGGTAGTCCGCTCCAGTCAGAGCTTTAGGAGGGATCCCATTCCAAATGCCTTTGGCCAGGGTTCACCCTGACTGGGATGGTGGAAAAGGAAGCAAGCAAGTAGATGTGTTTGAGGATATCCCTGCAGATGTCTTGATAGGAATGATTTTGATAATGTAGTACCTTGTGTTCATGCAGTAACATGCAATCAGGCTTGAAGACATGCATGTGGGTCTGGTAGCCTGAGGGAGACCCAGAAAGACTGCACCCCTGAAGCTAGGACTGGTGATGTAGCTAATTCAGGGAGGGTGCTACACTGTAGCAGTGAGCCTGAAGATGTGCCACAACTGCTGGTAGGTACTGATGTTCCCATGGACAGGGTGACTGCAAGGGCAGAGGTGAATGGTAGTACCCAAGCTGACAGTGAGAAACTGCTGTCAGAAGATACCAGACTTCCTGTGGAAGGAGAGCTGGAAAATGTCACAAAGATAGAGTTGAGACAGGCTCAGCTCTCAGATCACACATTACAAGGCTTGAGGGAGGTAACTAGGGAGGCGCCTGATTCTCAAGGAAGAGGGGAGTCTGTATACTGGAACAAAGGGTTATTGTATAGACAATGGACCTCTGAGGTAGGGCTAGAAGGTGAGGTAATACAGCAGTTGGTAGTGCCAAGAGGCTACTGTCTGGCCATAGCCCATGACATTCCTTTTGCAGGTCATACGGGCATAAAGGATACAAGAGAAGCATTATGCACAACTTTTATTGGCCTGGGATTGCCAAAGATGCAAAAGGGTACTGTACGACCTGTGAGCAGTGCCAAAAAGTAGACCATGCAGGACAGAAGGTCAATGCTCCTTTGATGCCTTTGCCTGTGATTCAGGAGCCATGTCAGAGAGTAGCTACGGATATCGTGGGGTCTCTTAGTATCCCAGGTTCCACAGGGAAGAAGTATATCCTAGTGGTAGTAGATTATGCTACTTGATGCCCTGAGGTGGTGGCTCTGTCCTCCATCGAGGCAGAGAAGGTGGCAAATGCTTTGCTAGAGATTTTCAGTAATATAGGTTTCCCAAAAGAAATACTGACTGACAGACGTGTCAAATTCATATCAGACCTCCTGGCTTGTTTGTGGGACCGCTGTGGGCTGAAGCACCTAAAGACCACCCCCTACCATCCCCAGGCTAATGATCTTGTGAAGAGGTTAAACTCTGTGCTAAAGACCATGCTACGGGCATTTGCAGACAAGCTTAAGAGAGAGAGTGGGACAAATATTTGCCCCATCAATTGTTTGCATACAGGGAGGTACCCCAGGAATCCACAGGTTTTTTACTCTTTGAGTTGCTGTATGGGCATAGGGTGAGGGGGACCTTAGAATTGATTCATGATGAGTGGGAGGGTGAGTGTGAATCCCACAAGGAGTCTGTTGTGGCATCTGTCCTAAACCTCAGGACAAGGCTTAGGGATCTCATGGTCTTGGCCTGGAGAACCTGGCAGGAGCCCAACAGCAGAAAACGGTCTAGTATGACAGAAATGCTCGAGCCAGAGAGTATGCTGTGGGACAACAGGTTATGGTGCTCATTCTTTTCAGACACAATAAACTGCAGGCAGCTTGGTAGGGACCCTTCAAAGTGGTAAGGAAGGTCAGTGATGTTAACTACATGGTAGAACTGCTAGTCAGGAGGCAGTGGCACAAACTGTGCCATGTTAACATGATGAAGCCTTACCATGATAGGGAGGCCCATGTGCTGGATATTTGCAGTAGATGGTAGGAGGGATCTGAAGGGACCTGGTGACTGATCTCCTCAGTGAGGTTCGGACTGACACGTCAGTGGAAGGGGTAGCAATGTCCCAGAGGCTATCCCCTACTCAGGTTCGAGAAATCCAAGCAGTGTTACAAGAGTTTGGGGACATGTTCACTGGTAAACTAGACTGCATCCACCTGGTGCAGCTTTGCTTAACAGTGTGTGTGCTGTACCTTTAAGAAGCATATCAAGGACTGAACGTGCATATATAAATAGCAAACACATGCTATTCTTAGTGACATTTTGAGAGTGCAGCCAGAGAGTGAGCATGTATGAATGTAATAGCTAGTTTGTATATAAGTTACCTAAGTTAAAGTTAATAAGCTCCAGTCATGATGTGTTTGTACATAATAAAGCTGCTTGAACAAAACCCACAAAGTCTCGTCTATTACATCCTGACTAGACGAGTGACAAGCTTTATGTGGATACAGGGCCCCAAAGACTTATCAAGCAGACCCCTTATAGGGTACCTGAGAGAGTCAGACAGATTCTGAGGGAGGAGATACAGGATTGTTGGAACTGGGAGTAATCCAGAAATCCATCAGTCCCTGGGTCTCCCCAGTGGTGCTGGTATAAAAGAATAATGTCAACACTTGGTTCTGTGTGGAGTACAGAAGATTAAGTAGTCACACACAGTCAAATGCTTACCCCATGCCTAGGACAGTTGAAGCCTTAGGGAAGTTGGGTGGGGCTAAGTATCTGACCACTACTGATCTACCCAAGGGCTACTGGCAGGTGCCCTTAACTCCCAATGCTAGAGAGAGGTCAACCTTTGTGACTCCTTTCAGCTTGCATGAGTTTATGAAGATGCCTTTTCAGATGAAAAATGCCCCAGTGACTTTCTAGAGGCTGGTAGATCGTAGCAGGAGCAGGAGATTATTTCCTTGCTTACGTGGATGATATTGCCATCTACAGCCATTCCTGGCAAGAGCACCTTCAGCATGTCAGGGAGGTGGTTGGCAGACTGCAAAGGGCAGAGTTGACTATTAATCCCAGTAAGTGTCAGGTGGGTATGGCAGAGGTCTCCTACCTGGGACATAGAGTGGGGAGGTGTAAGATCAGGCCAGAACCTGCCAAAGTGGAAGCCATTCAGGCAAGGCCTACCCATTACCAAAAAGCAGGCAAAGGCATTCTTAGGGACAGCAGGATACTATAGAAAGTTTGTCCCCAGTTATAGTACAATAGCTGCTCCACTCACAGACTAGACAAGGAAAAACAGGCCAGATAAGGTATTGTAGACCCCAGCATGTGAGCAGGCATTCCAGAAGCTTAAAGAAGCTTTGGGAAGACCCCTGTGTTAGCCATTCAAGACTACAGCAAAGAATCTGTTGTGCAGGTGGATGCTTTAAACCATGGGATGGGGGCTGCACTTAGCCAGGTTTCTTCAGAGGGAGAAGAGCACCCAGTGGTATATTGCAGCCATAGACTCCAACCTAGGGAGGAATGTTGTGCAGCTGTAGAAAAGGAATGTCTAACCATAGTATGGGCACTGCAGAAACCTCAGCCTTATCTGTATAGATGGAAATTCACTGTAGTTACAGACCACAATCCCTTAACACAGCTACATAGAGCTATACAGCAAAATGCCAAGTTATTAAGGCGAAGTTAGGATTGCAGGCATATTACATGATAGTACAACACCGCAGTGAGGTCAGCAATACCAACACAGATGGGATGTCAAGACAGGGAATGGGGTAACATATCCTCAGACAGGCTTATTTCTCTCAAGCCATTTTTCTCAAGGGTCACTTGAAAAACTAGCTTGATTCTTTGAACAAGGAACAGATGTGACAATATGGGCTAGTGCCAACATAGCCAGCTGGAGTTATGTAAAGAATGATATGTCCTTCAAATATCAAACTGATTTATACAAGACGCTTGTGCTACAAATGTATTAGAACTGTATGGCATTTGAATACCTAACTGATTTGCACAAATGCTTATGCCACAAATGTATTAGAACTGTATGGCAATGGAATACCAAACTGATTTGTACAGATGCTTATGTTACAAATGTATTTGAACGGTACAGCATTTAAAATCAAAATTTGTTTGTAAAGTTGCTACTGTTAAAACTGTATCAATCATGGGATCTGCTGGACGGTGAAGGAATATACATGTGAGACTTTACTACAGTTGATTTTAGGTAATAATTATTTTCTTTTTGATAGAAAATATTACCTACAGAAGAGCAGAGTTGCCATGGGATCTCCTTGTGAAGGCAGCTTCACAAATTGCACTATGGCTAATTGGGAGAAGAATTTCTTGCTTCCTAACACAAGGTTTCAAAATAGTGTGGGGTGGTATACACGGTACCCGGACGATATGTTTTTAGTTTTTAAAGGGGGCCTTGAGGAAGTTAACAGATTATTAGAGGAAATGTCTTGTAAGACATCTTTTTTACAATTTACTTTTCAGTTTGAAACACAACAAATACCTTACCTAGATGTACTGTTAAGCAAAGATATCATTAATAATAGATTTACAGCACGTATTTACAGAAAACCTACATATTACAAAGATTTTTTATATTTCCATAGCAATCACCCTTTACATCAAAAAAGAGCAGCAGTGAAAGGGCAGCTCATACAAGCTGCCGGAATGA
Organism: Protopterus annectens; assembly: GCF_019279795.1. Classification (NCBI taxonomy): domain Eukaryota; kingdom Metazoa; phylum Chordata; order Ceratodontiformes; family Protopteridae; genus Protopterus; species Protopterus annectens. Next base: position 1,569,488,740 of record NC_056731.1, on the reverse strand, counting down.
ATTCACTAAGCCAAGACATTGAATGTCAAACCCTGAAGAATACGTTTATAAAGCGAGGATATCCTCAAAAAATTTTTGGAAGACATTATCCTAGAAAGTTGAGAGAAAAAGGATGATAGGCTATTTTAAACTTGTCTTAAATAGGAACATCTTTGGATTTAACGAACTTCCAAATCCTAGTATACTATCAATAAGCCCTGTAATGGTAGATGTAGTTAGTACTAGTTTTATAACAGCATTCTCTAAGGACGCTAGTATACTAAGGGAAATCTTGAATAAAAATTGGGCCCTTATTAAGGAAGACATGACAATCAGGGGTAAATTAGGACTAAAACCTAAAATAATATATCGAAGAGGGTGTAATATTAAATCTATCCTGAAGAGGAATATAAAACCTTACATGCCCAATAAAGGAATGAAAAAAATGTGGTAGATGTCCCTACTGTAAATTTATTCAACAACATCCTTTACCATCACAGATGAGCATTATATTATAGCAGGAAGATACGATTGTAATACAAGAGATGTAATTTACCTAGCCCAGTGCCAATTATGTACCTGTTATTACGTTGGTAAAACTGAGGCACTTTAAACAAAGGGTATATGAACATCAATACAGCATAGGTAAACAGATTAGAACAAATGCCCTAGCCAGGTATACAATAGATGAACCTAACCATCATTTTAAATACTTAATTATTGAGCAGGTGGAACCCAGTATTAGAGGGGGCCCATGGGCTCTCAAACTGGAGGAGTGAGAGCTTCTATGGCAATTGAAGCTCAACGCACATTCATACCCAGGACTAAATTACTACTGCTCTTTAAAATGTATTTTAAAATTAAAATCACTGCTGAGGTAAAAACATAAACAGTGTTTACCTGTAGGAAGTGGTATGGAATAATATACTGTACATACACATTAGATGTATTTTATGGAGTTTCCTTCATATATAGTACTGGTAGGCAGCATTGTACTACTATATTTAGGAAATATCGAATGTGTCTTTAAATTCATTTATTTTGCATAACAAATGGGTGGGTTTTGTGATGTCATTAATTAATGAGTGTATTTAAATGCTTGGTTGCATGTTTTTAATTGTCTGAAGAAGTTCATTTATTTTATTGTTTGGATTTATTGGATTTATCTTGCTGCATTCGCGAGTTGTACTGAACTCCTTGAAGTGGTTATTTGCCAGATTTTAACTTTCCTAAGTCTGTTTTGTCATTCTGGAATGGAACAGGAGGGAATGGCAACTCGCAGTTACTATTTACTCCCACAGGCAGTACATCAACCGAGACTAGTGCTCTTGGAAAGCTTACCGCATTAATGGAACAACTTTCTAACCGGGTGGATGATCTTGATTTGAGAATCCATCCGTAATGACTCTTCAAATAGTGAAAAAAACCCAATTAGATCTGCCCCCTCAGGATATGGAAGGTCTAAGCAACTTGAACTTACTTATACTAATATTTCCTCCATCTCTACCTCCGCTCCCAGGGCTGTTGGATAATACAACAACAGTTATGTACTTACAGGCAGAGGTACTGCAAGCCCTAACAGGAAAGAAATGGAGGACCAGTAAAAATAAAAGCCAGAAGCAGGTCTGAAGAAGGAAGGATACTACTTCTTCCGAAAGCGCTAATTAAACTTTGTTTTTTGGATTTCTACATTCCGTGGTAGTGTTTTTGCACTTGGCTTCGTGCTTCTGGCTTTTATTTTTACTGGTTTGTTGTGGTCTTTTAGAGTTGAAAGAAATGGAGGACATACCAAATCTACAAGAATGGCTTAATGCTCCAGCATTTTTTAATAGTAATGGAAATCAGCATAGTGAAACATCAATTGGTTACGATGATAACAATATTGTTAACAAATTAAAAACTTTTGACATTAACCTTCTGAAGTATAAGAAACTCCAACTTGAAGTCGCCTATTTCAGGGAATGTCTACAAATGCGACACAGTCCCAAAGGTCTGAGACAGTGACGATATCCTACAGGGTTAGTTAATAAGAAGTTATGTACCTACCATAACGTTCCATGTTAGTTGTCTTCTCTCGCCTTCTTTCTTGCTTGATGGGTTCGGAGCCAATCCCTCGGCTCCGACTCGGCACTTGCTAAGCTCGAGAGTCACTTTTACCAGCTCGAGGCAGCCCCATATCCCATGATGCAAGGCGGTAAGTACCCAGATCTCGTTTGCTAACAAAGGGCAATAGCACCAAGCATAAAATACTTCCCAAAGGAAGAAAGAAAACTTACAGATGGAAGAAGGACCAGGTCTGAATGGTCTTCAGCATAACAGTTTCTTATCCAAGGTTTGTCCAGGCCAGGGGGAAGGAGGGAGGGTCGCAAGAAAGAAGGCGAGAGAAGACAACTAACATGGAACGTTATGGTAGGTACATAACTTCTTAATGTTAAGTTGTCAATCTCGCCTTCATTCTTGCTTGATGGGACCGCGTCCCTAGCACCTCTATCCTGGGTGGCTCAATGGAACAAACTCTTGAGGACTGTAGAGCCAAAACTGGCTCTGTCCCTGGAGGCCAAGTCCAATTTGTAATGGGAAACAAAAGTGTGAGGAGTAGCCCAAGTGGCCGCTGCACAAATAGTGTCCAAAGGAAGTCTAGCTTGAAAGGCTGTAGAAGTAGCTAAGCTCCTAGTTGAATGTGCTTTAGGTTTTGAGCACAGCTGTTTTCCCCTGAGTATAAATTTCGAGATGACCGAAGAAAGCCATCTGGACAAGGTCACTTTAGAAACAGGAAGGCCTTTTTTATTATCCGCATAGGAAACAAAAAGTTGATCAGATTTTCTAAATTTTTTTGTTCTGTCTAAATAATATCTAAGTTGACGGTGGACATCAAGATAATGTAGCTTTTGTCCAGCTCTATCTGAATAGTTAGGAAAAAATACAGGGAGATCAATGGATTGATTCAGATTGTTCTTTGAAGCGACTTTAGGTAAAAAGGATGGATTAGTTCTCAAAGATACTCTGTCTTTGTGAAAAAGCAAATAGGGGGGTCGAACCGAAAGAGCATGAAGTTCAGACACCCTCCTGGCAGATGTAATAGCCACTAGGAATAAAGTTTTCCAAGAAAGATATTTCAGGGAACAAGAAACAGCTGGCTCGAAGGGGGGAAGAATCAAGGATGTCAGCACTAAATTTAGATCCCACTGAGGAGGAGGATTCCTGATTGGAGGCTTTAGTAGGAAAATTCCTTTCAAGAAGGCCCTGCAGAGCCTATGGGACAATATTATGATCTGCTATCCCGACATGAAAATTAGAGATAGCAGCCAATTGAACTCTGACTGTGGAAGAAGAGGAGCCTGCATGAAAAATCTCTGCTAAGAAGTCCAGGACTGCCTGAACAGGGGCAGTAAAAGGATCAATATTTTGGGCCTTAGCCCAATAAGAGAAACGTTTCCATTTGCTTGTATAAACCCTCCTGGTAGAGGATTTTAGCGAAGCTACTATGATATCTCTAACTGGGTTAGAGATCAACGGAAGCCTGGCTAAGGAAGGAAGTGGAGCAACCATGCTGTGAGGTTGAGAGAAGGGATTGACCGGTGCAGCTGACCCGATTGGTGAATCAGAAGGTCTGGCACTGGGTCCAGATGCCACGGCTGCACCAAAAGGTAATGATGGAGGAACGGGAACCAAACTTGTCGAGGCCAGTAAGGGGCAATGAGAATCAATTTGGCTCTCAAAACGGTAGCTTTCTGGATCACCTGAGGGATCAGAGGAAATGGAGGGAAGGCATAAAGAAGTCCCTGGGGCCAATCCTGGGTCAGAGCGTCTCTGGGGGGATGGCCTGATAGAGGGAAGAGGCTGAAGAAGTCTGGACATTTGCTGTTTTGGGGAGTAGAAAAAGATCGCAACATGGACGACCCCATTCCAGAAAAATCTCTTCCGCTATAGATTGCTTGAGAGACCACTCGTGAGGCATGAGGATAGCTCTGCTCAATCTGTCCGCTATAATGTTGGTTTTCCCAGGGATATGCGTTGCTACCAGAAACTGATGAGAGGAGATCGCCCATTGCCATAGTCTGAGCGCTTCTCGACACAAGGGGTAGGACTTGGTTCCGCCCTGTTTGTTGATATACCAAACTACAGACATGTTGTCTGTGTGGACTGCAATTGTCCCTACGGGAAGAAAGTCGTTGAGGGCTTGCAACGTTAAAAGCACTGCTCTCATCTCCAGGACATTTATGTGCAGATGGTACTCGAACGGCTGCCACGTCCCATGAACCATCCTGCCCTGATAATGACCCCCCCCACCCGATCAGGGAGGCATCCGTGGTGACAGTGGCTATCGGGGATGGGGGTACAAAGTACCTGCCCTGGTGAACTTGAGACGATGTGATCCACCAAGCAAGATGCTCTTTGCATGTCTGTGTCACCAGAATCTGGTGACGCATTGGAAGTTGCTGGTATGACCACTGTGTGAACAGCATCCACTGAAGAAGGCGCATGTAGAATCGAGCCAGGGGAAGAAGAGTAATGGCCGCAGCCATGAGACCTAATACCTTTAGAACCATTCTGGCCTGTATTTTCTTGCTGGCCAGAATGATCCTGACATGAGTCTGAATGTCTGAAACTCTTTGTTCTGTAAGGGTAGCTGACATCGAACAGTGTTTAAGTTTGTGCCTATGAAGGTAATAGACTGGCAGGGCGATAAGGATGACTTTTCAAGTTGATTGAGATGCCCAAATGAGAACAAAGGTCTATTGTGTAATCCCTGGCTTGTATAAGCTGATGCCTGGTGGTGGCTGACAGGAGCCAGTCGTCGAGATACGGAAACACCTGGAATCCTTGACGTCTCAGGTGAGCCGTGACCACTGCCATGCATTTGGTGAACACTCTGGGGGCTGTAGTGAGACCAAAGGGCAGGGCTCTGAACTGGAAATGACTGGACCCCAGCCAAGCGGAGAAATCTCCTGGAGCGTCTGTGAATTTTGATGTGATAGTACGCATCCTGAAGATCTATTGAGCACATCCAGTTGTCCTTCTGTAAGAAGGGCAGAATTGACTGAAGAGTGACCATTCGGAATCTTGTCTTCCTGACAGACTTGTTGAGTCTGCTGAGATCCAATATTGGTCTCCAGTCTCCCGTCTTTTGGGGACCAAAAGAACCTTGAGTAGATTCCGGGCTCTGAATGGTCTATTGTAACTGGCTGAATGGCTCTTTTTTGCAGTAGTTTTGCGATTTCTGACTCTGCAATCTCCCTTAGACCGGGTGGTACATCTGGAAGGGAACTTGAGGGAAAGGGACTTTCCTCGAACGGAATTATGTAACCCTTGGATATGATCGACTGTACCCATCTGTCTTGAGTGAGGGAATGCCAGGCTTCTGGGTACAGTGATAATCTTCCCCGACTGCCTCCAGGAGGGACAGCCGGGCAACACCTCAGGGATGCTGAAAGGGCTTGTCAGAGAGAGGCTCCCTGTTTCCCTGGTTCTTGGACCCCTCTGCCTCTAGAGCGCGTCTGTTGTTGTTACCCCCTCTGCCTCTAGGGGTAAACTGACCACGTGAATCCGGCGTGACTCCTTGGGATTTACAGAACCACATCTTCCCGCCCTTCTGTCCTTTGGGATAAGGTCTAGAAGGGGTGGAAAAACGGACTCCAACAGCAGAAAGAGTCTTGCCGTCCTGCTCGCACCTGGTCAAGGTTTCCTTCACCTGAGGGCCAAACAAAGCTGACCCATCAAAGGGAGAATTTGTGAAGGACGCCTTAAAGGGATCCGCAAAATCACATAGTCGCATCCAGGCTTGGCGTCTAAGAGCCACACCTGTACCTGCGGCTCTACTCGCTCCATCCGCAGCATAAGATATTAGCCGCATGGAGGAGTTTGCAATGGAATTGAGGGTTCCTAGCTGCGAAGCAATTTATTCTTGAGCCCCTGCAGCTGTAGGATCCTGAACTACTTCTCCCAGCTCCTTCAGGATATCTCTCTGGAGTCTGGTGAAGTGACATAGGTAATTCAGCGAACGCATTGCAAAGGTCGCTGAGGAAAACATCCGCTTACCGTACCTATCCATGGTCCTAGAGTCCTTATTAGGAGGATGGACGGGCACGGAAGGATCTGCAAGTTCCTTTTTGGTGGCCGCAGCCACCACCATGGCATCAGTGGGGACACCCTTAGTAAGGAATTGTTTGTCACTCGGGGCAGTGATGAATTTTGAAGGCCTCCTAGGGACTGGCTCTACAGAGTCAGGAGCTGCCCACGCCTTTCGTGCAATAACCTGCATAAGGGGGTCAAAAGGCGGAGACACCCAGGAGGTGGAGGGCCGAGATCCAAACGCCTCTAGGTATACTGACTCATCCTCAGAGGGATTGTTGGTGGGCCAGTTTCCCTCTGTTTCAGAAGTTCTAGGATGTCTGAGAAGGAGACATCCTCAGAGGGGATCTAGGGGATCCCTCTGACTCATCAAAGTCAGTATCCAGTGACAGACTCGGGGAGTCTACATGCTTCCTCTTACAAGTCCTCTTCCTAGGAGGATCTCCCGAAACATCAGGAGAATCCTCGGAAGAGGGGAAATTCCCAATGGGGAAACCTGAGGCGGAGGATCTCTGGGTCCTGTAGCAAGAGAAGTGGCAGAGATGTCAACAGGTACTATAGAGGGAGGAGCTACGGAACAGACTGCTGACTGATACCAGTGGCCAGTACACTCTTCATCACCTCGAATGCTCCCTCCCAGGCAGGTCCGAGAGAACCCGCTCCAAGAGCTAGGAACTCCAGGGACCACCGAAGGGAAGTCTCGAGGCAGATGTCGGAGCCGAGCTCACCAAGGCCGAGGCTCCAAGGGGAAGAGCGGGTTCGGACAAGGGTCCGATGCCACTCACCCCTCGGAGGAGACCATGGAAGCCCGACCACGAATCCCTCTAAGGAAGGTCTCGAAGAGGAGATAAGAGTAGAGGCTGAAGGAACAGAAGGGGTATCCGTCCTCCAGCCGTAGCAGTAACCATTCGAAGACTCCAACTCCAAGCTCTGGGGTAGAGTTGAAGGAGGAACTGTAACGGGGTGTGGACCAACAGTCGTCTGTTGAGACGGACTGTGTAACATTTGGGCCAGTACCTGTGACTTAAGTAATCTACTGACCACTCTCTCTAGGTCATGATCTGACAACCTGGATGACCTTGAAGATCGGCTCCGATGGCTCCGTTCCGATAGAAGAGGTGAAGCCGGAGCCGAAAGTATCGGCTCCAAGGAAGGAGACCTCGACCTCTTCCTGGAATGAGCCATCGGAGCCGATACTATAGATCCTGTCGGAGCCGACAGGAAGCCTTGATGTATCGGCTCCAGCCAGAGCCGATACAGCCACCAAAGTAACGGTGTCGGAGCCGATCGGAGCCGACACCGATGCCTGTGCCACATGGGTGTCGGAGCCGATCGGAGCCGACATCGAAGTGGTCAATACAGATTCGGCACCGATAGCCATCGGTGCCGAAGGCTTTGTCAAGCCAGAATCGGCTCCAGCCGGAGCCGATCTAGACTCAGTATGAGTTGGAGCCGAGGCCGCAGGCTTATATACAGAAGCCTGGGCCTTGGAAGATTTTGCTGATTTTGGTGGAGCCGACTTAGCCGGAGAGCCCTCCGGCTTAAGAAGGCCCCTAAGTATCAGCTTATTACGTCTCTCCTGCAGGACTCTCTGGCTGAAGGAATGACAAATAGCACAGGAGTCCTGCAGGTGAAGAGGGCCCAGACAATACAGGCAAGAAGTGTGACCGTCTGTCAGAGACATCTTCTGACAGCACGAGTCACACTTCTTAAAACCTGAGACCCTCTCCTTTGACATGGTGCTGAAAAAACACACACACACACACCAGTCAAAATTAACTTAAATAAATACCAAAAGGTATTCTATAAAACCAACACACACACCCTAACAGGGGGGGGATGGGATAGGGAAAAGTTTGACTAACAAAAATAAAGGAGATAGGGATTTCCTGTCAGAAAAGGTACAAAATAAACTTAAAACTATCAATAAAAGGTTTTTTTACTAAAAGGGGCTTAAATCTCACAAAAGTGAACAACTTACCAGGAGCTGGTAAAAAGAAGACCTCCTAAGCGAAGCGGCAAACGAGATCTGGGTACTTACCGCCTTGCATCATGGGATATGGGGCTGCCTCGAGCTGGTAAAAGTGACTCTCGAGCTTAGCAAGTGCCGAGTCGGAGCCGATCCATCAAGCAAGAATGAAGGCGAGATTGACAACTTAACATAGATTCTTTATTTCATTGCAAACTGCTTAAACTGTTTGACAAATAGGGTTTGGAATTTTTAGAAACCCTTGTCAAACATTATACTATATTAAGTAAATTGTAAGTGGATATTAAAACTGATATTCACTTCCAAAGATATAAATTTGATTTCAGCCGCATTTTTTCAAGTATAGACAGCATGATCAGCAAACTGAAGGAGGGTAAAACCAGGAAGCTAGAAATGGACTGAAAAGACTATGAAAATGGTACAGCCTACCCACCTCCACCTCCTTCCCAAACATGGCACAATCCAGAAACATTAAATCATGGTATAAGCACCAGTTTATCGACTGACAACTCCAATGAACCCCATCCATCAAATACTGTAATACAAAATGATATTGACGGGTCTCCTAGCTGGAATGACCATTTAAGGGAATGTCAAATGTAGCCATATCAACTCATTCAAAACCAGGGTTTTCACAACGACCAGAAACGGCAGCAAACAAGAACCCAAGGGGTTCAACAGAACCAGTGATCGAAGAAACAATCCAGGAGATGCAGATAGCAACAGATGATGGTTTGTTGGGCAATGAATATGTTAACAGCAGAGTGGTCATTCATACAAATAAACAAGGTGACTTTAAAATTTATAACTTTACAGCTAAACCTGTAAAATCAGATCTCATAGAGGTTTTAGCTTATGGCCTCTCATTTGTGCCCACTAAAAGGGTGGATTTATCACAGACATTAATTGACTTAAAAATGTATATGAGAAAGTTAAATCTGCAACTGTTAATCGGCAATAACTCTTTAACATCTAATGAGTTCAGAATTTCAATTTATTTATTTATTTCAGTTTATTTAACCCCCCCCCCCACACTTATATGCAACCTTAGATGTCTTCGAAAAATTTTGTGAGATGGACATCAGAAATGCTTTATTGAAATTAGGGTGTCAACAGCACAATGTGAATTTAAAATATTCTCAGATACAAGATCTGTTAGAGTTAAAATTGTTGAATATTAGACTAATGCAACCTGATAAGGGTGGGGGGGGTCTGATTTTCATGGAAGAGAGGGAATACATTCGTAGGATGTCTGAAATGTTGAATAGTGGAGACTACGAAATGGTTACAATTAAGAAGGTAAATAAAGCATACTAGAAAGTTAGGTCTGCCATTAACGATATGTTTTTGGAAGGTAAAATTAACTTAGATACATGTAAATACTTGACCATAACAGCCCCTCTAACACCTGTCATTTTCGGCATCCCCAAAATCCATAAGGATTTAGAACCCCCCCCCCACTTAGACCAATAGTGGATGGGAGGCACAGCATTACTTAAGCCTGTGCGAAAATGGTGGATAACATATTAAAGAAAAAAGTTATGTACTCATCATAACATTCCATCTGAGTAGTTAGACTTCATTTGTCATCAACCTGTGGGTTTCGGATCCGACATGGATCCGAGCCGGCAGCTTTCCAAGTTAAGATCCGAGCTCCAAACTCCTCCCCTTACCCATACTACACTGCAACCCCCTTCCAACCCTCAGATTGAGTTTGCCACCCACAACGTGACACACATTAACCCAAGAGAAATAACCTGACCTGATCACACAGACTAAGCTTGCAATACCCAGTAAGTCTGAGTCCAAGGACTATCGCAAACCACTAAGGTCAGGGGGAAGGAGGGAGAGAAGGTTGATGACAAATGAAGTCTAACTACTCAGATGGAACGTTATGGTGAGTACATAACTTCTTTATCTGAATTAGTTAACTTCATTCGATCATCAATCTGTAGGACAGAGTTCTCAGCTACCAAAAAACTTTGGGAGGCACTTATGGAAGGATATTCTGGAGCACTGCAGAACCAAACGAAGCCTTTCCTCTAGATTACCATGTCCAACTTATAATGAGCAATAAAAGTGTGAGAGGAAGCCCAGGTAGCCACTGTACAGAAATCATCCAGAGAAACTCTGGAACAGAAAGCAGCTGAAGTAGCCATAGAATGAGTAGAATGAGCATGACCCTGTCTGGTTCTGGTAATCCATGATCCTTATACACTTGCAGGATACAAAGTGAAATCCATCTATCAATAGTCACCTTCAAAACTGGTTTCCCCAAAAAAGGCTTGACAAAGGAAACAAATAACTGATCAGACTTACAAAAGGGTTTAGTCCTATGTAAATAAAAGTGTAACTGTCTGTGGACATCCAGTAAATGAAGTTTGTATTCCCCTTTGTTTTGAAAATTAGGGAAAAATACTGGGAGATTAATAGACTGATTGATATTTGACTCTGAAGCAACTTTAGGGAGGAAAGAAGGATTTGTCCTTAGAGAAACCCTGTCCTTATGAAAAAGTATGTTAAGTATGGGGGTTTTATACACAAGGCTTGAAGTTCGGATACCCTCCTAGCCGAGGTGATAGCCACCAGGAAGGCCATCTTTCATGACAAAAATTTTAAATCATCTGACTCTGCGGGTTCGAATGGATGCGCAACTAAAGCCTGAAGAACCAAGGTCAAATCCCATGGAAGGGAAGGATGCTTAATCGGAGGTCTTAGCAAAAAAGTGCCTTTGATGAAAGTCTTACAAATCCTATTAGCAGCTAGTGGACCTGAATTTTCTCCTACATGAAAGTGGGATATAGCCACCAGCTGGACCTTAACAGTGGAAGAGCTGGCCCCCTGCTGGAAAATCTGAGACAGAAATTCTAAGACTGCTGGAATTGGGACAGTAAATGAATACAAATCTCTCTGAGAAGCTCAGATGGAAAAATGCTTACATTTACTATGGTAGACCTTTCGGGTGGAGGACTTGTGCGCCGCCACCAGAATGGACTTAACAGGAGAAGAAAGTCCAGGAGTCCTGGCAATTAGTGGAACTGGAACAACCAAGCAGTAAGCTTGAGGCCGTCCAGATTCGGAGAAGGAATTCTGGAGGGATGACAAATGAGATCCGGAATGGATCTAATATCCAAGGCGGAGCTACTAGATGAGACCACAGGCAAAGGAACCAAACTTGACGAGGCCAGAATGGGGCTATGAGGATAATCCTGCTCCCCAACCGATGAGCTTTCTGTAAGAATTTTGTCATTAGATGTAGTGAAGGATACACATAAAGAAGACCAGGTGGCCAAGCATGGACAAGAGCGTCCCTGGGGGCTTCCCCCCAAGGGGGAATCAGAGAAAAAACTCACTGCACTTCGTGTTGGATGGCGATGCGAAGTGATCGCAGCAAGGCTGAACCCACTTGAGGAAGATCTGTTCTGCTACACAAGGGTTCAGAGACCACTCATGCGGTAAACGGATAGTCCTGCTCAGTTTGTCCGCCAAAATGTTGGACTGACCCAGAATGTGCATTGCTATCAGAAAATGGTTGGTGGAGATCGCCCATTCCCACACTCTCATGGCCTCTCGATAAAGCAGGTAGGACCTGGTTCCCCCCTGTTTGTTGATATACCAGACCACTGACATGTCGTTTGACTGAATTGCAATCGTTCCCAGAGGAAGAGAAGCATGAATGGTCTGCAACACTAAAAGGACTGCCCTCATCTCTAGAACACTGATATGCAGAACGGTCTCATTCGGGGACCACATGCCTTGGACAGTCCTGCCCAAGCAATGTCCCCCTCACCCTAGACGGGAGGCATCCGTGGTCACTGTGGCTTGGGGCGGGGTCACAATAAAGGGGCATCCTTCTCAAAGATCCTAGGATTGAAGCCACCAGATGAGGGAAGTCTTGCACACCTTGCTTAGAGGAATTGGGTAACTTAAGGGCTGGTGTAACAGAGACCACTGAACTTGTAACGTCCTGTGTAACACTCTCATGTGTAGATGTGCACAAGGAACCAGATTTATAGCTGCTGCCATAGACCCTAAGGCCCTCAGAACTAGTTCTGCTGTCTGAAGAAGTGCCAATACATGAAGGATCAGGCTCCGAAGTCTGTCTGGAGTCAAAAATACCTTGGCCTGGAGAGAATCTATTTTTGCCCGTATGAAGTCCAGAATCTGAACGGGCTGAAGAGAGGATTTTGCAATGTTTATCGTGATACCCAGTAAATTTGACAGTTGAAGGAAAAAAATTCTGGCTTGAACAAATAGGTGCCTGGAGGGGGCAATGAAAAGCCAATCATCCAGGTACGGAAAGACCTGATTGCCCTGAAGTATCAGGTGGGCCGCTACAACTGCCATGACCTTGGTAAACACCATGGGGGCTGTGGTGAGACCGAAGGGTAGGACCCTGAACTGGTAGTGACTGGCTCCATGCCGAAAGCGGAGAAACCCCCTGGATCGTCTGTCCATCATGATGTGGTAGTATGCATCCTTGAGGTCTACAGAGCACATAATCCAGTCTTCCTCCTGCAAGAATGGCAGGATGGAGTGTAAGGTGACCATCCGGAACTTCTCCTTGGCAACAGACAGGTTCAATGTGGATAGGTCGAGAATCAGCCTCAAGTCCCCTGTCTTTTTTGGCACCAAAAAGAACCTGGAATAGATGCCTGACCCGGACTGATCTGGGGGGACCGGCTGAATTGCTCTTTTGTTTAGCAGGTTTTCTATTTCCAAAGCTGCCACCTCTCTTTGAGTGGATGGAACATCTGGGAGATGCTTTGGAGGTAAGGGACTGATCAGAAAGGGAATGGAATAACCTCTGGATATTATCTGAAGCACCCAGCGGTCTGACGTTATGGACTCCCATTGAGCTAGGTGCTTTGAAAAATGCCCCCTGATTGCATTCAGAGTGGAGCAGTCTGGCAAACCATCAGGGCTGCTGCACAGGTCTATCTGAGAATGGTTTCCATGACCCAAAATTCTTCTGTCCCCCTCTCCCTTTGGGCTGGTGTCCACCTTGTCCCCTCTGCCTCTAGGGGAAAAGGAGTCCTGAGTGTCCCGGGAATGCTGAGACTTCCGGAACTACATCTTCTTTTGCCCTCGCTGATTCCTGGAAAAGGATACTTGAGGGTTAGAGAAGCAGATCCCGACGGCTGACAGCGTCTTCCAATCCTTCTCACTCTGGACTATCGTATCTCGAACTGTCTTCCTGAACAGAGTCGAACCATCAAAAAGGGCATTCACAAAGGACACCTTGAAAGGTTCCGCAAAATCACAAAGCCGGAGCCTGGCATGATGCCGCATGGCAACACCAGACCTGGCCGCCCAAGCGGCTCCCTCGGTGGCATGACAGAGTAGGTGCATGGACGTGTTATTCACCGACTTAAGAGTGGCCATATGTGCCAAGAATGAACATTTATCCTCGGCCGAAACAGACTCCGGGGGAGACTCAGGGTACTCTTTCAAGAGGTCTCGTTGAAGTCTGATCACATGGGCCATGTAGTTCAGCGCCCTTATGGCAAAGGTAGCTGAAGCATACGTCCGCTTTCTGAGTCGATCCATTGCCCTAGACTCCTTGTCTGGAGGATGGGCCAAGGAACTCTCCTGAGCCAGTTCCTTTTTAGTGGCCACCACCACCACCATGGCATCAACTGGGGAACCCTTACTCCATGCAGGCTTATCCATAGGAGGGCTCAAAATCTTGTCTGGCCTTTTTGGTATAGGTGCTACAGTGTCCAGCTCCTTCCAAGTTCTGGTGGTAATGAGGTCCACCAGAGGATCAGCCAGGGGGTACACCCAAGAGGTAGATGGGCCTGCGTCAAACACCTCCATGAATACCGACTTGTCCAAGGAAGGCTTTTGGGCAGAGCAACCCCCCCCCCCTAGCAGAGGATTTTCATTATGTCCCCAAATGGGACATCCTCGGGAGGTGATCTGGGGGGAGCCTTCCCCTTCCTCCAAGTCAGTGTACTCTGTGAGGGACTCGGGGGGGAATCCAGGTGCCTCCTCTTACACTTGCATTTGGGAGGAATCTCCTCGGGGGGGGGGGCTCTCTGGGGAGAGCTCGCAAACAGCTTCATATTTCTCAAGGGGAACCGTCTGGGCCACATCAGACACAGGCTGTCCCTGAGAGGATGGAATGACAGAAGACACACTCAGCAGTGAGGGAGCAGGGACTGATTCTGAGGAAAGAGTGAGGGGTCACGATCCTCCTGAGAGAACCCTCTTCACAACTTCAAAGGCTGAAGGGGAACCAGCTTCTCTAAAACTAAAAGGATGAGTAACCGTGCCCCTCGAATCCGATGAAGGGATCGGAGCCGAACCCAGAACAGACAGACCCAGAGGAATGGTATGTCCTGACCATAATGGAGCCGATGACAAACTCATCCCCCTGGAACTGAAGCCCAAATCACGGCTCCGAGAGCTCGGATTCGAATCCATAGGATCTGACATACTCGAGGGCATGGGCCGTGTTGTGATTGGGGGAAACATCAGCGCCGACCCCCTGATTTCGGGGCTCCTCAGATCCAGGGACTCTGAAACCCTGGGATGGATCAGAGAAGGAGCTATCGAGGCAAACATCGGAGCCGAAATCACCGCTCCAGTGGGAGAGGAAGCCAGCAACACTCCCATCTGCAACTGAGTCTGTATAAACCTTCTCATCATCCGGTCCATGTCAGCCTCCGAGTGGCTTCTTGTAGATCTGAAGGATGCTACTGACACAGGCCGAGAGGGCCGATGCATGGATGACCTTGAAGCAGGCCGAACCTCCTCCTCTGGCTCCAGAGAAAATCTAGGGGATTGGAGCAGAGGGGAAGATGGCTTGGTAGTCTTGACCGGGGTAGTGACTACTTTAATAGGAGGACCCAAAAGATCCGATGTATCCATTGGTCTCTTACAACCCCTATCTTTATCTCTCTCTTTTTCTCTGTCTCTCTCCCTATGCTTTTCCTTCCTGGCCTCTTTGTCACCCTGTTTTGATATGGGAGTGTGAGTCCCAGACAGGGGAGGAGGACCTGAAGCTAATACAGCCACAGCCATAGCTGTAGAGGAAGGAGATGAAGAAATAACTTCTGCCGGGAGAAGCCCAGCTAAAATTAACTTAGTCCTGCAGTCCCGCAGGGCCTGTGGATTAAAGGCTGCGCAGCTTTTGTAGCCTAAAGAAAGGTGGGGAACCCCCAAACACACAATGCACAGAGTGTGGCCATCAGCCGGAGACAACTTATGGCCACACTCTGTGCATTTTGAGAAAGTTGACTTTTGTGGGTCCGACATCTCAATCCCCACAAAAAATAAGACTAACTAAAGCCCTACCTACAATCACACCACACACAGCAAATGCGAAAAAGGGAGGCCTAAACTAACCAAACCACAAAGTTTACTTTTCCTGTACTTTTTCTGTAATGGAAAACCTGAGGGGAGGAAAAGGGGAAGGTAAACACCACACACACACACTAAAACTAACTTTTTAGCAGTTTAAGTAAGGAAACCCTATTCTACCTGCCTGGAGCAAATAGATCATGTCTTGCCGAAGCCGCGGCAAACGTGATCTGAGGGTTGGAATGGAGTTGCAGTGTAGTATGGGTAAGGGGAGGAGCTTGGAGCTGGAATCTTAGCTTGGAAAGTTGCCGGCTCAGATCCATGTTGGATCCAAAACCCACAGGTTGATGATCAAATGACGTTAACTACTTCAGATCATCTAATATCGGAACCACAGATCTGTAAAGATTCCTGGAGCTTCCTAGAAGCACTAAATGACTTTGAATTCAACCCTGACATTAATTTTCTGACAACTGATGTCAAAGATTTATATACTGCCATTCCACAGTTGAATTCTTGGTTGACAAAGGGGTTCAAGGGGATGAACTAAATTTAATTGAGACTTTACTATAATTGATTTTAGGCAATAATTATTTTCTTTTTGATAGAAAATATTACCTATAGAAGAGCAGAGTTGCCATATGATCTCCTTGTGGAGGCAGCTTCACAAATTGCATTATAGCTAATTGGGAGAAGCATTTCTTGTTTCCTAACACAATGTTTCAAAATAATGTGGGGTGCTATACACAGTACCTGGACGATATGTTTTTATTGTTTAAAGGAGGTCTCGAGGAAGTTAACAAATTATTAGAGGAAATGTCTTGTATGACATCTTTTTTACAATTTATTTTTCAGTTTGAAACACAACAAATGCCTTACCTAGATGTATTGTTAAGCAAAGATATCATTAATAATAGATTTACAGCACGTATTTACAGAAAACCTACATATTCCAGAAAACCTACATATTCCAATGACTTTTTACATTTCCATAGCAATCACCCTTTACATCAAAAAAGAGCAGTAGTGAAAGGGCAGCTCATATGAGCTGCCAGAAGGAATTCAATAAGCCAAAACATCGAATGTCAAACCCTGAAGAATATGTTTATTAGGCGAAGATACCCTCAACATTTTTTGGAAGACATTATCCTCGAAGTTGAGAGAAAAAGGATGATAGGCTATTTTAAACCTATCTTAAATAGGAACATCTTTGGATTTAATGAACATTTCTTGTTTCCTAACACAAGGTTTCAAAATAATGTGAGGTGCTATACACAGTACCTGGACGATACAATACCCCACTCAGGCATTATAGATAAGCTCACCAGCTTAAATATAAACCCCTATGTCACTAGATGGATTGCAAACTGGCTCAAGGACAGAACCCACATGGTTAGAATTGCTGGAGCCATGTCAGACTCCAAACCAGTTACAAGTGGTGTCTCACAAGGCTCAGTCCTGGGACCTCTCTTGTTCGGTATATATTTCTCAGAGGTACAGGCCAACACGGAAGGACTGTGGCTGACCAAGTTCGCAGATGACTGCAAACTGGGCGCCATAATCGACTCTCCAGCCGACACAAGCATCCTCCAAAAGGGCCTCATAGAAACAGACAATTGGTGCCAGAGCCATGGCCTCAAGCTAAATGCCAAAAAGTGTATAGTCATCCCTTTGACAAAAACAAAGTGCCCACAAATTACCACATAGGTGGTAATCCATTAAGTACAGAAGAAGTAATTAGGGACCTGGGGACCCAAGTTGATAGCAATCTCTCATTTGACAACCATGTGGCCAAAGTGGTTAGAAAAACATTTTATATAGCCCACCTAATCATGAAGGGATTCACATCTAGATCAGGGAGGTCATCGTGCCTCTTTACTCATCCCTCATCAGGCCCATAATTGAGTACAATGCCCCTTTTGAGATGTACCTTACCAGACACCTGCAGCAACTGGAAAGACCCCAAAAGTACCTCACCAAGAGGATCAAAGGGCTCAAACAGATGCCATATGCTGCCCGGTTAAAGAAACTCCAGCTCTACTCAGTGGCATACCGCCTGTTCAGAGGCGATCTGTGCCTGACGTATAAAGCCATGTCCAACCCGGAATTAATGGACATGCTGCACCTCAGAAAATCCAAATCTCATCAAGCTATGTGCTCGAGAGACTTGAACCTTAGCACTGAAATAAATAGGACATGCTGGAGGGACAGATTCATAACCCAGAGGCTCTCTTCACTCTGGAATAAAATCCCAGTCCAGGTTAGGCAGAGTCCCTCATTGACTGAAAATCCAAATCCCATCAAGCTACGCGCTCGAGAGACTTGAACCTTAGCACTGAAATAAATAGGACATGCTGGAGGGACAGATTCATAACCCAGAGGCTCTCTTCACTCTGGAATAAAATCCCAGTCCAGGTTAGGCAGAGTCCCTCATTGACTCTCTTCAAGAGGAATCTTGATGAGTGGATGGGAGATCGTAGGTCTACCCCGGGTATCACTTCTGTGTCACTGTTAGACAGAGACACAGTATACTAACCTCGAAAAAGGGCATAGCAAAATAAATTTAAAATGGGTGGTGAAAGCCAAACACATTCTGGCTAGGCTTATAAATGCCCTAGGGCAGCTAGCCTAGTATGAACCTATGAACATATGAACCTATGAACTTACAAATCCTAGTATACTATCAATAAGCCCTGTAATGGAAGATTTAGTCAGTACTAGTTTTATAACAGCATTCTCTAGGAACACTAATATACTAAGGGAAATCTTGAATAAAAATTGGGCCCTTATTAAGTAAGACATGACAATCAGGGGTAAATTAGGACTAAAACCCAAAATAACATATCAAAGAGGGTGTAATATTAAATCTAGCCTGGAGAGGAATATAAAACCTTACATGCCCAATAAAGGAATGAAAAAATGTGGTAGATGTTCCTACTGTAAATTTATTCAAGTAACAACATCCTTTACCATCACGGATGAGCGGTACGTTATAGCAGGAAGATATGATAGTAATACAAGAGGTGTAATCTACCTAGTCCAGTGCCAATTATGTACCTGTTATTAAGTTGGTAAAACAGAGAGGTACTTTAAACAAACGGTACATGAACATCAATACAGCATAGGTAAATAGATTAGAACAAATGCCCTAGCCAGGCATACAATAGATGAACCTATCCATCATTTTAAATACTTAATTATTGGACAGGTGGAACCCAGTATTAGAGGGGGGCCCATGGTCTCTCAAACTGGAGGCGTGAGAGCTTCTATGGCAACTGAAGCTCGATGCACATTCATACCCAGGACTAAATGACTACTGCTCTTTAAATTGTATTTTAAAATTAAAATCACTTTTGAGGTAAAAACATAAACAGTGTTTACCAGTAGAAAGTGGTATGAAATAATATATTATACATACACACTAGATGTATTTTATGGAGTTTCCTTCATATATAGTACTGGTAGGCAGCATTGTACTACTATATTTAGGAAATATCGAATGTGTCTTTAAATTCATTTATTTTGCATAACAATTGGGTGGGTTTTGTGATGTCATTTATTAATGAGTGTATTTAAATGCTTGGTTGCATGTTTTTAATTGTCTGAAGAAGTTCATTTATTTTACGTGAACGAAAGCGCTCACAATTAAAAAAACTTTACTATAAGTTTGTTTGTATTTATTGGATTTATCTTGCTGCATTTGCGAGTTGTATTGAACTCCTTGAAGTGGTTATTTGTCAGTTTTTTACCTTCCAGAAATCAAATCTCACAGTATGTATGTGTTGGCTACTTGGAGCAGGGACATGAAGCACTGGCTTCACAAAGAGGGTTATGGAGGACTTGGTTTGGACACTCAACTGAGGACTTAACCCTGTAGCTGTGCTAGTGGGGAGCCTTAATGGGGCCCTGGAGGCAGACAGATATAAATAAATCCAGACCCCAGGCTGACTGCATTCCCTGTGTGCTGTTAAGGGAAATTGTACTTGGTGCAGACAGCTGCATCTGAAAATACTGAGTGTATCCATTGCTATTACAAGTGAATGTCCCTCTCCAGTGTCAGTGGTGAGAATTCAGGCTCCTTGATTACTGGCCCAGAGAGGGGTCATCACAGTGATCCCCAGTTGAAAACACAGATGGAGCAAGTAATCCCTGTCCTGAATCAGCAGAAGCTTGGTGGAAGCAGAAAGGAACCAGTCATCTAGGTAAGAAAACACCTAGAATCCATGCAGTCTCAAATGAGCTGCGGCCACTGCCATGCACATGGTGTACATCCTGGGGGCTGTGGTGAGACCAAAGTGCAGGGCTCTGCACTGATAGTGACTGGCTCCCAGTTGGAAGTGTAGATATCTCCTGGAGTGGCTATGTATCTTGATATGGTAGTTTGCATCCTGGAGATCTATGGAGCACATCCAATTGTCCTTCCGCAACAGTGGCAGAATGGACTGAACCATGGCAATCTGGAACTCTGAGTGTTTTACAAACTGATTTAGACTGCTGAGATCCAAAATTTGTCCTGGTTTACCTATCTTCCTTGGCACTAAAAAGAATCACAAGTAAATTCTGAATCCTTGTTGGTCTGGGAGGACTGCTTGAGTGACCCTTTTTCTCAGAAGCTTTCCTATTTCTATCCCTGCTGCTTTCTTCTAACTTGATGGCACATTGGGAATTATTCAGGACTGCTGAGGAGAGAAGGAAAAATGGTATGTAGTAACAACTGGATATTATTCTGTGCACCAAAGTATCATTGATAATGGCTGTCCAAGCTTCTGGATGCAGAGATATGTCCCACACTACTTCCTCCGGAGTGCAGCAGTCAGGCAATCCTTCACGGGCACTGAACAAGCTTCTCAGAAAAAGGATCTCTGAAGCCCTTATGCTGCAGGCCACCCCTGTCATGAGGCAATGCCTTCCATTAGCATTCCCTCCTCTCCCATGGGGGGTCTGTCTCCATG
This sequence comes from Protopterus annectens, assembly GCF_019279795.1. Taxonomy (NCBI): domain Eukaryota; kingdom Metazoa; phylum Chordata; order Ceratodontiformes; family Protopteridae; genus Protopterus; species Protopterus annectens. The sequence goes on along the minus strand of NC_056731.1, from coordinate 1,569,468,439 downwards.
GGAGACCTGGGAAGACCCTCACATTTCTTGGAACTACATCTTTTTGCCTTCAATCTGGTTCTGGAAGAAAGTCCTTTGAAGCGTAGAAAAACATATTTTTATGGCAGATATCTTCCCATCCTGCTCACTCCCAGAGAGATTTTCCTTCAACTTAGGGATAAATAAGGTGGATCCACCAAACACAGCATTGATGAATGATATCTCAACAGTCTCTGCAAAGTCACAAAGATGCTTCCCGACATGTCTTTTTACAGCAATTCCAGAACCTGTGGCTCTTGAAGCTCCCCCTGAGGCATGAGAAATTAACCTCACTGAGGCTTTCAACAGGGATTGGAGGGAGGCCAGATGCGAAGAAACCATTTTCTTGTCTTCCACAGACATAGACCTCAGCAGTATATTGGAAAACTCCTTGAGAAAGTCCCTCTGAAATCTTGTAATGTGTGCCAAAGAGTTCAGTGACCTAAGGGCAAAGGTCGCTGAAGGTGGACACACTTCCCAAATCTGTCCAATGTCCTGGACTCTCTGTTCTGGGGATGGACAGAAGAACTTTGTTAAGCAAGTTCTTTCTTGGTGGCCACTGCTACCACCATAACATCCATGGGGGACTTGTGATCCAGTAAGTCTATCATTTGGTGCAACAAGACACCTATTTGACCGCTTGGGGATAGGGCTTGTGATATGCAGATCCTTCCAAGCCTGATGTGAGATGAGCTCCAGCATCTCATCTGCCAGGGGCACTACCCAGAACAAAGCTGAGCTGACTTTGAAAACCTCAAAAAACATTGACTTCTCCTGGAAAAGGGGATCTGAAGACCAACAACTTTTCTAACTCAAATGTTTGACGATTTCACTGAAAGAGACGTCCTCAAGGGATGATCTGGTGACTCCTCCCCTTCATCGAAGTACATGTCTTTCGTTAAATATTCTTTTGGGGAGTGTAAGTGCCTCCTTTTATATGGATGCTTCAGAGAAGGCTCTCCAGTGGGAGATTCTGTGGAGAACTCAGAAGTGCCAGCAGTACTGAATGAGGATCGTCTCCAGGCTTGTCCTGGACGGCTGTCATGATGGGACAGGATGAAAAGACTCAAGATTCACAGTAGACAGCTGATAAAGGGGTGGACCTGGGGTGGGGGGCAAGGATGTTTTGTCCATGGAGGTGGAAAATGTTCTCTCCACTACCTCAAAGGCAGTGTCCATGGGGGAACCAAGTCCTGACCTAGCAAGTGCCAAAGCCACCTGTGCAGAATGGACCCCATTCTACCCAACATCTTACCTCAATGCAAAGATCAGAGCTGAGTTGTCCAGTGCTGAGTCTCCAAGAGGAAGGAACAATTCTGAAAACATCAGTGTTGAACCCAATCCCCTGCTCCAGCACTGACACTATTGTTCCAAGAGCCTTCCCTGTCTGATGATGTAAGGGCCATATGGATCAGAAAGTGATGGAGTCATTAAAAACCAAGCCTTCAGATCCAACATAGACAAGCTTAGAATTCTCAGGTCCGTATGCTCTGAAACCAGTGGAGAGATTGGAGTAGGAGTCAAAAATTGTGAATGAACTGGAGGTAGGCTCATGGTTCTGATAGAAGATGGAGCCCAGATATCTCCCATCTCATATGGATTCTGAGAAATGTTCTCATCATCCACTCCACTTCCGCTTCAGTTAGATTCTTAGATGACTTGAGTGATGAAGAGGTTGAGGGTGAACAGGATACCCTTTGAGGTGTTTTCTGCAAGAATGTTGAGTGAGTGCATCCTCGAAGTAACAGTTTCTAGACAGAATTTAGATCTTGCATGTGGAGACTTTGACATGACTTGTGTCAGATCCAAAGGGACAGCTGGATCCAACGGCTATGGTTTTGACAGCATCAGATCCAAATAAATGGTTGGATCTGATGTTCTCTTGATTTTCTCAGGTGGAGCCGAGCCTGAAGAAGGAGGGGAGTGATTAGAGGAAAGCTTCCTTGAATTGTTAGTTTTGTCAGCTGCATCTCCCTTTGTAGATTATAAAAATGTCTTGGATGAGGAGGGAGCTCCAGATGAAGAGGAAGAAGTGGAAGGCATTAATCCTTCAATATTAGTTTGTTTTTGCACTCTAATAGAGCTCTATGGGCAAATCCAGCACAAATATCTCAACTGGTAATAAGATGACCTGCCCCAAGGCAGAAGACACACTCAGAGTGAGCATCTGAGTTAGGGATTTTGTGCCCACACGAAAAGCACTTTTTGAAGCCAGTTGGTTTATCCGGCATTTTAATATAACACCACAACAAGAAAAGTATACAAATCAAAGTGAAATACCATAGGTTCATAGGTTGGCACTAGGCTATAGGCCTAGCCATAACAATTCCCTGGCTATTTCTTCCCACAGTATTTACTTCCCTGGACACCTGTCTAGCAGGGCGACTGACGTGATCCCCATGGTGAATTTCCAACAATGGTAATACCAATATCTAGAGAGGTATACAACAGTAAGATTTAAAGTATAAACAATGGTATGTGGAGGAAGTACCTAACAGTTAGACAGCAAGAAAGGCAAAGGGCACAAGGCCCAATAACTAGAAGAGAAGGAAAAAATAACACATAATTTTAAATCTTATTTTTAATAATAAGGAATGGGGATGAAATGAAAATAAGTGAAACAATGACCAAAATAAACAGGAAATTATTTATGTATCCCACAAACTACTTGAGCTACTACTGACTAAACACTGAGGCAGCAAACAAGATCCGAGCCATTTCAGCAGAAGAGAGGATTATGGGTAAGTGAAGGAGCTCAAGCTACACAGCCAAAGTCTAGTGAAGTAGTCTTAGTCGGATCCGAAGTTAGATCCAAGACCCATCAGGTGAGGAACAAGTGAAAAAGACCACATCAGATCACTTGTTCACACCCTGGAATAAAAAGCACACCAACAAATATGGGAGATGGAGGGAGGGAGTAGTTACTGTAGCAGTAATCATTCTGACATCTACTGTTACAGTAAATTACCACAGTTTAGAACATCTGAGAAGTTGAAGGGGAAGTATCCACAAGCCCCTGGAGAATGGCCCTAGCAAAGCCTCTCCTAGATCTGGAATAGGAATCCAGTTTATTGTGCTTTGTAAAGTATGCACAAAGGACTACATTGCTGCTTCTGGAACATTTCCAGAGACCAACTCTTTCCAAAAAGCCACAGATAAATCAAAGTCCCTTGTAGAGTGTGCTTTGACCATGCTTGGAAAAGTTTGTTGTTATGGGAATAAATAAGCTAACAGTCTGAGAACCATCTGTAGCCAGCCTGTTTGACACAAGCTGTCCCTTCTTCTTATCTTCAAAAGAAATGAACAACTGATTGGAAGTTCTAAAAGATTTTGTTCTGTCAAGATAGTACCTGAGCAGTCTGTAGAAATCCGAGGTATGAATAACCCTTTCTCCCTCATTCTTGAGTTCAGAAAAGAACATGAGGATATGGACACTTTGTCATAAATTAAACTTGAATTTCACTTTAAGCATTAAAGCAGGATTAGTTCTCAGAGAAACCTTGTCTCTGTGAAAAATGAGATAAGGATGAACCACCATAAGAGCTTGCGCTCAAATACCCTTTCTGCAGAGGCCAGAGCAATAAAAATTGTCTTCCATGTTAAGAACCTCAAGTCAGCCAGATGAGCTGGTTCATATGAGGCAAGTGTTAGCTTCTCTAACACAAAATTAAGATCCCAAAGATGGAGCCACAGATTTTCTTCTAGGCTTCTTATGTAGCACCCTTGTAAAAGCATTTTCACATGAGAATGCATTGAAATGGGGACTCCATGGGCAGACATTCTGAAATGGCCAACAAATGAACCTTGACAGAGGAGTAAGGCAGGCTATAGGATAGAAACACACATAAATATTGTAAAACCAAAGAAACACGAGCCCTGAATGGGTGCTGGTTATTTTATTAGCACCGACTAGAAAACCTTTTCCATTTGCTTATATATGATTTTCTTGTAGCAGGCTTTCTTGCCTCTATCAGTACTTGCTGCATGTCCTCTGTAAACACATGCCTAGAAGGTATTAAGATTCTAATATCCAGGCAGTCAGTTGAAGTTATCTGAGGTCGGGATGTACACCTATTCTTGTGTGAGCCAATGCAGTCTGTGAGAAAGTCTGGGGTAATTGCCCCTGGCCATTTCCAAAAGAAGGGAGAACCACTGTTGCCTGGGCCATAATGGAGTCAGTACAAAAATCCTGGAGGGGGGGGGGTTCTTTTTAAATCATCAGAAGTAACCTGGATATCGGTGGAAAGGGTGGAAAGCATGCAAGTACATTCCAGTCCAAGGAAAAGAAAAGAAAAGGCATCTTTACCCCAGGCCTTCTTACATGAAGTCCTGGAAGAGAATTATGCTAGTTGATTCTTTAGACAAAAAGAAAAAATGCCTACCTGTGGAATTCTCCACATATGGATAATGTCCCTTAAATTGTCATTCTGTGTTATTTGATTGTCCTTTGTGATGGGGTTTCCAGCTTTCTTTTTAGAAATCCCTGCCATTACTTTTTAAAGTCTGCTTACCAGCATTCTGCTCAGGCTGTTTATTTTGCTAAAACTGGATAAAGGAGCAGCAAATCCCTTGAAAAATTTAGAGAAGGAGGGCTGAAAATTGAGGGGTTCCCTGTATCAGCTTATTGATTTCATCTGACTTTTTGATAACCACCACAGCAGAAGGTCCAAAAAATAAATCTCTATTCAAAATCTAATTTTTGATTTCTTCTGGGAGATTCTGAGTGCGCAGCCATAAACACACTTCAATCAATCAATAACCTGAGAAGTAAAAGAAACTAAATCACACAAAACATATTTTAACTCACAAGAGAAAACTGCTGCCAAAACATTCTGTATACTTTCACAATTAGTCATTATAAACTTTAACATATAAGCCTGACAATTCAAATTTCTACAAATCAAAGTTGCAGAACCATATACTTTTTCCCAGACTTATCAATAACTTTTACAATCCTTGGTAAAAGAAGGATTAGAATTAACAAAATGTTTGGCAGCAGCTGGATTAACTAAAGCTATAGCTATTAGGTCAAGTCTGAGATTAGTGTATCAAAACTTGAAAGGTTGAGGAACGTACATTCTATCTGATTTCTTAGCGGTGTCATGTTGGCAATGCTGACAGCATGGGAGGGATGAAAAAGGTTTGGGAAATTCCACATGAAACAACTCATAGTATTTTCTGGGAGACTGAGAGACCTCATTGTTCTCCCACTGAAAACACTGGCACTTTCTGGAAACAGTCTCATAGAAAGTAAATCTCTCACAGGGAGATTCAGATACTATACTCTCCCCATAGTCGGAATCAGAAACTCAAGGAGAAAAAAATGCATTTGACCCTTCACATTCCCCTACAGATTCAATATCTTGAAGTTCTTTGGGGAAAGAGAAAAAAAGAAGATATGTACCTCCCATAACGTTCCATCTGTATTGTCAATTTTTCATTTCTTTTCACACATGGCTTCAGATCCGAACCATCTGATCTGACTCAGCCATTACTAAACAAGTGACAACCAAAAAACTCTTGGACACCTCCCCTTACCCACAATGCACCTCTCCCTGTTATCTCAGATCTTGTTTGCCAGCATTATCTCCAGAAAAAAAAAGGTATAAAGAAATCTTGTATAAGAGAGGAATGTAAGGAGACCATTTCTAGAGTAGTGAGAAGATAAAACAGTGGCATAAATTATGCTTCACATTCTACCAGAAAACCAAGGTCGGGGGTTGGAGAGAGGGGTTGCGAGGAGAAATGAAAAATCGGCAATACAGATAGAAAGCTACGACAAGTACATAACTTCTTTATGTAATATTGTCAATTTATCATTTCGTCCTCACATATGGGACAGAGACCCCAGCTACCTTCATCCTGGGTGGACTCATGGAAGAATATTCCTCAGAATCATCGAAGCAAAGGAGGCTCTTCCCCTGGGGACCAAATCCAATTTGCAATGAGTGGTAAAGATGTGGTGATTCCTCCAAGTGGCCACTGCACAAATTTCATCCATAGATGCATTACTCTGAACACTGCTGAAGTTGCCATTCCTCTGGTTGAATAAGCTTGAACAGGTTTAGGAAGAACTACACCTTGTGTGTGGTAGGATAAATGTAATGCAATCAGATAACTATTTTGCCAGAGTACCCTTGGATACTGGTCATCCCTTTCTGAGACAGGAAAAAGAAATGAACAATTGATCTGCCTTTCTAAATTCTTTTGTCCTGTGTAGATAAAAATGTAATTACCTATGAACACCCAGTAAATGCGCTACATATTCTCCTTTATTAGTAAAGTTGGGGAAGAAAACGGGCAAATTAATGGTTTGATTGATATTAGTCTCTGAAACTACTTTAGGTAAAAAGGAAGGATTGGTACACAAGGAAACCCTGTTTTTATGAAAAATCAGGTATGGAGCAAAGAGGATAAGGCCTGAATTTCTGATATTCTTCTAGCTGAAGTGATTGCTACTAGGAAAATGGTTTTCCAAAATAAAAATTTAATGTCACATGATGCTGCAGATTCAAAGGGAGGTTGAATGATAAAATGTAGCACCAAATTAAGGTCCCAAAGAGGAGAAGGATCTTTATGTGGTAGCCTTAGCAACAAAATCCCCTTCAAGAAGGTTTTGCAAAGCTTGTGTTAGATTAGAAACAAATTATCATCCCCAATGTGAAAAACACAGATAGCTGCCAACTGTACTTTCATAGTAGATGCCGCTGCCCCACTTTCAAAAAGATGAGCTAAGAATTCTAGAACGGAGTGAACAGGGGCAGTGTAGGGGTCTAAATCACATTATTGAGACCAGATTACAAATCTCCTCCATTTGCTCTTGTACAGCTTTTGAGTGGATTGTTTATGGGATGATGTCAAAATACAACAGACTGGAGAGGAGAGCATAGGTTGTCTACCTATAAATGGAATTGGAGGAACCAAGCTGTCATCTTGAGTTTGGACAGATTGGGATGAATCATTCCTGTCGGGTGTGACAGAAGGTTTGGAGTAAGTTCCAGAACCCATGTTTCTTCTCAAAGGGGAGGCCAAAGAAAGGTGAACCTGATCTGTCAAAGCCAAAAGGGAGCAGTGAGGATTACTGTTCTCTTCAACCTGTTTGCTTTCTGGAGAAATTTGGGAATAAAGGGGGTTGGCAGAAAGGTGTACAGGAGACTGGGAGGCTAATTGTGAATGACAGCATCCCTCGGGGACACCCCGGTTGGGAGATCAGGGTAAAGTAGCTGTTGAATTTGTTGTTCAGGGTGATGCAAAGAGGTCAAAGCAGGGTTGGCCTCGTTTGCTGAAAATTTTCTCCTCTACTTCCTGGTTGAAGGACCATTCATGAGGCATGAGAATAGATCTGCTAAACTTGTCTGCAATCACACTGGACTTTTCTGGGATGTGCATTGCTATAAAAAAGAGGTTGGATGAGATCACCCACTGCCATACTCTGAGCACCAACATGTACCAGACCACCAACATGTTGTCTGACTGCCTCTCTACTGTCCACAGAGGAACAGCAACCTGAAAATCCTGCAATGCTAGGTCCACTGCCCTCATCTCTAGGATGTTTATGTGTAAATTGGCCTCATCAGAAGACCAGGTGCCTTGAACAGACTTTCCCAGATAATGTCCCCCCACCCTATCTGGGAAGTGTCTGTGGTCACCGTGGCCTGAGGTTGAGAAGGAAGAAAGGGTCGATCTTGCATTACCTGATCAGAATGAATCCACCATGATAGAGCTGTCCTGCAGGTGTCTATAATAATAATCTGATAAGACATTGGTTGATGGATAATTGACCCCTGTGCTGCCAGAAGCCACTTGTAGTATTTGCATGTGGAATCTTGCCAGTGGTACCAAGACTACAGCGGCTGCCATTGATCCTAAAGCTCATAAGACATGATGGGCGGCTGTCCTCCTGTTCCGAAGTAATATTTGTGTCTGGCCTCTGATCATTAGTACTCTGGATTGTGGCAGTCTTATATCATCTGTTTTGTGTCCAAAACAGGTTGTATTAATTACAGAGCTTGAACAGGTTACAAGTGATATTTTGCATAATTTATTGTTATGCCTAGATCTGTGCAAATCTGGATAACCAAATCCCTTGCCCAAATAAGGAGATACCTGGTGGGGGTGTAAATGAGCCAGTCGTCCAAGTAGAGAAACACCCGGAATCCTTGTCATCTGAAGTGAGCCACTACCACTGTCATGCACTTGATGAATACCCTGCGGGCTGTGGTGAGACCAAAGGGCAGTGCTCTGAACTGGAAATGACTGGCTCCCAGCTGGAAGTGCAAATACCTTCTGGACCACCTGTATATTTTTATGTGATAGTAAGCATCCTGAATGTCTATGGAGCACATCCAGTTGTCCTGTTCCAAGAAAGGAAGTATGGACTGTACAGTGACCATTCGGAACTTGTGATGTTGAACTGACTTCTTTAATCTGCTGAGATCCAGAATTAGTCTCCAGTCTCCTGTTTTCTTCGGACCTAAAAAGAACCTTGAGCAAATTCTGAATCCTCTTTGATCTGGGGGGACCTTTTGGACAACTCTCTTGTTCAGCAGTTTCTGAACTTGAATAACTGCCTGATCACTTTGAGCGGGTGGAATGTCTGGGATTCTTCTGTTGGGAGGGGTTCTTGGGAGAATGAAATTAGGTATCCTCTGGATATTATCCCCTACACCCATAAATTGTTTGTTATTTTTAACCAGGCTCTTCAGTGTAGGGATAGTCAACCCCCAACTGCCTCCAGAGGTGGGAAATCGGGCCTCTGTTTAGGAGCACTGGAAGGGTCTCCCAAAGAATGGTTCTCTAGACCCTTAGTTATGTGGGCCTCCTCTGTTGCATGGGCAGCATCTCCATGTGTGTCTTGGTAAGACCCCTGTGATTTTTTGAACCGCATTTTACCACCCGCAGTCTGATCCTCAGGGTATGGGCTATAAGGGGCAGAAAAACATATGCCCATGGCAGAAAGGGTCTTACCCTTCTTCACACACTTAGATAGCATGTCTTTAACCTTGGGGCCGAAAAGGGAAATTCTGTCAAATGGAGTTCTGATGAAAGAAGACATAAAAGGCTCCACAAAGTTGCACAGGCACACCCAAGTATGCCTTCTCATCAATATGCTAGAACCTGCCGCTCTACATGTTACTACAGCTGTATGAGCAATAAACCTCATGAAACAATTAGCTATAGAATGTGGGGCTGCCAGCTGGGACGCTACCTTCTCCCGAACTCCTTCAGCTACAGCTCCTTCAAGGGTATCTGATAATTCCTTGATCAGATCCCTTTGTAATCTAGTAAAATGGGAAAGGTAATTCAGCAATCACAAGGCAAAGGTCACTGAAGAAAAGACTAACTTCCTGCATCTATCCATTGTACTGAAATCCTTATTCAGAGGATGGATAGTGAAACTTTCTTCTGATAGTTACTTTTTAGTAGCTGCTGCCACCACCATGGCATCTACTACAACCCCTTTTGTCCAAAAATCTTTGTTGGCTGGAGCTGTAATAATCTTGCATGGTCTCTGGGAAGTTGGCTCAGTGGAGTCTTGGCTCTTCCATGCCTACCGAGAGATCAATTCTATGAGCTAATCGGCAGGCAGAGTGGCTCAGCAGGTAGATGATCAAGAACCACAGGTGGACAGGTACACTGACTCCTCAGGAGAAGGATTACTGGACTGCCAGCTACCTCTCTGTTTTAAAATCTCCAAGATATCTCCAAAGGAGACATCTTCAAGAGGTGACCATGGGGATCCCTCATTGATGTCAGTGTCTTTTGTGGGTGACTCCTCAGTGGAGTCCAGATGTTTCCTCTTACAGGTCCTCTTCCGAGGGATCTCCTCAATGGGATGCTCTAGGGAGGTATCAGAAGAGGCAGGGGTACCCCAGGTAGTATCCTGTGACCTTAGTTCCTGCTGTCCCTGTGGAACATCTTGGGCAGAAGAGGGGCACAGGGGTGGGAAATGGAACTGGGGATCGGGGGGGGGGATAACTTCTTAGTTGCAGAGGCAGTTATGGCTCTCTCCAGAGCCCCAAAGGCTAAATGCTCCTGAGTGGAAATGGAGTCTATCTCCAACAAGCAATGCTTGTGGGAAGAGGACCTCTCCTGTCCTGAAGACAGCCAGTCCTGAGATGAAGCTGGCACTGAGCTCACCTGAGCAGAAGCCCTGAGATGCAGAGACTACTCAGAAAGTCTTAGGGTCGACCACACTCGAGGTCAACTAGGCTCGGTACAGATCCGGAAGCTCTCTGGCTTTGAGAAAGAGGAAGAGCTCTGAGCAAGTGTTTGAGTTGATGAAAAGGAAATCTTTGGATCTGAACAAGAAGTTGCAAGATGAATCAGGTCCAAGGGCTCCGAATCTTGAGCTAAAGTTAGAGGAGGAACCACAGAGGGTGTGGCTGACTTGGACAACCCTAAGACCATTGGGGTTGTGGCTAAGGGGGACTTAATAATTCCCTGCGCATACAAAATTTTCTGTACCATCTGTTCCACATCTTCTTCTGTAAGGCTTTTGGTTGAATGGGAAGATGAAGCTGATGGAGATCTTGGTCTGGTTAGGAAGGGAGACAGAACTCTCGACAGCACTGGATCCACCGAAGGGGAGTACTGAGTCCTAGGCAGTGAAGTTACAGGACTGAATGGGCTGGATATTGGATCCGAGTGTAACTGCTCTGACCTATCTGGAATCGAAGAGGCTCAATGCTGAAGGAGCTGGATCTGAGGATGAATAACTCAGAGCCGAAGGCCTAGAACAAGTCATGGAGACTGAAGCTTTAAATGACTTTGATCTTGGCTCCAAGGGGTCATATGGAGCAAAGGAAGGTCTCTTCTTCCCTCTATCACCAGACTTAGAGGCATAAGAGACTGGGCTCGCCTGAACTTTCCTAGGTCTTACTGCAGATTTCGAGGCATCAACAGAAATGGTCTCACTAAAAGAAGAAGGCAATATTCCCTTAAGAATTGCGAAATATAGAGAAAGATTTAAGTGTTAGGGTATAAGAAGGAAAGAGGGCTATTAACAATAGTAGCTTAGATACCGCTAGGATATAAGGAATGGAAAGGGCAGGAAAAATAACCTAATAAAAATGGTCTTAGAAAGACAAAGAAGGGATAGGAAAAACACTCCTACTACAGTCAGAAAAAAAAGAACCTAAGAAAGGTTTGAAAGGTTTGAAAACTCAAATAATATCACCTGAAAAAATCCAAGAGCTAACGGTAGACCACATCTTTCGTGAAGTAGTAAACAAGATTTGGGGTAGCAGGGAGAGGAGCGTTGTGGGTAAGGGAAGGTGTCCAACAGCTTAGTAACAGATGAGTTGTATCCAATGGTTTGGATCCAAACCCATATGTAATAATGAAATGAAAATTTTACAATATCAGATCTCTTTTTATACCAGAAATCACCTTATAAGAAGGTTCAATAGCATATATAAGACCCTGTGCCAAGCCCAATAAATTACTCATGTCCAAAGAAACTGACACAGGAGAAGCTATATGATTAGTTTTATGTTTCTTTTTGACAAGCATATTGGTGCAAATAGAACTAGTATTACCAGCAACTGCTTCCCCAGGGATGGGCACAACATTCTGACTAAGAAAGGGCACATTTTCTGCCCCTTCTTCCATGACTGACAAGAGAGGCTCTCCCTTGACCACTGAGGGGACTCCTACAGCCTCAGAGACTGTGGATAATCCTAGTCTATGAGGGTTGTACAGACAATACTAGATGGATCCAAGTAAAAAGATGAATGATCTGAGGAGACAGCTTTGGCCACAGCAGAGTCACCCACCTGCAGCTGAGGAAAATTACTAGCCTGCTGTGGTGGCAAAGGCTGTTTAGTTAACTAAACTAAGATCTAACTGCAGGACCAGTAGTTTATTCTATGGTCAAGCCTGTTTCCTAGGAAAGCTTACCAGCAATAGCAGGGAAGTCACAGAAAGTCACATTTCCCAGACAAAACACAGTAAAAGTACTTTAAACAATTTTCCCAGTCCCAAAAATTAAAATAAACACAGTTTCCCCACAGAAAAAGTAGTTATCAAGAACTTTTAACAACCTTTTACCTCAAAAGTAAAAACTGCACTCTCATTTACAAGTATACTAAAGCAAAGTGAAAGTCAATAAAATAGTTTTCTGTAGCTTTAAAACAGTTGTTTTTAAAAAAATAATAAAAAAAATTTGATTTAAACAACAAAACAGTAATATGGAAGTCCCCCTCCCTCACCATAGGGAACTTTTTTGCCTAGCAATGGAATAATGTTACCCAATTGTTGAGCCTCAAAAACCCACAGAAGAGAAATCCCTTTGGTGGCAGGAAAGCACCGAAGAGCTTGACATCCAAACCTGTCTTTTAGTTAACACAGCTTGAGCCTAATGGTTTAGGCATATGGAAGGTGCCCTTAAGTTTGGAAGCTGTCCATCTGTTATATCCTATGAAAAAATATAATCCACATAGTTTTGGCTACTGAGCAGTAATCAATATGAACAACTGCAATAATGAACATAAAACTTTTAGTTATGTACTCACCATAACTTTAGATGTATGGGATCCATCTCGCCTACATTCTGTACTGATGGGTTCGGAGCCGATCCTCGGCTCTGACTCGGCACGCTATACAATATAACGAAGTCTCTTACTGGCTGAGCTACCTCACATCCCATGATGCTCCACGACTGCTTCCCCAGATCTTGTTTGTCCGCATACATGCACACACACACATAGACTGTTGCTACAATATAACCAGGTCTTCCAAGCGAGGAACAGTTCAACTCGGACCGATCAGTCTCTTCTGGTCTCCAAGGCAGGGGGATGGAGGGAGGGTTATTAGGAATGTAGGCGAGATGGATCCCATACATCTAAAGTTATGGTGAGTACATAACTAAAAGATGTAATGTGATCCTATCTTGCCTACATTCTGTACTGATGGGACAGGATCCCTAGCACCTGATTCCTGGGTGGCTCACTGGAAAACACTCCTGAGAACTGTGGAACCGAAGGAAGCTCGCCCCCGAGATGCCACGTCCAATTTGTAATGAGAAATAAAGGTGTGAGGAGAAGACCACGTAGCCGCCGCACAAATGTCACTAATAGCAAGTTTGGAATGAAAGGCTGTCGAAGTAGCCATAGCCCTGGTAGAATGAGCTTTCACTGTAGCTATAAGCTCTTTGTTAGAAACGAAGTAAGTATGACTGATACAGTCTCTGATCCATTTGGCAATAGTGACTTTCATGACGGCTTTGCCCAATTTATTGTCCGAAAAGGACACAAACAACTGATCTGCTTTCCGTGCTTGGTGCGTCCTATCCAAATAGAAGCGTAATTGTCTGTGGACATCTAAGGTGTGAAAGATATACTCCGCTCTGTTTGAATACTTAGGGAAGAAAACTGGAAGTTCCAGTGATTGTTGCAGGCAAAAATTAGAACAAACCTTAGGAACAAAGGATGGGTTCGGTCTGAGGGATACTCTATCCTTGTGAAAAACCAGGTATGGTGGTTTGACACATAGGGCTTGAAGTTCTGAAACTCGCCTGGCTGATGTAATTGCAACTAAAAATGCAGTCTTCCAAGAAAGAAACTTTAAGTCACAAGTTGCTGCCGGTTCAAAGGGGGAAGAGGTTAAAGCACCTAACACCACATTAAGGTCCCACGGTGGAGCGGGATGAGATATAGGGGGCCGTAGCAGCCAAGCACCTTTCATGAAGGCTTTACACAACTTGTTGCTCATCAAAGGTGGTTCTATGCTCTCGTGAAAATTGGAAATAGCCGCCAATTGAACTTTGATGGTACAGACCGAACAACCTTGGTTGAACAGAGAAGCTAAAAACTTCAGAACCTCTGACACCGGGGCTGTCATGGGGTCTAAGCCCCGGAGTTGGGCCCAAATAGCAAATCTCCTCCATTTGCTGCTATACATTTTCTTAGTAGAAGTCTTGTGAGCCGAGGACAAGATATGTACGACTTCCGGGTCCAAAGCATGATTCCTGACTATGGTCGGAAGAGGTGTAGCCAAGCTGCTAACTTCAGCGAGTGGAGGGACTGATGTAGCTGTCCCGACTTATGGGTCAAGAGATCCGGAACTTGGTCCAGGAACCACGGACCGTCCAATGCATATTTGCGAAGAAAGTGAAACCTGACTTGACGAGGCCAGTATGGGGCAACTAGAATCATTTTGCTTTCCAAGCGAATCGCCTTCTGGATCACCTTGGGAAGAAGGGGAACCGGTGGAAAGGCGTATAGCAGACCGGTGGGCCAAGCTTGGACTAGGGCGTCCTTGGGAATCTCCCCGGGAACTGGGGTGAGAGAGAAGAACTGTTGGCATTTCGCATTGAGGGGGGTTGTGAAAAGGTCGCAACAAGGAGTTCCCCATCTCCTGAAAATCTGAGTTACCATTCTGTCGTTCAGAGACCACTCGTGAGGGGAGAGAATAGTTCTGCTCAGTTTGTCGGCTATCACATTGGATCTCCCTGGAATATGTGTTGCTACCAGAAAACGTTTGGTTGCAATCGCCCAATCCCATACCTTCATGGCCTCTCTGCAAAGGGGGTAGGACTTGGTCCCTCCCTGCTTGTTTAAGTACCAGACCACCGACATGTTGTCGAACTGAATGGCAATCATGCCCTGGGGGAGGTGAATGTGTAGTGTTTGCAACAATAGAAGCACCGCCCTCATTTCCAGGATGTTGATGTGGAGGAGACTCTCGTCGGAGTGCCACTTGCCTTGGACCGACCTGCCCAGGTAATGTCCCCCCCACCCCGTCTGGGAGGCATCCGTAGTCAATGTGGCCACTGGGGGTGGTGGAACGAAGGGTCGCCCCTGATCCAGGTTGGAGGAAAGAAGCCACCAACGAAGGTCCTGTTTGCACGTGTCTGTGATCAGAATGTGGTGACTGAGTGGGAGATCCTGGTAAGACCACTGGACTGACAGGAGCCACTGGAGTATCCTCATATGTAACCTTGCTAAGGGGACTAGGAGAACGGTGGCCGACATGGAACCTAACAGTTGTAGGACCATTTTCGCTGGGGCTCGACGTCTGAGGAGCAATGCTCGAACTTGAGACTGTAGTGTTTCTATCCTCTCCGCAGGAAGATAGACTCGCATTTGCCTTGAGTCTATCTCTGCTCCGATAAACCGAATGCGCTGAGATGGCAGCAACACGGACTTTGACCAATTGAAGGTGATTCCCAGGGAGTTGCCTAGAGATATAGTGGCTGCTAGATTTTCCAAGAGTAGACGCCTGGAGGTGGCAGTTAGGAGCCAGTCGTCTAGGTATGGAAACACTTGGAATCCTAGACTTCTCAGGTGAGCAGTCACCACCGCCAAACATTTGGTGAACACCCTGGGGGCTGTGGTGAGACCAAAGGGCAGCGCACGGAACTGGAAATGACTGTCTCCCAGGCTGAAGCGCAAGTGTCTCCTGGACGCCTGATCTATCAGGATGTGATAATAGGCGTCCTTGAGATCTACGGAGCACATCCAAACACCTTTCTCCAGCAGCGGGAGAATGGATTGCAAGGTGACCATCTGGAACTTGGACTTTTTCACTGATCGATTTAGCTTGCTGAGATCCAAAATGGGCCTCAAGTCCCCGGTCTTTTTTGGCACCAAAAAGAATCTTGAGTAAGTCCCTAATCCGGTCTGGCCTGCGGGGACAGGTTGGATGACTCCTTTTTGAAGCAGCTTCGATATTTCGTTGGCTGCGAGATCCCGTTGACTGGGTGGCGGGTCAGGGATTCTTTGGGATGGAGGGGGGGTAGAGAACCGGGGATGGTGTAACTTCCGGCGATGATTCCGAGCGCCCATTGGTCCTGAGTGATACTAGTGATACTCTCCCAGGCCTTTAGGTGCTTCGAGAAATGACCCCCGACTGGCTCCAGAGCTGCACAGTCGGGCACTCCTTCAGGGATGCTGGAAGGTTGAGGAGCCACGAAAGGACTCGCGGTCTCCAGTGTTGCGGGGGCCTCCGCCGCCTCTGGGATGGCGTCTTCCTGAAAAATTTCCCCCTCCTCTGCCTCTAGAAGGGGGATCGCTCTGCTGCGAAGTGTAAGGCTTTTGAGATTTACGGAACCACATTTTCCCCCCTCTTCTAGCCTTGGGATAAGGCCTGAAGGGAGTGGAAAACCGTGCCCCTACGGCAGTTAAAGTCTTACCTTCTTGTTCGCAGCGAGTCAAGGTGTCCTTTACCTTGGGTCCAAACAGAGAGGACCCATCAAAGGGGGCGTCGGCAAAGGAAGACTTAAAGGCCTCCGCAAAATGACACAGGCGGAGCCAGGCTTGCCTCCGTAGAGCAACGCCTGTTACCGCCGCTCTGCTCGCCCCCTCGGCTGCATATGAAATGAGCCTCATGGACGAGTTCGATAACGATAATAGGTTAGCCAGCTGAGAGTTAACCGTCTGGGCCAACTGCTCAGGTAAGTTACCAGAGAGGGTATCTGAAAGTTCTTGACCAGATCCCTCTGAAGTCTGGTGAAGTGCGTCAAATAATTCAGAGACCTTAAAGTAAAGGTTGCTGAAGTAAGGGTGCGCTTCCCGTACTGATCCATGCTCCTAGACTCTTTATTAGGAGGATGGACGGACGTTGAAGCCTCTGCCACATCTTGTTGGGTAGCAGATGCCACCACCAGGGCATCTACAGCCACGCCTTTGGAGAGAAAATCCTTTTCAGGGGGTGCTGAGAGAAACTTATTGGGGCGAGCTGGCACCGGTTCGACGGAGTCAGGATGCTTCCACACCCTTCGAGAGATCAAATCCAGAAGCTCATCGAAGGGTGGAGACACCCAGGAGGTGGAGGGCTGAGCCCCGAAGGCCTTGAGGAACACCGACTCCTCAGCAGAAGGGGGTTTGGACTGCCAGCCGCCTCGTTGCTTCAGGATTTCCAAGATGTCCGCAAAAGAGACATCATCCGAGGACGACTTGGGGGACCCCTCCGCATCATCGAGGTCAGTGTCTGAGGTGAGAGACTCGTCAGGGGAGTCGACGTGCTTCCTCTTGCACTGTCTCTTCCTCGGAGGTTCCTCCGAAGATGCTTCGGAGGGACCTTCAGGAAGGAGGGAACCCCCGATGGGGGTGGCCTCAGGCCCCAGGGCTCCGCTGTCTTGAGACAGGGGGACTACAAAGGAACCAGTCTCCGTGCCAAGGGAAGGTGACGGTGAGATGGTGGAGGTGGCCAAAGAAGATTTGGCCAAGGCACTCCTCATGGCCCTGAAGGTGGGACCCCCAGAGTCCTGGGAAGGTCCAACCCTCAAGGCCACAACAGTAGACGGCACTCCCGCAGATGACGCACCGAGAGGGAGGCTCGGAACCGAGAGCATCGGTCCCGAAGCGTCACCCCCGGGGCCGACAGAGGAGGTCCGTGTACCGAACTCCGACCCGAAGGGCGGGGTTGGAGTAAGGGTCAGAACCGACCCAATAACCCCCACCGACTCCACCAGCGCCGAATCCAACGGTGCCGAGGCTGTTGGAGGAGGAACCAAAACAACAGGGTGGGCAAACGGCTCCGGAGCCGACTGGGCTGGAGCCAAAACCAACTTTTGAAAGACCGGAGACTGAAACAGCCTTTGAAGCACCCTGTCTATATCCGAATCTGACATTCTCGAAGATCGAGAAGAGACCGAACGAGTTCGAGTCGACTTCTCTGCTGGTTCCGAAGGACTGGGGGACCAGCTCCGAATGGTCTTGATAAGTATCGGTGCCGAGGGAGACTCCACAACCATTGCAATTTCCTTCGGAGCCGAAGAGGACTTCGGCGCCGAAGGGGAAGAGTCTGAGCGGGCAGCTCTCATCGGCTCCGAAGACAGTGGAGCCGATGAAGGTGACCCGCCTCTCGAAGCCCGAGCCGTTGACTCCGAAGCCAGAGGAGTCGAGGCTGGAGGCATCGAGGCAGACCATTCCGCCCTCGGCTCCGAAGTCCGTGGAGCCGATGGAGAAGCCTGCCGAGATTTTTTTGTAGCCGGTTCCGACGGGCTGGTCGGAGCCGACGATTTTTTCTTTTTTGAAGGTGAAGAGGACAAAGATAAAGCCTCCTCAAAAGAAGGGGTAATAAGCCCTTTTAAAATCAATTTATTTTTCCTCTCTTGGAGGACACGGGAGGAAAAAGCGTGGCAAACGCTGCATGACTCTTGAAGATGTTTAGGGCCCAAACAATAAACGCACAAAGAATGGTCGTCCGTAATGGACATTTTGTAACTGCATTTAGAGCATTTTTTGAACCCTGATGGTCTGTGCTCTTTCGACATGGTTTGACACACAAAGCACAGAACTCCAGAAAAGAAAACTTCTATACCAATGATATAGCTTAAAGAAATACGTAAACTAAGGACAAGGCCCCTCTAACTTAAACGGGATCACTTGACCCGAAATCTAAGATAACTTTACCACAGGAAAAATCTTTAAAATACACAGACTCACACTAAGAACCTCCTCTCTTGGTCATCCACAACATTTACAAGAAACCATAATAACAGGGGACTTCAATACAGACTGGCATACTTGTTCCTCTGACAATCCTTCCAACTACATAATCTTGCATGGTTTCACCCAGATGATCCACTTGCCTACAAGGATAGACAAGCATAGTAACAAGTAGTCAGTTCTTGACTGGACACTAACCAGTAAGCCCTCACTTATCTATCTCTCAGGATGTCTCCCAGACTGCATAAGTGACCACCTACCCATCTTCCTTCTTAGATACCATGACTACCCCACTAAACGTGTGATATACAAACAAGTGCTAAACAAAAGAAACTTCTCAGCAGATACTTTTAAATTGCTATTGTGACTGGTGTCCACTTAAATGTCTTCATCTAGACTCAGCTGTTCAGTATTTTATCAATAAATTCCTGGATATTCTAAATAATGTCTCTCCCATCAGAAAGGTCAGAACTAGATCTAACTACTGTCCTTGGCTAACTAAAGAAACCATACAATTACTAAAACAGAGAGACAAACTCTAGGCCCAATACCAGGCCAACAAAAGTAAAGCCTCCTTTAATAGCTATTGGCATATAAGAAACACATCCAAAAATCAAATCAAGAATGATAAAAAAACCTTTCTACACCAGAATCCAACACAAACACCAAAGTCATCCACAAGAATTCTGGAGTACTATTAAACAAATTCTACATCCAGAGCAATCCTCAACTCCAACCCCGACTACCACTAATTCTAAAGATAGTATAGCTACCCAATTCAACTCCTTCTTTACCAATTCTATACTTTCACTTGTAAAAAAACAATAATAATGATCCAGTATTTATTCTACCTGAAACCAACATTACCTCTACTACTTTCTTTCTACAACCTCTCCAAACAAGTAAAATAAACAAATTGTTAAACAAATTAAAGCCCACATCACTAGCCACCAACCAACTACTAAATGAAAACCTTACGCTAGCAGCTGATGCCATCTGTTACCATGTCTCAGTCTTGATCTACTTTGCAAAAATTACTACGTGATCCCACTACACAAAGGTGGCTCCTCAATAGAACTTTCCAATTATAGACCAATATCCATTCTATCACCCCTTTCAAAAATTTTGGAGGAATGTATCCTCTCAATTATTGGAACATCTATTAACTAAAAATCTCCTAACCAATTCCCAACATGGCTTTCGACCCAGACACAGCACCACAACTGCCCTCCTAAGTTTCACTAATACTGTAAACCATCTCAGAAATGATGAGCAACTTGTCTCCTCTATCTTTCTAGATATGTCTAAGTCATTTGACACAGTATCCTACCAAAAGCTCTTAAATGAGCTTGCATCCCTTAACATATCAAAACAAGCCCTCTCCTGGTTACACAACTATCTATCTGATTGGCAGCAAGCTGTGAAATGGCAAAATAATCTCGCTTCTCTGCTACCTGTTACAGTTGGTGCCCCACAACGCTCAGTTCTAGGTCCACTCCACTTTTCTATCTTTATAAACAAACTTCACACCGCTACTAGCCTTGCTGCTACCATCCAGTATGCAGATGACAACACTCTCATCTGTGGTGCACCTTTCCTACAACAACTTCAAAAATTTACTCAAAAAATCCTTTTCTGCCATTGAATCCTACATTCCCAACTATCAACTTATACTAAATCCTAACAAAACCAAATGAATGTTCTTTCCCAATAACTATAACAAGTCCAATAACCACAGTATTCTCTGTAAGATCATTTCATCCACCAACACATTAGATCAAGCCAGTTTCACATACCAAGCTACTAGATGTCACCATTGACAGCCGTTTGAGAGTTGACAAATGTATCACTTGTTATTAAAAAAGCCCACATAAAATTAGGCTCTCTCTACAGAGTTAAGACTTACCTCACCAACACATCCAGACAATCAGTCGCCGAGACCCACCTTTTGTCTACACTACTCTATGCCTCCTATATATTCACAAACCTTAGAAAATCTGACTCGAACAAGCCAAAGGCATGTTACCACAAAATCACCAAATTTGCTGCAAACCTTCTTCACAGAACCCATCACTGTGTTGCTCTCCAACAACGAAAATGGCTAGAACTATCTAACCTTTTATCCTTCAACCAACTTACAGGAACTCACTCTGTCATATATCAACCTGATAAATGCCCAGCCCTCCAAAACCTGGTACAATCCCACACCAATAAAAGAACACTAAGATCTTCAGACAAATTCCAGCTAAAAGTTTCTAAATCCAATAACAGCTTTGGGGACTCTATACCAATCATATCTCTAAATCATGGAAGTCCATCTCTCAGTATATTCTTAACATCAGCAACCCTGCCATGTTCAAAAAACTGCTCAAAACACATTTAAATTACAATTGTTTATGCTCTTGCACATCCCCAGGCTGAGCTGTATAATTTTCTCTATAGTTTTTGTTCTCCTCCCCTCTAACACTTTTATTCTTCTGTACGTCTTTTCTTTTCTATTAACTTTTCTACCCAATTTCCCTTCTTAATCTATCCAACTTTTTTCTACTACTATATTTCGACCTTCCTATCTTCTGTCACACTATTATATTGTATATTCTCCTAATCTTATACCTTATCAGAATTCGCTACACATCCTGAACAGTGTCCTCCAAATTTCTGTTTGATATTGCCAGTGACTTTAATACTTGTATGTTCCTTTTCGGAACTATGTATCAGAATGGTATGCTCCTAATTGTATACCCCAAACTTCATTATGGTCTTGTATTTCTATATTTTGTATGACAATCCTGTTCTCTGTGACCTACATTTTTGGTATAAACTTACTACTGTATTATTTAGTACTGTGTTTAAACTAGCCAATTTCTCTTTGCTTTACTCTGCAACTGCTGTAATATTATACCTATTTCAGATTTGTATTTAATGTTGTATTTACATTTTTTTTATTTAGTGAAGCTTTTCTCCCTGAAAATGGGCTATGAACCCAGTCTTACCTCCCTAGTCAACAGATATCAAATAAATAAAAAAAATAAAAAAATACCGATAGTATATAAAGCCATTCCTGATCAGCAACTCAGTATCAAAACTAAAAGGAACCAAAACACCTAGAAAGTTTATGAGAATCTTAGCATCTACCAATTCCTAAAGTCTCCACATATTCCAAGTTAATTCTGCCAAATGAACATCTCCAAACAAAATGCACAATACAGCCTAAATCTCTCACACAGAAGAATATGCTCACATGTACCATGCATCCTAAATTCCTAACCTTCAAGGGGGTAGGCATGCACAATGCATGCTAAATCTCTCATATACAAGAGTGTGCATATCTGTAACACATCCTAAATCCCTCACATACAAGAGTGTATGCATGCACAATGTATCCTATATCCCTCATATACTACAGTTTATGAGTTTGCGATGCATCCCAAATCCCTCACATACAAAAGTGTGCATATGTTAAACACATCCTAAACCCCTCACACATAAGAATGCATAAACATGAACAAAGAACCATAAATGCTTTACATAGAACTGTGCATGCATGTTCACAATGCATCTTAAGTGCTGACATATAACAGTGCATCCATGCAAAATGCAACATAAATCCTTCAAATACAGGAGTGCATTCATGCACATTGCATCCTAAATCCCTCACACACAACAATGTACATATTCCCAATGCATCCTAAGTTCCTTACATGCAATAGTGTATGCATGCATACTGGATCCTGAGTCACTCACCGACACCTTAAATCCATTCCTCAAGACTTATATCTGCAGATAAATAGAAAACCGCACTGATGATGCAAAAACACACTACTACCCACACAGAAACATGGCTGATTGCTAAATTAAAGGTCAGAGTATTAAGGGCTGGCAAAATATAAGCAAATATTTGCCAGACTGATGAAATGTGAAAGCAGGTAAGAGTTAAAATTAATAAAAACAAAACTAAATCTCTGATTAACATTAATAAAAACAAAACTAAATCTCAGATTATTGTCTGTGTTGAGTTTTGCATGTTTTCTCTACATACTGAAGTTCCCCTTCATTTTCCAAAAACATGCTAGTCAATTGGCTGCACTAATTGTCCATACACATATTGTACTCATCCTTTTTCTTTCTGACCTTGGTTTGGCTAAAATGTTCACTTAGTTATCAAACAAGCAACATATATACTTAAAAATGAGCAGAGCAAAAAAATAAATAAATAAATAAATAATACATTAGAACTCTTGACCGGGAATGAAACAGGTAAATCTAAACAGATAGTATTTGCTGAAAGTCTAGATGAGGCCTCAGAATCAAAATTCTAGAGATGGTAAGGGAGATAATTCTAAAGGAAAGACACCTACCTGTAGGTGAAAGATTGCCTACTTAGTTCTAGGCACATCCTGGCAATCATTAGCAGCACCTGAGTGGGCAATCCAGAACACAGAACAACAGTAATTCCTAAAGATATTCAGTTCCATACTACAATGGGCAAGACATCATAAAACCAGATGCTTTAGGTGCTCAGGATACATACTATGATTGGCAAGACATCATAAAACCAGAAGCTTTAAGTATTCTTAGTCACTCACAGCCAGTATTAATTCACGGTACAGTAATAATGTGATCAAAGCAACATGCTCCAATCAAAGCCATGGTAGTGGAC
This sequence comes from Protopterus annectens, assembly GCF_019279795.1. Taxonomy (NCBI): domain Eukaryota; kingdom Metazoa; phylum Chordata; order Ceratodontiformes; family Protopteridae; genus Protopterus; species Protopterus annectens. The sequence continues at coordinate 1,569,445,366 of NC_056731.1, read as the reverse complement.
ATTTGAATTTGCTGGAATCAATACTGGTCATCAATGTGTAGCTAGCTGTACAGTGTGTAACAACAGTCACGTTGCAAGGACAGTATGGCATAAATGACTGTTTCAAGATCAGAGCCATCAAAGGTTTGATCCTGGATACTTTTTGAAGAATGAAGTAGGATAATTTTACTATTGGTAACAGATGTCATGAGGCTTCCAAAATGGCTACACACTGATCAACAGGCTGATTTGAGCTCACCCAGTGTGATAACAAAAAATAAGAACAATTTCCATTGAAACTATCAGTTTAGGTATAATTTGACCTCTGGCTAGTGATTATACTGCCTGGATGTCAGCAAAGAAGACATTTGGAGAAACTATGAGAAAATCACACAGAAAAGAAGAAAAAACACTGGTTGGGAGGAAACCTGCAACTGTTCAGCAAGAAACAGTTTAAGTTTCACATTTGGTACAGGACACTTATAGGAAAAAATAAATCAAATGCACTTGGAGATGTTTAAAATAAATGAAACACTAACGGAAATGAATTCAAATAACAAAAGGCTGGGTGGGTAAAAAAAAACAACAACAGAAGAACCTTTAATTAGATATTCAGATGAAATGATAAAACTACAAAAATCAGAGGCTGAAATGAAGAAAAGGTTGGCTGAATATGAGGTTTCTCAAGAAAAACTGTTTCAAAATATAGTAAAGTTAGACAACAGAGCACACAGAGAAATCTAAGATTTTCTACTGTACCACAGAAACTGGAAAGAATGACTGCATTAATTTCAAGAAAGTACATATAACTAACAGGACTGGTTTGCCACAGCAGGATTTAACTGAAAATCACATTGTGTGCATGCTACAAAAATGGCCACGAGAAAGCCAAGACCTATATTAATAAAGATGCAATTTTACAATTAGAATGAGTTGACCCTCAGAAAACTATGGTGGAAAGGAAAATAATCAAGAATTGGAGACAACAGAGTGTTTATGGAAAATGATTATTCACTGGACACTAGCCAGAAGAAAAGCAAGCTTATTCCTGCAGTCGGGAAATGCTGGCAGATGTGATATTCAAGCTGCTGATTCCCACTGTCTTCACAATATTTTTTCCTGGAGGATCAAATTCATTTTTGATGCATACCTGGCTACAGAAGAAATAAAATAGTTTATCCAACAAAGTAAGCCAGCAAACAGAAGGGGATTCTATCTCCCACTGTTCCACAGGAAAATGCCTGAGAGACAGAGCAAAGAATAGGAGCTGACTAGCACAATAAGGGGTATCTTGGACTTGAACCAGAGACAGAAACTGGAAGGGAAAGACAGCACTAATTTCATGAAAGTACAAACAACTAACTAGACAGCAGGATTTATTAACTGAAAGTCACAGTGTGTTTATGCTCCAAAGGTGACCATGAGAAAGCAGCCAATCAACTCTGCAATTCCATTAAAACCAGTAACTGTTAGGAACTATTCCAAGGCAAATTTCCTTTTATTAAGTGATAGTTTGTCAAAATTCAGTGTCCCTCCAAACCCTTAGAAGACAGCAGCCTATGCTGAATTGTTCTCAGAAACTCTGTATAACCATGTCAATGGCTGCATTAAGGCTGCTGTACCTCGCAGATGTAAGCCTAGGACTAGTCCCAGAAACAAATTATAGCAAAAATCAGGAAGGGTAATTCCCATAAAGATAAAAACTATTTCATCAAACTAAATAGCCAACTAAAAGGGATAATTAGGTCAAGTAAAGCTAATTTTGAAGTTAAGATAGCCTCCCAGGTAAAAGATAACCATAAGGCCTTCTTCAACTTTGTCAGGAATCTCAAGTGCAGTACACAGCAATATTATGAACTGGTGGTTAATGGTGCCACATTAGCCGAGCCTGGCAAAGACAAATTAATTTCCAACTTTACTCCACTCTCACCCCCAGCCATCCCTCAAAAAATATCCTCAAATATAACCACTCCAAATATAACTATGGAACATGTACTGTCTGTACTTGTTAAAACCACAAAATGAGCCCCGATAGCATCCCAGGATGCCTCCTGAACAGGCTAAAATACAACTTATCAGGACACCTAGCATCATCACTTAACTATAGTCCTAAAACAGGCTTTGTGCCACATGAATGGAGGACAACGATGGCCATTCATAAGGGAGGCCCCTCAACAGATCCTGGAAACTACAGACCTAGTAGTCTGACTACTCTTATTTGCAAAGCCGTGGAAAGAAGTATCATGGACATTATCAACAAGGAAATAGGAGACCTGCAGACACTGGATCCATCCTAGTTTGGCTTTGTCAAAGGAAGGTCATGCTTACTGAATCTGGTGGGACTTCTTTGAAAAGGTCACTAAGGCAATGGGTGAGTGGAAAACTGTGCATATTGCCTACCTAGATCTGGTTAAAGCATTTAATACCACTCAGTCATTGTCAACAAACCTATGGAACTAGTATAAGCCCCTTTATAACATGCTGGATAACAAGCTGCCTCACTGATAGGACCCATGAGGTTACAATCAGTGAAGCCATCTCCACAAAGATGCTGGTTACCATTGGAGTATCTCATGGCTTTGTGCTAGGCTCACTCCTCTTTTGTGTTTACTTCTTGGATGTCAAAGCTAATGTCAATGCCACTGGCTAACTGTGTTTGCAAATTATTGCAAACTGGGAGCAGTCACTGAATCTACCCAAGATGACAACACACTTTAGGAAGATCTAACATCGACAAACACATGATGCCAAATCCATAGCTTAAAACTCAGTACCAAGAAATGCATTATATTACCTTCTAGAAATCCAGTTAAAGAGCATATTTATAAAATAAAATGTAACATTTCCAAGTTTAACATAGAAATGTTCATTATACACTATAATTTCTTAACTGGAACTTCCTAAAAATCCTCCTCTTAGACAATGCTGTAAATGAATTCAGTACAACTTTTCTAAATATTCTAAATAGCCTTGTACCTCTTAGAATGAACAGTCTATAAATAAATAATGCAGCCTGGCTATCCAAAAAGAGTAGAATGCTAATACAGGATACAGAAAAAGCATGGAAAGAATGGCAAAAATATAAAGCACGTCAATATCTTGAAAACTTCAGATTGTATTGTAATTGTACTAAAAAGCAAATAAATGAAGACAAAAAACTATACTTTAAATTTTTCAGAATAATACTAAACACAGCCCTAAAAGTTTTTGAACATCCATTAAAGAAATCTTATACCCTGGCCAAAAAAATCAACTCAAACCCCTCTCCCAAATGCTCATCACTTGAAACTGCAATACAGTTAAACTCATATTATAAATAACAGAGCAACTCTACCCAAGGATTCCTCAACATCCAATCCCATCCCTGCCCTGTAGCCACATATCACCACATCCACTTTCACCTTCAAATCTGTGCCCACATCCTATATAAAACTATTCCTAAACAAACATAAACTGTGCTCTTCATCAGCCGACGACCTTCCAAGCCAGTACTTAAAAATACCAACCAATAGCATTGCCTATCTTGCCTTGATCCTTATAAATAGGTCAGTCCAGGAATCCCTTTGTCCCTCTCTCTGCAAATAGTCACACATTATCCCTCTTCACAAAGGAGGAAGTTCAACAGACATTAATAACTTTAGATGTATAGCAATCCCATCCATTTGAAGCAGAGTTCCAGCCTATCTCTATTTAAGCACAACATGGACCAATGGATAAATAATTGGGAATTCACCCCTTGTCTGGCACCTATGTCTCTGATGGACAAAGGCAGTCAGTAAATCACCGCATCTATAAATCAAATTTGTGGGTCAAATTTGAGCTGCACAGCTAGGCTTATAAGGACCCTAGTGGTCCCACTTTATGTCATTAATGTTCAGCAGGACAGTGAAGGAAATGAAAACCGTAACTGCAAGTAAAACATTTGTTCTTATTAATATTTTTATTTAAAAAATAGGGTCTATATTAGATAAATGAAAGTTTATCTAATCGAATGCTCACATGAGCGAAAATTGCGGAACTCGAAACCGCAATTGTGAGATTGCAGTACAGTGAAGATGGGAATATTTGCCCTTTCCTCACTGTAGTGCGATCTTGGAGTTGGAATATTTATTTAGCGGGGGTGTGGGGCACAGCCCCCCACAATTGCAGTTTTGAGTTCCAGGATTTTTGCTCATGTGAGCGTTCAGTTAGATAAACTTTCGTTTACCTAATATAGACCCAAAAAAATCCATGATGTAAACTGTATCTCATATACTGTAAAGCAGTTTTGTATAGTTTGCAGTCAGATGTATTTTAAATGTGGGGAGTCTTATCAGTGACTGCTGTATATGTTAAAGATGTTAAATCAAGCAAGCAAGCATCTTTTTATTGTAATATATGCTTTATACTGTAACAAGAATAAGAAAGGCTAGTCAGAAGCAAGTTAAAGTTAATATAATGTTGTGAGCCTGGGCTGACAGGGTGTGTGATGCAAAAGTGTACTGATATATATATAGAATTAAGATAGTAGTTTCCCAGCAAGGGTAGATGTCTAGATTAATGTCTTTGGTTTAAGCTACAGATGATTATTTTTAAGCAAATACTTTAAAAATAAGACAAAATAATGAAAGGCATAGAAAATGGTATGTTTTTGAATGTTCAAAGTTAATAGTGTTTGTTAAATTTTTCAGATGTTCTTAGTGGGAGACAAGATGTTTGCAGGTACACGCAGTTGGCCAGAGGAAACTGTGCACTGTGTTCTGATTGAAATTCACAAAGATTCTTTCATGAATCTGCAAAATGTTAGCCATTTTTTTCTTAATGCTGTTTTTACTTGGAGATGAGCTATCTGTAAGTGCAAATAACAAGTCCAAACAAAAAAGACCACAGTGAAGAACTTCTCTAAAGCAAACTTCACACTACTCAAGACTGGTTTGGTATCCTTCAAGGCCCCTGAGCCAGTGGAAACCACAACCCAAGCTGCGGAAGCCCTTACAAATGCCTTCTATGAACACCTCCAGGACTGCCTGGATCAGGCAATCCCAAATAAAACCAAGACTGTTTCCACAAAGGGCAAACGTCCAGTCTGGTGGACCCCAGCCATTAACAAACTTTACAATAAGAGGAGAAAGCTATTACATGATAGAACAAAATCCATAAAAGGGAAGTCACCCTGATCATTATTAGTAAAAAAATACGAGCACTCATAAAATCAACTAAGGCCAATTTTGAGAGAAAAATTGCCATGGATTCAAAGGACAATCATAAGGCCTTTTTCGGCTATGTTAGGAACCTGGGTGGAAACTCCCAGATATGCTCAGAATTAGTCCAAAATGATAAAAAATCACTGAACCCACAGACATTGCCAACATACTGGCAGACAGGTTCAGTGCAAACTTCAACCCCCCCCCCTAAAGGAGAGATAACTATCCCAGCGGAGTGTAGCCTCCCAGACATCTCAAATGCGCAGGTGAAAGCTGCTCTCTCTAAAGCTAAAAACACAGCATCAATGGGACCAGATGGTGTCCCCGGCTGTGTGCTACACGAGCTAAATGAGGAATTAAACCCGCACATAAGGCAGCTGTTTAATCTCAGCCTTACCACAGGATACGTGCCCAAGGAGTGGCGTACGGCAACTGTGGTCCCACTCCACAAAGGTGGTGCCTCTACGGACCCTGGTAATTACCGCCCCATAAGCTTAACAAGTCTAGTCTGCAAAGCTATGGAGAGGATCATAATGGAGCTCATAAACAAAGATATAGGGGACTTGCAGACATTGGACCCGACCCAGTTTGGCTTCGTCAAGGGCAGATCATGCCTTTTGAACTTGGTTGACTTCTTTAAAACAGTCACCAAGGCCATTAATGAGGGAAAGGCAGTCCATACAGCCTACCTTGACCTTGCAAAGGCTTTCGACACAATACCCCACTCGGGTATTGTAGAAAAACTTACCAGCTTAAATGTAAACCCATATGTCACAAGATGGGTTGCAAACTGGCTTAAGGACAGAACCCACAGGGTTAGAGCTGCTGGCGCTATGTCAGACTCCAAGCCGGTCGCAAGTGGTGTCCCACAGGGCTCGGTCCTTGGCCCCCTATTGTTCGGCATCTGCTTCTCAGAAGTACAGGCCAACATGGGAGGTCTTTGGCTGACAAAGTTTGCAGACGACTGCAAACTGGGCGCCATAGTGGAAAGTGCATCGGACACGGATATCCTTCAGAAGGGACTCACGGAAACAGATAGCTGGTGCCAGAGCCATGGCCTGAAGTTAAACGCCAAAAAATGTATAGTCATACCCTTCGGGAAAAACAAGGTAACCCCAAGCTACCATATAGGTGGCAATCCACTAAGCACAGAAGAGGTTATCAGGGACCTGGGGACCCAGGTTGACAGTGGCCTTTCTTTTGACACTCACGTTGCTAAAGTGGTTAGAAAGACCTTCTACATTGCCCACCTGATCATGAAGGGATTCACATCCAGATCTAGTGAGGTCATTGTTCCCCTGTACTCTTCACTTATCAGACCAATGATCGAGTACAATGCCCCATTCGGGATGTATCTCACCCGACATCTGCAGCAATTGGAGAGACCCCAAAAGTTCCTCACCAAAAGGATAAAGAGACTCCAAAATCTGTCATATGCTGCCAGATTGAAGAAACTCCAGCTCTATTCAGTCGCATACCGTCTGCTCAGAGGTGACATGTGCCTGACATACAAGGCCATGTCCAACCCGGAATTAATGGACATGCTCCACCTCAAAAAATCCAAATCCACCAAAACCACTAGAGCAAGCGACTTAAACCTTAGCACGGATATAAATATGACATGCTGGAGGGATAGATTTATCACTCAGCGACTCCTTATGCTGTGGAATAAAATCCCGGTCCATGTGAGGCAGAGCACCTCGCTGGCTCTGTTCAAGAGAAATCTTGACCTGTGGATGGGAGATCGTAGGTTTACCCTGGGAATCATCTCTGTGTCACTGCTGGACAGAGGCACAACAAACTAATGGGCACAGTATTTTTTCATATAAGGGGTGGCGTAAGCCACAAAACTTTGGGCTAGGCTTATAAATGCCTTAGGGCAGATAGCCTAGTATAAACCTATGAACCTATGAACCTATAAGTAATTAAATGTGAGAGTTCTGACCACTTTCTGTTGAGAGAAATTTAGCATTTAACTGTTCAGTGGCAAGCAGTTCAGTGAAAATAAGTTAAGTTTGAAACTGTGGGAAGTGAATAAGAAGTAGAAGCCTCCCAGCATTCTTAATACATTAATAGATTTAACAGAGCAGTGCGCAGTTTAGTTTGTTTATTTAAAGGTAGGCAGTTCACTTTTTCTTAAGGCTAAAAGTAAATGCTTACTGATAGTGTATATGTTGTTTTTCATAACTGGAGTAGAGATGACAAAGGAACACAAAGCAATCAGTATAAGTGGGAACACTGGCCATAATATACGCTTTAACATGGGTAACCTTAATTTTAAATTAGGTATTACCCGTGGATGCAGCCATTGATTTGGGGTAAATGTTCCTGTCTAGAGGGGTAAATGTCATTTGTTGGAAATGTACATAGTTTTGTGTGTTTGTTTTAAGTCAAAATTGGGGAAAGTTATTTAATTATTTATTTTGTCTGAGTGTTTTCATTGAAGTGAAAGCTTTATGAAACTTGACACAGGTTCAACTGGAGATGAGAAGAAGCAACCACTTGAAAGATCAGTCTGCAAAATAGTGTGTGCGTGTAAGCAAAACGTTAGAAATGCATATTCAAAAACTGTGTATAATGGGTAGAAGTAATAGTTTTCTATCATAATGGCTACATTGTTTATAATATCATGGGATGTAAATGGCCTTATAGGTTTAGACAAAAAACAGAGTATTGAATTATATCAAGAAATGTAGAATGCAAATAGCAATGCTGCACTAGACACATTTGGTTATAAATGAGGATTTACATTTGACAAAAGGATTTCATAATGGACATTCAGCAGAATATCAGGGACAAAGTTAAAGCTGAATAAAATATTGATTGTTAGAGAGGCTGCAATAGTGACAGAAGAGGAAAAAAGCAATAATGGAAGATTTGTGGCAGTAAGGGGCTAATTTCAAGGCAGGAGGATTACAGTGGCATGTATTTAAATTTCACTAAAAACTGCTACTATAGAGCTTAAAATATTGGGAGAAATAATCAGCTTTCAGATGGGAATTTTATTTATGGATGTGGACTAAAGTTTGATTTGTAAAAGGGAAGATGTTTCAGGGAATACAGAAGGAAAAATAACAAAAATATTTTATTTCTGAAGAAATATGCAAGAATGTTTGCTATGGAATATGTGAATTTAGTAGTAAAAAAAAGACAGAATGTGCATAGTGTTCCCCAAGGTATGATAAGTGGGCTAGACTGGACTGAATTTATATTTCACAGGACCATGTGTATTTAACTGAATGCTCTGTCACACATCCAATATCTATCACAGATCATGAATCAAAAAACAAAGATAGAGCTGCAGGATAATGGAGTAAAATTGAAACACTGGCTCTTTCCCAAGTACTTGTTAAAACAAAGGCATTTAAGGAATGGGTAGATGAAATTATTCAAGCGTTACTATGAAATATAGAAATTTCTTCATAAGCAATAACTAGTGATTGAGGTCAAATATGATTAAAAATAAAGTAGAAATAAAAAAAGAAACACATATGGGAAAGAAGTGATACCGATTATTTAGAGGGGCTAACAAAGTTTAAGTACTGCAAAATAAAGGGATCTGAAAACAAGAGCAGGAGCAACTACAGAGTACTAAAATGAAAATAAGAGTATATCTGGATAATATACATGAGTTTAGGAAATACAATTGTGCAAGTCATACTTGCCTGTAACAATAGATGCTTAAATTTCACACACTGACTCAGTGGCATAAGCGTACTGTGCTTGCACAAGAACCTACACTGGCAGCTTTCCAGAATTCAGAATTCCCTTCACTGACTCTCTGTGATAAGGGATCAGCTAAGCCCCACCCATCAGGGGAGGTCTAACCCTGTCACAGAAAGTCAGTTATTAAGGCTTTTAGTGCTAAGTAGGATGAACCAAGAAGGACCAGAAGCAAGAATTACCTCAAACCAGCCAATCAATTTTCAGTCATAAAACACCAACACAAATAATCAAAGCCAAGCAACAACACAAGAAAGTTGGATACCACTGAACTATATACAAAATAAGGGGGGTGGTAGGTGTATGGTCCCACTGAGGCAGAGAATTTCAAACATCTACTGTTACATGTAAGAAGGACTTACTCAACTGTACTAAGTTCATCACTCACACTGCTTCAGTGGCATGCAGGCAGATTCTGAAAGCTTACCTTAGCTGGGAGGAGGATTTAAGGATCTAGAAGCCCTTGGAGAATGGTCCTAACAAAGCCTGCTCTGGAACGTGAGAAAAAAATCAAGTTTGTAGTGCTTTGCAAAGGTATGAACAGGGACCGAGTTGCTGCCCCTAGAATGCTTCTAGAGCCCACCCCTTTCAATATACTACAAAAGGGGGTGGGGTCTGGTAGAATGTGCCTTAACCTTGCTTAGAATAGATTTACCATGGTGGGAGTAACAAAAAACAATAGCAGAGGAGAACCAACAAGCAATCATTTGCTTAGAGACAGGTTGACTGTTCTTAGTGCCAGAATAGGAAATAAGGTGTTCAGTTTTCCTGAAGGGCTTAGTTCTGTCAAGGTAATACCTGAACTGCCTGTTCATATCTAAGGTATGCAGAATCTTCTTTCCCTGGTTTTTAGGTTCTGGAAAGAAAACTGGGAGACTGATGGCTAGATTCAGGGTAAATTCAGAAACAACTTTTAGCATGAAAGAAATAATAGCACATAAAACATCCCTGTTCTTGTGGAAAAATCATATAGGGTTGATCTACCATAAGAGCTTGTAGCTTAAAGACTCACCTTGCAGTTATTACAGCAATAAGCAAAACAGTTTTCCAAGTGATGAACCTCAAATCAACCTGAAAAATGGTTAAAATGGAGATAAAATCAATTTTTCAAGTACAAAAAGCTGAAATCCCAAGGAGGAGGAAAGGAGGAGGAATTTGCTTTTGAAGTGGTCTCAAGTGAAACACTCCTTTCATAAACTCTTTAGCCACAAAATGAGACAAAAGAGGGAGATCGGTAGGCAGGTAAGCTGAAATGGCTGCAAGATGTTCCTTGATAGATGCATAGTCTCACTAATCTTATATGTAAAGCCATGAAAAGTCTCACTGGTCTTATGTGTAAAGCCATGGAAAGAACTGTCATGGAGATGATCAAAAGATATATAGTAAACCTCCAGACACTGGACCCAACCCAGTTTGGTTTCATCAAGGGCAGATCATGCCTACTCAACCTGGTGGACTTCTTTGAGAAGGTCACAAAAGCAATGGATGAGGGCAGAATTGTTCACACTGGCTACTCTGATCAGGCCAAGCCATTTGACACAATATCCAACTCGGGCATTGCTGACAAACTCAAGAGGTTAGGTACAAACCCATATGTCACTTGGTGGATAGCCAACTGGCTAACATACAGGACCCAGGAAGTTAGAACTGGGGAGCCCATCTCTACAAAGAGGTCAGTCACAAGTGGAGTCCCTCAGGAATCAATCCTTGGACTGTTCCTTTTTGGAATTTACTTCTCAGAAGTCAAGGCCAATGTTAGTGGTCTCTGACTGACTAAATTTGTAGATGACTGTAAATTAGGTGCTGTCATTGAATCTCACACTGACACAAATGTTCTCCAGGAGGGGCTGTCCCAGACAAATAACTGGTGTCAGAGCCAAGGACTAAAACTAAATGCCAAGAAATGCATAATAGTATCCTTTGGGAAGTCATCCATCCCTTGTAACTATCACAGTGACAACGCACCCCTTAGAGATGACCCAGTAGTCAGGGACTTGAGGATACACACAGATAGTAATCTAGCCTTTGACCATCATGTGTCTACAGTGGTGAGGAAATCATTCTATGTTGTGCAACTTATAAACAAAGGTATGGCATCTAGGGCCAAGGAAGTAATTGCTCCACTGTATTCAGCATTCATCAGACCTATCATTCAATACAATGCCCCCTTTGGTATGCACCTAACCAGGCATAACCAACAAATGGAACATCCACAAAGGTTCCTCACTAAATGAAAACAGGACGTAAGTAAAATGTCGTATGCAGACCGCCTCAAAGCCCTATCCCTGTATTCTATCTCCTACAGGCTTTTGGGGGGGGGGCTATGCCTGGCATACAGGGCATTGTCAGACCCATCCTGATGGACCTTCTGCATATCCACAAAACAAACGGCACCAGAATTGCCCGTTCTAAAGACTTAAACCTTGTATGTGATATAAATAGGACCTGCTGGAGAGACAGGTATGTATAGGTTCATAGGTTGGTGCTAGGCTATCAGCCCTAGAGCCTATACAAGCCTAGCCATAACAATTCCCTAGCTATTTCTTCCCACAATATTTACTTCCCTGGACCCCTGTCTAGCAGGGTGACTGATGTGATCTCTGGAGTGAATTTCCTATCGTCCATCCAATCGTCAAGGTTCTTTGTGAAGAGGGCCAAACAGGTGCTCTGCTTGACATGTATGGGCAGTCTATTCCAGAGTCTGGGGAGCATCTGGGTCAGGAACCTATCCCTCCAGCATGTTTTGTTCATTGTGATGACAAAGTTTAGATCCCTGGAGCATGTGGCTCTGAGGGATTGGGATTTCTTTAAGTGTAACATGTCCAACAGCTCTGGCTTTGACATAGCCTTGTATGTTAAGCAGAGATCGCCTCTGAGTAGACGATATGTGACAGAGTATAGATGGAGTTTTTTTAGATGGTCAGCATAGGGTATATGCTTTAGGCCTGTGATTCTTTTAGTGAGATACTTCTGCGGCCTTTCCAGTTGTTGAAGATGCCTTGAGAGGTACATACCAAATGGGGCATTGTATTCTATAATGGGTCTAATGAGGGATGAGTACAGTGAGACAATGATCTCCTTTTTTTTGGATGAAAATCCCTTAGTGATGAGGTCTGCCTAAGTCTCTTATCACACTTTCGGTGTTTAGTGTATTGCCACCTATGTGATAATTCACAGGTACATGTTTTTTCCCAAAGGGGATAACTATACATTTCTTGGCATTGAGCTTGAGCCCATGCCTCTGGCACGACACATCTGTTTCTGTAAGGCCCTTTTGTAGAATATCCACATCATTTGGGGATTCGATAATGGCTGCCAGTTTGCCATCATCTGCGAACTTTGTTAGCCAGAATCCCTAAGTGTTGGCCTGTACTTCAGAGAAGTAGATGCCAAACAATAGCAGTCCCAGAGACTACCGCATCTATAGAATAGGCTTCCCATCCATGTGAAGCAGAGTTCCTCCTTAACTCAATTCAAGTGCAACTTGGACAATTGGATGGGAAACTGGAAATTCATCTCTGGTTTGGCACCTATGTCTCTAATGGACACGGGTAACCTGTAAATGGTTCATCTCCCAGGCCCATGTTTACACTTACCAAGGGTATCAGAACTTGTCAGAGATTTGGGATGCATGGCTAGGTTTAAAAAGGCCCTTGTAGTCATTAGCCTTGTAAACACCTATAAACCTATAAGAAAAGCCATCATTCAGTAGCTCACACAGATATTTCAAAACCAGAGAGGTAGACACCATACTGGGTCCTTTGATATTGGTTAGGCACCACCTACATAATCTCTTCCCTTTGTAAACATAAGATTTACTAGTTGTGTGTTTTCTTGCCCTCTTCAAAACCTGCTGTACATCCTTATGGAATAAGTGCCTAAAAGTTATCAAGATAGAATCATCCAGGCTGTCAGTAGCAATTACTCTTATTTGTGAAGCACCAGTTGCCTCTAACACTGAGTGTCATGAAGCATGTGGTAATTGCCTTTAGCCAACTTCATTAGAAGGGAGAACCAACTTTGCCTAGGCCAAAAGGAGATTACCACAATGATTTTTGGTAATTCTTTCTGAATCCTCAAAAGTACCTTGTGTATCGGTAGAAAGGGTGGAAATGCATAAAGGATCATTATTTTCCAAGAGAATGAGTATGGTTCTATCCTCCAAGCATGGCTGAAGGGATGTTTCGAACAGAATATTTCCAACTGTATGTTTTAAAAGGAGGAGAACAGTGCTATTTGAAATGTTCCCCACATCTGGACCAAATCCAGGCTGGCTTCTGTCCTGGTATTCTGCTAATGTGGGTCTGTCCAGGATCTGCTTTGTCTATCTGCTTCTAGGTTTTGCTCTGATGGGATGTATTAAGACCTGAAGTGTCACAGAATGTTGTAAGGCTAGCTCCCAGGCCATCACTACCAACAAGCAAAGAGGGTATGACCTTTTACCCACTTGTTTGTTCAGGTACCACAAGACTGCATTGTTGTCTGTTACCAATAAAAGGGAATCCGGAGACCCTAAGTTATGTAGAACTTTTAAGGCTGGAATCCCTGCTAACATTTCTTTGTACCAAATTCAGATCCCATGGAGGTGTGGGATCTTTAAAAGTAGGTTTGATAAGGATTGTCCCGAGTAAGAAGGTCTTACATAGTTTATGAGAAGCTAGTGAACAGTCATCAAAACCAATGTGAAAATTAGAAATTGTTGCCAAATGACTCAACTCTAGCACATGACTGACTGGGGCCAAAAAAGGATCTACGTGGTTTTGAGGAGCCCAGTGTGAAAATCTCTTCCACTTACTAGCATAGAGTTTCCTAGTGGATGGCTTATGGGAAAGTCCAGATGAATCGTGGCTGTCGGGTAAGACAGCAGGTCTGGAGTTGGATCCAGAATCTATGGTTGGTGAATTAAATGAGGCCAAAGGAAGGGAAAACAAATCTGTCAAGGTCAGAAAGGGGCAATGAGAATGACTTTGTTCTTCAACTTGGCAGCCTCTGAAGGAATTTTGGTATTAGAGGAATTGGGTGATACCCGGGGGACCAATTGTGGAGAAGAGCATCCCTCAGTGATTCTCACTGTGGGGGGATGAGGGCAAAGTAGCTCCTGCACTTGTTGTTTACAGGAGATGCAAAGAAGTTGCAGCAAGGCTGTCCCCACTTGCAAAAAATTGTCTCTGCTATTTTCTGGTTCAGGGACCATGCATGAGGTAATAGAATGCACTTGCTCAGCTTGTCTGCTAGCACTATGGATTTCCCCAGGATGTGCATTGTTAAGAGAAAGTGGTTGGAAGATATTGCTCATTGCCACACCCTCAGTGCTTCTCGACATAGAGGGTACAGTCTTGTTCCTCCTTGTTTGTTGATGTACCAAACCACCATTCCTGTAGGAAGGGCATCCAGAAAGGCTTGCAATGCTAAAAGCACTGTTTTCAACTCCAGCACATTGATATGCACATTGGCCTCTCCAGGGGACCACAAGCTTGGACTGTCTTCCCCAGGTAATGCCCTCCCACCCTAGCTGGGAAGCATCTGTAGCCACAGTTTCTCTTGCCTTGATCAGTTGATGCCTGGTCAGACTGATAATGGCTATTAATCTAAGTATGGAAACACATGGAATTCTTGCAGTCTTAAGTGAGTTGCCACCACTGCCATACATTTGGTGAACATTTTGGGATCTGCGGCGAGACCAAAGGGCAGTGCTCAGAACTGATAATTAAACCACAACAACAAAAAGATATTATTGTACATAAAACAACAATAAAATAGCCAGTATCGGTAGAAATTTTTTAATTTAAAACTCTAGCACCTTGACAAATCAATTGCCCCCAGGAGTATTCCAAGATACTCCTGGAAGGCAACTGATTTGCTGAGGTGCTAGAGTTTTAAAATAAAAAGTTTCTACCAGTACTGGCGATTTTTTTGTTGTTTTATATACTCTGAATTGATAATGATTGGCTCCTAGCCAGAAGAGTAAGTATTTCCTGGATTGTCTGTTCATCTTTATGTGATAGTATGAATCCTGGCGATCTACAGAGCAAATCCAGTCATCCTTTTCCAAAAATGGAAGAAAGGACTGAACCATGACCATATGAAACTTTGTCTTTCAAACAAATCTGTTCAACTCATTGAGATCCAGGATTGGTCTCTAGTCCCCTGTTTTCTTTGGCACCAAAAAGAATCCTGAGTAAGTTCCAGATCCTTTCTGGTCTGGGGGGACTTATTGGATGGCTCTTTTGTTTAGTAGCTTTTGTATTTGAATGGTTGCTTGAGTCCTCTGACTGGGTAGAACATTTGAGATTTTACTGGAATTTGGAGAAAGAAGGGAAAATGGAATTATATATCCTCTGGATACAATCTTCTGCACCCAAGTATTGTTTGTTATTTCTAGCCAGGCTCTGAGGTTCAGGGGCAATCAACCCTGATTGCCTCCAGTTGGGGACAATCAGCCCTCCATTCAGGAGCACTGGTAGGGTTTGCCAAAGAAAGGTTCTCTGGAACCTTGATGTTGCGGGTCTCCTCTGCCACAAGGGTGGCATCTACCATTTGAATTTCCCTCTCTGCCTCTGAGGGAAAAATCTCCACGTGTCCTGGAAAGATCCTTGCGATTTCTTAAACTACTTCTTTCCACCACCATGAGGATTCCTCAAAAAGGATTTTCGGGGAGTGGAAAAACATATGCCCACAACAAAAAGGGTCTTTTGATCCTTCTCACACTTAGACAATGTATCCTTTACTTTGGGGTCAAAAAGGGGGGTGCCGTCAAAGGGAGGACTGACGAACGTAGATTTATAAGGATCTGCAAAAATCACACAAACGCATTCAGGCGTGTCTTCTAATTGGTATGCCTGAGCCCACTGCCCTTGAGGTCCCTTCTGCCACATTGGAATTAAGCCTCATGGAGGAATTAAAAATTTATTCTAGGGTCTCCAGCTGCAAGGTGATGGAATCTTTCATCTTCTCAAACACGGTTCCTACAAGGGTATCTGAAAGTTCCTTAATCAGATTCCTCTGAAGTCTTGTAAAATGTGCCAGATAGTTCAGAGACCTCAAGGCAAAGGTCCCTGAAGTGTAGACACACTTCCTAAACCACAACTCCTTGTCAGGGAGACAAACAGAAGAACTTACATCAGCTAGTTCCTTTATGATAGCCACCACTATGACCATGGCATCAATTGGGAGGCCCTTGAACCAAAACTGCTTGTCTTCTGGAGGGGTCGTGATTTTATCAGGTTTCTTAGGAACAGGCTCAATGGGGTCAGGTTCTTTCCATGCCCACTGTGAGACTAATTCAAGGAGCTCATCAGCAGGCAGAACCACCCAAGAAGTTGATGGACTGGTACCAAACGCCTCCAGGAGCACAGACTCATCCGCCGAAGGGCTGCTGGGCTTCTAGCCACCTCTCTGTTTCAGGATTTTGAGGATGTCTCCAAAAGAGGCATCCACGGGAGGTGACCATATGGATCCTTCACCCTCCTCCAAATCTGTATCTTCAGTAACAGATTTAGGGGAATCCATATGCTTCCGCTTACATATTTTCTTCTGAGGTGACCTCCTCAGTGGGATAATCTGGAGAGGTATCGGAAAAGGTGGAAATACCCAACTGGGTGTCCTGGGGTTCTGGTACTGGCTGTCCATGTCTGAGGGTTTGTTGAGACTCCTGATGCAAAGATGGAAATGTTGCAGATGCAGGACCCAAGGGGATAGGACCCATTTGACTCATGGTTGCTGATAGGGCCCTCTCCAAAATCTTGAAGGCTGACTCTCCTGGACAGGGCTAGGAACTCAGATATGACAGCAGAACTTTCTGACCCTTGGTCCTTCCCTGCTCCGAGGAAAGCAGTCCCAAGGCAGACGTTGGGGTCAAACTGACCCTTGCTGAAGCTCCGAGGTGCAGAGATGGCTCCGATGTCCTTGGAGTTGACTGAAACACCTCTGATCCAAGAGGCAGAATCAGCTCTGACTGCTCTCTGGATCCAATAGCACAGAAGAGCTCTGAGCAAACTTCGGATTCGAGGATACAGCCATGTTTGGACCCGAAGAAGACTTGCCTGGACAACTTGGATACAAGGGCTCCTAACCCACAGAGGGAGACAGAGGAGGAGGAAGAGTTAGAGATGGAGTCTTGGCTATATGAGCTTCCTGACCCAAAGGGGTGGATGCTGAAGGAACAGCTGGGAGGCTCTGCACCAAAAGTATCTGTTTCACTGCCCTCTCCAAATCTTCTACATTGAGGCTCCTAGATGAGCAAGAGGACTGCCTGGAAGGAGAATCTGGTCTATAAATAAAAAGGAGAAGGCACTCTCAATGGGATAGGGTCCACTGATGGGAAACACCTTGTCCTAGGAGGTATGTCCAGTATTCTAGGAGGATCAGAGGTCTTTGGAGCTGATCAATCCTTTGTTTTTGAAGACTTTGGATACAAAGAAGCCATCCAATCCAAAGAGGTACTTTTTACCTTTGTCTGATCTGAGGAGTTTGGGTCTGATATTTTCTTTTTCTTGGATCGATCTGTAGAAACTGCTGTATCCAAAGAAGCCCTTTCTACAGTTTTCTCTGTGGTCTTACAGGATACAGAGGAAGAGCTCAGAGATGATTGAGGCAACTTTTTGGACATCTATCTAGAAATGGCATCACCAAAAGAAGATGGTAAAAGGCCCTTCAAGATTAATTTATTCTTGCATTCTACTAATGCTAGTGGGTTGAAGGCATGACAGATCACACAAGCCTCTTGCAGACAGAGGGAACCAAGGCAGCAGACACAAAGACTATGTAAGTCAGAGAAGGGAATCTTTGCTTCGCATTTCCCACACTTTTTAAAACCAACTGATGTTTTCTCTTTTTCAGCCCTGCTAATAATAACAGTGTAAGAACTGTTTAGGAGAAACTGTAAACAACACCACAAAAAAGGTAACAACAAAAATGAAAGGAAAAACCTGTCTCTTTATTTTTACAAGAAAGAGAGAAAAAGGTGGACTACCTCTAAAGGAAGTAAGGCTATGATAAATGGAGAAGGTAAGGGGGAGGAAAAACAAAGGGAGAAATAGATATTAACAATAGCATCTAGAGTATGCTAATACAAAAAGAGAAAATTTAAGAAAATTAAAGTAGAAGACAAAAAAATATATATCAATTATTTATCCCAGTAGCTCGAGAGTCAACCAACCACGTCTTTCACCTAATGGCAGCAAACAAGATCTGAGGTAATGAGGGTTGGTGCATTATGGGTAAGGAAGAAGCTTTGGCAGCGGCCGAGTTGGATCCAACATCTCAGATCTGAACCCATCAGTTGAGGATGGAAAGAAAATTGACAACATCAGGTCATGTATTTTAAAATTCCCTAAAGAGTACCTTGTCAGAATTGTTGGGGAGAACAAATGGCACAAATTAAGGAAATGACTCATATGAGCTGGGGGACACAGGATTCTAAATTGTCTATGCACAGTAAAGCCATACTAAGTTTAATGATACTGGCTGCCAAAAAAAGTAATTACTAGAAAATGGAAATCAAAATATAAACTAACAGCAACTGAAGTACTGAATTTTGTAAAGGAGATAAAAGAACTAGAAGTGAGATCTTTAGACAAATGAATAAGCAAATTACACAGAAATAAATGGAATTTGTGGGAACAATACATGCAGAACAATGTTCAGAAGGATCTTTAAGGTAAGACAGAATTGAGCAATTTATGTGACATAATAAATAATAATTCTTAAAAAGAAAGAAAACATATATAATGTATTATATATGAATATGGAAAATGATAACACGGTTTGTTTTCTTTTCTGTTGGTGTGCATGTGATAATAATTTAATAAAGGTGTCTAAAAACAAAAAAAAAAATTGGTAAGAGCTGGTCACAAAGTAACATAAAGTTATCACTGAATACTCCCATGTCTGAGATTCATGAAAAAATGTAATGTATCCCTTAAAGAAAGGTAACTATGGAGAGGTAAGGCACTTGGGAGGGTTGCACAACCTCGTGCACCAGCACTATCTCAGACTTGTCTGGATTCATCTGTAAGTGGCTATGGTTCATTCAAGGGTGGATAGAATTCTTAGTTCTGTGTGGAAAAATCAGTCCTAGGCTACTAAGAGGATAGAGAAAACTAGATGTCACAGGCGTAAAAGAGGTAATGTATAGGTCTGTCTTTAATGATGTCACAGAGGGATTGTATGTACACCATGATCAATGAAGGCACCAAAACTGAGTCTTGCAAAACTCTATAGTCATGCGGGTAGCACAAAAAACCAGCAAACCTCATACAACCAACTGTATGTGCCCTAAAAAGTAAAAAGTGAGACAGTAAAGGGTGGTAGATAAAAGTCAATAGTTAGTTCAGAGGTACGCAAAAACAGTCTGATGATCCTTCGTGTCGAGTGGTGGTGAGAGATTAAGGTGGACCCTGATAGAATATAACAGCTAATCACTTACCAGAAGGAGATCAGTAACTACCTACAAAAGTGCAGTCTTAGTGGTATATCTAGAAATAAAGAGTGAGAAGGACTTAAGAGAAAATAGGAAGTTAGAAGCATAACTACATGCAGACCACTTTTTTCTCAATTATTTTAACCATGAAGGTGAGGTTTGGGATGGGCAGTAGCTCATCAGATCATAATAATCAAGAGGATTCTTCAGGATACACATAATCAAAACATCGTTAAGTAAAAAATGGACATGCAGACATCCTGATGAAAGTTCATAAAATATGGGGAAAAATGGATCTAGAGATTCTAGGCAGGTCAAGGATTTATCCCTCAGTATGTCAGATGGAAAGTTGAAACCACTTATACGATCTCCTGAAAGTCAACATAAAAAGGTGAGCCAAGAAAAGTCCACTCATAACTACATCTATAAACTTGCTTAAAAGAGGTATGCTATGGAAGGTTATGCCTAACTGAAGCCATAATATCTACAAAGAACCATGCATGTATTTCACAATTAGGTAAAAAAGCTGTTCTGATCATCAGACAGACTAAGATAGGCCATACAGCCTATCAATGTTCTGAAACAGTGCAGACGAACTCTTTGAACTGGCAGACATCTCCCAAGACAGAAATACTGCTTTTGTTGGGGAGACTTCCAAATGGCAGAGCACATAATGAGTGTCCAGAATAAGCTTATCTTCTTAAGTATGTTTCCTCCTCCAGATGCATCTCTAGCCCCCTCCTGAGGTGCAGTTTCTGAATGAACCTTAAAATAAGAATCAAAGTAGATATATGGTACACATACACATTGAGGCACAATGGTTCAGAACAGTAATGACAACCTGAATTTGTGTGGCCGGGAGTACTTCAGGATCATTGGTACAACTCTCCAGTAACAGGTGATCCGATAAGGGAGTCAGGTCAATGCTAGAGATGTTTCTTAAATCTTTGTAATGTGTCACCTTGATACTAATGACCTAAAAAGGTGAGCCAGAAGCTGAAATAGATCAAACAGTGGTCAGTCCTTGAAATGGGTTACATCACCAGCCCACATATGACCAGATCTAGTCTGAACATAAAATGAAAAATCCCCAATTCAGTCTTGTTCCAGGACATATTCAAAGGCTGGAGTTATTTTGATCTAAAGCAAACAGCTATCCCACCACTGCTTACTCCTCACAGAGAAAAGTACAGCAAAGAAACCTAGCAGAATGCATGATGTCAAGTGAGAATCAAAGTTCTCGTCCATTAAGGTAAATTTCTGTAATAAATGCCAGGTAGCACTACAGCCACACATCTAAAATGCTTAGGGCTTACCTCATATCACAGTGGCGAACCTTTTTGGGCTTGGCATGTCAAAAATTCAGAAAATGCCTCTCTTGAATCTGCTAGAGTGTCACCCCTCCCCCCCCGGGCAAAAGAGAAACAATTCTTTGCATATTCATTTATTTTAAAAAATACAGTTCAATTGTGTGCTGCTATATAATAGAAAAATAGAAAAATCAGTGACTTACAATAGAGAAAACAATATGTGCACTGATAATTGGGCTTAAAACAGTGCACCAAAAAACTACCTACTTTTAATAGTAATTTTGAATTGCACTGAAAAAATATGGAACACGCTGTATTTAATTTGATTAACATCAATTAATGACTTTTTTGTTGCTGAGCTTTAATAGATAAGTGCAGGGTCACATATTTCTTGTATTTGTGTTCATTCAGTTTCTTTGGTAACTCGGGTGTTGGTGAATACTGGTGTGTCACCCAAAATGTTGTGGTGTGTCACCTTTGACGTGTGTCATAGGTTTACCATCATTGTCATATCAGCTTGGCATGAAACATCAGTGCTAAAGTAGGATTGATTGAGAGCAGGTGCTGTAGATCCAATAATAATGAGGGATGGGATCTCTAAGTATTTTATGGGAAACAAGAAGGGCACTGGTCTCTATAGAATTCCAATTCAGAATAGTGACTGACTACTCCTGCTGACATTTGCCTACCCTGAACCAGGTAAGCAAAACTGAGCACCCCCATACACACAAACCTGCCAATTCCCTACCTGATGTCTCTCTGTAAGGCTCAAATGTCTGCAAAAAAAAAAAAAAAAAGAGTACTCAAAAAAGATATTGGCACATATCTTCAAACTGGTGGTGGCAGATGGTAACACGCAAGTCATACGAAAAAAGCAATACAAATAATCTGAAAGACTACTGCTAACATGGAAAACAATTTTGCAATTTACTAGCCAGTAGATGGAATACTACTCAGATAGTCCAATCTGGTTACATCAGAGGAAAAGAAAGGTGGCATAAAAGGGATTTACTCAGTAACCTCAACTGGTACATCTGTTGAGATCTGCTTGATCAAGCGCACTGATCAACTCCCATTTCCAGTTCAGCATAAAAATGAAAGAATTAGCCATTTGGTCAGTGAAATAAGATTGACAATCAGGAACATACTGCATTAGTAAATGATGAGACTCCACAGCCTTGGGGACGGGGTATGCACTTTTCATTGAAGTTGTGCAATCTCAGAGTTAGTATACTCAAGTAAGGAGGGTGCAGAGTAGAGGACTCTTTCTCTCTCTCTGATGCCCTCCCTGTGGGAGAAATAAAGATGCTTTATTGAGGTCTCAAATAGTTTATTCAGTTAGGTAAGTAGATGGATGAGTGCTCTTGTTCTAACAGATTTCATTCAACAGGTCAATTATTTAAAGCCAATTACAGAAATGGTGTGTGTGTCCAAGGGAGATGACTGGAGGAAAATCTGGGAGATGGAAAAACAAGCAGCTAATTCCAAAGCTTAGAGGTTAATTCCTTATTTGAATATTCCTGAAAGACGTGTGAGGGTTTACCAGCTCAGCAACCTGTGGAACCTTATTCTTAGTTAAATGTTTTTTTTTATTTTTAACAAACAAAACTGACAACACATCATGAGCTACCACTACAGAACTATATTTAAGAAAACCTTTTCACCTGAACTTCATCAGGTCCATCTAACAGAGTGTTTTTCAGAGTGGTTTACAGTTTGATCATTGAAAATGCCTGCTTTTAAGAGGTTATCTCCAAAATTTATTATCCTGTTTTGTATCACATGTAATATAAGAGGCTGTATCTGCCTTTGGGGGCTCATATTTCCTGAAGCAAATTATGAATGCTTTATTATAGAACTTTTTTCAGTCTGGCATGTCCATAACAATGCTTGTATCACCTGTAATATGACAGGCCATGCCCACTTTTACATATGAGTACTCCACAGGAAGGGCATCAGAGAGAGACTCCTTGCTCTACTAGCTAAAGTGATTTTATCTGGACTAACCTTTGCAACTGTTTCTTGCTAGTCTTATCAACCTTTGGGTCACAGGTGCGATACTAGACTGACTCAAACTTTCTGGATTACCTCTATTTTCAAGTAAGGAGAATGAGGGAGTGAAGCCCTTCTACTGAGATGATGGATATTGTCCTCCTGCAAAAAAGTACAACTGTGTAAGTAAATCTGCCATAACAGTAGATGTTTTGATAGATCACTGTTGCAATAACCTAAGCTTTATGGGTTATATCTTCACCAGTCAACCAGCTTTCAAAGCTTCAGGGCACCTTCCTCACACTCTAACCACAGTGCAGTTCATGGAAAACCACATAAAAGCAGTGATGAGGAAGTCAAAAGCTTCACAGCTTTCTTGGCTCAAGAAAGGAGGCTAGAGCCCTGAAAGAACAATGTTAGGAAAAGAGAAACAAATATATACACATATGTAAATATATACAAGAAGTACATATACACCTAACCAGGTGGGGTGGAGGCAGGGAAATGCCTACTGCAACACTGATGTATTAGAGCATCTACTGTTATAGTAAATTTACTTACACTACTCACTGTGTTCAACATTAGACCACTGCTGCAGTAGACTAAGGTTTATGGGTAGATTACCAAAGTTTAGAATTCTATGAGGAGGAGGAAGGAATTTAAGAATTTAGGAGACCCTGGAGAATGGTTCTGGCAAAGTTGATTCAGGAATTGGAGAAAGAATTCAGTTTGTCATGCTTTATAAAAGTATATTACAGAGGTCAAAGCTGATGCCTTTAGAATACTTCTAGAGTCCACCCCTTGCCAAAAAGCCAGAGAAGAATCTAAAGACCTGGTGAGGTAAGCCCTGACCCTGCCTGAAATGACTTATTATGGTGAGAAAAACAGAAAGAAATAGCAAGAGACAACCATCTAAAAACTGTCTGCTTTCACACTGGATGCCTTTTTTTCTTACCATCATAAGAAACAAATAGTTGATTGGCCTTTGTGAAGGATTTTGTTCGAGACAATCTCTACTGCCTCTGGACATCTAGAGTATGTAAGATACTTTCTCTCTTACTTTTAAGCTCTAGGAAATAATACATGAAGGTTAATAGACTGAATTAAGGTTAATTTTGAAACCACTTTAGGCATAAAAGAAAATGTGTTCTCAATGAAACTCTTAGTTTTTGAAGTACAAAGTTATGATCCCAAGGAGGAGCCACCTATTTTCTAGGTGGATAGATATGTAAAATCCCTTTCTAAAACTGCTTGACTTCAGTACACACAGAAAGAGGGGATTAAGGGCAGATGAGCAGAAATGACCAAAGATGAATCTTGATAGAAGAGTTAGAAAGGCCAGAGAATAATAACTCACACAAATATTTTAGAACCAGAGGCATCAAGGTTTCCTGTTCATAGCATGGCACCAACTAGAAAATATTTTCCACTTGCACATATACGATTTCCTAGTAGCAGGTTTCTTAGCCTTTTTTAATACCTGCTGCATGCTCTCAGAAATAAAAGTGACGAAAGGGTATTATCTAGGCAGTCAACCAAAGTGTTTCCAAACTGGAGTATTTCAGACAACCTCTGTCTTGTCTAAATAGATCCGGTCTCCAGAAGCCTGTTGTAATTGCCTTTGGCCATTTCCAAAATAAGGGAGAACCACTACTGCCTGAGATGAATGGGAGTCATCACCACTATCTTTGGGGAAATCTTTGTGGATTTTTAGAAGAATCCTTGATATCAGTGGAAAAGGTGAAAAAGCACTGAGGAATACTCCTGTCCATGGGAATGAGAAAGCAGCAGTCTTACAGGTCTGTTTTCAAGAAATCCTACAGCAGAACTACTTTAACTATCTGTTTTGAATAGAGACAACAGATCTATTTGAAATGTTCCCCGCAGTTAGACTAAATCCTAGAAGCCTTCCTGGGTGTAGTTTCCATTTGTGAGGGTTTGTCCTGGTCTTGCTCATCATGCCTGCTATAGTGATTTGCTCTGATGGACTGTATGAAGCCTGAAGAGTCAAATTGAGCTGAACTGCCACCTTGCAGGGAATCATGGTAAGTCTGCAAAGAGGGTAAAGATCTGGTACCCTCATTTCTTTATATACCACATCACTGTGGTATTGTTTGTGATAACCTGCAAAAGTTCTTGAGACCAGAGATGATTTAAGGCTTTTAGAGCATTGATTACTACCAACATCTCTTTGACATTTATGTACTTTTGCCCTGCTTGTTCCATACACCTTGCAATTGCATCCCTTTTGATACAGTCCCTTAGGCAAAGTCTGACATCCGTTGTGACAGACTGAGAAGGAGGAGGAAGGGAGAAGAGGAAACCTAGGTTGAGAGATAACCAGGGCACTACTGAATTTTTTCTCATGTGAAGTCTGTCCAAATGAATCATGATAATCATATAGGCCATGAAACTCAGAATCTTGAGAAATTCCCTGGCAGATGTCAGATACTGTCTGGAAAACCTCAGGATATTTTCTTTGAACAGTTTTACTTTGCCCAGAGAAAGAATAGTTCTGCCTAGGAAAGTATCCAGAAGACATCCCAGAAAAAATATAGGTTATGTGAGAAGAGATGAGATGATTTCTGTAAGTTCATGTGAAACCCCAGACTGAAGAGCTCCTGAACACAAGCTAACAGAATCTTGACAATTGGAAAATAAGTCTGCAAACATAAGAACAATTATCCAAATACAGAAAGGTGTGAATACCTTGAAGTCTACTGTAAGCAATTACTGCAGCCAGATACTTTGTAAATACCTTTGGTGCAGCAGATAGACCAAAAGATAAGACCGAGAACTGAAAATACAAGCCATGCCACCCAGTGGTGTAAACCTTGGCTCTAGATGATTGCCACTGTTGAAATGACATCTTGACACCATGTGCAAAAATGGGAAAAAAGGGTTATGGATGGATGGATGGATCGATGGATATACAGAAACTCTTAAAAAATATGAATTGTTTGTAAATTGGTATGTCATAATAAACATCTTTTAAGTCTAATATTACCATGAAATTAAGGGGGTGGTATAAAGGTAACAAGTTTTGGGTGATAACATTTTGAATTTTTGGACGTTGACATACAGACTGAGAAAGAAGAGGTCTGACTGGTCTTCAAGTTCCCTCTTTCTTTGGCATCAGGAAAAACATATGCCTACCTGATTTGAGGGAACTAGTTCAATGGCCAATGACACAGCATTTGCTCCAAAACTAAAAGACATATATAAGTTTGGTCTTTGGGATTAGGAAGAATCCCCTAGAAAGGAAGAAAGTACTTGTGCCCCTGCTGCATAATTCTCAGTACCCATTTGTTGTCACTGGAGAAGATGAAAGCCAAAATGAAGAACATATCTGAAGGACTGCTAGGGTGGGAATGAGAAAGCTTAAATGGGCAAGTAGTCATTCCAACATTTTGGGCTGTCCTTGGGCCTGGGAGGCTCCCCTTTCTTCTTTAAGCCTTCTTGCTATTGTATGTTTTCCACAGTTAAGACCCTGAAGGGAGGGAAGCACAGCTTGGGTGAGTCAATAAACTTCCTGACAGAAAATAAAAAGTTTTGAGAGTCCCCAAAAGCACGATATCATGGCACTACAATATGTATTCTACATATAAATGTAGAAAAAATATACCAAACATGTTTTTATACATTTTTTCTATACAAGCATTCTCCAAGGAAAAATCCCTTCATAAAGCATGACAGTCCATAAACAAAATATTTCCTAGCATAAGATGCAAAAATCAATAAAAAAGCACAGTTTTTCTTTAGAAGAATGATGTAATAAAAGATTTTCCCCAGAAGGGTATTTATCTGCCCAGCCTTGAAGGCTCACTAGCTGACTGTTAGTTCCATGAAGCCTGCAAAAGGAGTGCACTTCTGCAGCAAAATAGCTCTAAAGCCTTTGGTGCCATAATCACTGTTTTTATATGACTCGCCTTGAGCCCCACATTGGTTAGGGCATGTGGAAGGTGCCCTGAAGCTTTGAAAACTGGTTGGCTGGTCATATCCTTAGCAGGATATAACCCACAAAGTTTATGCTACTGCAACAGTGATCTAATGCTGAACATCTTACTTTAGGTTTTAACAGGGTGCAGTTTCCAAATCGATGATTTCATGTCTGCAACTAATTGAAATGCAGTTTTTTTGATTTGCAAGTTCCAGCTGCTGCCACCATCTTATTCTTCACTCATACTTACTTTGTCCACATGAGAAAGCTTATAGCAAAAGTACATGCTGTGAAGGCCAAATATTAGTTTCCTGGAGAAAGAGCTACACTTTTGTCAGAGTAGACAGGCTTCTATTCAGCTGTCAAGTTTTGCATGCGACAAAATGGTAAGTAAAACAGCACTGGCAGGAAGCATGAAGTGTGATTGTTAATCTCCTCAAGAAGTCCCACCCAATAAATAATAAATGTTTCTAGCACTGATAAGGAAACTACATAAAGTCCATATTTACTACCTCATTTGACAGAGACCTAGGTTAAAAGCAAGCAGCAACAAAAACAGCATGTATCTCTAGGGGGCTACTACTACTACCATTGCAACTACAAAATGCTTATGTGTGTGGCAGGCACAGGAAAGTGAATGACCAGGATGGCAGATGCCAAGCCTTCTGGGTAGGTGCTGTGACTAGGATGGAATGTACTGTTGACTGGCCACCTCAAACACAAAAAGATTTCAGATCTCCCATACATAGATAGTAAAATCCTTCACTCATTCCCCAGTAGCCATTTTATCTGAGTCAGAGTCGTGGGGGAGCTGGTGGCTATCCCCACACTTAGCATAATGTAGAGAAACTAATTCTGGATGGAATGTCGGTCTAACACAGAATCCATACACCTCTACTCACATTCAGCAGACACACCTACATGCAATTCAACAGGATTGTTTGTTTGTTTGTGTCTTTTGGCTTTTCCTGGTTAGGGGTCGCCACAGTGGAACTCTGGTCTGCTAATGATTGGCAGTAGAGTTGTACGTGCTGGCTTGCCAGGCCTAATGCACAACCTTCAATGAAGGAATGCCCGTTCACGCATGTTGCCACACAGAAGACGCTCTAACTGAAAATCGAACGGGCAACGTCTAACTGTGAGGCGACAATGCTACTGCAGCACCAATTTACTTGCACTGTGTCTTTAGGATGTGGGAGGGAACTACAGCACCTGTCAAAAGCTAAACACAGGGAGAACATGCAGACTTTGCACAGAAATTTGTATGAAATGCCATGTCACCCAGTCTCCTGCTGATCACTAGCTGCAGAAACAATGTGCTAACAAGTACTGCAGCACAGATGCTACTGAGTTCCATTCCTCCT
Source organism: Protopterus annectens (assembly GCF_019279795.1). Taxonomy (NCBI): domain Eukaryota; kingdom Metazoa; phylum Chordata; order Ceratodontiformes; family Protopteridae; genus Protopterus; species Protopterus annectens. The sequence goes on along the minus strand of NC_056731.1, from coordinate 1,569,417,455 downwards.
GCTATCACATGCATTAAACTTCAACAAGGCATGACCACAAGTGGACAAAAATGAACATCTACCATGTAAAACTATCTGAGTATTAAGTGAATCTCCTAGAACTCAGCTATGATACCAATCACATACTGCTGACACTGCTGACTTGAGAAGACAACTTATATCATAGGAAGCAAAAAAAAATACAGCAACAAAACATACAATTATTGCATGCCACTGTTATTAGCATATTTGATAAACAGGTAAAAACCTGAGGTGCCGTTAAACCTCCTGACACTGTTATATAACATACCATTCGTGCTGCATAGTCTGAAGGAAGTGTTGAATAAAATTCTAAGTGATCCACTTTCTCCTCTGAACCTCCACAGGTCACCTCTGGAGAGAAAATACATAATTGCAACAGATTACCCTTTAATTAAATATATGTCAGCAAACTGAAATGCCTCAGTATCTTAAAGCAGTACTACAGTGAAGAATTACTTTATAAGAAAGAAAGCTTCAGCTATGAATGATATGTTAATTTTCATTTGCTTCCTAATCACATAGATGGACTGAAAGTAGGCAAAACTTAGGACTCATAAAATTAAAAGACTACAGATGTGTAAAATACATTTAAACTAAAATCATCATCATTATGCAATTGGTGGCACTACTCTGTGCTCATCATGTCTTTCCTGAGCATTTACCATATGTGTGAAGTAAAAAAAAAAAAAAAAAAAAATATATATATATATATATATATAGGTAGATATAGATATATATACATATATATTTTTTTAAATAAAAGGGAATGTGATATTAGACTGACAAAATCAGTGAGAGTTAGAAAGGTCCAAAGTGTAGACACTGAGGTCCTCACTATGCTCCAGACAACCAGGGTATGGGTAGAGGCCTGACCACAGGGAGGGATGGAAGTAAGAGGCAGACACTAGCTCACCCATTGATCACCATGGAGGTAGAGTCCTGCCAGAGGACAGCTCTCTGGTCATAACTGTAAACCTCTTAGCACAAGAATCCTGGACAAAACAAAATATAATTGGGGACAATGGTTCAAAATCAGGGACAGATTTTAAATATTACCCATGTAAAGTTATATAGTGTTGACATAATAACAAGTTTTACATTACCATGCATTTTCTGAAGGATTTGAAGTCTGAAACTCAAATTTATGTGATTATTTAGTGACCTCAGTCCTTAGTAATTTGGCAGAAAGGCAAGCATTGTATGATGAAGAGGCCAAAAATATGGAGCAAAAATCTGGACATTCTGCAAAATTCTGGACAGTTTAGAGGTCTGCCTCCAGAGAAGGCCTGAAAGTTCAGCTCCTGCAACAAGGACAATTAAGAGTGAGAACTCATCAAGGAAAGCATAGCACTCCAGCTGGCCATTCTGGGTTTGTAGAAGCATGCATCCCCAGTGGCTCAGCTAAGCAGGTATGGCTTTGTGCATATTGCTTTATCTAAGGTATAGTGGCACAATGTCCCACCCCCACCCCTCAACCACAACATAATACAAGAAAGTTAGTTGTCAAAGACAGAAAGGAGAGAGAGTACAGCATGTTCCCTGAAACAAGGATCAAATGAATACAATAACAGACAGAAGCCTTGCAAGACTACTGTGTGACTTTCAGCAAGTCACTTAACCAGACAGTTCTCTTCTTTACCCTTGAAAGTCACTTTTGCTACGCGACTTTACTGAGATAATATGTAAATAAATAAATACATACATGCATACATACATATGTAAATAAACAAAATCATAAAACTGGACACTCAGACCTAGAGGAATATTACTCTCTGGGTACATGTTATCCTCATCAGTGCTGTGGGACACACTTTGTTTCTTTGCCCTGTAATCACAGTACTCAGTAGTATTGTCTTGCAGTTTCTTTCTTAACATGTCTAGATTAATAATGCAAAATACTTACTTCTACTTCTGCAGAATTTCTCCAGGTAGTAATATTACAACATAAAACAATATAACAGAACCAATAGTTAAAATGTGATGACTTGTATTTTATTCTGCATAGTACTTTAGTATCACTATACTTTTTTTATCATGGAAACACTTCATTTTAATGGAACAATCCTCCTTTCCATTCATGTAGAACAGCCTTAATGAGGTAGTGATTCTCACATGAAACTATCCATGCAACATTAGAATGGTTTCAGCAGACACAGGTTAATGGCACCAACGCATACTGTAGATCAGTCTCAAAAAGTAAAGAATATTTTTAATTGCATGTTTAGGACCTCAAATTCAGATTTATTTACACACTCATGATATGTAGGGATAGTTTTACAGCATTCAATAAGAAAGGTCTTTTGGCTTTTCCCGGTTAGGGGTCACCACAGTGGAACTCCGGTCTGCTAATGACTGGCAATTGATTTTTTATGGTGCCAAGTTGCCAGCCCGACGCCCAACCTTCAAAGAAGGCACATCCATTCATGCACGCACCCACCTACAAGTCTTTATATGTCACTCGACCACGGGGAGGACACAACATTCAATATGATGTATTTAATAGCACAACGATAAAGTAACACCACTTACTGTGCTGACATGACAACAGTAACATCCAAGACACATATTTGTTGCTTTGTTAAAAATGCTTCCCACAAAAACAGATATCCAGATTCAGGAACAAACCCAAATGAAAAGGAACTGGCTGCAGGACTGTGTGTGTTGCTGATCAATTCTTCACAGCCAAGTGAGGGCTCCCATTCTTTGTGATAGCACTGCAGCCTTAGTAACCTTGGCTTATGTACCTAAAGTGTACAAGGGGCATATAATCAGGAAACTATGATGGAATGATGAAATATGGACCCTAAGCCAGCTCTGCACACAGTGACTCTATAAACAAAAGTAATAAGAATTGAAAACGCAGGGTCTCCTTTGTCAGACGATGAAATGATATGCATTGCCAGAAGACTGAATGATAAGCCCATTTAAGTGCAAATGTCACATTTGCTTTCCTCACTAGAAGTATTTACTAATATGCACAACAGTAACTTGTGTGAAAGTTATAACAAGACTGACTACTAAATGGCTTGCTGGGACAGCAACACTGCAACGTATATTTTCTACTGGCATCAGTTGTATGGGAATGTTTCCATAGTGGTGTAAACAGTATAGCTGGATATTACACTGCAGTTTTACTAAATGTCAAGAAAACGTTCTCTATTTGGAAACATTTTAAGTACAGGAGACAAAGGAGAGGAAGCAGGCTATGGTACATTGCTGATTACTGGATTTACAGCAGTTACACTACTCCTAAAAAGTGGCAATGTCAGGAGGCTGCACTAAGCAAATGAACCATGGGTGAATAGCAGCAGTTTGGCAATTCGTGCACAGGAGAAAGGCTATCTACTAATTGCCAAACTAACACAGAAGATTAAGGCTATGCACTATTAACTACTTCCTGTGGAACAGGGCTTAATTCCCTTAGCCTTCATTTGCGTGACCTTGAGCAAATCACTTAACCAGATAGTGCTACAGGATAATTTGGAAAATATGGAACAGACTCCTTAATGGTCTCCTGGACTACATATCTAATAACTACCTATGAATCAAACACTGTTGCAATAAAGTACTATGACAGCCACTGTAAGTTTATTACACCAGATAAAAACAATGACTAAAAACAAAAGAAATCAGACTTAGGCATTACCCTCAGAATTTTGCTACAACATAATAGTCAGCTATTTATTTATTAACATTTGTTTACCGGGAAAGTCCAACAGGGCAAACAAGCTCCTATTCGGCAGACAGCTACTGGAGAAGAAAGGCTTCACAAAAGTAATAATAGTAGTACATATACAACATACAGAATATTCAGGTAACATTTAGCAGGATTACATACAAAGTTCCATGAGAACTATTTGCAGTAGTACTTTATACTACACAGAATGCTCAGGTAACATTAGCAGTATTACATACAAAGTAAGGATAAATAAAACAGATAATTATGAAATAAACAAGTATTTTTGTGCAGCAACATAGCCAGCATTGGGTGACTGAAAGTTAGCTTTGCTATAAGACTTAGGTGTGAAAAGTAGAAGTTTTTTCTTGTTTGGATTTACTATTAGATCTAATTTTTTTAGCCAGTTTTCTATGGAAGAGAATGAATTTTGTGTGAGCTGTTGGAGAAGAATGGGATTTTGTACAGATGAGATAAGGGTTGTATCATCTTGGTGTACTGGAGTAGTTTGACATGTTTTAAGACAGAGTGTAAATTATTAATATATTAAACAGGATTGGTCCTAGTATGGAGCCTTAGGAAATGCCAGTAGAGGCTGGTAAAAAGGCTGAGATGCTAGGTTGCCATTTTTAACAGCTTGGGATCTGTCAGACAGGCAGCTGAGGAACCAGTAGAGTCCAGAGTAAGACGGATTAAGGGAGGCTAGCTGATGGATTGTCAAAGGCTCTACAAAGGTCCCGGAAGATGGCAGATACAATATTACTTGTACTATCGCTATGATTAACACTGTTAGAGAACTCTAATAGTGCAGTAGTGGGACTATGCTTTGGTCTAAAGTCATGCTGAGTGACGGAGAGGAGGATATGTGTACAAATGTAGTTAAGAAGCTGAGAACTGATGCATTTTTCTAAGATTTTTGATAAAGGGAACATATGGTTATGAATCTGTAGTAAGAAAGTACAGTTATGTTTCCCCTTTTATGCTGGGGTAAGCTAAATGATTTCTTTCATAAGAAGGGGACAAAAGACTCTTGAATGAATATGTTAATAAGTACTGAGATAGGGTATGAAGTGGTATCTGCTGTAATTTTCAGGTACTTGGTAGGAAGGCTACCTTCAGCTAGGGTAGCAGGTTTTAATTTTGGGGCGTGCTATTTAATGACAGAGAGTGGGACAGTGTCTTTGGGCAAATGGGTGCCAATTTGTTTAGAACACTGAGGAAGGTTGTATTAAATAGGCGGATTGCATCATGGAGGGGAATAGTTTTGAGAGTACTGCAGTTTATAGAAGTAAGAATGGTTATGAAAGTTTATTAAAGCTTTGTTAGTTTTTCTGCTTCTTTAAAATGGTATTTCTTAGTTTGCAGAGATGTGTATCTGTGGGCAAAGACTAGTAGATGGTTATTAAATCTGGTAAGGTGGCTGGAGATAAAATTTTATCAGGTTTCTTTGTTAGAAACCAATCTAGTGTTGTTTTTGTCTTATCTGACTTAATGATCCTGGTTGTGGTATGAATGGGTTGTGAGTAACAGTATAAATTTAGTGACACTGAGGAAGAATCAGAAGTGAGGGAGAGCCACCAGAATCATTGTTTCATGATAGATGATGCAGTCCAGGAGAGGAAATTTTCTAATGTATTTATGTTATCACTGGGTGGAATATATAGAGCTATGATACAGAGGCTTTTCCTGTTATTTAGTCTGAGGAGGGAGATGAGTATTTCAGCCTTACTGAGGGTGCAGAGCAAGTATCTAGGCAGAGAGAGAGAGAGAGAGAAATAGTTTCAGGGTGTTACAATACATTATAACTATGCCACCACCTTTTTACCTTTATGTTGAGAACATACATGTTGTAACTGGTGGGTGATTTCCTCATCTTTGATGCTTGGAGTTTTAGAGATGGTTAGGCTATCAGGAGCATGGGATTTTAACTATACATGAAGGTCAGTTGTTTTGTGACTTATGTTTCTAGTGTTGATATGGCAGAATTTTAATACAGACTGAGATGTAGACTGAGTATATAGGTAGATGGGTGAAGAACACCCAGTCATATGTATATTAGGCCCAGGGTTATAGTTAATATTAGTTGTATTTTTTAGGGTAGAGGGCATAGGGAAATAGTGGTTTATGTTTTATTCTGGTTCAGGGGTGAGTTTTAACATTGATAGGTGAGACCACAAGAACTGGGCATTTAAAGAAGTTTATGCAGGAGCTATTATAAGTTTTGGTGATATATGGGGAACACTGGCAGCAATATTGTTGAGGAATACTGAAAAATTATTTGGAGGGAAGGTGGATATAGTATGAGGAGGTGTGTATGAATATGAAAGATAACATAAAATGTCATATGGGTAGGTGATTTGTCTTATGTGTCATGACGCAATGGAGGATTGTTGAGGATGTTAATAAGGACAAGGAGGGGGACTGTAGTTGATGGAATTAATGCAGGAAAATAAGACTGGGGTAATTTAAGTGATTAGATTTACTGAAGGGAGGAAGGCATAATGGAGGGTGTATTTTATGAAGCAATAAGTCAGCAAGACAGAAGGTTACACAGTGAGGTACACAATACAGAACGAGTAGAATTTAATAGCTGAGCAAAGAGGATGGAGTAAGCTGTGATCACTGAGGGGGCATAACATCAGTTAGTAAGTATGAGGTACGAAATAAGTTATGATACTTAATTACAGACTGATGGATTAAGAGTTGTTTGTGTACTATTGTAATTGGGGTATGTCATATATGTCTCTATGCCTTTAAGAGGGGTTGGAAGTAGGTGGAGTTCTGGGTGGAGAACAGGTCCTATAAATGTAATGGTATTTGGAGTGGGGGTGGTTAGGGAATTGAGTTATGAAGGGGAGCAAAGAAGACAGCCACACTGCACCAGCAGGAGGTTATCAGTGTAGGTGAACTCAGTGTGAAGAAGACAGAATCTGCGAGTTATCATACAGATATCTTGCATTAGAAATTACTTCTGCCTTTAAAATGTATTTATGCACATTGAGCTCTTGTGCCAGAATAACCTCAGATAACCTTGATCCCAGAAATGCAACAGATGAGGAGAAACAGGGTGGTACACTAATTTAAAGAAGATGGTCAGGGATTTTATTGGTTTGGACTCAAATGTCACTGTTTAATTTCTTCAAGACTTTTAGGTTTCTAATACCAAAATGGGAATAGACCCCATTCCTAAGTCAAAGTATAATTAAAGTTCATGAAATTAGTATTGCTTCAGTCTTTAATGTTAGCCAAAAGTGCTTTTTGCAGCACCTGCAACGTGGCCAGAACTGACTCCTTCTGCAATTCATACGGAGTTACATGCATCAGTAGCATACCTGAATAAGACTGTAAATACATTTTTTTATGAGATCCATTACTCCTACTACTACTGGAACTGTCTGGATATCCTTCTTCCACATTGCCCTCATTTCTGCTTGCAAATCCTTGTATTTTATGACTTTGTGCCTCTCTGTACATAAGACATTGTAATCACTAGATGTAGCAATTTCAATGATCAATGCTACTTTTGTCTTCTTTGCATGGATTGCTATATCTAGTTTTCTCGCATCTGTTTTTGAACTGTTGGTAATGATTGATCCCATGTGAGATAAACTTCATCATTCTCTAAAATGCTTTGTGGCTCATGTTTCCAATACTTCTCAGCTACTTCAGTATTGTAAGGTTTGCACAATCCCCATCGCAACAGTCTTGCCACATTATTATGCCTTTCAGTATACAAACCCTCTGCCATTAGTGTATCACACTCAGCAACAAGATGTGCAACTGCTTCCAGTTCTGTTTTACATAACCTGCATTTGTCTGTTACTCCCACATGTTCAATGGACTTTGTAAACCAACTTGCATGCAGTCCAGTATCCTGAGTCACCAATATTAGCCTTTTATCTTTTGATTTAAATTCACGTCTCCCTAAACATTCCTGCATCAGATCCCGATTGACATGAGGTTGTTCCAAAAGTTTTCTACACTTGCAACTATATTTATGCCTTTTCCACACTTCTTACCTTCTCATCTGATCCTTCTCCTTACATTCTTTTTTTTTTTTGGCACATTCAGTTGCTGACTGATTTTTGTCTTCTTCTGGTTTGCTTTCTATTCCTGCTTGACACAGATATACTTCTGCTAAACTACACAGGGAAGTCATCTTAGACATGTTCTTTTCATATTTCAAAACTTTCACTGCATTTGGATCTGATGAGGTCAGCAGATATGCATGCAGTACTACAAAGGTATATCTATACATGTAACCAATTTTGAGAAGGCCAATACCTCCTTCAGAATGAGAAATATATAATCTTGGTATACACTGATTTTTATATATCATTTGATAGGTGTGAAGCATTTTTCTTATTTTCCTGTCCAACCGATCCTATACCTTTTGGGAACAGTCAATTACCCTAAAACTGTAAGTTAGAACAGGAAGAGTAAACTGGTTTACAGTTTGGACTTTGTTCCAAGATGGCAGGGCTTTTTTCAGTACTAATTTAAGTCTTTTAAAATATTCTTTACTGAGTTTTGTTTGCATTTGTTTATGTTTTATTGTTGACCCTTCATTAATTCCCAAATATTTATACACTCCCTCCTGCTCAAGTTCCTTTACATCACATTCCTGTTCCAGACTGATATTTTTGCCATGCTGTAGCTTTCCTGCTTTAAATGTTACTTTTCCATATTTATTGAGACTGTCAATCTCCTCTCCTGTCCAGCTGGTGAATCTGGGAATCATGAGGCAATGTTATAACTGCCTCATGTACACAGACAACCCTCTCCTCCTCCCACATAACACAAATAGTTGCGAGAGATGCAGCTATTTAGCCAAACTGGAGGCTGAGCTCTCTCAACTCAGGACTGGCAAGACCAGACAGGAGGAGAAGGCAACTACACACACCACAAAACCAGCCTCACATAATGCTACCACACCACTGAATCAAACACATAAACACACAAAGACATACTCGGAGGCTCTGAGTAAAAAATTACCTAAACAGCAGAGGCCTCCAAAGCAGACACCCAAACAACTGCTACCTCAAGACACCCCACAAGCAACACATAAACCACAAAATCAGTGTGCAAAGCAGTCACAGCCCTTAAGGCCAAATACAACACCAAACATACTTGTCATAGGTGACTCCATAGTCAGACACACTGGCGTCCCACTCACCAGGCTGAACAAGGAGAGGGTCACAGTAAGCTGCCTATCGGGCGCTAGAATCCGCCACATAACACAAGCACTGGGGTCACTCCACGGCAAGTACAAATATGACACAGTCATTGTCCATGCTGGTGTGAGCGACCTGAGGCACCTCCCTGGACTACATGAAAAGAGACATAGAGGAGCTCTCTGATTATGTAGCCCAGGCAGGTATGACCCTGACCCTGAGCAGTATCCTTCCTTCACCAAGAATAATGCCACAATATAGAGACAAGATGATCAGCTTTAACAATTGGCTTAATGTCTGGTGTCATTCAAAGGGGATCCAGTGTCTGTCAGCCTGGGATGACATGCTTGACAAGCCACGCTGCTTCGCAAGGGATGGCTTGCACCTGTCACCCCTGGGATTCTGGATATTGGCTAAGGCTCTTGCCACCCCCATAGTGTCTTTTTTAGGCAAGGCTCAAATTCTAAACCTACCACCCTAGAAAACAAAAATGGGAAGAAACTGAGGGTAATGCTGCTCAATGCCAGAAGTCTAAATCTCAAAATGCACGCACTTGAGGCCCTTCTCAGTATGGAGAACATCGATGTCTGTGCTGTAACTGAAACCTGGTTCAAGGCTCCTGAGAGCACCCAGGGACTATTAGGTTTTACCTCATATCATGCTTTCTGGCCCCAAAACCCGGACCACACCACAAAAGGAGGGGGTGTATCCATATTCATAAAGGATACCCACACCTCCAGGTTGGTGGCAACGCACAAAGCTTTGGAAACCATCCAGGTGCAACTAACCATAGGCAAATCTGCTCTACAAATTGTAGCATGCTATAGGCCACCCTCTCAAACTCAGGAACCCCACACAGCCTTCCTGAAGACACTGGAGGGAATAAATGTATCTCCAAACACCATCATATTGGGTGACTTCAACTACCCGAATATAGACTGGGAACATTACTCAAGCCCTAACTTTCTAGCCCAACGGTTCCTGGAGTTCATAAATTCAAATGCCATGGAACAGCTAGTCACTGTTCCCACGAGAGGAGAAAATATACTAGATCTCATTATCACAAACATGGGGACAAAATGCTCCACACCGGAAGTATATCCCTCATTGGTGAGATCTGATCATAAACTAATCTCACTGGAAATCCACATCCCGCCCCCACCCCAAACAAAAAGACCACAGTGAAGAACTTCTCTAAAGCAAACTTCACACCACTCAAGACTGGTGTGGTATCCTTCAAGGCCCCTGAGCCAGTGGAAACCACAACCCAAGCTGCGGAAGCCCTTACAAATGCCTTCTATGAACACCTCCAGGACTGCATGGATCAGGCAATCCCAAATAAAACCAAGACTCTTTCCACAAAGGGCAAACGTCCAGTCTGGTGGACCCCAGCCATTAACAAACTTTACAATAAGAGGAGAAAGCTATTACATGATAGAACAAAATCCATAAAAGGGAAGTCACCCTGATCATTATTAGTAAAAAATACGAGCACTCATAAAATCAACTAAGGCCAATTTTGACAGAAAAATTGCCATGGATTCAAAGGACAATCATAAGGCCTTTTTCAGCTATGTTAGGAACCTGGGTGGAAACTCCCAGATATGCTCAGAATTAGTCCAAAATGATACAAAAATCACTGAACCCACAGACATTGCCAACACACTGGCAGACAGGTTCAGTGCAAACTTCACCCCTAAAGGAGAGATAACTATGGCAGCGGAGTGTAGCCTCGCAGACATCTCAAATGCAGAGGTGAAAGCTGCTCTCTCTAAAGCTAAAACACAGCATCAATGGGACGGATGGTGTCCCCGGCTGTGTGCTACACGAGCTAAATGAGGAATTAAACCAGCACATAGGGCAGCTGTTTAATCTCAGCCTTGCCACAGGATACGTGCCCAAGGAGTGGCGTACGGCAACTGTGGTCCCACTCCACAAAGGCGATGCCTGTACGGTCCCTGGTAATTACTGCCTGTAAGCTTAACAAGTCTAGTCTGCAAAGCTATGCAGAGGATCATAATGGAGCTCATAAACAAAGATATAGGGGACTTGCAGACATTGGACCCGACCCAGTTTGGCTTCGTCAAGGGCAGATCATGCCTTTTGAACTTGGTCGACTTCTTTGAAACAGTCACCAAGGCCATTGATGAGGGAAAGGCAGTCCATACAGCCTACCTTGACCTTGCAAAGGCTTTCAACACAATACCCCACTCGGGTATTGTAGAAAAACTACCAGCTTAAATGTAAACCCATATGTCACAAGATGGGTTGCAAACTGGCTTAAGGACAGAACCCACAGGATTAGAGTTGCTGGCGCTATGTCAGACTCCAAGCCGGTCACAAGTGGTGTCCCACAGGGCTCGGTCCTTGGCCCCCTATTGTTCAGCATCTACTTCTCAGAAGTACAGGCCAACATGGGAGGACTTTGGCTGACAAAGTTTGCAGACGACTGCAAACTGGGCGCCATAGTTGAAAGTGCATCGGACACGGATATCCTTCAGAAGGGACTCACGGAAACAGATAGCTGGTGCCAGAGCCATAGCCTGAAGTTAAACGCCAAAAAATGTATAGTCATACCCTTCGTTAAAAACAAGGTAACCCCAAGCTACCATATAGGTGGCAATCCACTAAGCACAGAAGAGGTTATCAGGGACCTGGGGACCCAGGTTGACAGTGGCCTTTCTTTTGACACTCACGTTGCTAAAGTGGTTAGAAAGACCTTCTACATTGCCCACCTGATCATGAAGGGATTCACATCCAGATCTAGTGAGGTCATTGTTCCTTGTACTCTTCACTTATCAGACCAATGATCGAGTACAATGTCCCATTCGGGATGTATCTCACCCGACATCTGCAGCAATTGGAGAGACCCCAAAAGTTCCTCACCAAAAGAATAAAGGGACTCCAAAATCTGCCATATGCTGCCAGATTGAAGAAACTCCAGCTCTATTCAGTCGCATACCGTCTGCTCAGAGGTGGCGTGCCTGACATACAAGGCCATGTCCAACCCGGAATTAATGGACATGCTCCACCTCAAAAAATCCAAATCCACCAAAACCACTAGAGCAAGCGACTTAAACCTTAGCACGGATATAAATAGGACATGCTGGAGGGATAGATTTATCACTCAGAGACTCCCTATGCTGTGGAATAAAATCCCGGTCCATGTGAGGCAGAGCACCTCGCTGGCTCTGTTCAAGAGAAATCTTGACCTGTGGATGGGAGATCGTAGGTTTACCCCGGGAATCATCTCTGTGTCACTGCTGGACAGAGGCACAATAAACTAATGGGTACAGTATTTTTTCATATAAGGGGTGGCGTAAGCCACAGAACTTTGGGCTAGGCTTATAAATGCCTTAGGGCAGATAGCCTAGTATAAACCTATGAACCTATGAACCTAAATACATTCTTATATCATCTGAGAAAGTTTTGACCACTTCCAGCTCTGCTTTTAGCTCCTCATATGATGAACTATACAATTTTAAATCATTCACAAAAAGAAGATGAGAAGTCTTTACACTTTGGTGTTTTCTGGTAGCCAAATTCTAACTATGATGTAATCTGTTAAGTAGACAGCTTCATGGGTTAAGAGCAAGACAAAAAAGCAACACTGACAAAGAGTCACCCTGGAATATACCTCTTAATTTTTCATCACTGGGATAATGATTTGTCCTGTATCATGGCTTAGCTGCAAAGTGTCTTGACACAGTTTCATGGTCACTGTTATATAATTGATTGATGTAGGGTGTATAGTACACAGCTGTAAGCATTCCTTTATCCATGAATGTCAGATGCTGGCAAATGCTTTTTTATAATCTATCCATTCCATACATGGATTACTCTCCATTTTGCATTTCTCCATTATAACTTTATTCAATAAAAAATCATCTTTTGTTCCATATGACGTTCTTTTTTTACCCTTTTGTTCTACTACTATAACTGAGTTTTTCTCTAAATGACTATAAACTCTGTCTGTATCAATTTCATTGTATAGCTTATACATCATCAGAAGGCAAGTTATTGGTCCATAGCTTTTAGTACAGCTTGCAGCTTCACTCTCAAGGAGGGGCATTGTTTTGCCTGCTGTTAATCAGGTTGGTGTCTGTTCATGGTGCACATATAAGTAGTTTTTGCTCATGGCTAAATCTTCGTGTAAAGATGTTAATACCTTTAGCCAGAAGTTAGATACTGCATCTGGGCCTGGGGTTTCCATCTAGGAGCTTTTCTTAATTTTGTTTCAATTTCTCTGACCATTATGTCATCCCATTTTATATCTTGTACATTTGAACTATTTACCGTTTCTTTTCCTTCTTATATCCACTCGGTATCTTTATTATGTTACACAGAGTCTCCATAGATATTTCTCCAACATATGTCTATTTCTTCTTTTTTGGTGGTGTTTCTATTCCTTTTGCTTTGTTTTCTAATTCTCTATAAAACTTTATTGGATCATCAATGAATTGCTTATTTTGTACTTTTCCTTTATATTTATCTGCATATCTTTAGTTTCATTTGCAATTACATATGATACATTCAGGTCTGTTCTAATACTGTGTGTTGCTTTTATCATGTCTATCTTTATAAATATTTTTGTTGATATGTTCCCTCTTCTATACTGTCCTAACAGTGACATGTGTGGCTTAGTTGCTTTATGTTGCTGTCTTTCGTCTTTTCCCGGTTAGGGGTCGCCACAGCGGAACTCCGGTCAGCTAATGATTGGCAGTAGATTTTCACAAAAACCAAGGTGCCAGCACGACGTTCAACCTTCAACGAAGGTGGGCGTGCCTTCGTTGAAGGTTGAATGTCGAGCTGGCACCTCGGACATACGCATGTCTTTCGAACGTACACCCAACCGCGGGGAGGACATGCAGACTCCACACAGAAGGCACTCCCCGCACTCTAGCCAAGAATCAAACAGGAGAACCTCTTGCTGTGAGGCAACAACGCTACCACTGCACCACCGCGGAAGTGTCTTAGTTGCTTTATAGTTTTCTCTATTTGATAATTTCATGATGGCATTTGATTTCTTCCTTCCTTTCCCTTATTGCCCTGTGTTTATGTGGTAAGACCTTATCTGTTATTAATTTAGCTGTGCAGTAATACTTCCTATTTACTTCTGTTATGTCACGTGAATTGATAATAGTTTTGATTACTGTGTTTATTTGTTTTACCAGACTTCTAACATTTTGGCTCTTATTGACTTTCTGTAATCTATTTCTTTCATTGATCTTAATATGTCTATCCATCTCTATTAAATCAAGCAACTCTTCCCGTAGATCATTTTCTTCTAAACTGAAAGCACATTCTTTGTTCTCCATTTCCTGCAGGCATTTTACAGAAAGTTCCAGAACATCTTCCTGCAACATATTCTCTTCAGCTGCATCCTGCGTCATCTGTTGCTCTTCCATATGAGAACTAACTGACCTATCTCTCCACAACATTGACAGTGACAGAGTTGCCACAGTTTCCTGTTCGTTCCCTTGCTGTGCAACTCCAAATGAACATTTGCACTGGTTTTCTACTGAAGGCTACAGAGTATCTTTATATGGCAACTGATCAGATGTTTCCATTCCACCTGTTTCTCTTTACTTTAGGGACTCACTACTAGAGTTGGATTTTCTACACTAAATGCTTCACTTTGCAGGTAATCCATAACTTTAGTTTCTGTTCCTTCAACTTCTTCATTACTAATCCACTTTTCTACTTTCCTCTGTTTTCTTATTTTTTGTATTGTAAAATCTGAATCTGGATGCCTTTGCCTGTATTTCTCTTCCAATATCTTTGGTGCTGCTTTTTTGTATTGCTTAGTTTTGCTTTCTCCCTTGCATAAGTATTTTATCATATCAAATCTCTTTTTCTTTCCCATTTCCATATTTCTTCTTCAGATGTTTTCCACTCTTGTTCCATCATGCTGTGACATAAACTGTGTTGGACTTTGTACACTAAATCCTTCACTTCACAGGTATTCCATAACTTTAGCTTCTGTTTGTTTAACTTTCACTTTACTAATTTTCTGTTCTACATTCCCACTTTGTGATCTTATTTTTTGTGTTGTGAAATTTTCCATATATCTTTGCCTGTATTTCTCTTCAAATATCTTTGGAGCTGCTTTTTTGTATTAATTGGTTCTCTTTCTTTCCCATGTCCAAGTTTCTTTTTTATGTTTCAAAAATATCTGGGTTTTGTTGTTTATATTTTCGCACTTCCTCAGTCTTTTGTTTTTTCCAGATGGCTCATGGTTTCTTGGTCTATATTATATTTTTCACTAATCTATTGTATTAATGAACATAATTTTGCATTTGAAGCTTTTGATAGCTTTTTTTGTGCAAGTATTTTTCTTTCCTCTGATTTCTCTTTAGACCTTTTTGAATATTTTCTATCTGGAAATTCTGGGCTTCTTATATAATGGTGACATTACATAATTTCCTCAGTAGTTCACTGATCTTTTGCCTGACAGTTTTTGTGTTTTTATGGACTACTACTTCCTTCCACAATGGGGGGGGGGGGGGGGGGCACTGCACTCAAATGTCCTGTAAGGGCTTGTTCATGTTATAAAAAAGAGGGTGCAGTGACAAATCTAAATATGATTAGCTGTGGAGGAGTTCATACTACACCTGATCAGTTGTGTAAACCCCTGGATTACACAATTAACAGCTAAAACGATATTTCTGTTTTTACACATGCTGACAGCTTTTATTTAGAGAAAATCTGTTGCTAAAATTGCTATGCTTCTGGCTCACACTGTGCTAATGGATGGTAATGTGTGTTGTAATTCTGAGAAACACACTCTATACAAAGAGAGAAAAATAAATAAAGACTTTACAGAAGAAGGGTTATAACTGCTGAGTTTAGTAGTTTAGTGTTGCAATTGAAGGACACTTAATGATCAGATGTAAAGGAAGGAGAAAGACAGGCAGACAGATGAATTAACTTAACTAGTTAGCTAACTATACCCTCCAGAAGTGCCTTTGGTGTTTGCTAACAATTACACCAAGAAAACATTTTTGGGAAGAAGTGGTAGGTTCATCAGCTAACTGCCCCGTGCTGCTTGTAGAGATGCTGGATTAGCTTTCTATAACCAGAGTTTTCCTACAAATGTTTCCACACGTCCTGGAAATAGAAGGAATATTCAAAATCTATGACAAAAGTACTCTGTGCATGAATTTTACATACAATGACATCCTAACATCTCCTTATTCAACAAAACTGTATAAAGCCTGTAAAAATGCATTCTACAGTTAGTACACATTTTTACAAGTGTAGTAAGCACTGGTACTATAGATGCACACTTTCCCAATATTGCAGTTATTCTACATTTCAAAAACAACTACACAGCATTGTACCTCTACTAGACAGCCACAGATTTCTGTGCTCTACAATATATACTGACTCAGAAATCCTTGAACATTTTGTGCAAAAGATAATTCATTTGAAATGGAAGTGAAAAATCCATATTCTAACAAATCAGTTAATTTGTGAAACCCTGCTACAATCCATAGATAACCATTTCTTTGGGTTCATATTATATTATCGAACTTCCAAAAGGTCGAACACCAGATGTTCAAACTTGGAAGATCGAAATGTAATAACATTGAAACATCAGAACAGCGAATTTTTTTCCAGGGAAAAAATTTGCTGTTCCGAAAAACACACACACAACACAAGCACACTAAAAACCTTATAAACCTACACTAAACCTTACATACACAACTACCTATGCACTAACCTTAACTCAAACTCTAACCCTAATGTCCGTCACTATTGCACACTTACCTTACCTGTGCCCTAACCCGAAAGTCTGTCACTATCGCACACTTTCCAAAAGAACAACGCTGCAATAAACCAATAAATATGTCCACAAAGCAGCTACACCAGACCGGAATCACCAGGACACGTTTAACTCGCAATAAGGTACTGACCACAAGGCAAAGTAACCACAAGGTTTATTAACGTGCTAAATTATATATCACAAACAGAACACACACGTTTTCGTCAAAAGTAATGACTTCTTCAGATAAAATCCATTAGTCAAACCCCACCTTTAAACAGTATCAACCCATACAGGTTCAATCAATTAATTAGGTAAAACTATCGCACACTTACGTTACCCACTCCCTAATCCTAAAGTCCGTCACTATCGCACACTTACCTTATTATAAAATATATGCACCACTGTTGTCTAGAGGTCCACTCATAAAACAGAAAAAAACAGTCTTATCAGAGCAGTATATGAGTAAGGACCACCACGAACCATATATAATAAAACTGTGAATTTAATAGTAACAAACAGGATAAGCACTTTCACGTACTATCAACGTACGCTTCTTCAGATCTGAAGAAGCGTACGTTGATAGTACGTGAAAGCACTTATCCTGTTTGTTACTATTAAATTCACAGTTTTATTATATATGGTTCGTGGTGGTCCTTACTCATATACTGCTCTGATAACACTTACCTTATCAGTGCCCTAAAGTCCGTCACTATCGTACACTTACCTTACCCGCACCCTAACCCCAATGTCCATCACAATCACACACTTACCTTAACCCGTTCCGTAACTTTCACACCACAGTGGAGAAAATGTCAAAGCCACAGCAAAGTCCAACCGAATTCTTTCCCTGGGAAAGAATTCGGACTTCTGCGGCTTTGACATTTTCACCTTTCGAACTTCCAGGTTCAAACTTCTGGTGTTCAACCTTCTGGAAGTTCGATTAGGTAATAGGAACCCCATTTCTTCATGTCTTAAGTTAGATGCTCAAAGTTTTATTTATGCATCCATAATCAATTTTCCCCATTTCTGCACTTGGGGTTGGGGGTGTCATATCAACAGTAACAGTCATTTAGAGACAATGTTCAGATCATAGGTTAGCTAACCCTTGACACGGTTGTTCTTATGTACCACACAAACACACACACACACACACACACACACACACACACACACACACACACACACACACACACACACATACTTATGGCCAATTTACAGTGTCCAATCCACCTAGTGCTTGTCTTTGGAATGTGAGAGAAAACTGGAACACACAGAGGAAAAACCCAAGTGAATACAGGAAGGACATACAGACTCCACACAGAAAGCACCCCAGCTGAGAAATGAAACAGGGAACCTCTTGCTGTAAGGTGACAATGTTATAATCTTTCATAAAGCTTTAAAATTCAAATAATCCTAGTGCAATGATTCAGTTTTAGTGCCTTTTCTCTGTATGTCACTGCATTTTCTTTTTGGTTCATAGCAGAAAAAAAATAAAAAGAGACGCTTTAATTATATTACAAAAAAATTGCAAAAGTAATATACTATCAAGCAAAGAAATAGCCAGTTACCAAACACAGCTAATACACCTGTTGAAAATCTTTGTACGGACATCATAAACAAAGATATGCTAGGAAATCTTTCCTTATGTAACTATATATATGATAACTGATCTCACAAATAAAATTAAATAATCAAGTTCCATGAAACTTTGTGGTTTCCTCTATAGAGTCAAGGAAAATTGGAATAACTTCTCACCAACTGCATTAAACAAAATGTTAGCATGTGCACCCATTCCTGATTTATAGTAGCAAGCTATAGTGGTACCAGTTCACATGACAGATGTATGTTAGACCCAAACAATATTAGACCCATCAGCTTGTCCATTATTCTATGGGAAATCATGTAAGAAATTATAATGGACCTTACTAAAATGGCACAGCATCCTATTTCTGTTATATATTGAAAAATGTGGGTTTGTTAAGGGAAGAGCTCACCTTCTGAATCTTGTACCATTATCTGAAGTGGTAACAGCGGCACTTGATGAAGGCCTAATGCAGCATATCACTTATCACTTACCTTAACCTTGCTAGAGCGCTGCATACTATTCAACATGAGGGAAGAATTTACAAATGTATCGAATTACATGTAAATCTATACATAATTCAGTATGTAACACTGCTTAAATAATACGACAAAAAAGTCAGGGTTGGAGAGTATCACTTGTGCACCATAGGTCTCTGCACTGGAGCAACTTCTTTTCTTCCAAGACACATGTGGGGAACGGGCTTCAGATAACCAAATATCCAGATGAGTATACATCTTTTGATTGCCAATGAACTTTGATCAACAGAAAATACATTGAACAAGTTCACTGGCAATCAAAAGGAATGTACACAAAATATACTGAACTGAAGTGATCTCAAATGTAAACAAATGTGTTACATTTGCACAAACTTTGCTTACCCCTGGAAATTTAATATACTAACTCCATGGTTGCACAACTGCAGAGAAAGAGGACAACTCCTAACGTATATTATAGTCAAACTGTTCCATTTCAAATGTAATATATTTCAACCATTTAACTATGAAAAGCAATGGCACACAATAAATGCATGCAACGATTAAACCCATGGCATCTACACTGACTACTGTAAAATGGGTAACACGATTACTTCAGTGAAAGATGCCAAGGTTCCCCAAGATTACCAATAAAATAAAATTAATTGTATATAAGGTGCAGTAGTAACTACTTCACCTTTAACATTAGTAAGTATAGCATTGTACAACTTGGCATTAAGGAGATAAATAATTACAAATTAAATGGCCAAATCAAATATAGCACCATGAGACTTGGCAAAAAGGACAAAAATAATGATTACAAAATAAATGGCCAAGTCATAAAAAATGATACCATCATTAAAGAGCTAGAGACAGTAGAAGTCTACAATTTAAAATATAACAAATGTGCATCCGCACTGGACAATAAGCACATGGACACATTGGAAATGGACTGCATGGCAGCCAACTGCAACTCCAGCAATTTCTTGGACTCTGCTGTCATTACACCTGTGAAGGACTTGGAAATCTTTTAGTCAACCCTCTCAGCAAAAGAGTCAGGTGAGCCATGTAGTTCAGCACACATATAGCAAATGTCACTCCAGCATACACTCGCTTCCCTTCTGTCCAAAGCCTGAGATTCCCTTTTAGGGGTATGGGCAGAAGAACTTGCCTCAGACTTTTCTTTCTTAATTGCCACCACCACCATGACATCATCCAAAGGGGATCCCTTAATCCAGTGTTCTCTGTCTCTGGGGAGACTAAAATTTTTATCTGGCTTAAGGGATATCAGTTCTGCCACATCTGGCTCCTTCCAAGCCCACTGGGACACGAGGTCAGCTAAAACATCCACAGGGGAGACCACCCATGATGTAGATGGGCCAGACCCAAATGTCTTGAGGAACACTGACTCCTACTGGGAATGGGAGTTAGTGGAAGCAACCTCTCACAACCTCCCTGCTGTCTGAGTAATTCAAGGAGATCTTTGATGAAGATGTCTTCCAAGGGAGATCTTGGGGCCCCTCATCGAGGTCAGTGACGTCTGGGAGCAACTCCTGTGGACAGTCCAAATGCCTCCTTTTGCATTGATGTTTCCAGTGTTCTTCCACAAGATAAGTGTTTGAGGAAGAACTAGAAATATTGGAAGAGCCCAAAGACTTGGTTTGCTTGAGGCCAGTTGGGTCTGGTTGTCCCAAGGTTACAATATGAAGTTGGATTGAAGATCATGAAGTAGCAAGGGTACTGGGCAGATCCAGGTTGGAGCAGAACATGACCCTCTTCCAAATAGGAGAAAATAGTTTTAAGCCCATGAAAGCTGAAGATAGCCCAGAGGAAAGCGTCTTTGTGTCAATAGACCATGACAGAAGATTAACCCATGATGCAAGCTGTCTTGGATGCAAAGCCAACTCAAGAGACGAGTTGTTAAGGTCTCAGTGTCTCAGAATCAACCCCGGAACCCAAATCTATTACCTCCTGAACCAATTGAGATCTGACATTATCAGAACCGAATAAAGTAAAGACACCATTGGAGTAGATGTTGCTAGACTATCAGCCCTAACAGAGGCACCATGCAAGGGGAGGGCTCACCCAGATCCAATGCCACCTACCACAAAGTCAGATCAGAGAAGGAGATACCAAAGGGGAGTGGTTTGGACAAGTTCTGCTACCCCCAGGATGGGTGGGGGGTTGGAAGATTCCCTTTGCTGAATATTGGTCTTCGGGGAGTTCCTCATCATCATATCTACATCAGCTTCAGTGTGGATCCTCGAGGACTGTACCAGTCTAAAAGAAGATGCCACTGAAGATGGTCTAGAGCTATAATGACCATGCCTCTCCAATGGGAGGGTAGGGGATTGAATACATGGAGAGGATGGCTATGGGAAAAAAGCCAGTTCCAAACTGCAGGTGATAGTCAATGACCAAATCTGAACTCAATCCGAGCCCAGTGTTGAAGTAGTTGCAGTCAGGTCTAAGGGTCGAGAAACCATCAGAGTCAGGCCAGAAACTCCCATAGGATACACAGACCTTCCAAGTGATTCCTTATCACTAACAAGTTCTTTATCCTTATCCTTAGGCTTATCCCTCCTATGTTTATGAAGTTCTTAGGTTGAGTGGAGCCAGATAAAGTGGATGGTTCTCCTGTAGTGGCAGGAAGAAGGCCCTTAAGTATTAATTTGGATCACTAGTCCAAAGGGGCCTGAAGTCCAAAGGAAATGTTCAGATCACAATCCTCTTTCAAGCGAGCCACACAAAAGCAAAAAAAAAAAAAAACACACTTGGCATGAGAATCTCAGGTGTGTCTACTTACAAAGCACTTTTTCAATTCGGACACCTTGTTGGACATTCTCCATGGAAAAATCGAAACAAGAATAAACAAATCAACTCCTGACAAAAGGCACAAATGCCACAAAGCACTCACTATCCAATACTACAACAATGTAATATATAACCAAATATCAAAAATCTGGACAGTCAAGAGGTATGGTATATGATGTACACATATACAGCTGTATGTATATGTGTTTTTTAGGTAACTATGTATTAACTTCTAAAAGGGAAGAGAAATGAAAAATGGTGGGAAGCTACCATCTACAACTACAAGATAAAGAAAAATGGAGAGAAACCTGAAATAGGTATGAGAATAGCTAAAGGAGGTACTAAACAGTTGAAAAAAATCATAAAACCCTGATAAGATAGAAAGAAAAAAAATTATCCTTTTTAAAACACTGAAATCAGCACCAAGCATTGGCAAGTGACTTAAAAGAGGCAAATGAGATCTAAAGGACTAGTAGCATGGAGGAGCTTGACTATGAAGCTGAAAGTCTCATCTAAAGTGCCAAACTTGGATACATTTGTATCCGATATGCCCAATTGTTGAGAAGAACAGACATACAATATCAGATCCACTTCTGGCTAGGTCAAAAGTGGGCCCCCACAAGAGTCCTTCTCAATCTTTAGAAGAACCTTGGTTATCATAGGAAAGGGTGGAAAGGCATACATGAACATCCCTGTCGATGGGAATGAAAAGCATGCATCTTCCAGACCTTTGTGCAAGGAGTACTAGAGCAGAATTTCATTAGTTGTCAGCTGTGACTGGAAGCAAACATACTGTATCTATTTGAAGAGTTCCCCATGGTTATATCAACTCCTGGAGACCCGTGAGCATCACTTCCATTCATTGGGGTCTGTCCTGGTCTAGCTCAACCTGTCAGCCACAATGTTCTAATCTGACAGAATGTAGGTAACCTGGAGGGATAGCTCGTATTGTGTTGTTGATTTATAGGCTACCATAGCTAGTCTGAAAAGGGGTTAAGATCTATTTTTTCACCAGTTTCTTTATGTACCACATTGCTGTGGTGTTGTCTGATACTACTAGTAGAGGACCTGGAGCCCAAAGATGATTAGGCTTTTCAGAACTTTTACCAGAACCATCACTTCTTTGCAACATATGTGTTTTAGCATGTCCTGCTTGTTCCATAGACCATGTACCTTCACCCTCCCCATAGAAACAGCTCCCCATGCAAAGTCTAACACATCTGTGGTTACAGACTGAGTACGGGATTGAAGGGAGAACAGGAGATCTGGCTTGAGAGACAACTAGTCTGCTCAGGAAAGTATTCTATTTTTACAAATCCAGTACAGGAATTGGAAAAGATAGCGTGTGCTGTTGTTGAGTTCAAACTGATTTGAGGAATCACTGATTCTTTTCCTCATATGAAATCTGGCTAAAGAAATCACGAGAATTGCACAGACCATGAAAACCAGAATTCTGAGATATTCCATGGCAAATGTTGCAGGTTATTTGGAAAATAAAAATTATTCCTTGTAAAATTCTATTTTGTCCTGACGAAGAAAATGCGTCACATGGAATGTATCCAGAAGACATCAAAAAGCACTATCCTGTGAGAAGGAATGAGCGATTTCTCTATGTTCACCTGAAATCCTAAACTCAGAAAAAATAAAAGGTTATGTACTCACCATAACATTCAATCTGTGTTCTCCATTTTCATTCTTCCTCAACTAATGGTTTCAAATCTGATACTCAGATCTGACTAGGCTGCTTTTTCGAGATCATAGGATCCTAGAACTCTCATGCTCCTCCACTTATCCATAATGCCCCACCAGATCGAGTTTGCTGACCCTAGACATAACAGGCTCAAGACAGATCATAAAAGAAAGGAATCTGGAGCTCAAACAAGGAACAGAGATTCCTACAATACTCTTCAATCTCTCCATTAGGGATTAAAGTAAGGGGGAAGGAGGGTGGGAACAACACTGATGAAACATTATGGTGAGTACATAACTTTTTAATCTGATGCCATTTTCATTCATTCCTCAACTGATGGGACAGAGTCCCAAGCTATCTAAATCCTTGGAGGACTCTAAGGAAGGATATTCCAGAGGACTGCCAAGCCAAAGGCTGTTCTTCCCCTAAAGACCAGATCCAGTTTGCAATGAGCAATAAAGGTATGAGGATTATCCCATGTTGCAGCTTTACAAATATCATCCAAGGAAGTTCTATACAAAAAGGCTGAAGAAGTCACCACAGACCTCATGGAATGGGCTCTTGGAGACTTTGGCAAAGGCAAATCCACTTTCTCATAAACAAAGGTAATGCAATCAGTTAACCATTTGGTTAAAGGAACTTTAGATACTGGTTTGCCTAATTTGGAATTGGAAAAGGAAACAAACAATTGTTCAGATTTTTTTAAAGGTAGAAGCATAATTGTCTGTGTACATCCAACAGATGCAACATATACTTGCCTTTGTTTAAGAAGTTTGGAAAGAAAACTGGGAGATTAATGACCTGATTAATATTTGAATTATAAGCTACTTTTGGTAGAGAAGATGGATTGGTTGGTAAAGATACCTATCCTCGTCAAAAACTAAATAAGGAGGTTTTGAAGACAGAGCTTGGAGTTCAGATACTCTTCTGGCAGATGTAATAGCCACTAAAAATATGGTCTTCCAAGACAAAAATTTAAGGTCAGATTTAGGCAAAAATTCAAAAGGAGGTTGAGTCAAGGTCTGAAGCATGACATTTAAATCCCAAAGAGGGGCAGGATCTTGCAATGGGGGTCTAAGTAAAAAATGTTCCTTTTAGAAAGGCTTTACAAAAGTTTACAGAAAGCTAAGGTAGAGTTATTTACTCCCAGATGAAAGTTGGAAATGGCTGCCAGTTGGACTCTAATAGTTGAGAAACTAGCACCTTCATTGAAAATTGTGGCTAAAAAAATCAAGGACATTTGAAATAGGTGCTGAAAAGGGGTTTAAGTGTTTGCTTAGGGCCCAAAGAACAAATCTTTTCCATTTACTTTTGTAAGTCTTTCTGGTGGAAACTTTATGGGAAGATAATAAAATGTGGCAGACATGGGAGGAGAGCCTGGGCTGTCTAACAATGAATGAAACTGGAGAAACCATGCGGTCAACTTGAAGCCTGGTATGTCCTGGTGAGTCATGCTTGTCGGATGAGACAGAAGTTCTGGAGTTGAATCTAGAATCCAGGGTGGATGTAGAAGATGAGGCCAGAGGAAGGGAAATGAAATCTGATGAGGTCAGTAAGGGGTAATGAGGATAACTGCTCTAGAATTGAGAGGCTTTCTGTACAAACTTGGGAATGAGGGTCAATGGAGGATAAGCGTACTGAAGACCAGGGGGACAACCGTGAAGTACAGCATCTCTCAGTGACTCCCCCAATGGGGATGAGGGCAAAGAACCTGCTGCATTTGTTGTTGAGGAAGAAGCAGATAGGTCACAGCATGGTTGGCCCCACTGATGGAAAATTCTCTCCACCAAGTTGATATTGAGAGACCACTTGTTAGACATCAAGAAGGACCTGGCTAACTTGTCCACAATTGCGATGGATTTCCCCAGAATGTGCATTGCTATTAGAAAGCAATTAGAGGAGATTGCCCACTGCCAAACTCTCATAGCTTCTCAACAAAGTGGATAAGATCTAGTTCCTCCTTGTTTATTAATGCACCAGATTAATTACATATTGTCCATATGAACTGCAATTGTCCTGATTGGGAGACTGCCTTGAAATGCCTGTAATGCTAGGAGGGCAGCTCTCATCTCCTGGACATTGATATGTGTCTTGGACTATTCGGGGGACCATATGCCTTGGACTGCCCTTCCCAAGAAATGCCCCCCATCTAAGCTGAATGGCATTCATGGTCACTGTGGCCTTGGGTTGAGGAAGAACAAAAAGACAGTTTTTGTGGAGCTGATTGGAGTGGATTCACCATAGAAGATCATTTTTGCACACTTGAGTGATTTTCACTGGCATGGATAATGGCTGTCGCAGAATGGACTACTGAGTGGCCGGAGTCCATTGAAGGATTCTCATATGAAACCTGGCAAGTGGTACAAGGGCAATTGCTGCTGCCATAGAACCCATGGTTAGAAGTATCAACCTGGCCTGAAGGAAAGAATTTTGAATTATTTTTTGATCTGAAATTGTATGGTGTGTATTCAAGACAGAGAAAAAGAAGCTATTTGAGTGACTGCATTTAGAGGAGCACCAATGAATTCCAGACTCTGAGTTGGTGTAAGTTCAGAATTGCTATAAACTGATTGATATTCCTATATGGAAGCACAGCTGGAGTAAGCAGTCCCTTGTTTGAATCAGTTGATGCCTGGTTGAAGCAGTCAGGAGCCAGTCATCTAGATAAGGAAATACCCAGAATCCATGCAGTCTCAAATGAGCTGCTATGACTGCCATGCACTTGGTAAATACCTGGGGCTGTTTAAGACCAAAGGGCAATGCTCTGAACTGGTAATGACTCGCTGCCAGCCAGAAGCAAAGGTATCTTCTGAAGCACCTGTTCATTCTGATGTGATAGTACGCATCCTGAAGATCTATTGAGCACATCCAGTCATCATTTTATGCAGAAAAGGCAGAATGGACTGAACTGTGACCCTCCAGAACTTTGTATACTGAACAGACTGGTTTAATTTGCTGAGATCCAAAAACTGGTTTTAGGTCCCATGTATTTTCTGGCACCAAGAAGAATTATGAGTAAGTTCTGGATCCTCTCTGGTCTGGGGGACCTCTTGGATGACTCTTTTTTTCTAGCAGCTATTTGATTTTTAAAACCAGGATAGGTGCCACGAATGTATCCTAGGTAGCGGACTGCCGAATAAAGCGTCAGTACAAAAATAAACTCAAAGAGCACTGCAGTAATAATCCACGCTGTTCTATCTGTTGTTGAGTAAAATCCAATGATTTAATAGTAACCAAACCATAAAAACAAGCACAGCAAATAACGTAAAACGCTCAGAAATGCGTTTTTCGTTCAGTACACTGCCTGAACTTCTTCAGACTTACAACAGTGCTGCAAACATATTCTGCTTAAATACTTTTGTTAATTAATTAGCACAGTACTCAATGGACGTTCAGCCAACCAACCACTTGTAGATTAAATGGGTCAAAAAACAGTCACCAAAGTGGAGATAAATATATAATAAAACACAACAAGAATAGTATTCTTAACAATAGTTAAAAATTAATCTAAAAGTTAAATTATTAAATTATGAGTAAGTTCTGGATCCTCTCTGGTCTGGGGGACCTCTTGGATGACTCTTTTTTTTTTCTAGCAGCTATTTGATTTTGAGAGAAGCTGCTTCCCTCTGATTGGGTGGAACATTGTTGATTCTTTGGAATAGATGGAAAAGGTTGAGAAAACGGTATAATATAATCTCTGGATATTATCCTCTGCAACCGTGAATCTTTTGTGATATCTAGCCAGGCTATCTGGTGCAAGGATTGATTCCTCCACAGACGGACAGTCGGGCCTCCATTCAGGAGAGCTGATAGGGTCTATCTGAGAAAAAATCTCTGAATCCCTGGTTATGCGGACCACCTCTGCCACGAGGACAGTGTCTTCCATTTGAGTTTCCCTTTCTGGCCCTGGGGAAACTATCTCCACATAACCACATAACACCTGGAAAGAAACGTGGGACTTTTAAACCACATCTTCCTGCCACCTCACTGGTTTCTAGAGAAAGTCCTTTGAGGAGTAGCAAAACATATACTTTAGCACACAGGGTCTTTCCCTCTTGTTTGTACCCGTAGAGTGTGTCTTTCACCTTGGAGCCAAAAAGCAAAGATCTGTCAAAGGGTGCATTGACGAAAGAAGAGTTAAATGGTTCCACAAAGTAACACAAGCATATCCAGGCATGTCTCTTAATGGATACGCCTAAACCTGCTGCCCATGAGTTACCTTCCACAGTGTGTGAAATTAACCTCATGGATGAATTAGATATTGATTGGGGGGGGGGGGGGTAACCAGCTGTAAGGAAATTCTATTCCCTTCCTTGGAGAACATGGATCTCAAGAGAGATTTGGTAATCTCCTTGATCAAATCTCTCTGAAGTCTTGTAAAATGTACCAAATAATTCAGTGACCTAAGAATGAAGGTTACTGAAGCAGAGACATACTTCCCAAACCTGTTCTTCACCCTAGACTCCCTGTTAGGAGGATGGACAGAGGAAATCTGTTCAGCTAGTTCCTTTCTCGTAGCTGCCACAACAACCATGGCATCAACTGGCACTCCTTTACTCCAGCATAGACAGTCTTTTGGATGTACAAGGATTTTGCCTGGTCTCTTAGGAACTGGCTTGATGATGTCCAGCTCCTTTCATGCCCACTGAGAGACCAGATCTACAAGCTCATCAGCAAGGGGAGTTAACCAGGAGGTAGATGGGCTAGACCTGAAAGCCTCAAGAAATATTGATTCCTCTTGAGAGGAGTTATCAGCAAATCAACTGCCTCTTTGTTTAAGGAGCTGTAAGACGTCTAAAAAGAGACATCATCAGGTGGTGATCTGTGGGACCCCTCCCCCTCATCAAAATCAGTGTCCTCAGTAAGAAATTCAAGTGGGGAATCTAAATGGCTCCTTTTGCACATTCTCTTCCAAGAGACATCCTCGGTGGGATGCTATAGGGAGGTATCAGAAGAAATAATATACTCCGATGGGTTGGCTGAAGTCTAGATAGGACTGGCTGCCCCAATGGAAAGGATAATCAAGGGTCAGGACACAAAACAAAATGAGACAAAGATGTCTGATCCAAAGAGGGCAAGGGCATAGATAAGACTCTCTTCATTAAGTCAAAAGCAGAGTGCTTAGGAGAAACAGAAACCAACAAATCTGACATAGGAGCCTCTCAGGTCATTAGCCTCTAGTGCTCTGTCAGCACCCCACTTGAGGATGGAGTCAGACCCAAGCTATCTAATGTTGAGGCTTTGAGGGGAAGAGATGGTGCTGACAGTTTTGGAGTCAATTCCAATGCCCCAGATATGGCGCGAATAATGTGACTCTCTGTATCTTCTGGCTTGGAGGTGCTCAATGCCAGTCAACAGGGAGGTCATCGTAGTATAAGAAACCAGAATCTTTGGATCAGAGGAAAATGCCCCCAGGGTTTCGGATCTGACAGCTCCAGAACTGAAGGACAGATTGGAGAAGGAGAAATCGGTGCTGATGAGGCTTGATGAAGGTTCTCAAGACCCGAGATGGGTTGGAGCCAAAAGTACCCCCATTTGTATCTGCATCCTGAGGAACTTATAGGTTCATAGGTTCATAGGTTCATACTAGGCTATCTGCCCTAGGGCATTTATAAGCCTAGCCAGAGTTGTGTGGCTTTCACCACCCCTTAGGTTGAAGAATACTATACTCATTAGTTTGCCGTGCCTCTGTCCAGCAGTGATACAGAGATGATCCCCGGGGTAAACCTACGATCTCCCATCCACTGGTCAAGATTCCTCTTGAACAGAGCCAGAGAGGTGCTCTGTCTCACATGGACCGGGATTCTGTTCCATAGCATAGGGAGTCTCTGGGTGATGAATCTGTCCCTCCAGCACGTCCTATTTATATCCGTGTTGAGGTTTAAGTCTCTTGCTCTTGTGGCTCTGGTGGATTTGGATTTTTTGAGGTGGAGCATGTCCATTAATTCCGGGTTGGACATGGCCTTGTATGTCAGGCACAGGTCACCTCTGAGCAGACGGTATGCGACTGAATAGGTTCATAGGTTCATAGGTTTATACTAGGCTATCTGCCCTAAGGCATTTATAAGCCTAGCTCAAAGTTATGTGGCTTACGCCACCCCTTATGTTAGAAATAATGTGCCCATTAGTTTGTTGTGCCTCTGTCCAGCAGTGACACAGAGATGATTCCCGGGGTAAACCTACGATCTCCCATCCACCGGTCAAGATTTCTCTTGAACAGAGCCAGCAAGGTGCTCTGCCTCACATGGACCAGGATTTTATTCCACAGCATGGGGAGTCTCTGGGTGATAAATCTATCCCTCCAGCACATCCTATTTATATCCGTGCTAAGGTTTAAGTCACTTGCTCTAGTGGTTCTGGTGGATTTGGATTTTTTGAGGTGGAGCATGTCCATTAATTCCGGGCTGGTCATGGCCTTGTATGTCAGGCACAGGTCACCTCTGAGCAGACGGTATGCAACTGAATAGAGTTGGAGTTTCTTCAGTCTGGCAGTATATGACAGGTTTTGGAGTCCCTTTATCCTTTTGGTGAGGAACTTTTGGGGTCTCTCCAATTGCTGCAGGTGTCGGGTGAGATACATCCCAAACGGGGCATTGTACTCGATCATTGGTCTGATAAGTGAAGAGTACAGGGGAACAATGACCTCACTTGATCTGGATGTAAATCCCTTCATGATCAGATGGGCAATGTAGAAGGTCTTTTGAACCACTTTAGCAACGTGAGTGTCAAACGAGAGGCCAGTGTCAACCTGGGTACCCAGGTCCCTGATAACCTCTTCTGTGCTTAGTGGGTTGCCATCTATATGGTAGCTTGGGGTAACCTTGTTTTTCCCGAAGGGTATGACTATACACTTTTTTGCGTTTAACTTCAGGCCATGGCTCTGGCACTAGCTATCAGTTTCCGTGAGACCCCTCTGAAGGATGTCTGTGTCCGATGTACTATCCACTATGGCACCCAGTTTGCAGTCATCCACAAACTTTGTCAGCCATAGTCCTCCTATGTTTGCCTGTACTTCTGAGAAGTAGATGCCGAACAATAGGGGGCCAAGGACTGAGCCCTGTCGGACACCACTTGTAACCGGCTTGGAGTCTGACATGGCTCCAGCAACTCTAACCCTGTGGGTTCTGTCCTTTAGCCAGTTTGCAACCCATCTTGTGACATATGGGTTTACATTTAAGCTGGTAAGTTTCTCTATGTTACCCGAGTGGGGTATTGTGTCGAAAGCTTTTGCAAGGTCAAGGTAGGCTGTATGGACTGCCTTTCCCTCATCAATGGCCTTGGTAACTGTTTTGAAGAAGTCGATCAAGTTCAAAAGGCAAGATCTGCCCTTGACAAAGCCAAACTGGGTTGGGTCCAAGGTCTGCAAGTCCCCTATGTCCTTGTTTATGAGTTCCATTATGATCCTCTCCATAGCTTTGCATACCAGGCTTGTTAAGCGTATGGGGCAGTAATTACCAGGGTCCGCAGAGGCACCGACTTTGTGGAGTGGGACCACAGTTGCCGTACGCCACTCCTTGGGCACATGTCCTGTGGTAAGGCTAAGATTAAACAGCTGCCTTATGTGCGGGTTTAGTTCTTCATTGAGTTCATGTAGCACACAGCCGGGGACACCATCCAGTCCCATTGATGATGTGTTTTTAGCTTTAGAGAGAGCAGCTTTCACCTGCGCATTTGAGATGTCTGGGAGGCTACACTCTGTTGGGATAGTTATCTCTCCTTTTGGGGGGGAGAGGGGGGTGAGGTTTGCGCTGAACCTGTCTGCCAGTATGTTGGCAATGTCTGTGGGTTCAGTGATTTTTGTATCATTTTGGACTAATTCTGAGCATATCCTGGGAGTTTCCACCCAGGTTTCTGACATAGCTGAAGAAGGCCTTATGATTGTCTTTTGAATCTATGGCAATTTTTTTCTCAAAGTTGGCCTTGGATGATTTTATGAGGGATCGTAGTTTCTTGCTAGCACTGATCAAAGATGCCTTCTTTTGGGATTTTGCTCTATCATGTAATAGCTTTCTCCTCTTATTGTAAAGTTTGTTTATGGCTGGGGTCCACCAGACTGGACGTTTGCCCTTGGTGGAAAGAGTCTTGGTTTTATTTGGGATTGCCTGATCCATGCAGTCCTGAAGGTGTTCATAGAAGGCATTTGTAAGGGCTTCCGCAGATTGGGTTGTGGTTTCCATTGGCTCGGGGGCCTTGAAGGATACCACACCTGTCTTGAGTAGTGCAAAGCTTGCTTTAGAGAAGTTCTTCACTGTGGTCTTTTTTGTTTGGGGTGGGGGCGGGATGTGGATTTCTAGTGAGATTAGTTTATGATCTGATCTCACCAAAGAGGGATATACTGCCGGTGTGGAGCATTTTGCCCCCATGTTTGTGATGATGAGATCTAGTATATTTTCTCCTCTTGTGGGGACGGTGACTAGTTGTTCCATGGCATTTGAATTCATGAACTCCAGGAGTTTCTTCAGTCGGGCAGCATATGGCATATTTTTGAGCCCCTTTATCCTTTTGGTGAGGAACTTTTGGGGTCTTTCCAATTGCTGCAGGTGTCGGGTAAGATACATTCCGAATGGGGCATTGTACTCAATCATTGGTCTGATAAGTGAAGAGTACAGGGGAACAATGACCTCCCTTGATCTGGATGTGAATCCCTTCATAATCAGGTGGGCAAAGTAGAAGGTCCTCCTAACCACTTTGGCAATGTGAGTGTCAAAAGAAAGGTTACTGTCAACTTGGGTCCCCAGGTCCCTGATAACCTCTTCTGTGCTTAATGGATTGCCACCTATGTGGTAACTTGGGGTTACCTTGTTTTTACCAAAGGGTATGACTATACATTTTTTGGCGTTTAGCTTAAGGCCATGGCTCTGGCACCAGTTATCCGTTTCTATGAGACCTCTCTGAAGGATATCTGTGTCTGATGGATTTTCAACTATGGCGCCCAGTTTGCAGTCATCTGCAAACTTTGTCAGCCACAATCCTCCTATGTTTGCCTGCACTTCTGAAAAGTAGATGCCGAACAAGAGGGGGCCCAGGACTGAGCCCTGTGGGACACCGCTTGTGACCGGCTTGGAGTCTGACATGGCACCAGCAACTCTAACCCTGTGGGTTCTGTCCTTGAGCCAGTTTGCAACCCATCTTGTGACATATGGTTTTACATTTAAGTTGGTGAGCTTTTCTATGATACCCGAGTGGGGTATTGTGTTGAAAGCGTTTGCAAGGTCAAGGTAGGCTGTGTGAACTGCCTTACCCTCATCAATGGCCTTGGTGACTGTTTCAAAAAAGTCGACCAAGTTCAAGAGGCATGATCTGCCCTTGATAAAGCTGAATTGGGTAGGTTCCTCTTCATCCAATCCACATCCGCTTCAAATAGGCTCCTGAAGGATCGAAGAGAAGGGACCATAAAAGGGGGCCTACAGTGTCTTCTGGGTGACTGCTCAAGGAAGGGAGAAGGTAACCTAGAAGAAACAGGCTCCAATGTCAAATGGGAGTACAGATCCGAGGAAATCTTTCGGTCTGTATCTTCAGATCCAGTAAGGATGGATCTGACTTTTTCAAAATTTTTGTTGGAGGTTCTGACTAGGAGCCAAGGTCGAGGTAGAAGAGTAATGAGGAGACCTTTTACATGTCTCTTTGTCCTTGGAAAATGCATAGATTTCTTAGGGGCTTGAGCCCCAGCAACCGAAGGGGAGGATTTGGTAGGAAGAAGGCCCCTGAGAATAAGACTGTTCTTCCTGTCAATAAGGGGGCGAGAATTAAATCCCACACAAATTTCACAGTCTACAGCAAAGTGCACCTGCCCTAAACAGTAGACACATTCCCTGTGGGCTTCAGAGTTTGGGATTTTGTGCCCACTGGAAACACATTTTCCAAAACCTGAAGGGTTATCCAACATTCTACTGACAAATAGTACTAAGTTACCAAAAAAAAAAAAAAACAAAAGAATGGAAAAGTAAAATAGAAGTTATGTTCTTACCATAACGTTCCATGTTAGTTGTCTTCTTCTCGCCTTCTTCTTGCTGGATGGGTTCGGAGCCGACCTCGGCTCCAACTCGGCCACTGTAAAAGCTCGAGAGTTGGTTCCACCGGCTCGAGGCTCCCCTTATATCCCACAATGCTAGGCGAGAGTTACCTCAGATCTCGTTTGTAAGCTAACCCCAGCTTATAACAGTATACCTGTAAAACAGAATCCACCTCTAACAACAGGAAGAAAGAAGGGTGACCTACATCCTGAAACAAGAAATATGCATAATAGCATATGACTAAGAAAGAGGTGGTAGAAAGAGAGGTCACGATCACAACTCCTCTAGGTCTGTCCAGGCCAGGGGGAAGGAGGGTGGGACGCAAGAAGAAGGCGAGAAGAAGACAACTAACATGGAACGTTATGGTAAGAACATAACTTCTATATGTTAAGTTGTCTATCTCGCCTTCATTCTTGCTGGATGGGACTGCGTCCCTAGCACCTTGTCCCGGGTGGCCTAACGGAACAGACTCCTGAGAACAGTGGAACCAAAATTAGCTCTATGCCTAGAAGCTAAATCCAACTTATAATGGGAAATAAAAGTGTGAGGAGTAGCCCAAGTAGCCGCTGCACAAATGGTGTCAATAGGCAGTCTGTCTTGGAAGGCTAGAGAAGTAGCCAAAGCTCTGGTGGAATGGGCTTTAGGTTTATTAGGCAGTGTTTGGTGTCTAATCTCATAAACAAGGGTAATCAGAGATGTTAGCCATCTGGATAATGATACCTTTGAAACTGGAAGTCCCTTTCTGCTTTCCGCATAGGAGACAAACAGCTGATCAGATTTTCTGAATTGTTTCGTCCTGTCCAAGTAGTACCTTAATTGACGATGAACATCCAGGCAGTGTAATTTTTGTTCAGACCTATTTGAATACTCTGGGAAAAGACAGGAGGTCAATGCTTTGGTTTAGATTTGATGTTGAAACCACCTTAGGCAAAAAAGGACGGGTTAGTTCGTAAGGAAACTCTGTCCTTATGGAACAGAAGATAAGGAGAACGACAACTGAGTGCTTGAAGTTCTGAAATTCTTCTAGCTGATGTGATAGCCACCAGAAAGAGAGTTTTCCATGATAATAATTTCAAGGAACATGAAGCTGCAGGTTCGAAAGGAGAAAGAATCAAAGAAGCAAGAACTAAATTTAGGTCCCAAGGAGAAGGAGGATTTCTTATAGGAGGTCTGAGAAGAAAAACTCCTTTCAAAAAGGCTTTGCAAAGTTTGTGGGACATTAGGGCAGATTCAGAAATGCCCACATGAAAATTAGAAATAGCTGCCAATTGAACCTTAAGAGTAGATGGAGATGAACCTGCATGGAAGAGTTCAGCTAGAAAATCAAGGACTAGTTGGATGGAGGAGGTGAAAGGATCTATGTCCTTTCCTTGTGCCCAATATGAGAAGCGTTTCCACTTACTCAAATAAATCTTTCGAGTGGAAGATTTATGGGAAGCTATCAATATATCTCTAACCGAGTGAGATAAATGAGGAAGCCTGGCTACGGTTGGAACTGGAGGAACCAAGCAGTGAGGTTCAGAGAGGGGAGGGAGCGATGAAACTGACCCGATTGGTGGATCAAAAGATCTGGAACTAGGTCCAGACTCCACGGTCGCTCCAAGAGAAAACGATGTAGAAAGGGGAACCACACTTGTCGAGGCCAGTAAGGAGCAATGAGGATCAATGAGGCCTTCTGTGCGATAGCTTTCTGTATTACTTGAGAGATCAGAGGGAAAGGAGGAAATGCATACAGAAGTCCCCGGGGCCAAACTTGGACTAGAGCGTCCCTGCTGGGTTGGCCTGGTAAAGGGAATAGAGTGAAGTATTCTCTGCACTTGCTGTTTTGGGGAGTAGCAAAAAGATCGCAGCAAGGCTGACCCCACTTGAGAAATATCTCTCACTACAGAGTCTTTCAGAGACCACTCGTGAGGCATGAGTATAGCTCTGCTCAACTTGGCCGCAATGTGATTGGACTTCCCGGGCATGTGCGTTGCTAAGAGAAAACGCTGAGAAGAAACCGCCCAGTGCCACAGTCTGAGTGCTTCTCGACACAGGGGTATGATCTGGTTCCACCTTGTTTGTTGATGTACCACACTACAGACATATTGTCTGTCTGGATTGCAATCGTTCCTAAGGGAAGAGAGTCTTGAAGGGCTTGCAACGCTAAAAGCACTGCTCTCATCTCCAGAACATTTATGTGCAAGTGGCATTCGTTTGGTTGCCATGTGCCCTGGACTGTCCTGCCCTGGTGATGCCCCCACCCGATCAGGGAGGCATCCGTTGTCAGAGTAGCAACCGGAGGAGGTGGAACAAATGGTCTTCCCGACAGGAGCTGGGGAAGACATCCACCACATGAGATGCTTTTGCACGCTTGCGTGATCATAATGGTGTGAGACATTGGAAGTTCCTGGTATGACCATTGAGAAAAAGCATCCACTGAAGGATCCGCATGTGGTATCTGGCCAATGGGAGGAGAGGTATGGCGCTGCCATGATTCCCAACACCTTTAGAACTAACCTGGCTTTGGCTCTGTTGTTGTTGAGAAGAAGTGACACCAATTTGTGAATGTCTGATATCCTTTGGTTCGTTAGCGTTGCAGACATGTTTATAGTATCTAAATTTGGCGCTATGTAGGTAATAGTACGACAAGGCAACAAAACAGACTTTTCGCAATTTATTGAAATACCCAGTTTTTGACAAACGCGAAAAGTATAATCTCTGGCCATCAAAAGGAGATGCTTGGTGGGAGCTGTGAGAAGCCAGTCGTCCAAATATGGAAACACCTGGAATCCTTGTCGTCTCAGGTGAGAAGCTACCACTGCCATGCATTTGGTAAACACCCGGGGGGCAGTGGTGAGACCAAAGGGCAGGGCCCTGAACTGAAAATGACTGGTTCCCAGCCTGAAGCGGAGGAATCTTCTGAGCGTCTGTTCATTTTATGTGATAGTACGCATCCCGAAGGTCTATAGAGCACATCCAGTTTCCTTTGCCCAAAAGGGGAAGAATGGATTGCAGCGTGACCATCCGAAATCTTGTTTTCTTGACTGATTTGTTCAAGACACTGAGATCCAAAATCGGTCTCCAGTCCCCTGTTTTCTTTGGAACTAAAAAGAACCTTGAGTAGATTCCGGATCCTTGTTGGTCTGCTGGCACTGACTGAATTGCTCTTTTGCAAGCAGTTTTGAAATTTCCAAAGCTGCTATATCCCTTTGAGCGGTGGAACATCTGGAAGGGATTTTTGACTGATTTGGAAAACGAAGAAAGGGGATAGAATAGCCTTCGAAATGATGGACTGTACCCATTTGTCTTGAGTCAGGGATAGCCAGGCTTCTGGGTACAGTGACAATCTTCCCCGACTGCCTCCGAAGATGGGCAGTCGGGCAACACCTCAGGGATGCTGAAAGGGCTTGTCAGGAAAGGCTTCCGATTGCCCTGGTTCTGCGGACCCCCTGCCCCTAGGCGGCGTCTACCATTGTTATTCCCACCTCTGCATTTGGTAGGAAAACGACTCTGTGCGCCAGGCGAAGTCCCTTGAGATTGTTTACGGAACCACATCTTCCCACCCTTCTGGCCTTTGGGGTAAGGCCTAGAAGGAGTCGAAAAACGGACTCCGACGGCAGAAAGGGTCTTGCCATCAGTCTCGCACCTAGTCAGGGTTTCTTTCACTTGAGGACCAAAGAGAGATGATCCATCAAAAGGGGAGTTCGTGAAAGACGCCTTGAAAGGTTCCGCAAAGTTGCATAGCCGCATCCAGGCGTGCCTACGTAAGGCTACCCCTGTCCCTGCGGCTCTGCTCGCTCCATCGGCCGCATAAGAGAGGAGGCATGGAGGAGTTGGATATGGAATTAAGGGTAGCCAGCTGCGTGTTCATTTTCTCTTGGAAACCCGCAGCTGTAGGGTCCTTTAACATTTCACTCGCTTCCTTGATCAAGTCCCTTTGAAGACGAGTGAAATGGCACAGGTAATTCAGCGAACGCATGGTAAATGTCGCTGAGGAGAACATCCGCTTCCACCTATCCATGGACCTAGATTCCTTGTTAGGTGGATGGACAGGCACTGAAGGATCAGCCAGTTCCTTCTTTGTGGCGGCAGCTACCACCATAGCATCCACAGAAAACTCCTTTTGATAAAAATTGCTTGTCTGATGGAGCTGTGATGAATTTGGAGGGTCTCCTGGGAGTGGGGTCCACTGAATCAGGAGCCGTCCATGCCTTCTTAGCAACCACCTGCATGAGGGGGTCGAAGGGGGACACCCAGGAGGTGGAAGGACGAGAGCCAAACGCCTCAAGATACACAGATTCGTCCTCCGAAGGGTTGAGGGCTGGCCAATTTCCCCTCTGTTTCAGGATCTCCAGAATGTCTGCAAATGAGACATCTTCAGAAGGGGAACGGGGGGAACCCTCAGAATCATCCAGATCTGTGTCCGACGTGATAGACTCAGGTGAGTCAATGTGCTTCCTCTTGCACTTCCTCTTCCGAGGAGGCTCTTCTGCCAAATCAGGAGAGGCCTCGGAAGAGGATGAAATCCCCAAAGGGGCTCCTGAGGAGCTGGCTCTCTGCGGTCCGGGATGAGGGAGTGAGTCGACTTACCCTGAGGCAGCATAGAGGGAGGGGCTGACGGAGCCGACTGTGGAGTAGAGCCAGGCTCTAACACACTCCGCATGACCTCGAATGCACCCCTGTCAGGCAGAGCCAGAGGTCCCCGCTCCGAGGAGCTAAGGACCCCCCTCGGCACTGACAGTGATGGCTCCGAGGTCGATGTCGGAGCTGAACTCACCAGCCGAAGCACCGAGAGGGAGAGGGGTCGGACAAGGGTCCGATGCCACTCACCCCTCGAGCCGACGAGGAAGTCCGGCCGAGATTCCTCCAAGGAAGAAAACGGAGCCGACGACGGTGCCAAGACAATTGTCTCGGCTCCGGAGTGACCACAGTCTCAGTTTCGACACGACGCGGCTCGAACTCAAAAGAGTCGAAGGAGGAAAGAGTTGATGGACCGGGGCAGGCACCGACTGATGAGTCGGGCTCTGAAGCATCTGGGCTAGTGCCTCGGACTTAAGTAGTCGACTCACCACCCTCTGAAGGTCATGATCGGAAAGCCTCGATGACCTAGAGGAATGAGACCTTTGGCTCCGTTCAGACAGCAGGGGAGATCCTGGAGCCGAATGAACGGAGCCAAGAGAAGGTGACCTAGACCTCTTTCTGGTTGTCGGCTCCGAAGATCTTGTCGGAGCCGACACGGGTACCTCGATAACCTCGGCTCCGGCAGGAACCGAGGAAGCCACAAAAACTGTGGACTGAGTCTTATCGGCTCCAGCCGGAGCCGATAAAGGCAAAGGTTGAACAACCTGAGGTCTCGGCTCAGAAGCCGGAGCCGAAGACCTCGATGCCTTAGAGGGCTTCCCTGTTGAAACTGACAGGGAATCCTCTGGCTTCAACAAGCCTCTCAGAATCAACTTGTTTTTTCTTTCCTGCAGGACCCTGGGGCTGAAGCCATGGCACACAGCACAGGAGTCCTGCAGGTGCAAAGGCCCCAGACAATAGACACAAGAAGTGTGAGCGTCTGTCAGAGACATTTTCTGACAGCACGCATCACACTTCTTGAATCCGGAGACCTTTGCTTCTTTTGACATTTCCCTAACTGACAGGTGTACACTAACACACACCCAAACACACAGTTATACCCTGTCAGCAAAAATTAGTAATACTAAAAATAATA
Organism: Protopterus annectens; assembly: GCF_019279795.1. Taxonomy (NCBI): domain Eukaryota; kingdom Metazoa; phylum Chordata; order Ceratodontiformes; family Protopteridae; genus Protopterus; species Protopterus annectens. The sequence goes on along the minus strand of NC_056731.1, from coordinate 1,569,378,540 downwards.
ATAATTTTAGCCAAAATACTAATACTTAAGTACAAAAAGTTAAAGCAACTACACAAACACTCCCTAGGGAAGGGAAGGCCAAAGGCCCAAAGGAAGAACCAACGGTTCTTTTAGTAAGAAAACGGGGAAAAATAGGGTCGGGGAAAAAGTCTCAATGTTCTACACTAATCTAGGAAGAAATAAGTTAAAAAGGGGGAAAAAAGAGTAACTTCTTGAAGAAAAAGCTAACACTCACCAGGAACCGGTAGAAGCAACCAACCTCGAAGCTGTAGCGGCAAACGAGATCTGAGGTAACTCTCGCCTAGCATTGTGGGATATAAGGGGAGCCTCGAGCCGGTGGAACCAACTCTCGAGCTTTTACAGTGGCCGAGTCGGAGCCGAGGTCGGCTCCGAACCCATCCAGCAAGAATGAAGGCGAGATAGACAACTTAACATTATATGTTTATATATATATATATATATATATATATATATATATATATATATATATATATATATATATATATATATATATATACACACACACACACACACACACACACACACATATATATATATATATATATATATATATATATTTATATTCACACACACGCACGCACACACACACACACACACACACACACACACACACATATATATATATATATATATATATATATATATATTATATACACATGTATAGGAAGGATTTTTTTTTGTAGGTGAGAAAGTGAAAGGGGAAAAGGAAAAGACTACCAACATTGGTATTAAAGAGTACTCAAAGAGTACAAGAAAGGAGACATTTAAGAAGAAGAAGAAGAAAGGAAATAAAAGGGTACAAGTGAGGTATTATAAAAAAAGGAATAGTTTCATAGTTTGGTACTAGGCTATCTGCCCTGGGGCATTTATAAGCCTAGCCATAGTGATGCGGCTTTCGCCACCCCATGTAATGGTACAAAAGTGTACAGAATAGATTTAGAATACTGTGTCTCTGTCTAGTAGTGACACAGTGAAGGCCCCCTTACATAATAGAATTAGTTTACTGTGCCTCTGTCTAGTAGTGACACAGAGATGACCCCTGGGGTAAACCTACGATCTCCCATCCACTCGTCAAGATTTCTCTTGAAGAGAGTCAGTGAGGGGCTCTGCCTAACATGAACTGGGATTCTGTTCCAGAGTATGGGAAGCCTCTGAGTTATGAATCTGTCCCTCCAGCATGTCCTATTCATGTTTGTGCTGAGGTTCAAATCTTTAGCTCTTGTGGTTCTGATGGATTTGGATTTTTTGAGGTGGAGCATGTCCATCAATTCCTGATTGGACATGGCCTTGTATGTCAGGCACAGACCACCTCTGAGTAGGTGGTATGCTACTGAATAGAGTTGGAGTTTCTTTAGTCTGGCAGCATATGACATATGTTGGAGACCCTTGATCCTCTTGGTGAGGTACTTTTGGGGTCTCTCTAGCTGTTGCAAGTGCCGGGTGAGGTACATACCAAATGGGGCATTGTACTCAATCATGGGCCTGATAAGGGAGGAGTACAGGGGCACAATGACCTCCTTTGATCTGGATGTGAATCCCTTCATGATAAGGTGAGCAAGGTAGAAAGTCTTTCTAACCACTTTGGCAATGTGGGTGTCAAATGAGAGATCACTATCGACTTGGGTCCCCAGGTCTCTGATTACTTTTTCCGTACTCAGTGGGTTTCCGCCTATGTGATAATTTGTGGGCACTTTGTTTTTCCCAAAGGGGATGACTATACATTTTTTTGGCATTTAGTTTAAGGCCATGACTCCGGCATCAGTTGTCCGTTTCAGTGAGGCCATTCTGTAGGATGTATGTGTCAGCTGGTGTATCGACTATGGCGCCTAGTTTGCAGTCATCTGCGAACTTTGTCAGCCACAACCCTCCCATGTTTGCTTTAACATCTGAGAAATAAATGCCGAACAAGAGGGGTCCCAGGATAGAGCCCTGTGGGACACCACTTGTCACTGGCTTTGAGTCTGACATGGCTGCAGCGATTTTGACTTTATGGGTTATATCCTTTAGCCAGTTTGCCACCCATCTTGTGACATATGGATTTACATTTAAGCTGTTGAGCTTGTCTATGATGCCAGAGTGGGGTATTGTGTCGAAAACTTTAGCCAAGTCCAGGTAGGCTGTATGGACTGCTTTGCCCTCGTCAATGGCTCTAGTGACTGTTTCGAAAAAGTCAACCAGGTTTAAAAGGCAGGATCTGCCTTTTAGAAAGCCGAACTGGGTGGGATCAAGTGTCTGTAAGTCCCCAATGTCTCTGTTTATTAGTTCCATAATGATTCTTTCCATAGCTTTGCAGACCAGGCTGGTTAAGCTTATGGGGCAGTAGTTACCAGGGTCAGTAGAGGTGCCTCCTTTATGGAGTGGGACCACTGTTGCTGTACGCCAGTTTTCAGGTACATATCCTGTAGCAAGGCTAAGGTTAAACAACATTTTTATGTGCGGGTTTAGCTACTCTTGGAGTTCACGTAGCACGCAACCCGGGATACCATCAGGTCCCATTGATGCCGTGTTTTTAGCTTTGCTGAGGGCGGTTCTCACCTGGACATCTGAGATGACAGGGAGGTTACATTAAGCTGGGATAAGTATTTCTTCTTTTGGGGGTGAGGGAGGGGAGAAATTTGCACTGAACCTGTCTGCCAGAATGTTGGCAATATCTGTAGGTTCAGTGTATTTTTTGTCATTGTGAACTAACTCTGAACATATCTGAGGGTTTCCGCCCAGGTTTCTAAAATAGCTGAAGAAGGCCTTGTGGTTATCTTTAGTGTCCATAGCGATTTTTCTCTCAAAGTTGGCCTTGGATGTTTTTATCAGAGAATGTAGCTTTCTACTAGTGCTGATCAGAGATGCCTTCTCTTTATGGGATTTTGCTCTGTCGTGCAGTAGCTTCCTTCTTTTGTTATACAATTTGTTTATGGCTAAGGTCCACCAGACAGGACGCCTGCCCTTGGTGGAAAGGGTCTTGGTTTTATTTGGGATTGCATGATCCATGCATTCTTGGAGATGTCCGTAAAAGCATTTGTGAAGGATTCTGCATTGTGGGATGTGGTTTCCACTGTCTCAGTGGGCTTAAAGGATACCATCTCAGTTTTAAGAAGTGTAAAGTCGGCTTTTAAGAAGTTTTTCACTGTAGTCTTTGTGTCGGGGGTGGAGGTGGGATATGTATATCCAGGGTGATTAGTTTGTGGTCAGATCTCACTAGTGAAGGGTATACTTCCGGTATGGAGCACTTTGTCCCCATGTTTGTGATGATCAGGTCTAGTATATTATCTCCCCTTGTGGGAGAGGTGACTAGCTGTTCCATTGCATTTGAATTTATGAATTCCAGGAACCTTTGGGCTAGGGTGTTTGGGCTAGAATAATGCACCCAGTCTATGTTAGGGTAGTTGAAGTCTCCCAATATGATGGTGTTTGGTGAGACATTCATATCCTCCAATGTTTTCAGGAAGGCTGAGTGGGGTTCCTGAGATTGGGAGGGTGGTCTGTAACATGCTACCAGTTGTATAGCAGTTTTGCCTACGGTTAGTTGCACCTGGATGGTCTCTGATGCTTCATGTGTTGCCACTAATATGGACACTCCCCCTCCCTTTTTGGTTTGGCCCAAGTTTTGGGGCCGAAAAGCATGATACGAGGTATAGCCTGGTAGCGCTGGGGTGCTCTCAGGAGCCTTGAACCAGGTTTCAGTTACTGCACAGACATTGATGTCCTCCATACTGAGGAGTGCTTCGAGAGCCTGCATCTTGAGATTTAGACTTCTGGCATTGAGCAGCATTACCCTTAATTTTTTTCCATTTTTGTTTTCTAAGGAGGTGGGTTTGTCTTTTGAGCCTTGCCTAAAAAAGGCACTATGGGGGAGGCAAGAGCCTTAGCCAATATCCGGAAGCCCAGTGGTGACAGATGCAAGCTGTCCCTTGCGAAGCAGCGTGGCTTGTCCAGCATGTCATCCCAAGCAGACAGACATTGGATCCCCCTAGAATGACACCAGTATTTGAGCCAATTATTAAAGCTGGTCATCTTGTCTTTGTATTGTGGCATCATTCTTGGTGAGGGCAAGATACTGCTCAGGCTCAGGGTCATACCAGCCTGGGCTACATAATCAGAGAGCTCCTCTATGTCTCTTTTCATGTAGTCCAGGGAGGTACGTCTCAGGTCATTCACGCCGGCATGGACAATGATGGAGTCATATTTGTACTTGCTTTGGAGTGACCTGAGTGCGTGTGTTATGTGGCGGATCCTAGCTCCCAATAAGCAGCTCACCGTTACCCTCTCCTTGTTCAGCCTGGTAAGCGGAACATCAGTGTGTCTGACTATAGAGTCACCTATTACTAGTGTATCAGGCATGGTGTTTGGCCTTAAGGGCTGTGATTGTTTGACACACTGATTTATTGAAGTATGTGATGCATGTGTTATGTTTTGAGGTGGTGGATTTTTGGGTGTCTGCTTTGGGAGCCTCTGTTGTTTTGGTAAGTTTTTTGTTAGAGCCTCCGAGTATGTCTTTGTGTTTTTATGTGTTTGGTTTGCAGTTGTGGTAGGTCTATGTGGGACTGGGTTTGGTGTGTGTGTGTGGTTGCCTTCTCCTCCTGTCTGGTCTTGCCAGTCCTGAGTTGAGAGAGGTCAGCCTCCAGTTTGGCTATATAGTTGCATCTCTCACATGTATTTGAGTAGAATATATTCAAGATAATAAGGAAAAACTACATTCAACCACAAATATGGAAACGACTAATGAGAAGCTTTCGAGAGTTTTTAATCCACATCTTTTCGCAATGGTGGCAAACAAGACCTGAGGTATGTTAGTTTGGTGAGGCATTATGGGAAAGGGGAAGTGCTTGAGAGTTCTAGGATCCTACAATATGGAAGGAACAGCCAAGTCGGATCCAAGTATTGGATCCAAACCATTCAGGTGAGGAGTCAATGAAAATGACAACATCAGATATGTTCTTTACCCAATCCAGAGATACTTGACATCTTGTAAAAGAATCTGCAAAAATAAGGTAATCTTATAATTATGGAAAAATGTGAATGCCCTGCATATTACACTTGCCAGGCATTTTAAAAACAATCTTGGATCTGAAGACTAGCCAAAGGGTGAAGCAGAAAATAAAATGTTAATCAGACACAGAAACAGTAAAAAGAAAATCTGAAATCTTTGAGAATTGGAATGTGATAATAATAAAAAATATTTTAAATCCACAGTTACTAGAAAACAGATGTGGAATGAAGAGTATTACACATTGTGGGAAAAGCATTTTGAATTTTAATGTGGAGATTTAGAAAATAAATGTCTATGACAGAACTCAAAGTTCTTTGGCACCAGAAAGATTCTTGAATGAAATACTTCCCCTATTTGATCTGGGGCAACAGGTTCAATAACTCCCTCCTGAGATAGGATTTGATCTAGAAAAGGAGGAAACAGGGAGGTTTGATTGGGTAGGTGCAGGTGAATTCCTAGACAAGTAGGATGGTAGTCTCACTGTAGTTATAGTAATTTTCAATGATTCTAAGAATCCAGTTGTCTGAAGTTAGCTGTTGCCACAGACAGGAGTGAAGACCTACACTTTGTGAAAGCTTTACTGGTGTGCCAGGTTGGTGAGGGGGAAAACATACAGTGGTAGATAGTCAGCCTACTCTATAGATTGTCCTTGGTTCTGGGAGGATCCTCCCTTCTTTCTTGAACCTCCATGTCATTGTTTTCTGAAATGCTGTTTGCCTGAGCTTTGCTAAGATTGTTTATGTTGTACTTTGCAAAAGGAACCTGAACTGTAAGGAAAGTTTTTATTGCATTTTAGCATGGAGCGTTGAAAAATCTGAATAGTCTCCTGAACTAACTTTCTCTTTCCATCAAATCTTGTCAAGACTTCAGCAGAGGAAGAGCCAAACACCTCTTCATCTGGGGGGAGGGGGAGAGGGCATTCAAAAGCTCAGAGATTTGACATCCCCTAGTAGATCTGGGAACACAGCCAGGTAAACTTTTTCGTCACTGACCCAGTGGCAGCAGTTATGGACAATTCTAGTGATTGTTAGAAAGTGTATAACAAGAAAATGGACGTCCACCACCTCTGCAACTATGGAAGATTTTCTGACCCTCCTTGAAGAAGTGATTTTCAGAGAAACCAAAATGAAAGAAGTGAGAATAAATCCGAGAAATTTTGTTAATAATCCTTGGATAAAGGTTTCTTTTCTCACTGAAACTTTTTGTAAAGACTCAATGCTTTCTGAATTATATGATGTTTATTATGTAAACTTTTTGCTATTGTTTTATAATTTATCAATGGTGGGCCTCTGTAAATAGTGTATATAGTTGTAGTGTGTCTTTTTCATTGTTCTCTTATGTTGTAAAATTGTATGCATGATGTTAATATTGTTGTTAACATTATCATTTTCTTACTTCAATAAAAATATTTAATTGCAAAAAAGGTATCAGCTCTGTCACAGGAACATTTTAAAGAGTGTTTGGTTACCTGTGACACAGAAGAAATTAAAAAATTCAGAATATCTTAGTCCTGAAGAAAGAAACTTGGCAATTAACTTTCTCTTATTGTCAAAAGAAGCCAAAAGAAACTTAGATGTGTAACTCTGCCAATCAACTACTCTGAAGGCTAGGGTGGGAGGAGTGCAAACTTTCTTCCCAAATGTATCAAAGGTTTTCCCATCTTTATCAGAAGCAAAGAGCTTAGCAGCCAAAATGTTTGATAGAGGATAGTTTTGACAGAGAAATCACTGCAGGATCTGATCTGGGGTTCAAAAAAGACGTGTGAGTCTGGGGAATAGGGTTACCACCTGTCCCACTTTGCGAGGGACAGTCCCTCTTTGGGCGGTTGTGTCCTGACCAAAAATATTAAAAATGGCAAATGTCCTGAGATTGTAGGACATAATTATGTCCCATATTTTATGTAATAGTTGCATAAAATAGTTATTTCTGTATTTAAAATACCTACATGTTACAAGAAACAGGATAAGCAACTAAAATGCTACAAGAATAAGCTTTTATTTAGGCAAAAAGGTAACATTCTATCCTTTGTACTGACCGTGGGTTTGTGTCGGCCTGTAAAATCTGATGTGTGTCCTGAAAATGTCCCACAATGGCCATTTGAAAAGGTGGCAACCCTACTGGGGAACCTTATATAATTTATGAGACTTCCTGGGGGTGGGTGGCTGGTTGATAGGCAAACTGCTGGCTGCAAAGAAAGCATCTGCTGATGTTGTCAAAACAGGAGGAACAGATACAGGTTTGAGGAAACTCCACCCGTAATAAGTCATATTTTTTGCTGGGATTATGGTGTTTCTTTTTGCACCCATTGAAACAGAGTAAAGTTGTGTAAGTAAACTTACCATAAAAGTAGATGTTTGAATGACTTGCTGCTGCAGAAGCCTTGGCTATATTGGTTATATCCTTCTAAAGCTTCAGGACACCTTTCATGCACCCGAACCACTAGTCAGCTTGAGCTGAGATGACTTAAAAGACAGGTTTTGGGACCAAGTGCTTCAGAGCTTTCTTGCCAGCAAAGACAGAGAGAGGCTAAGCCCTGAAAAGACAATGCCAGGAACAACAAAAAATAAATATCCACACCATGGCAAAAAACAACACATCAAAAAACAAGGGGATGGAGGAAGGGAGCAGCTACTGCAGCAGTGATCATATGAACATCTACTGTTATGGTTAAGTTCACTTACACAACTGTACTATGTTCATCATTTTGATCACTGTTGCAGTAGCTTTAGCTATATGGGTAGATTACTTTAGTTGACTGCAGCTGGGAGGTGAAAGGTGACGGATCCAGGAGCCCCTGGAGAATGGCCCTTGAAAAGCCTAATCTAGACCTAGAGAAGGAATCACACTTGTAATGCCTTCTAACAATATGTATAGAGGACTAAGTTGCTGCTTCAAGAATACTTCTAGAATCCAACCCTTTCCAGATGAAGTCAAGGCCCTGGTAGAAGTTTTGGCACAGGTTGTGCTTTCTTCTTACCTTCACAAGAAATGAACAAATGATCTGAAGATCTGAAAGATTCAGTTCTGTCAAGATGGTACCCGAGTTATCTGTGGACATCCAAGGTATGGAGTATCTTTTCTCCCTCATTTTAGGTTCAGGAAAGAAAACAGGGAAATGGATAGCTTGGCTTAAAGTAAACTTGTATACCACTTTAGGCATAAAAGAAGGATTAGTTCTCAAAGAAACCCTGCCTCTATGGAAAATAAGATAGGGCTGACTCACCACAAGAGCCTGCAACTGAGATACTCTTCTTGCAGAGGTCAGAGTAATCAGTACAACAGTTTACCATGTTAAGAACCTCACATCAGCCAGACTGCCTAGTTCACAAGGAGCAAGTGTTATCTTCTGTAACACAAAATTAAGATCTCAAGGAGGGGCCACATGTTTTCTTGGGGGCCTCTTATGCAAAACTCCTTTCAAAAACATTTTATATGATAATTGAAAGAGGGGGATCCATGGGCAGACATGCTGAAATGGCCAACAAAAGAACCTTGACAGAGGTGTAAAAAGGGCCATAGGATGGCAACTCACAAAAATTGTAAAGCCAGAGAAACACAAATCCTGAATGGGTGCTGGTTATGTTTTTCGCACCAACTAAAAACCCTTTCCATTTGCTAATTAGCAGGCTTTCTTGCCTCCATTTGTACTTATTGCACATCCTCAGTAATCAGGTACCTAAAGGAAATTAAGACCCTATCATCCAGGCAGTCAGTTGAAGTTGATTGGGGTAGAGGTGTATCAAACACCCCTGGTCTTGTGTAAGTATATCCATCTGGTTAAAAAGTTTATGATAATTGCCCCTGAACATTTCCAAAAGAAGGAAGAACCACTGTTACCTGGGCCAGAAGGGAGTCATTACAATGATCTTTGGGGACTTCTTCTGAATCTTCAGAAGTACCATAGACATCAGTGGAAAGGGTTGAAAAGCATACAGGAACATTCCTGTCCAAGGAAAGGAAAGGCATCTGTTTTCTAGGCCTTCTTGCATGGAGCCTTGGAGTAGAATCTTGCCAGCTTATTGTTCAGAGAAGAGGTAAAAGGTCTACTTTAGGAACTCCGCATAACTGAATCAAATCTTGGAAGACTCCCTGATCTAGTTTCCATTCATGAGGGTCTGCTCTTGTCCTGCTTAGCTCCTCTACTACATGTTGTTGCTCTAACACAATGTAGAATGCCTGTAGAGTGAGACTGTGTTGTGAAGAATTATCCTACACTAACATGGCTTGTCTGCAAAGAGAGTAAGACTTGGTTCACCCCTACTTGTTGATGTACCACATGACAATGGTATTGTCTCTAACAATTTGATGAGATCTCAGGGCCAAAGATGATTCAGACAGTTGCCATATCACATTTGTATTACTCCCCATAATAGCTCCCCAAGCAAAGTCCAAGGTGTCTGTGGTGACTGACTGCTTTGGAGCAGGGAGGGAGTAGGAGAGACCTAGATTTAAGTAAAAATGCTGTCTCCACCAAGTTATTTATCTTCCAACAAACCCTGCCACTGGGATTTGAAAAGACAAAGGATGTTGGTGCTGGGACCAAAGAGACTTCAGATACCATTGCATCTTTCTCATGTGGAGTCTTGTCGTAGATATCATAAGAATCACAGATGCCACAAGACCCAATATCCTGAGGTGTTTCCTCACAGTGACTGAAGTCTGAGTGGTAAACCTTAGAAATAGATCATGATATAGATCTATCTTTCGTGAGGAAGAAAAGTTCTTTGAACAGAGATGTCTAGCAGATACTGCAACAGCACAATCCTGTGTGAAGGACTCAAAAAGACTTTTAAATGTTCTCTTAGAATGCCAACTTGTGTAAGAGATCTCTGACCCAAGTGAGACATTCCTGATACTTTAAAAAAGACTCTGCAAAAATAAACAAGTTGTCTAAATATGGAAAAAGGTAGACACCCTGTAGTCTGCAATGAGCTATAACTGGAGCAAGACTCTTTGTGAACACTCTTGGTGCAGTGGATGGTCCAAAGCGTTAGGCAGAAAACTGATAATGTGATCCAGCCACACAAAACATTAAAAAATGCCTATAGCTGGTATAAATAGGTATATGATAATAAACTTCTTTTAAATCTAGTGTTACCAGGAAACCTAAATGAGGAAGAAAAGTTAGCTGGTTCTAAAGTGACCAGATTTTGAACTTGGTCACCATCAAAAACAGGATTAGCAAAGAAATATCCAGAACTGGTTTCCAAGCATTTCCTTTCTTTGGTACTATAAACATCCTTTAATAAAAACCTTTCTCAAGCTGGGAAGGAAGAGCTGGTTCTATGACTCCCTGCAACAACCTGTGTTGAAGGACAGGTGGAAATAGAGGAGTCTGGTCTGTTCTGGTAGGTGAGGAATTGCCTACAGGAAAGGAGTGATTTCCTCTCACTGCCATCTGCAATATTGATAAATGATCTTCAGAAGCCATTTGTCTGAAACTATCTGTAGCCAAAGAGAAATGTAAAGATTCAGACTTTCTGGAATGGAAAAGGGACTGCACAGGTGATATGGAGGACAAGTCCCTTAAACAGTGATTCTGACTTGGAATGCCCTTGTTTTTTTTTTTTTGTTTTTTTTTTTTTGGGGGGGGGGGATTCCTGAATTCTTTTTGGAAACCACCCTGCCATTTCTTCTTAAACATCTGTTTACTTGCATTTTGGCGAGACTGATTATTCTGCTTTTTGCTGAAACTGGACGAAGAGTTAGAGAATCTTTTAGAAAATTTAGAAAAGTAGGGCTGAAAAATCTTAGGGATTCCCTAAATCAACTTACCTCTTTCATTACACTTTTTGATCACCTCTGCAGTAGAGGGACTAAAAACTAAATCTCTGTCCAAAGGAGAACTTAAACTCTTACTCTTAACATCATCTGGGAGTTATGAAAATGCAACCAGGCAAACCTCCACAAAACAGTACCAATGGCCATAGCCCTGAAAAAAGTAATAACTGAGTCATACACACACTGCAAATGATGAGTAGTGACTTGTACAACTGAAGAAACTAAATTAACATGGATTTTTGCTCAAAAGAAGAAACTGCAGACAAAACATTCCTTATACTATCACAATTAGTCAGAACAAACTTTAACATTGAGCCTGATAATTCAAAATTCTGAAAATCAAGACTGCAGAAGCATATACTTTTCCCCATACTTAGCAATAACTTTCCCGACCTTATGAGAAAGAGTAGGAAAGGAATTAGCTAAATGCTTAGCAGCAGTAATATAAACAAAAGCTATAGCTGCTGGGTCAGGTTAGGGAAGAAACGTAAAAGACTAATGAACTTTACAGCCTTATCTGCCTTTTTAGGGGCAGCTGGCTGACTATCAGGAAACTCACATGCAGTAACATAAATTTCCTTCACAGCTGACAGAACTGGAGGAATAGCCAGAGTTTCTGCAAATTCCTGTTGTAGCAGCTCGTAGTATTTTCTGAGGGACTGAGAAAACTCAAGTGTTCTGCCACTGAAAACACTGGTAGATTCTGGAAATAGTCTCAGAGAAAGAGAAACCCCCACAAGGAGAAACCTAAACTTAGCTCTCCTCTGGGTTTGAATTATATTTCTTAGCAGAAAAACATGTCTCTGTCCTTGTGTCTTCCTGTTCAGATTCAGAATCTTGAATCCCTTATGGAAAAGAGTGTGCCTCTTTCTTTTACCAGAAACTACTTTACAACAAGGATCAATATCCTGAATCAAACCATGAACTAGATTCAGTAAACTACTCCTGTCTAATGAAATTTGAGGAGGAGGAGATACATGTTTAGTTTTATTTTTGATTTTGTTATTAATAGCAGCAGCAGCTTCCCCCAGGGACAGGCACAACATTCTCACAAAACAGAGAAGCCTTCCCTTTTCCCTCACCCAGGACCAACAAGAGTGTCTCTCCCTTGTCCACTGAGGGGACCACAACAGCCACAGAGATGTGCCTAACTCCCACTCTACAGTGGCTGTAGGTGCTACACCAGCGGTATCTGGGGTAAAGGATGAGTGGTCTGAGGTACAACTAATGGCCACAGCAGAGTTACCCACCTACGGCTGAAGCAAACTGCTAGCCTGCTGTGGTGGGAAAGGTTCTTTGCTTAAATTTTTTGTTTTGTGTCCAAATGATAGACCAACTATGTAACTAGCAGTTTGTTCTATGTTCAAGCCGAAAATGGCACCTGTTTCCTAGGGAAAACAAGCAGCAAAAGCGGCTAAAACTTAAAAGTCTTTAAAAGTTACTTTTTCACATAAAAACACAGCGAAAAACATTTTAAAACACATTGCCAGCCACAAAAAAGTAAAATAAACACAATTTCTCCACAGTAAAAAAGAAGTTATGTTCTTACCATAATGTTCCATCTGTGTTGTTCATCTTCATTCATTCATTACTGATGGGTGTCAGTTCCTTCCTCGGAACCGAGTCGGCCTAGTAACAAGCTCGTGACAGCCAAAAAACTCTCGAGCTAAGCTTTTACCCACAATGCCCTTCTCCCTGTTACCTCAGATCGAGTTTTTCCATTATAAGTAAAGCAGAGGCTGTCTCTGAGCAGAAACCCTAATGCAGGAGTAGGACCCAATTCGATCCACCAGGAGCCACTGGAGAGGGAAGGAGGGTGGGATGTAATGAATGAATGAAGATGAACAACACAGATAGAACATTATGGTAAGAACATAACTTCTTTATCTGATGTTGTTAATCTTCATTCATTCCTTACTGATGGGACAGAGTCCCTAGCTACTTTTAGTCCTGGAAGGTCCTTATGGAAGGATGTTCCTGAGCACCATTGAACCAAAGGATGCTCTTCCCTGGAGGCCAAATCCAATTTGTAATGAGTGATAAAGGTATGAGGGGTAGCCCAAGTTGCAGCTGTACAAATATCATTCAATGAAGCCTTTGCATGAAAAGCAACAGCTACTGACCTGGTAGAATGTGCTCTGACTTTGCTTGGTAGAGAAATTTTATTTTGTTGGTAAATCAAGGATATACAGTTTCTCAGCCATTTGGACAAGGTTATTTTAAGACAGGGTTTCCCAATTTCGGGCATGAATAGGACACAAATAGCTGGCCTGATTTAAGTACTAACTTTGCTCTCTCCAGGAAAAAACTTAACTATCTATGAACATGCAGCAAATGGAGACAGTACTCTCCTTTGTTTGAATAGATGGGAAAAAAGACTGGAAGGTCAGTTGCTAGGTTAATTGTCAAATCTGAGATAACCTTGGGAAGAAAGGAAGGACTGGTCCAGAGTGATCCTCTGTCTTTATGAAATACCATGTAAGGGTGTTTAATACACAAGGCCTGAAGCTCTGAGATGCTTCTGGCTGATGTGACAGCTATCAAAAATAGGGATTTTCCAGGACAGGATCTTAAGATGGTGAACGTGTCAGAGATTGAAGTACTAGTGTCTGAACCAAAAGTAAGTTGCCAATATCATCGTCAGAGAATCCTTTTAGATCTTTAAATTAAAGTACAGTTGTATAAGTAAAATAATAAAAAAAAAACAATAAAAAACGGATCTCAAACACCAGAAATAAAAACTCAGTTTTACTCAAATACACAAGCAAAGTTTTCTGGAATAATACATCTCTCAATGCAAATGGCACAAAATTTAGAAATGGACCGTTAAATATAGCACATTATTTCATTGTCCAATAAGAGCTCAATTCATTTAAACAAGGAACTTAAATTTAATACAGCACTAAATATGAATATTGTAATATATTAAATACATCTAAAGTATATTATGTTGAAAAAACAAATCATGTTAAAAAAGCATAATAGGTGCAACCATTCAGTAACAACAATGGTTACATCTATTATGCTTTTTTAACATGATAGTTTTTTTAACATAATATGCTTTGGATGTATTTAATATATTACAATATTCATATTTAGTGCAGTGATTTTAAATGTAAGTTCTTGTTTAAATGAGTTGAGCTCTTACTGGGCGATGAAATAATGTGCTATATTTAAATCTCCATTTTTTAATTGCGTTCTATTTGCATTAAGAAAGGGATTATTTATTCCCTAAAACTTTGCTTGTGTATTTGAATAAAACTGAGTTTTTATTTCTGGTATTTGAGATCTGTTTTTTATTGTTTTTATCAGTTGTTATATTTAATCCATTGATCTTATTAATTCTTGGTTTTATTCCTTGGAAGTTATTTGTATAAGTTAACTAACCATAAGAGTAGATATTCTAATGGATCATTGTTGTAGCAGCCTAAGCTATGTGAGTGCCTCCCGCCCCCACACAAGCCAGCTTCTAAATGCTCTGGGCACCTTCCAGGCACTCCATCTGACAGGAACTCATGAGGTACTCCATATAAAAGGGAAGTAGACCGTTAAAAGCTTCAGATCATTTTTTTGCTGAGGGAGGAGGCAAAACCTCTGAATACTTCTGCCAGGAAACAAAGAGAACTATAACTATATACCCAAAGGGAAAACTACACTCTGATGGCACACACCAAGAAAAGCAGGGAAGAAGAGTCTGGAGGGAGGGACACTACTGCAATGGTACTCTATTAGAATATCTATTGTTATGGTAAGTTGACTTGCAGAAATGCACTATGTTCTTCATGAATCACTGCTGCAGTAGTCTAAGATATCTGAGTAGATTATCACTGCTTAGATAGGAGTAGGAAAAGAGGGACAAGGCCAATACCTAAGACTCCTGGAGCTCTCAGAATATGGTCCTAGCAAAGCCTGTTACGGATATAGAAAATTAACCCAGTTTATAGTGCTTTATAAAAGTAGGTACTGAGTATCAAGCTGCTGCCTCTAAAATACTTGTATAGTCCATTGCTTTCCAAAAAGCTACAGAAGAAACCAATGCCCTTGTTGAAAGAGCTATAACTCTGCCTGGAAGCATGAGATAACCATCTGGAAATAGTCATCTTTGTCACTAGTTATCCTTTCCTCTTACCTTCTTAAGGCAGAAACCGCTGGTCAGCTTTCTTGTAAGGTCAAATTTTGTCTGAGTGGTATCAGAGCTATTTGTGTACAAGCACAAAATGATGAATCCTTTCTCCCTTGTTCTTTGGTTCAGAAAAGAAGACTGAAAGATTAATACTCCAGCTTAAAGTGAACACTGAAATGAATTTAGGCACAAAGGTAGGGTTTCTTATTAAACAGACTCTATCTTTGTGAAAAATGAGGTAGGGCTAACTCACCATACGTGCTTGTAACTCAGAGGGTCTATATCAGATAGTCAAAGTTCCGTAACTCTGAACACCTAATGGTCGAACCATTAAGTTTGAAGTTACAGAACTTTGACTATGTAAAAAAAATAAAATAAAAACAAAGGCAAAAATAATAAGCCCCCGCTACTTAAATATACCAACTCCAAGATCACACCACACTGAAGTGAATGAAAACCTCCGCTTATGGAGATTTCCATTCAAATGCTGAAACTTTTACAAATTAGAAAGTATGGTCACGACCATATGTGGTTCAAACTTGTAAAGGTTCAACTACATGATAGGAACCCTAACTCAGATACTCTTCTAGAAGATGTCAGAGCAATATATAAAACAGTCTTCAATGTTTTAAGAACCTTATATCAGATCTATATGCATTTGGAAATACGAAGCTGATATAAGTATACAAGCTGATATAAGTATATATTTTTTTGCTCTGTTTCAGTGATATTTACCAATCCTGTGCTCTTAGACTATAGTTGTTAACAGACTTCTTCAATAGCTGTGTTTTTTGTGTTTTGTGAACATATTTCTGGCTTAAGCTCAAAGGTTTCTTTACTTGTGTTCTGTTTCAGTTTCCGTTATTATCTAAGTGTGAAATATTGGTCAGTAGCTCTTTGTGTTTCTATCTGACTACCCCGAGGGTTTAACTTAAGAAAAGCCTTTCATCTTGGTGGTATAAAGGAATTAATTATGTAAGTTTCTACTCTACTGTGCCTTCACCTCTGGCTGGCTACAAGCATTACTGGATCTACAAGCATTTGGAAATATAACGCTGATATAAGTATACAAGCTGATATAAGTGTATGTATTTTTTGTTCTGTTTCAATTATATTTAACAGCTCTGAGCTCTTAGGTTGCAGCTGTTAACAGAATTCTTCAATAGCTGTGCTTTTTGTGTTTTGTGAACATATTTCTGGCTTAACAGGATACACACAAAGCTGCTGAGGATAGGCTCCAGAATCTACAGTAGGCTTAAAGAATACCAAAGAATAATGCTGAGCAGTACTACTTTATTGCAACACATTAGGGCTTTCAGAGAATGCTTCTTCAGGTGTACAAATTAATGCAAGAAACTACACCTTAAATAGCCTAGTAAAATGGTCACATGATACAATAGAATTAGTTTTTAAAAAACATTAAAATCAACTTTAAAATATGCATGACTGTTGTTATTTAAACAAATACACTACATAAAAGCATAAAAATATATACAAATATAAGTATGAAAAATTTAATTATCTGCAGTTATATTTTAATAAACAAAAAGCATAAATTACCTAAATAGAGCCCTTTTACTGAGAACAGGTTTCATGGGCACATGATCATTCAAGCCATGACCATAATTTGCTCTTAGCATCACTATCCATCTAGCCTCTACCTCTTCTGTTCTAGCTCTAATATCACCCACCCTTATGTTCTCATAAGTCCTAGACACAACCATAAACAAGAATTTATGCTGTACCCCCATACTTTGCACATGTTTAGCTAAAGCATTAGTATTGCTCCCTTTGCCAATATGATAATTATGCTCTCTTATTCTATTTTTCAGGGTGCGATCTGTCTTGCCAATGTAAAAACGTTTGCAGACTGTGCAACTAGCTAAGGGTGGGGCTCTATTTTACTGTAATTGTGTCCCTTAGTTTCTTAACCTTGAATTATCTTCTGTTCTTCACTTCCTACTGAATTAAAAAAAGAAAAAAAAACTTTATTCAGCTGCTTTTACTGTTTTTGTGTCTCTTCCTACTCTATTACTTTATTTTCCTTTTACTGCTTGTTTCTTACAGTGTTCAATTGCATTTATTCTGCTGCATTTATTACTGCTTGTTAGTAGCCTGATTGAAAGTGTAATTGTTAATCTAAGTGTCTTAGTTTTGGTTAAAGGACTTGGGCTTCAGGCCAGTTATTTTACATTAAGGAGGTTTGTGGTCTGCACTCTTGTGGAGGGAGAGGGTAGCCTCTGCCCTTCTGAGCTGGGAATTGCTGGGTGACGGCCTATTGTCCTTGTTGTTCTAAGTGTCTTTGTAAGCACTTGGGTTCAAACCAGTTATTTTACATTGGCAGAATTTGTGGTCTAGACTCTTGTAGTGGGAGAGCATAGCCTACACCCTTCTAAGCTGGGAATTGCTGGTTGAACACTCATTGTGTCTGTTATTCTGTAAATGCCTTAGTTCTAGTTTTAATACTTGGGCACCAAACCAGTTACTTTACATTGGAATGGATGTGATCTGGGCTCTTGTAGCAGGAGAGTATAGCCTACACCTTTCTAAGCTGGGAATTGCTGGTTGTAGGCTCAATGTGTCTGTTATTCTGTAAGTGTCTTAGTTCTGGTTTTAGCACTTGCGCTCCAAACCAGTTACTTTATATTGGAAGGGTTGTGGTCTGGGTTCTTGTGGCAGGAGACTAATACCTATACCCTTCTAAGATGGGAATTGCTGGTTGAAGCCTCTTTATGTTTGTTATTCTGAAAGTGTCTTAGTTCTGGTTCTACAAAACCAGTTACTTTACATTGGGAGGGTAGTGGTCTGGATACTTGTAGTGGGAGAGTGTGGCCTACACCCTTCTAAGCTGGGAATTTCTGGTGAAGGCTTATTGTGCCTGCTATTCTAAGTATATTTATTCTTGTTTAAGCACTTGGTCTCCAAAACACTTAATTTACCTTAGGAGGATTTGAGGTCTAAACTATGTAGCGAGAGAGGGTAGCCTACACCCTTCTGGCTGAAAATTGCTGGTTGTGGGCCTATTGTTTCTGTTAGTCTGAAGTGTCTTAGTTATTCTGAAGTGTCTTAGTTCTGGCTTAAGCACTTATGCTCCAAAACCAGTTGTTTTACATCAGGAAAGTTTGTTGTCAAGACTCTTGTGGTGAGAGAGTGTGGCCTACACCCTTGTTTGCTGGGAAATGCTGGTGAATTGCTGCATTATTTAAATTGCCTTCTGTTATTTTATGCACTTTTAATTTCTAGTACTCCTGCATTTTATAGCAGAGGCTAGATTCAGACTCGCTGAATCTAGACTGTTTGGTATCCCTTGAGCACTAAAACCACCTCTTCACTGAAATACTGAAATATCCGAGGCATCCGTTGCTTCCAAACATACTATAAATGCCTGTTTTTGCTCTAATATTGCACTTATAATTTGTATTTGCATTCCACTGTCTGCTTGAATTGTCTGAACTATTTTTTGGTCACATTTTACTGTACACTGTACTAGTGCAGCTGTAGCACTGTCCAGTTCCAAGTTTGCTATTTCTGGGTCTGTTTTGTAATGTCTGAGCATCAACTTCAAGCCACCTTTGTTGGTGAAGGCATTTCTGCACACTTGTGCGAGGGAGTGCTGTCTGGGTCCCATCTAATTGAGGGTGATTGGACTAATGTTCAGAAAGAGAGCATACTTATTGGCTAGTTTGAGTTAAAAGAGTATTTTCTTGTCTTATCTAAGCCCCACAGTTGCACTTGTTTGTGTGTAGTGCTCCATTGTGCATTGATGAGTAGTGGTTACCATTGGTGGTTACTGACACAAATGCTTTGTTTGTTAAATTTTCCCTTAACACTTTACTTGTGGTCCTCCAGAGGTTTCTCATAGCCCTACTCTACTGTCATGTGAAGCACTAAGCCTAGTTTCAGAGGTACCAATACAACTCTCAACCACTAGCCACAACTGTGTGATCTCTTTGCTTGATCATATAAATTTACCTATCACGATGGACGGACAATTTCCCCCAGTTTCTCCAGCCAGCTTGGTCAACATGGGCATCCTGAGGCAGTGTAGCAACTGCCTCATGTCCACTGACAACCTTCTACTCCTAGTACACACAAACACAACATGTGAGAGATGCAACTATATTAAGAACCCTGAATCCATGCTCTGTCACACATCAGTCAGAACATATGACAATGAGTGGGTTGTCAGCATGCACAACTCAACTCCTACTCCACACAAACCCACATCACACATACCTACATATGCAAAGCTCCTCACCAGAAACATACCTAAACACCAGAGACCTCCCAAACACAAGCATGCTACACACAATACTTCCTCTACAGAACACATTACACATAATAGCTCATGCACCAGTGTCTCACCGGTCAAACCCTTAAGGCAAAACACAAAATCAAACATACTAGTCATAGGTGATTCCATCGTGAGACACAATGATGTCTCCTTCACCAGTCTGGATAAGGAAAAGGTCACGGTCAGCTGTCTGTCAGGTGCCAGCATGCCAGCATATGCCATATCACACATGCATTCAAGTCTCTCAACAATAGGTACTGTTATGATTCTGTCATAGTCCATGTTGGTATGAACGACTTGAGATGCACCTCCCTGGACTATATGAAGAGAGACATGACTAAGCTCTCTGACTATGTGTTTCAGGCAGGTATGTCCCTAGCCTTAAGCAACATTTTACCTTCACCTAGGATGATGCCTCAATACAAACAGAAAATGATTGACTTCGATAATTGTCTTAGTTTCTGGTGTCATTCCAAGGGGATCCACTATCTGTCAGCCTGGAATGACATGACTGACAGACCTTAAAGCTTTGCCAGAGATGGCTTCATCTGTCACCTCTAAGATTTCGGCTACTGGCTAAGGGTCTTGCCACCTCCTAGTGCCCTTTTTAGGCAATGTCTCAAGAACAAAATTCCCAATGTAAAAATTCCATCTAAAAACAACATCAAGGTTATGCTGCTAAATGCTATGAGTCTCAACATGAAACTGCACTCACTGGAAGCTGTTTTCACTTTGGATGACACAGACATTTGTGCAGTCATGAAGACCTGATTCAAGACTGTGGAGAGCACCTCAGCCATACCGGGTTACACCTCCTTCCACACGTTCAGACCCCAAACTGAAGGTGCGAAAACTAAAGGAGGTGGGGTATCAATATTCATTAAAGATAAATACACCTCCAGATTGGTTAAACAGTATGATTCCCTGGAGACACTTCAGGTGCAATTAACTGTTGGTAGGACACATATTCAAGTCATTGCCAGTTACAGGACCCCCACCATAAATCAGGACACCCACTCTGCTTATTTGGATCTACTTGAGTCTATCAAGATACATTCAAACACTACGGTTTTGGGCAACTTTAACTACCCATCCATTGACTGGGTAAATTATTCGTGCACAAACGCATTTGCCCAAAGGTTCCTTGACTTCATTAACTCCTATGCAATGGACCAGCTGGTTGACACCCCCCATAAGAGGTGCCAACATCCTGGATCTACTGCTCACCAACATGGAGGACCACTGTAGCACCTCCACTTCACGGGGGCAATAGTTGCCAATCATGAAATAAGGGTAAGAACTTGGATAGGCTTGTAAGGGCCCTAGGGCCATTAGTCTAGTAACATAGTAACTTCTTATGATCCTATGAGCTGGTTCAAATGGACAAAAAGTAAGGTTTTCAAGTAAAAAAACTGAGATCACAGGAAGGAGCCATTTGTCGCTCAGGTCTGCAAGTATACAAGATCCCTTTCAAAAACCTCACAAGACATCTACATCAGCTGGAAAGGCCACAGAAGTACCTCACAAAGAGGATTATTCGGCTCAAACAGATGCCCTACTCTGACCGTCTCAAAAACTCCAGCTTTACTCCGGCGCATATCCAAGGTGATCTCTGCCTAACATACAATGCTATGTCAAACCCAGAGCTGTTGGAGATGCTCCACCTAAAGAAATCCCAATCTCTCCAAGCTACATGCTCTAGGGACATTAACATTGTCACCACAATAAACAGAACATGCTGGAGGGATAGATTCCTGTCCCAGAGACTTCCCATACTCTGGAACAAGCTACCCATCTATATCAAACAAAGCTCCTCATTAGCACTCTTCAAGAAAAATCTTGATTAGTGGGTGGTAAATAGGAAATTCACCCTGGGGATCCGTTCTGTGGCTCTGCTTGACAGGGGCACAGGAAAATCATTTTCTTGGGTGGTGAAAGCCAGGGAACCTTGTTGGCTAGGCTTACTTAGGCCCTTGTGCCGATAGCCTAGTACCTACCTATGAACCTATATGAGCCTCTGGTAACTGCCCTTAGCCAGATTGAAAATAAGAGATAACCACTTCTGCATTGGCCAGAAGGGGGTCACCACCAAAATTTTTGGAAAGTCTTGATGAATCCTTGGAAGAACTCTGGTAGTCAGTGGAAAGGGTGAAAAAGCATACAGAAACATTCTAGTCCAAGGGAATGAGAATGCATCTGTCTTCAAGGCTTGGTTACAAGGAGTCATGAAGCAGAATTTCTTTAGTTATCTACTCTGAAAGAAGGAAAACAGATGTATTTGAGGAATTTCCCACAAGTGGATCAATTCTTGGAAGATCCCAGGATGAAATTTCAATGCATGGAGGACTATGCTGTCCTGGTCTTGCTGAGCTTTTCTGCAATAAGGTTTCCTCAGATGGTATGTATGTAACCTGCACAGTCAGACTGAGCCAAATTGCTATCTCCCAGGCTATTACAGCCAGTCTGCAAAAAGGGTAGGATCTGGTACCCCTTATTTGTCACTGTGGTATTGTTTGTGTATACTAGCACATATTCTGGGAACCAGAGATGATTCAAAGCCTACATAGGTTCATAGATTTGTACTAGCCTAGCTGCACTTCTGGGCCATTTTTAGCCTAGCCAATTTACCTTCTAAAGGTGAAAATCAAACCCCAGTTTCTCTTCCAAATGTGGGAATCAAACCCTGTATCTTATGCCTGTGAGGTAAACACCTTAACCATTATACCACCCCCAACTCCAAATAATGTTTGGCATACTTCTGGATTCAAACCCTTGGTATTATGTAAAAAGCAGTCGACAGACCTCAGCAGACTACACAGGAGCTCAAGGGAAATGATTGTCATATATTTTGAGTCATACGTAAATACTAGGTTAGCTGGCCTTGCAGGTCATTTTAAACCTAGGAAATTTCACTCAAAGGTGGCAGTCAAACCATGTACCTTGTGTCTGTGAGGTAAACATCTTAACCACTATGCAAACCCACATATATATTTTAATGTCTTATCCGGAGGAATACCACTCAGGAGTGAAGCACACTCCAATGTTGCATTGCAGTGTCAGCAATCCATTGATCTGGTGTGGGAATAGAACCCACAGTCTTCTGCACCAAAGCTGAATGTGTTACTTGTTGCACCAATTACACTATGCTAAATGTAGCTTACTTCAATCACTATAGGTGATTACTAGGTGAACAATCCCAGGGGGCTTTTTTACACCTAGTCCTGCTTCTCAAAGGTGAGAATCAAACCTGGCACCTTTTAAACAAGGCCATGTACTATAACCATGTACAGGTATTTAAACATGCAAGTGCAGAATTATCTTGCACATTCGAAAAATTGACAACATAGAGGATTCCAGTTTTGAACCTACACCAGCAAATTATGTCTGCAAAAAAGTCCAGTACCCTACCTGCTTAGCTACATGTGCAATGATAGTCAACATCTCCTTGCAATTTATGTGCTTCAGTCTGTCTACAGGATCCCGCAGAACTTGCAGTCTTACCCCTTATAAAACTCCTCCCCATGCCAGATTTAAAGCATCTGTAGGGACAGATTGGAGGGGGGTCAGATGGGAGAAGGGAGACCTTCATTGTGAACCATCAGGTCTACCCACCGTGCAATATAAAGAAGTTACGTACTCACCATAACGTTTCATCTGAGTAGTTAGACTTCATTTGTCATTAACCTGCGGGATGTCGGATCCAGATCAGATCCGAGACAGCAGTTTCACCAGCATCTGATCCGAGCTCCAAGCTCCTCCTCTTACCCATAATACCCCCCATAGGTTCATAGGCAGATACCAGGCTATCAGCCTGAAGGCATTTATAAGCCTAGCCGGAATGTGTTGGCTTTCACCACCCCCTTAGATTAGTTCCCTGTGCCTCTGTCCAGCAGACCCACTGAAGTGATCCCTGGGGTAAACTTTCTGTTTCCCATCCACTCGTCAAGGTTACTCTTGAAGAGGGTTAGTGAGGTGTTCTGCCTAATGTAGATTGGAATCTTGTTCCAGAGCATGGGAAGTCTCTGGAACAGGAATCTATCCCTCCAGCATGTCCTTATTGTTGTGGTGAGGTTTAGATCCCTGGAGAGTGTGGCTCGAGGGGATATGGTTTTCTTTAGGTGGAGCATGTCCATCAATTCTGGGTTGGACATGGCCTTGTATGTCAGGCAGAGATCACCTATGAATAGGCAGCATGCAACCGAGTACAGCTGGAGTTTCTTCAGTCGAGCTGCATAGGGCATCTGCTTGAGGCCAGTGATCCTCTTGGTGAAGAACTTTGGGTCTATATCACGAAATCGAACTTCTAAAATGTCAAACACCATATGTTTGAATTTGGAAGATTGAATTCGGATAACATCGACACTTCAAAACAGGGAAATAATTTGCTGCTCCGAAAAACACACACATAACACAATCACACCAAACACCTTCAAAACCTACACTAAACCTAACATGCACCACTATCTATGCACTAACCTTAACCCAGCCCTAACCCTAAAGTCCGTCACTACTGCACACTTACCTGACCCGCACCCTAACCCTAAAGTCCGTCACTACCGCACACTTACCTGATCCGCACCCTAACCCTAAAGTCCGTCACTATTTCACACTTACCTGACTCGCGCCCTAACCCTAAAGTCCGTCACTACCTGTTCGTACACTTACCTTGACCCAGTCTGAAAATGCCGAAGCTGCAGAAACGGGCAACTGAATTCTTTCCTTGGGGAAAGAATTTGGGTTTCCGCGGCTTCAACATTCTCAACTTTCGACTTACCAGGTTTGGCCTTCCGGTATTCGGCATTCACAACAATCGATTCTGTGACATAGACCAGGAACTTCTGTGGTCTTTCCAGTTGTTGCAGGTGTCTTGTAAGGTACATCCCAAATGGGGCATTGTACTCTATGATGGGTCTGATGAGTGATGCGTAGAAGGGCCTAATGACCTCTTTTGATCTGGATGCAAACCCTTTTGTGATTAGGTGGGCCACATAGAAGGATTTTCTAACCACTTTGGCAATGTGATTATCAAAGGAGAGATTACTATCTACTTGGGTCCCCAGATCCCTTATTACGTCTTCTGTATTTAGGGGGCTACCACCTATGTGGTAGTTTGTGGGTACTTTGTTTTTTCCAAAGGGGATGACTATGCACTTTCTGGCATTTAACTTGAGACCATGGTTTTGACACCAGGTATCTGTCTCAGTGAGACCCTTTTGGAGGATGTCTGTGTCAGCCGGAAAGTCAATTATAGCCCCTAGTTTGCAATCGTCTGAGAACTTGGTGAGCCACAGTCCTCCTGTGCTTGCCTGTACCTCTGAGAAGTATATGCTGAACAGGAGGGGTCCTAGGACTGAGCCCTGGGGAATGCCACTTGTAACAGGTTTAGAGTCAGACCTAGCTCCTGCGACTCTTACCATTTGGGTTCTGTCCGTGAGCCAGTTGGCAACCCATCTTGTGACACAGGGGTTTATGCTCAGGCTGGTGAGCTTGTCTATAATACCTGAGTGGGGAATAGTGTTGAAGGCCTTGGCGAGGTCTAGGTAGGCTGTGTGGACCACCTTTCCCTCGTCTATAGCCTTGGTAACTGTCTCAAAGAAGTCCACCAGGTTAAGGAGACATGATATGCCCTTAACAAAGCCGAACTGGGTTGGGTCCAGTGTTTGGAGGGTTCCAATGTCTCTGTTAATGAGATCCATGGTGATGTGCTCCATAGTTTTGCAGACCAAGCTAGTCAGGCTTATAGGGCAATAGTTCCTGGGGTCCATTGTGGCTCCACCTTTGTGGAGCAGAATAACCATTGCTGTGCCCACTCTATGGGCATGGAGCCTGTGGAGAGGCTGAGTTTAAACAGTGTGTTTAGGTGAGGGGTTAGTTCATCTTTGAGCTCATGTAGAACGCAGCCTGGGACACCATCCGGTCCCATTGATGCTGTGTTTTTGGCTTTGGAAAGGGCTGTTTTAACCTGAGTGTCTGTGTTTCAGGGGCACTACATTCTTCTGGTATAGTTATGGGCCCTTTTGGGAGTGAGGGGGGGGGTGAAGTCTGCACTGAACCTGTCTGCCAGGATGTTTGCTATATCGGTCGGTTCAGTGTATTTTGTGCCATTCTGCACTAACTCCGAGCAGATCTGAGAATTGCCACTTAGATTCTTGACATAGCTAAAGAATGCCTTGTTGTTATCTTTGGAGTCCATAGTGATTTTTCTTTTGAAGCTAGCCTTGGATGATTTTATGAGGGAACGTAATTTCTTGCTGATACTGATCAGGGATGTCTTCCCTTCTTGGGATTTTACTCTTTTCCATACTAGTTTCCTCCTTCTATTGTATAGCTTGTTTATGGCAGGGGTCCACCAGACTAGTTTCCTTTTCTTGGAGAAGTGAGTCTTGTTTTTTTTTGGGATAGCACAATCCATGCATTCTTGTAGGTGCCCGTAGAGTGCATTAGTAAAGGATTTTGCAGCTTGGACAGCGTTATCCTTTAGCATGGGGGCTTTGAAACTTCCCACCTCGGTCTTAAGTAATGTGAAGTTTGCTTTTGAAAAGTTTTTCATGGTGGTTTCTTTGACCGGGGATGGTGGCGGAATGTGGATATCCAGAGTAGTTAGTTTATGGTCAGATCTAACCAGCGAGGGGTTGACCTCCGGTGTGGAACACCGGTTGCCCATGTTGTGATGACCAGGTCCAATATGTTGTCACCTCTGGTGGGAGTGTTAACCAGTTGATCCAGGGTGTTTAAGTTTATAAATTCTAGAAAATGTTGGGCTAGGAAGTTCGTACTTGAGTAGTTCTCTCAGTTAATGTTTGGATAATTGAAATCACCCAATATCAGGGTGTTTGGTAGGACCTTTATGTTTCCCAGTGTTTCCAGAAATGTGGAGTGGGGGTCCTGGGACATGGTGGGTGATCTGTGGCAAGCTATAATTTGAATAGCAGTTTTGCCCGTTGTTAGTTGCATGTGGATGATCTCTGAAGCATCGTGCTGTTCCACTAACCTGGAGGTGTGGGTATCCTTGATGAATATGGATACTCTCCTGCCTTTTTTATTTCGGTCTGGGTTTTGTGGCCGAAATGTATGGTATGAGTTGTAGCCTGGTAGTGCTGGGGTGCTCTCTGGAGCCTTAAACCAGATTTCTGTTACTGCACATATATCGATTTTCTCCATACTGAGGAGTGCCTCGAGTGCGTGCATTTTGAGGTTTAGACTTCTGGCATTGAGCAGCATTACCCTCAGTTTTTTATTACTTGTGCTATTTACAGCAATGGGTTTGTCTTCTGAGCCTTGCCTAAAAAAGGCACTATTGGGGTGGCAAGAGCCTTGGCCAGTATTTGAAAGCCTAAGGGTGACAGGTGCAAGCCATCTCTAGCAAAGCAGCGTGGCTTGTCGAGCATGTCATCCCAGGCTGACAGACACTGGATCCCCTTTGAATGACACCAGAAGCTTAGCCAATTGTTGAAATTGATAATTTTTTCACTATACCGTGGTATCATTCTTGGTGAGGGCAGGATGCTACTCAGGGTCAGGGTCATACCAGCTATGTGATCAGAGAGTTCCTCCATGTCTCTTTTCATGTAGTCCAGGGAGGTACGACTCACACCAACATGGATAATGACAGAGTCATATTTGTACTTGTTCTGGAGTGACTTGAGTACTTGTGTTATGTGGCGGATCATGGCACCCAACAGGCAACTAACAGTAACTTTCTCCTTGTTCAGCCTAGTGAATGGGACGTTAGTGTGCCTGACTATAGAGTCACCTATTACTAGTGTGTTGGGTATGATATTTTGCCTTAAGGGCTGTGATTGTGTGGCACACTGGTTTTGTGAAGTATGTGTTTCATGGCTTGTGTTGGGAGGGGGAGGTTGCTTGAATTTCTGCTTTGGAGGTCTCTGTTGCTTTTGCAGATTTTTATTTAGAGCCTCCGAGTATGTTTTTGTGTATTTATGTGTGTTTTTTGTCAGTGCTGGTTTCATAGGTCTATGTGAGACTGGTGGTGTGATGCAAGTAATTCCCTTCTCTTCTTGACTGTCTGGTCTATTCTTGGGTTGAGAGAGCTTAGCCTCCAGTCTGGCTGTATAATTGCATCTCTCGCATGTATTAGTGTTTGGTGGAAGGAGGAGAGGGTTGTCTGTGTACATGAGGCAATTGTAACATTGCCTTAAAATGCCCAGATTCACCAGTTGGACTGGAGAGTACACCTGAAACTGCCCTTTGGACATGCCTGGATAGGTACACCGAACTGTTTTACTGATTGGCTGGTAAGGTTGAATAGAGAGCCTAGTCCTTCTCTACAGTATGGGGGGGGGGTCTAGTGCTAAGGTTTATTAGTGCTTGCTATGAGTTTTGGGCAAGTGCAGGGATGAGAAGTGAATGATTTGAGTGCTTAAGTTGAAAGTTTGTCTAGTTCCAAGAGAAAAATTGAACAGTAGACTTTGTGGAGCCGGGAATAGTTATACCCTAGCTAACCGGCGCTGCCCGGCGTACAAAACCACACAAATGCGGGTTTTATAGCAGGGAAATGAAAGAGATAAAAATTAGCCCATAATGGCCAATAAACTACTAATTTCTGGGCTGAAACCACTCCTCCAGGGACAAATAATCTGCTCAAAGCTCCCTCTCTCACAGTGAAAAGAGAAACTTCCTTCTATCCAAGTAAGGTATGGACAAACACAGATGGATTTCTCCTTCCTTCCCTCAGATCGAGTTTGCTATACCCCAAACATGAACCCACCCCTAAAAACCTTCACAAACATGGAAAAACAGGAGAGCCGCAAGGCACCCTCTCCTGTCTGCCAAGACAGAAAGCGCTAACAGAAGGTCAGGGGGAAGGAGGGAGGGAAAGTTGATGACAAATTAAGTCTAACTACACAGATGGAACATTATGGTGAGTACATAACTTCTTTATCTGAAGTAGTTAACTTCATTTGATCATCAACCTGTGGGACAGAGTCCCCAGCTACTAGCAAAATATTTCGGAGCACCACAGAGCCAAAGGATGCTCTTCCTCTGGAAACCATGTCTAATTTATAATGAGAAATAAAAGTATGAGATGAGGACCAAGTAGCCACTGAACAAATATCGTCCAAAGACACTCAAGACCAAAAGGCAGCTGACGTAGTCATGGACCTGATAGAATGGGTATGTATCCTACATGTTTTTATCTTTGCAAACCTGAAGGCTGCATAGGGAAATCCATCTGGCAGCAGTCACTTTAGAAATCAGTTTGCCCAGAAAGGGCGTAGCAAAGGACACAAACAACTGGTCAGACTTGCGATGGGCTTTAGTCCTGTGTAACTAGAATTGTAATTGTCTATGCATGTTTAACAAATGCAATTTATATTCATCCCTGTTCTGAAAATTTGGAAAGAAAACAGGTAAGTTGATTGTTTGATTGATATTTGTCTCCGAAGCCACTTTAGGTAGAAAGGAAGGCTTAGTACGAAGGGAAACCCTGTCTTTATGAAAGATCACATATGAAGGTTTTACAGATAATGCTTGAAGTTCCGATACTCTCCTAGCCGAGGTAATAGCCACTAAAAAGGCTGTCTTCCATGATAAAAAATTTATATCCACAGAAGCAGCAGCCCCAAAGGGTGGAGCAACCAAGGCCTGTAAAACTAAGGTAAGATCCCACAGAGGGGCAGGATCCTTAATCGGGGGTCTTAAAAGAAAGGTACCTTTAATAAATGTTTTGCAAAGTCTGTAGGAAGCTAAGGAAGCCATATTCTCACCTGCATGAAAATTAGAAATGGTTGCCAGTTGAACTTTTACTGTAGATGAGCTGGCACCCTGCTGGAAAATGTATGCCAAAAACTCAAGAACTGCTGGAATAGGAGCTGTGAATGGGTCCAAGTTCCTCTGAGAAGCCCAGATAGAAAAACGCTTCCATTTGCTACGGCAAATTTTTCTGGTGGACAATTTATGAGCTGCCACCAGAATAGACTTAACCGGGGAAGACAAACCAGAGGTCCTAGCAATCAAGGAAACTGGAGCAGCCAAGCCATGAGCTTCAGAGGGATCCCTCGAGGGATGCAAAATGAGATCCGGTATGGAATCCAGAATCCAAGGAGGAACTACAAGATGACACCAAAGACAGGGGAAACCAGATTTGCCGAGGCCACAATGGGGCAATGAGGATAATTCTATTCCCCAACTGTTGAGCCTTCTGTAGAAATTTTGTCATGAGAGGCAAATGGGGATAATCATAAAGAAGACTGGGAGGCCAAGCATGGACCAGAGTGTCCCTGGGGGATTCCCCCTGTGGGGGGATCAGAGTAAAGAACTCGCTGCACTTCGCGTTGGAAGGAGATGCAAAGAGATCGCAGCAAGGTCGACCCCACTCGAGGAAGATCCGCTCCACTACTAAAGGATTCAGAGACCACTCAAAAGGCATTAGAATAGACATGCTCGGCTTGTACGCCAGAATATTGGACTAACCCGGGATGTGCATTGCTACCAGAAAGCACCTGGTGGAGATTGACCATTCCCACAATCTCATGGCCTCACGACAAAGGGGATAGGACCTGGTTCCCCACTGTTTGTATATTGTCTGTCTGAATAGTAATCATCCCCAGAGAAAGAAAGGCATGAAGGCCCTGTAACACTAATAAGCCCGCCCTCATCTCTAGAACATTGATATGAAGTTTGGTCTCATTCGGGGACCACATGCTTTGGACTGTCCTGCCCCCAATCCTAGTTGGGAGGCGTCAGTGGTCACCGTGGCTTGGGGAGGGGTTGCAAGAAACAGCCATCCCTCTATGAGCTCCAGGGAACATATTTACCAGAAGAGAGACCTCCTCCATGTATTGCTTATGTGAACAGGATGTGTCAAAGGCAGATCTAAAAGGGACCATTGGACCACTAGCATCCACTGTAGAATTCTCATATGAAGGCAAGCACAAGGGAGAAGAGTAATGGTGACTGCCATGGAACCCAAGGCTCTCAAAACCGCCTCGGCTGGTGGAAGGTGGGACTGTAGGATCATAGATACATGAAGTCATAGGCTCCAGAATCTTTCTGGAGTTAAAAAGGCCTTGGTTAGAGATGTATTGATTCTCGCTCCTATACAGTCCAAAACCTGAACAGGGTCTAAAGAAGACTTGGCTATGTTGATTGTGATGCCCAGCAAGTCTGACAATTTCAGAAAAAAATCCCTGACTTGACAAAGTAGACACCTGGTGGGAGCGGCGAGGAGCCAATCGTCCAGGTATGGATAGACCTGTATCCCCTGAAGCCCCTGGTGAGCCACTACTACTGCCATGACCTTGGTGAACACACTGGGGGCTGTGGTGAGACTGAAGGGTAGGGCTTGGAATTGATAGCGATTGTCCCCTTGTCCCCTAGTCAAAAGCAGAGGAACCTCCTGGAGTGACTTTTGATATGATAGTACATGTCCTGGAGATCTATGGAGCACATCCAGTCGATCTCCTGCAGGTAAGGCAGGATGGATCCCAGAGTGAACATCTAGAACTTCTCTTTGGCAACAGACAGGTTTAATATAGAAAGGTCCAGAATGGGCCTTAGGTCCCCATCTTCTTTAGCACCAAAAAGAACCTGGAATAGATGCCAGATCCAGACTGATCTCAGGGGACAGGCTGGATAACTCGGTTCCTTAGCAACTTTCCGATTTCTACAGCTGCTGCCTCCCTTTGCATGGGTGGACCATCTCAGAGGTGTTTTGGTGGAATGGGAGGGGTTAGAAGGGGAACTGTATGACCTCTGGATATTATCTACAGCACCCAATGGTCTTATGACACGGACTCCCATGCCATCAGGTGCATCGAGAGATCACCCCCAACTGCCTTCAGAGCAGAACAGTTGGGCAACCCCTCAGGGCTGTTGCACAGGTCTGTCTGAGAATGTTTCTCGAGACCCAAAATTGCTCGGACCCCCCTCCCCCCGCCTCTAGGCCGGCATCTGTCCTGACCCCCTCTGCCTCTGGGGGAAGGTTATTCCCGAGTGTTCAGGGAATACTGAGACTTCCAGAACCACATCTTCTTTTGCCCCTTCTGATTCCTGTAAAAAAGAAGTTATGTCTTACCATAACGTTCCATCTGTGTTGTAGATCTTTTTCATTCATTACTGACAGGACTTCGGTTCTGTCTTCAGAACCAACATGGCCGTTTCCAAGCTTGCACCAGCCAAAAACTCTCAGCTAAGACCTATCCATAATGCCCCTCTTAGTCTCTTTAGATTGAGTTTGCCTATCCCTATATTATACAGATAATAAGAGAGACAGTAGGAGACACTGTCTGAGCAAATACCTTAACCTGGAGATTCTAAAGTCCACCAGGAGTCCAGGCAGGGGGAAGGAGGGCGGGAAGTAATGAATGAATAAAGATCTACAGCACAGATGAAACGTTATGGTAAGACATAACTTCTTTATCTGATGTTGTAAATCTTTATTCATTCCTTACTGATAGGACCAAGTCCCCAGCTATATGAGTCCTGGCCCTAAGGAAGGATATTCCTGAGCACCATAGAACCAAAAGATGCTTGTCCCCTGGAGGCCAAATCCAATTTTGTAATGAGTGATAAGGTCTTGCCCAAGTGGCTGCTGTGCAGATATCATCCATAGAGGCTCTGGAATGAAACGCCACAGAAGCAGTCATCAATATAGTGGAATGAGCCTTTACCCTGGAAGGTAAGGACAGTTTATTCTGATGGTAGATGAAGGTAATGAGGTTTCTAAACCACGAGGATAGAGTTACTTTGGAGACAGGTTTATCCAATCTGAGTCCCGCAAAGGCCACAAACAATTGATCTGTTTTTCTGAAACATTTAGTTCTGTCCAAATAAAAACAAAGTTGCCTATGAACATGAAGGGTGTGCAAAAGATACTCCCGTCTGTTTGAATACTGAAGGAAGAAAACCAGCAGGTCAATAGATTGGTTAATTGAAAATCCAGAAATGACCTTGGGCAAGAAGGAAGGGTCAGTATGTAGGGACACTCTATCCCTGTGGAAATTCAAGTAAGGTCTCTTGACACTCAAGGCCTGCAACTCAGATACTCTTCTCGCTGAAGTAAGTGCTACTAGAAGTAGAGACTTCCAAGATAAAAATGTTATATCACATGAATTAGCAGGTTTGAAAGGAGGGCTTGTTAACGACTGAAGTACCAAAGTCAAGTCCCAAGGTTCTATGGTGGGCTTGACAGGAGGATTAACATGTAATACTCCTTTCAAGAAAGTTTTGCGCAGACGGTGTGACATAACAGAAGAATTATCAAATCCATTAGAAAATTTGCGATAGCTGCTAAATGTACAGTAACTGTCGATGCTGAAGCTCCTGCATATAGAAGAGTAGTCAGGTACTGTAGGATCTTCTGAATAGGTATAGAGAAAGGGTCTATGTCTTGATCTTTGGCCCATGCAGAGAACCTAGCCCACTTACTAGAATAAAATTTCCTGGTGGAAAGTTTGTGTGAAGCCAGAAGAATCTCATGGACAGGAAATGAAATATCAGGCAGCCTGGCAATCATTGGAAGTGGAGGAACCAAGCTGTGAGCTTGAGGCTGCGGAGATTGGTGTGAATCAGTCCCTGAGGGTGAGATAGCAGACCTTGGGAGTGATCCAGGATCCATGGGCTGTGAATCAGATGAGGCCATAGGAAAGGAAACCAGACATGACGGGGCCAATAAGGGGCAATGAGGATCATTTTGCTTCTCAATCTTTGAGCTTTCTGGAGGTATTTCGGGATGAGGGGAAATAGGAGAAAGCCATACAGTAGACCCAGGGGCCAATCATGCATTAGAGCATCCCTCGGTGATTCCCCCTGAGGGGGGATCAGGGCAAAGTAGCTTCTGCATTTGTTGTTTAGGGGGAAAGCAGACAGATCGCAGCAAGGCCTGCCCCAACAGTGGCAAAGATCCGATCCGCTATTACAGGATTAAGGGACCACTCGTGAGGCATCAGGATGTTCCTTCTAAGATTGTCCGCAATAAGGTTGGAACTCCCAGGAATGTGCGTTGCTATAAGAAAGCAGTTGGAAGCTATCGCCCAGTGCCAAATCCTCATGACTTCCCAACACAGGGGGTAAGACCTGGTTCTGCCTTGTTTGTTTATATACCAGACGACTGACATGTTGTCCGATTGAAATACAATGGTCCTAGAAGGGCGGGATGTATGGAACGCTTGCAACGCTAAGAGAACTGCCCTCAATTCCAGGACATTTATGTGCAAATTGGCCTCCATGGGGGACCAGGTGCCTTGGACCATCTTTCCCTGAAAATGCCCCCCCACACACCCTAACAGGGAAGCGTCCATGGTCACCATGGTCTTAAGCTGGGGGAGAGAGAATGGTTGACACCAAAGGTTTGATTCTGGCTTCATCCACCATAGCATTTCTTTCTTGCAAAGTTTTGTAAGGCGTATCATGTGGTCGAGTGGGTGGGTTAAGATTGACCATTGTGATGAAAGGAGCAACTGTAATAGTCTCATGTGCATCCTCGTGCATCCTCGTCAGTGGTACTAGGGTAATGGCTGCTGCCATAGAGCCTAACAGTTGTAGTACAAGGCATGCTGGTACAAGAGTCTGTGGAAGGAGGACTTGGATCTGGATCTGGTTTCTTATTTTTGAAAGCCTGTGAGGAGGGAGGGAAGCTTGACAGGATGTTGTGTTGAAGATCACTCCAATAAATTCCAGTGTTTTTGTTGGGGATATTTGAGATTTGTCCTTGTTGATCATAATCCCCAAGTGGAAAGTAAGGCCTTGAGAGAGGCTGCAGATGAGAAGATTCCTGGTCGTGGCAGTAAGGAGCCAATCTTCTAGATACAGAAATACCTGGAATCCTTGTAGTCGAAGATGACCTACTACAACTGCCATACATTTGGTGAACACTCGGGGGGGGGGGGTCTGTCGAGAGGCCGAATGGCAGTACCATGAACTGGTAGTGATTAGCTCCCAGCCAGAAGCGGACAAATCTCCAGGAGTGCTGGTTCATCTTTATGTGGTAATACATGTCCTGGAGATCTATGGAGCACATCCAGTTGCCCTTCCCTAGAAAAGGGAGAATGGACTGTACCATGACCATCTGGAATTTTTGAGGTTTTATAAATTTGTTCAATAGTCTGAGATCCAGGATTGGTCTCCAGTCCCCTATCTTATTTGCACTAAAAAGAACCTTGAGTAAAACCCAGATCCTCTTTGGTCTGGTGGGACTGGCTGGATGAATCTTTTTCTTAGCAGCTTTTCTATTTATAAGGCTGCTACCTCCCTCTGATTGGGTGTGTTAAAGTCATAAATAAATAACATTAAGAATTTACCTTATATGCCTTTAGTCAGGAACAACACTTCAGGGTGTGCAAACAGAAATTTTATTCTTACAGCGCTGGGAGTTAGTCTTCATAATTCTTGATGAAGCATTCTAACGTTACATACAAAAACTAATTTTATACATTTTCTTATCAAACTGCTCATGCAATTTTCTGACATTATAATGACTGTGTCCTATAGAAAACTTTGCAAATGTCCTCATCCCTCATGATTTTTACCTCAGACTTCACATGAACACCTTCCTATACATGATTCACCTGCTTCCAAGGGGTCTTGTTTCTGACCTTGGATGTTTCAAACCTGCCCTAGCAACAATGCATTCCTAGCCTGGAGGAGTCAGGCTAACAAATTCCTTATTGTAATAACTACATGCCTCACTTCATGCAACATGTACTATTCTCTCTTATTACATACTAAAAGAATGCAGTTTAAAATGAACAGCAAAACTGTGGTTTATGAAGCTGTATTTTTCCTAGCCCTGCATACAAATTATATTTGCTTTTTAACAATCATATTATAACATCATTAATAAACTGAAATTAATATACATTTTAATAAGCTGGTCTTGTCCCATAACAGTTTTCTCCCTCTGACACTACCAGTGTCATACCATACATATAATTATATTTTTATTTTTTTTTAACTTGATAAAATATGCCTCAGCATCATAGTAGTCATCATCATTTTCTGTCAAAATAGAACTGTCATTGATTTGTGCATGCAGTGGCATTTCATGTGCGGGTGAGGTTAAACATTTTGTAATCACAGCCTTTAGAATGGAATGCTAAAATGATTACAAATATAATAAAAAGTACAATGACAATACCCTGGATTATGCAAGTTTCCAGGTTACCAAAATACTGCCCAATCAAGTGTCCAATTTTTGGATGTGCTGTCCAACTCTTTGGCCCTTTGTTCCATGATGTTTGACAGTTTTTTTATGTTCATTATGATAGTCACTAATATATGAACAGCAACAACTCCTTATGAGGGCACATGACCCCCCCCCCTTTTGCAGCAAGCATCTTATCATGTGCCATTCGATTTTGTAACACCACAGTTCTCATTTTAGACATTTCTCGATTTACCATCCTGATGTGATGTGAAGTTTCGTTGGCCACCTCCTGCAGAATATGAGCAAGCATACTGATGTCAAGCATTGTCCTTTGCACTCCATACCCAGGATTAAAGACTGAAAATACTTGCTCTGCCCAGAGGATTGCTCACTTATTTTTCAGTCTACCTGCTAGTGGGTTTTTGAAATGTTGAATAGCAGGAATAAAATAGCCTACAAAGCAACATTCAGACCAGTCTGTAGGCAACCAGGGGTAGGCACGATTACCACAGATGCAGTAACGGTCACTTATCATGCCAATGGCACACCCCCCCGTCATAGCTTTTTAAGTGCAAAGAGTTTAACAAACTTTCATGCCTGGTGTCATTACATTTGCTTTTCCCTACTGCTACAGTCCCATTTCTGGCATAATATGTGTCTCCATGTTGTGTGGTTGCAAGTTGAAGAGACACAACTTTTGAAAAAGTTCTTTTTAAATGACACCTATGATGCAGGGATGGGAATCATGGGAATCCCTGCCTTGGAATGATGAGGTATATGTGAACATATCCAGCAAGAAACTATTTTCTCTCAACCAGTTTATAGAAGGGAACAACAGCAGAAACAAAGCAAAAGTATCACTGGATTCATCATGGACTGCTACTGAAGCTGACCTTCTCACTAGGCAGATGATTTATCTGTCACACCTTGATCTCCCTCTGTTGGCTGCAATGATTTGTCTGGGGTCCCACATGACAGATCTTCTTGCAATGAGACGAATGGATCCACGTTGGTAGTCCTGCACAGCGAACTGCAGTCATTAGCAGGACCTGAAAAGGCCCCTTCCACCTTGGACTGAGGCAGTTTTTCCTCTGGAAATTTTTTTTATGTAGACCCAATCAGCTGGTTGTAGTTGATGACAGGGTTGGTCAGGAGGCTTTGGTAATGCTCCTGTTACTGTTTGAGGATACTGCTGCAAAATTTTGAGGAGTCTCCTACAACAGAGCATCATCTGACAAAGTTAAATCAGTATATTCCACTGGAGGGGTAGCTGGAAGGGCCATGGGTCTTTTCATTAATATCTCATATGCACTCAATTTTCTGGTGGCATTTAGTGAGGCCCTCATACTCATTAATGCTAAGGGAAGGGCTTCGAGCCACTTTAAGTGGGTTTCAGTACAAATCTTCGAAATTTTTATTTTTAAGGGCCCTGTTTACCCTTTCCACTAATCCAGATGACTGGGGATGGTTGGGAGAGTGAAGACTCAACTTAGTATTAAAAGCTTTACATAACTCTTTAAACAGATTATTATTAAAATGAGTTTCCTGGTCACTGTTAACAATGCTGGATATACCAAATTTCAGTATATAATCAGATAACAGTTTTTTAATAACTGTGACTGCATCAGCTTTGCGACATGGGTAAGATTTCATCCATGCTGAGAACATACACACTACCACCAAAATAAATTGTAAATTATTAATCTTAGGCATCTGGATGAAATCCAGCTGTATATTAACAAAAGGTCCCCAGGGTGGAGGTAAACATGCAGATTTGCAGTTGGCATGTTTGCTTATGTTATATTCCAAAGAAATACTCCAATTTTGTACATACTGAAGTATCAAAGAGGAGACATGAGGAGCATACCAACTTTGGGTAATTTGATTAAATAAAGCTGTCTTACCTGTATGGGCCAGTAGATGATATGCCCTTACTAGGTAAGGTAGCAAAGAGGCAGGCGCCACCAGTCAGCTGTCCGGATGTCGCCACATGCCATCAGAGGATTTTCTACATCCATCCTTGAGCCACCTCAGAAGTTCTCCCAGTGATGCTTCAGCTTGAAAGGCTGACAATTTTGCAAAATCAAACACATCATTACTGTTGTAGTTTGTTGCTGTCAACATACAAAAATGTTTACAAAAATTTACTACTGCTTGTTTAGCAGCTTGGTCTACTAAGTTGTTACCTTTTGTAACAATGTTTAACCCCTTTTGATGTGCACAACATTTGATTACAGACAGCTTTTTAGGTAAAAAAGTGCATCTAACAATGATTTTATGTACCATGAATTCTTAATTTGATTTCCTGAAAAGGTTAAAAGTCCTCTCTCTCACCAAAGTTGCCCAAAATCATGTACCACCCCGAAAGCATAGCAGCTGTCTATAAAAATATTGGCCACCTTTTGTCTTTGGCTAACTCACAGGCTTTTTGCAAAACCACTAGCTCAGCTATTTAAGCAGAGTGAACACCCTCTAATCTTTGTTGCAACAATATTGTTTCCTCGGTGCAGACTGCTATTCCCGAGATCAATTCTCCTGTTTGATCTCTTCCACAGGAACCATCCACAAACAGATGCATGTCAGCATTGGGTATAGGAGTGTCCTTTAAATCCTCCCTAGGAGAAAGCAAATAGTTACACACACAATCATGCTCTTTACCATCCTCAGCAGTAGGCAACAGAGATGCAGGATTTAGAACAGCACAGTGGATCACAGAAATAGATGGATCAGAAAGAAGTGTAAGTTCATATCTAGTTAGACGTGCAGTCAAGAGGGGACGAGTTTCATTTTAATAAAGATGATTCAGAGTGAGGGATAACTACTGTAAGATCCTACTCTGAGATATTAAATGACCAAGATAATGTACCTGAGGGATAACTACAGCTGTAATTTTTGTTTTGTTGACACTTTGTGTCCTTTTCCTGCAAGGATAGTCAGAAGATGCAAGGTATCCTGTTAACATTGCTGAAAGGAATTTGGTGATATCAGTAAATCATTTACATATTGTACTAAGACAGACCCACCCGAAAATGTCACATTTTCCAAATCTTTTGTAGAATTTGAGAAAATAATGAAGAAGATTCAGTATATTCTTGTGGTAACAGTGTCCAGGTATACTGATGTCCCTGATAAGCAAATGCAAACAGAAACTGACTGTCAGGGTGAATAGGTAGAGAAAAGAATGTAGAACATTTAAATCTATCACAGAAAGGTAACTAGCTGAAGGTAGTATGCAACTCAGTATTGTTGCTGGATTTGGAACAACAGGAAAAGTAGGTAGTACTGCATTACTTACAGCCCTTAAGTCTTGTACAAATCTATAAGTATCTTTTCCAGGCTTTTTCACTGGAAAAATAGGAGTATTACAAGGCCTTTTAGCTGGTAATATTATTTCTTGCTGTATTAGAGACTGAATTACAGGTTTGATTCCCTGCTCTGCTTCCGGCATTAGTGGATATTTTGGTACTCTGGGGAGTGGTTTTGATGGATTTAATTTTATTTTTACTGGTTTTGCAGATTTTAATATACTGAATTCATTAACATGTTTAACCCATAAATTAGCAGGTACCTGCTGCAGCAGTTTTTAGTTGTCTGTATGCCTTCAAAAAGGCTCCTCCCAGCTTTTGCTAAGAATTGTAACACTTTCCCCACTGATTCTGTGGGAACATCTAGATACACCCCCTCTGGTGTACAGCAAACGGTACCACCCAGCTCACACAGAAGATTCACTGGCGCAGTTGTACTCAAAGAAAAGAATGCCTTTCTTGTCAATTAGACCTAAAGAAATGGGTATAGGTTTTAAAACAGGATATGTAACAGCAGCATTTGTTACACCAACTGCCTTTACTTTGTTCCTATACTGGTATTTAACTGTCTGAAGTAACTTTTAATACATACCTAGTGTTTTTATTTTCCCCAAGAATAGAACTTGCTTTGTATGTATTTCTACTTTAGCATAGGGTCCTTTTTGATTCAGTGGCAGCAAATGGATTAAGATTTATTTTTGTTTTATTACCCTGCCATAGTCAGTACAGTGATTTGCAGCACTTAATAAGGATTTTAAGTCTTTTTTTCTACCAGTCTATAAACACTTCCTTTATTTTATTTTGTACAGGGCTTGCAAACCCGGCTAAATGCAGCTGCAATAGCTGGTTTAACATGCTCATTTGGGTCTGGTATTTTTTAATGTTTATCAAACACTGCTTTAAGATGACTCAAATAATCTGCATAGGCTTTCTCTTTATTTTACCTACATGCCTGACACACTTTTGTAATTTACCAGTGCTATCCTTTTATTTATTAGTGCATTTTCTGTGGGAATAAAATTTATTTTAGCCTTTCCAAGTAACTGTGTTCTTATTTTACTGGAGTAACTTTCCGAAGCATCTGGTTTAAATCTGTCAAAGTAGGGTTGTAATAGTTTTTTTTTTCCTCGATTCCTCCTTAAACCTTCATGGATGTTTTTTTTCTCTTCTTTCAGTTACAAAACATTGAGACATAGTATGCAAATCAGCATTAGCGCCCCCCCCCCCATTTTTTTTAAAAGGTGCCAAAAAAAATCTTCTGCAGAGACAATAGCCTCTTGTCCTAGCCTATCATTTGAGCACTTGTGATGAGCCACAGGAGTGTCAAACACTAGTGCTCCTGCTGGAAAGGTAGAAGCTTGTTGAGAATGATAGGAAGAAGGAAGGAAAAAAACTTTTTAACTGCAGATGTTCTAAAGATGAGAGCTAATAGCAGAACTAAGTTGAGATGTAACAGTACCATGCTGACCTTGTGCTCAAAAAAAAAATGCAGAGGTCTGAGAAACAGAAGAATCTTGTACAGGAGCCACCCGTACTGGTATATATGGGGGTGGGGTGCAGTAGCTACAGGAGGATTATTATCCTCTTATAGACGTTTCTGCTTTTTGGCCATTTTCAGTTTGTTCCAAACCTGCCAAGACAGGATAAAGGAATCCCTTTTTACTGGTCTGTACTTCCTTTTTAACCTCTCTTACTTGTTGAAACAATTTCTTATTGACATCCTGCAACCCTCTTAATGCTGACTCCTTTTCCCTTTTAACTGCTTTACTGTACCAATAATAAAATGCTGTCATTTGAGCCCCACTTACTTTACTTTTTTTTCCAAAATACCTTTCAATGTCAGCAATTTAGTCTTATCATAAGTTCCATTTAATGGAAATACCCCACCAGCACAATTCTTAGTAAGCTGAAACCAGTCATACAGATATTTACAACTTTCCTTCCTATAATTAAAAGTCAAAAAGGAGGAGAAATAGTGCCAAATATACTCCAAACCAAGAAAAACGCACTCAGATAGCCGTAACCCCGATTCACCTTTTATTCAAACAGCACCAAAACAAATAAATAATGCTGAGCACAACCAGTACGTTTTCATCAGTAACTTCATCAGATAAAGCACCAACTGGGTGAGAAGGTGGTGTAATGGTTAAGGTGTTTACCTTACAAACACAAGGGTCAGGGTTTGATTCTCACATTGGGTAATTGGCTAGGCTTTAAATAGCTCACAAGGGCAGTTGGCCTTGCATAAACCTATACCAAACAAATCTAAAATATATACTGCAATAAATTAAATCTAATTACTTCCAGTAAACCTATCTAATGTATACTTTAATTACAAACATTCTGTTGTCCTAATTAAAAACATTAATAATCATATAAATCTCTTTCATATAAAAGGTACATATATGTTGTTGTGTCTTGTGGCTTTTCTCGGTTAGGGGTCGCCACAGCAGAACTCCAGTCCGCTAATGATTGGCAGATAGATTTTTATGTGCCAAGTTACCAGCCCTGACGCACAACCTTCAACTAAGGTGCACCCATTCACGCATGTCTCCACGCAGAAGATGCTCTAGCTGAGAATCGAACTGGACAGCGTCTTATTGTAAGGCGACAACACTACCACAGCACCACCACCGCAGCTAACTAGCTTAAATATATAAAACCTTAATAATATATATATAAATATTTAATACAGAAACATGTAAAAAACTAATAATAAATACTTAATAAAACTTTGTGTGTTCTAGGGTGTTTATGACAATAAATTACTGTATAAAAATACATCCATTTTAAAAAAACTAACATAGTGGTTTTGAATATATTAAAGCTTAGCAGCTCTTAACTTCAAGACAGGGGCCAGGGAGACCAACTCATTTGTACCTGGTCAAGTGTATGCCTCCAGGAAAAGTTGCCAGAATACTTCACTGTATTCTAGCCTGGTCTCCCAAGGCCCTCCTCTCTTGTCAACCTGCACAACATCTAAAACAAAAAAGACAAAGCTAGCCTTTTCACATGTTTGAATGTGCTTAAATAATGCATTTTTATTGTTACATTTCTTAATTTCATACAAGTGTTCATAAATTCTTCTTTTGATACATCTTTCAGTTTTACCTACATAAAATCCTTCACATTCTTTACATATTGCAATGTAGACTAGACCTTTGGATTCACAATTAGAATAAACCTTAACTGCGATTGTCTTATTTCTGCTAGGAAAAAAAATCTCTGAGGCATTAGCTATACATGGGCATTGTGGACAAGAGCCACGTTTGTATGTACCCACTCTCCTATTCACCCTTTTCATACAGCTACCTTTTCAAGGTTTATCAAAAGTAAGATCCAAATCTGACTGGTCCCCAAATCTGTCCCATTCTTCCTTGATTAAATCTTTGATTATATTAGCATCACCACTATAATCTAGTATAAATGTATTGTCAAACATTCTTGTTAAATCATTATTTGAGCTACTAGTCTTTTCCATAGGATCCTCTATACCTAGAATGGGGGAAAATCTATCTTTTCTGTGTGCCAGACCTAACTCAGACATTTTTTTTTATAAGTGCATCAGGGTAACCCCTTTCTAGAAACATGTCCTTTAAAACATCACTTTCCTATAAAAAGTCACAATCCTCTGAGGTCATCCTACTTGCCCTCACATACTGTCCTTTCACTATACCCTTTTTTTGAAAATAGGGGTATGCACTCTTACAGTGCAAGAGGGAGTTGCAATAGGTGTCCTTCCTATATATCTTATCAAAAAATATATTGACATCCAAATAGTCTATATGTCCATGACCTATTTTGTATGTAAATTTAAAAAATTTTGTGATGTTAGATATATATTCAAAAAAGTCAATAAATATATCTTCTTCTTCAACGCAAAACAGGTAAATGTCATCTAAAAAGTGTTTATAAAGTGACCAACAGTCCTTATATTTGGAATTAAACACAAACTTCCTTTCCCACCAAGAGAGCACTAAATTGGCAAAAGTAGGGTCACACATAGCACCCATTGCTACTCCTTTTAATTGCCTAAAGAATTCACCTACAAAGTAAATAAAATTATATTTGAGAACAATTTCCATCAATACCAGAATCACATACATTTCTTTATCACTGAACTCTTTAGTACTCCTTAAAAATTCTTCCAAAAATTCAAGCCCTTCCTTATGTGGTATAGTGTTGAAAAGATCCACTACTTCTATAGTAATGACGATTATGTTTTCTATAAACAATTCATTCTTTATACTTCTAAGGAAGTCCCAAGAATCTTTCAATACATTTGGGGCAGTAATAGAAACCTTTTTAAGTTTTGTATCTAAATATTTAGAGATGAAAGCTGTAACAGATTGGGAAGCTGACACAGTGGTCTCAACATAAGGTTGTTGGGGTACTTATGTACCTTTGGAATCCCAAATATAACAGGTAACTTTGGGTCACTATTGTGTAAGAACCTATAGGTATCTATATCAATAACCCCTTCCAATACTAGATCATTTAAGGCTACATATATCTTTTTGTATCCAATATGTATTTCATTCAAAGAAACCTTAGAGTATTTAGTTAAATCAAACAAATGATCCATAAGTTTACTTTCATAAATACTGGAATCCATTAGTACAGTCCCCCCTTTGTCTGGTTTCATTACCCTTACAAAACTATTATTTCTAAGTTCAACCAAAAGTGATCTTTCCTCCGTTGTGAGGTTTGACCATACCTTATTAATAGAAACCTTATCTCTCAATTTATTTTCTAACATATGTTCTAAATGTTTTAACTGGGAGTGTAGTGGAGGGTTCCATATACTCTTTTTCTTTAAATTGCCCTGTGTGACCTGTAAATCCTTTGTTAATAGCTCAAGGTTCTTTTGCCTAATAAACATTCTTAGGTCTATCAATAAGTTACTGATGTCACTTTTCTTCCTATGTACAAATTTAAATCCCTTTCTAAATAATTCAAAATATTCTCTAGTAACATCTAAACTACTATAGTTGAATATTGTGTAGCCATCATTAACCAATTTTGGTCC
This sequence comes from Protopterus annectens, assembly GCF_019279795.1. Classification (NCBI taxonomy): domain Eukaryota; kingdom Metazoa; phylum Chordata; order Ceratodontiformes; family Protopteridae; genus Protopterus; species Protopterus annectens. The sequence continues at coordinate 1,569,334,898 of NC_056731.1, read as the reverse complement.
TGTATTTTCCATCTGCTCACACCCTTCACCATTACCAAATGATATGTCCACTTCTCTTACATCTTCCATTAGAAGGTATTGTTCCTCTGTTTGTTGTTCCACACCCTCCTGTTGTCCTGATGATAGTCTATGGATCCTTTGTTCCATAGTCTCTCTGACCTTTGGAGGGGGGGATACTCTAAAGGGTCACTTATATCGCCAGGTCCTTCCAAATCTTCTATGTATGCATCCTCCATATTTAATTCAATAGGTGTCAGACTAGGAACCATGGTGCCTGCAGCCCAAACACTGCTCCGAGAGAGCATCAGTTCAAACAGAGCCAATGCATCAAGGGTAGTCGGTGCAGACCAATGAAACTCTGCAGTCGGAGCCGAGACAGTATGCACCAGGGTGGCCATCGGTGCCAAGATCTCCGGAGCCTGGGATGAGGCCGGAGGAGGATATACTGGTAAGTATGCTGTGAAGGATTCTGTTCTAAAGGGAATGGAAGGCCTAGCCAGGGTGGGCAATCCCCTAGCTGCCAGAAGCTGGTCCACAACCCGCACTACATCTTGTTCTGAAAGGCTCCTGGTGGATCTATAGGAGGCTACTGAAGGAAAGTCAGATCTTTCAAGAAAAGGGCTAAACTGGTGCCCCAAAAAAGAGTCGTAAGTTGCAGAATATCTAGTTCTTGGAAAGTGTTCAACCTTTGGAACCGACGGGGTCATAGTCTGTGGAGTGGAATAAGCTATAGCACCGTGGCCGAGAATGGTGCTGAAGCAGGTATGGCTGTCAAAGCCGGTGTCAGAACCAAGGACTGCACCAAAGACGATGGTGCCAAAGCTAGAACCTTATTAGGAGTCAACATCAGAGACATGCCAATGAAGAAGACACAGAGCCTGGTGCCGAGATTGTCTGCACCGAAGGCACTGGATAAACTCGGTGTAGACACGGTTTCATAATGGACGGAGATGTAGGAACTGAGTGACTCCGTTTCTCTTTGTGCTTTTTGGTCTTAGGAGGTGGTGAGACCTCTGTCCCAGAGAGAGCCTCCGAAAAAGGTGTTTTCAATAAACCTTTCAAAATCAGTTAGTTTTTGCACTCAACTAGAGTGTGATTACTGAAACTAAAGCAGATGTCACAAGAAGCAGTTATATGGTCCACGCCCAAACAATAAACACACTATGCATGACCATCTGAGTTAGGCATCTTATGCCCACACTTATCGCACTGCTTAAATCCCAATTTAGCTTTTTCTGACATAATGTCCGCTGACACAAAAAACTATCAAGAAAGGAAACAACAAGTGTAAAGAGAAAGATTTTTTTTTTTTTGTAATATAAAAATAAAGAAGGAAAGAGAAAGTACCAATAATGGTACCTAGAAGTACCACAAATGGTAAAAGAAGGGACTAGCAAAGAGGGACACTACCAACAATGGTATAAGGGTAACTACCAAAGGTAGAGGGTAGGAAGTAGAAGAAGTTTACAGGCGACAGAAGAAATTAGCGAGACTGACTGAAAAGGGTAAAGTTTTGAGAGAAACTAATCAAAAATACATAAATTTACATTTAGCTTTGAGAGAGAAGGCTTGGGACAGCTGATGAGGAATGTGGAAAACAAGATCTGAAGAGACTATGAGAAGGGCATTATGGGTAGATCTTAGCTGAGAGTTTTTGGCTGGCATGAGCGTGGAAACAGCTGTGTTGGTTCCGAGGATGGAACCAAAGTCCTATCAGTAAGGAATGAATAAATATTTACAACATCAAATAGGATCTTTGGGGGGTTAGAAAAGCAGATTCCGATGGCAGACAGTATCTTCCCGTCCTTCTCACTTTGGACTAATGTTTCACAAACTGTCTTCCCAAACAAGGAAGAACCATTATAAGGGGCATTTGCGAAAGATGCCTTAAAGGGTTCCGTGAATTGACAAAGCCTGAGCCAGGCATGTTGCCTCACGGCAACGCCAGACCTGGCAGCCCTTGCTGCTCCCTCAGTGGCATGTGACAGGAAGCACATGGACGTATTCATAACCACTTTGAGAGTGGCCATTCTCATGGAGAATGTGTGTTTATCCTCCGGAGACATGGACTCTGGGGGCGACTTAGTGAACTCCTTGATGAGGTCTTGCTGCAGTCTAGTAGGGTCTACTTCATGTTGTTGCAAGCTGACAATATCGAGTCTGATATTGTCAGCACAACAATATCGAAAGTGAAGAACATTGTGCAATTAAACAGAAATCCCCGTAAGGGGATATTTCCATTTACCTCACTGTAGTGCGATCTCGGAGTTGGTATATTTAAGTAGAGGAGTGGGGGGTGCAGGGGAGCTTGCCACCCTGCCTACGCCATTTAGTTTTGTTTTTTTTTTTTGTTTTTTTTACACTATTCAATGTTTTACTTAATCGATCAATAAAGTTTGACCTTTATTGATTGGATTAAGTAAACTTTCGATAACGTGATATAGACGCGTCTAGTAACATGGGCCAGGTGGCTGAAGCATATGTCTGCTTTGCCAGATGATCCATCATCCTGGACTCTCAGTTGGAGGGATGGACCGTATAACTTTCCTGGGCCAGTTCTTTCTTGGTGGCAGCCGATACCACCATGGTGTCCAAAGGGGACCCCTTGTTCCAGCTCGGCCTGTCTACTGGAGGGGTCAAGATCTTATCGGGGTGCCTGGGAATTGGCTCCACGGTGTCTGACTCCTTCCATGCCCTGGTGGTAATAAGGTCCACCAAAGGATCCGCAGGGGGGGACACCCAGGAGGTAGACGGGCCCACGTTGAAGGGCTCCAGGAACACCGACTCATCCGAGGAAGGTTTGGGGCATACCAACCCCCTCCCCGCTGGCACAGGATTTCCATGATGTCTCCAAAGAAGGCATCCTCGGGGGGGGGATGATCTGGGGGAACCTTCCCCTTCCTCCAAGTTAGTATCCTTAGTGAGGGGCTTTGGGGAGGAGTCCAGGTGCCTCCTTTTGCACGTTCACTTGCGACAGATCTCTTTGCTGGGACTCTCCTGAGAGGGCTCGCAAACTACTAGAGGTTCCTCAGGGGAAGTGGTCTGGGGCACCTCGAGCATGGGCTGTCCCTGCATGGGCAAAATAGCAGAAGACACACCCAGAGGCAAGGCAGTCTGGGTGGAATCCAATCAGACGTCGAACGCTGAGGGAGAACGAGCCTCCTGAGGAACTGGTAGAGAGACTGCTCTTCCCGGATCTGTCGTGGGGGATCTGAGCCAAGCCCGACAGAGCCAAGATACCCAGGGGCAGACCTTGACCCGACAGTGTCGATGCCAATGCAGAAAGGCTCAACCCCTCTGATCCGATGCCCAGGCTCCAGCTCTGTGAGCCACTCAGGTCTGAAGCAGTCAGATCCAATGTGCTCAAGGTAATGGCTGGTGTCGACGTACCTGGTACCATTGCTGCCAGCCCCCTGACTCTGGGACCTCTAGGATCCAACAACTCTGATACTGGGGTCAGATCAGAGAAGGAGATATCAGGGCAAAGATGGGAAGTGAGCCTCCCACTCCTGAGGGAGAGGGAGCTGGCAAGGCCCTCATCTGAATCTGGGTTGGACTAAACCTTTGCATCATTTTGTCCATGTCTGCTTCAGATAAACTATGGGTGGACCTCGATGAGGACACCGACGCCACCTGGGAGGGTCGATGTACAGAGGCCCTAGAAAGAGGCCTAAGCTCTGGAGAGAATCCCGGCGATCAGAGCGGAGGAGAAGCTGCCCTAGAAAAAAGTGTTTGGGAGGAGGACTCACCGGATCCAAATGGTCCAGGGATCTCTTCATCCCCTTGTTTCTCTCTCTCTCTCTCTCTCTCTCTCTGTCCCTGTTCTTCTCTTTCTTGGATTCCCTAACCACAGGCCTTTGATCAGCAGGTTGAGTCCCAGCCTGGGAGGGAGAGGAGACCATGGTTGAAGTAGAAGGTGCAGTCACAGCTGTGACTGCAACAGAAGAAGAAGAGGCAGCTGCCTCTGTCACAGGCAGAAGTCCCTTAAGGATCAATTTAGCCCTACGATCCTTAAAAGCTCTGAGGTTAAACCCCACATGAATAGAGCAGTCAGATGATAAATGGGCTGCCCCCAGACATGCAACACACAGAGTATGGCCATCCGCAGGGGACAACTTATGGCCACACTCTGTGCATTTCCTAAAGATCAGCTTAGTCTGCTAATCAGCCATGTCCAACACACAGCAAAAAGTTTACACTAACAAGGTTGAAATGACTACTCAGCCCCAACACTCACACACACTCACTCTGAAGGTAGGGGAAGGGTGACTAGTCCTAAACTACCTAACAAGACATAATAACTTTTTTTCACGAACGCGACGCAAAAAATGAGGGAAGGGGAGGGAAGGGACAGTAGGAAGCATACCTACACTAACACATCACAAAACATCCACAAAAGCTTGAAGAAATTCACCTACCATGCCTGGAGCTCTAGACCACGCTGCTTGGCAAAGCCACGGCAAATGAAATCTGAGGGATGGAAGGAGATGGAGGGGTATTATGAGTAAGAGGAAAAGCTTGGAGCTCGGATCAGATGCTGGTGAAACTGCAGTCTCAGATCCAATCCAGATCCGACATCCCACAGGTTGATGATCAAATGAAGTTAACTACTTCAAACCCCACTTTACAAATCCTAAATCTGGAATCTGAAAAGTCAAATGGTGTAGATGCTGAGTACAGATTGACATGAGCTATCACCATATTTTCTTCATGAGTCATCTGGCAAAGAACAGCATGATAATCACTGATGCCAAGTACCCCAGAATCCTGAGAAATTCCCTTGCAGATGCTTTGGCTTTGCCTGGAGAAACTCTGAAAAACCTGTTGAAACACTTTTACTTTGTGTGGAGCAAAGAAGGCTCTTCCCAAGTTTGTGTTCAACAAACATTTTAATTATTTTACATTTATTTACCAAGGTAGTCCGACTGAACATATGTCCTTTTTCAGCGAAGGCCGTGGGAGAAAAGCTCCACATAGAACAAACAGAGATGGCAAAAATACATGGTATACAGAAGAATACTAACATGGACATCAAAATTATTACAAGATAAATTTAGACAATAAGTAGGTGATCAAATATCTCAGGAAAAACATCCCATGTGATGGGATGACAGAAGTTTTTGCAAACTGATTTGAAATCCCAGACTGAGTAGAAGTTCTTGCAAAGTTGTTAGAGACTCTTTATAGATGGAAGAAGAGGCTGCAAAGATAAGACAGTTGTCCAGATGTGGAAAAATCTGAATACTTTGGAGTCTGTAGTAAGAAATGACTAGAGCTAGGCATTTTGGGAATACCTTTGATGTACCGGACAGCCTAATGGTAAACTAGAGAAAGTAAAGTTGTGTAAAATCTTAAACAGTAGATGTCCTTCTCTTCACTGTTGCAGTATTCTTCACAGTAGGGATATCCTGCCAAGGACATCCCAATGTCCAGCTAGTATACCAAAGCCTTTAGATCTTGAATTCACCATACATCACACATATGCACCCCATACAAGATGTAGGGTTTAAAGGTGACATACAGACACAGTTACCCAGAACTGAACTGTCCCAGAAGGGAAAAGTCTCCACAGGAAAAAAGGCTATGCACATCCATAAGAGAAAATGCAGATGAAAAAGATTTCCTTGGAAGGAGGGGAACCAAACCAAATCCAACAGAAAAAAATGGGTTGTAGGGAGGGAGCAAATACTACAACAGTAAAGAGAAGGATATCCACTGCTATGGTAAGATTTTATACAACTCCACTATGTCCTTCTGTATTACTGTTGCAGTATTCTTCACAGTAAGGAGAGTACCAAATCTCAAGAAAAGGATTGGAAGGCGGAAGGCTGGGAATAGCCTTCAACAAATCCACGCAGAATGGCTCGAGCAAAACCTGCTCGGGCCCTAGAAATCATATCCAATTTATAATTCTTAGCAAAGATAAGCACTGAAGAGCAAGTAGTAGCTTCAAGGATGGAATTATTGTCCAACTCCATGAAGACAGCACCAAAAAATGCAGCATCCCTAGAGAAGTGAGCTCTAACAGAAGTAGACATTAATATCTGAGCTTTGGCCAGCTAAGATCTACCTGAAATCAACTGGACGTATAAGTGAATTCAAGTAAATTTTATCTGCCCTTTTTCATATAGTACTGTATTTAATTTATTTACTTCTTTCTCACTGAATATTAACTCAACTGAAGTTGTGGCTGTATCTCTATACAGTACTTGTTAGAATTTCTGTGTAGCCATTGATAGCAGTGGGGGGTAGTTTCACCTCATCACTGACATTCTGTCCTGCTTATACAAGTGGTATATTTTGGAATATCTCTGCTTAATATCTGAACATTGGCTGGCTAAGATTTACCTGAAATCAACTGGACGTATAAGTGAATTTAAGTACACTTTTACCTGCTCTGTTTCATATAGTACTGTATTTCATTTATTTATTTGTTTCTCACTGAATATTAACTCATCTTAAGTTGTGTCTGTCTCTCTACAGAGTACTTGTTAGAATTTCTGTGTAGCCATTGATAGCAGTGGGGGTAGTTTCACCCTATCATTGACATTCTGTCCTGCATTATATAAGTGGTACATTTTTGGTTATCTCTGCTTAATATCTGAGCTTTGGCCGGCTAAGATCTACCTGAAATCAGCTGGACGTATAACTGAATTTAAGTACACATTTATATGCTCTTTTCCATATACTACTGTATTGAATTTGTCTGTTTCTGTCCTGCCTTATATAAGTGGTACATTTTGGATTATCTCTACTTAATATCTGAGTTTTGGTCGGCTATGATCTACCTGAAATCAACTGGACGAATAAGTGAATTTAAGTACACTTTTATCTGCTCTTTTTCATATAGTACTGTATTTAATTTATTTGTTTCTCACTGAATAGTAACTCAACTGAAGTTGTAGCTGTCTCTCTACAAAGTACTTGTCTGTGTAGCCATTGATAGTAGTGGGGGGTAGTTTCACCTCATCACTGACGTTCTGTCCTAGCTTATATAAGTGGTACATTTTGGGTTATTTCTGCTGAATATCTGAGCTTTGGCCGGCTAAAATCTACCTGAAATCACCTGGACGTATAAGTGAATTTAAGTACACTTTTATCTGCTCTTTTTCATATAGTGTTGTATTTAATTTATTTATTTGTTTCTCACTGAATATTAACTCAACTGAAGTTGTGGCTGTCTCTCTACAGAGTGCTTGTTAGAATTTCTGTGTAGCCATTGATAGCAGTAGAAGGTAGTTTCACCTTATCACTGACATTCTGTCCTGCCTTATATAACTGGTACATTTTGGGATATCTCTGCTTAATATCTGAGCTTTGGCCGGCTAAGATCTACCTGAAATCAACTGGACATATACGTGAATTTAAGCACACTTTTATTTGCTCCTTTTCATATAGCACTGTATTTAATTTATTTATTTGTTTCTCACTGAATATTAACTCAACTGAAGTTGTGGCTGTCTTTTTACAGAGTACTTGTTAGAACTTCTATGTAGCCATTGATAGCAGTGGGGGGTAGTTTCACCTCATCACTGACATTCTGTCCTGCCCTATATGAGTAGTACATTTTGGGTTATCTCTACTTAATAGCTGAGCTTTGCCCAGCAAAGATCTACCTGAAATCAACTGGATGTATAATTGAATTTAAGTACACTTTTATCTGCTCTTTTTCATATAGTACTGTTTTTAATTTATTTGTTTGTTTCTCACTGAATGTTAGCTCAACTGAAGTTATGGCTGTCTTTCTACACAGTACTTGTAAGAATTTCTGTGTAACCATTGATAGCAGTGGGGGGGGGGTAGTTTCACCTCATCACTGACATTCTGTCCTGCCTTATAGAAGTGCTACATTTTGGGTTATCTCTGCTTAATATCTGAGCTTTGGCCGCCTAAGATCTACCTGAAATCAAGTGGACATACACTTTCATCTGCTCTTTCTCATATAGTACTGTATTTAATTAATTTATTTATTTCTCACTGAATATTAACTCAACTGAAGTTGTGGCTGTCTCTCTACAGAGTACTTGTTAGAATTTCTGTGAAGCCAATGACAGCAGTGGGGGATAGTTTCACCTCACTACTGACATTCTGTCCTGCCTTATATAAGTGGTACATTTTGGGTTAACTCTGCTTAATATCTGAGCTTTGGGCGGCTAAGATCTACCCAAGTACACTTTTATCTGCTCTTTTTCATATAGTACTGTATTTCATTTATTTATTTGTTTATCCCAGAATATTAACTCAACTGAAGTTGCGGCTGTCTCTCTACAGAGTACTTGTTAGAATTTCTGTGTAGCCATTGATAGCAGTGGGGGGTAGTTTCACGTCATCACTGACATTTTGTCCTGCCTTAGATAAGTAGTACATTTTGGGTTATCTCTACTTAATATCTGAGCTTTGGCTGGCTAAGATCTACCTGAATTCAACTGGACGTATATGTGAATTTAAGTACACTTTTATCTGCTCTTTTTCATATAGTACTGTACTTAATTTATTGGTTTCTCACTGAATATTAACTCAACTGAATTTGCAGCTATCTCTCCACATAGTACTTGTTAGAAATTCTGTGTAATTATTGATAGCAGTGGGGGGTAGTTTCACCTCATTATTGACATTCTTTCCTGCCTTATAATAAGTGGTACATTTTGAGTTATCTCTACTTAATATCTAAGCAATTGCTGGCTAAGATCTACCTCAAATAAACTGGATGTATAAGTGAATTTAAGTATAGTTTTATCTGCTCTTTTTCATATACTACCGTATTTAACTTATTTATTTCTTTCTCACTGAATATTTACTCAGATGAAGTTGTAGCTGTCTCTCTAAAGAGTATTTTTTAGAATTTCGTTGTAGCCATTGAAAGCAATGGGGGATAGTTTCACCTCATCACTGACATTCTGTCCTGCCTTATATAAGTGGTAAATTATTAGTTATGTCTGCTTAATATCTGAGCTTTCGCCAACTAAGATCTACCTGAAATCAAATGGACATATATGTGAATTTAAGTACACTTTTATCTGCTCTTTTTCATATAGTACTGTACTTAATTTATTGGTTTCTCACTGAATATAAACTCAACTAAAGTTGTGGCTGTCTCTCTACAGAGTACTTGTTAGAATTTCTGTGTAACCATTGATAGAAGTGGAGCGTAGTTTCACCTCATCAGTGACAGTCTGTCCTGCCTCAAATAAGTGGTATATTTTGGGTTGTCTCTGCTTAATATCTGAGCTTTGGCAAGCTAAAATCTACCTGAAATCAACTGGACATATAAGTAAACTTTTATCTGCTCTTTTTCATATAGTACTGTATTTAGTTTATTTGTTTCAAACTGAATATTAGCTCAAGTGAAGTTGTGGCTGTCTCTCTACAGAGTACTTGTTAGAATTGTTAGAACTTGTTAGAATTTCTGTGTAATCATTGGTAGTAGTGGGGAATAGTTTCACCTCATCACTAACATTATGTCCTGCCTTATATAAGTGGTACATTTTGGGTTATCTCTGCTTAATATCTGTGCATTGGCCGGCTAAGATCTACCTGATATCAACTGGATGTATAAGTGAATTTAAGTCCTCTTTTATCTGCTCTTTTTCATATAGTACTGTATTTGACGTATTTGTTTCTAACTGAATATTAACTCAACTGAAGTTGTGGCTGTCTCTCTACAGAGTACTTGTTTGAATTTCTGTGTAGCCATTGATAGCAGTGGGGGATTATCTCTGCTTAATATCTGAGCTTTGGTCGGTTATGATCTACCTGAAATCAACTGGATGTATAAGTGAATTTAAGTAAACTTTTATCTGCTCTTTTTTATATAGTACTGTATTTAATTTATTTGTTTCTCACTGAATAGCAACTCAACTGAAGTTGTAGCTGTCTCTCTACAGAGTACTTGTTAGAATATCTGTGTAGCTACTGATAGTAGTGGGGGGTAGTTTCAGCTCATCACTGACTTTCTGTCCTTGTTTATATTAGTGGTCTAAAACTTTTAGTTATGTACTTACCATAACTTTAGATGTATGGGATCCATCTCGCCTACATTCTCTAAAGATGAGTTCGGAGCCGATCCTCGGCTCCGACTTGGCACGCTATACAATAGAACGCAGTCTCTTATTGGCTGAGTTACCTCATATCCCAGGATGCACCACTACTGCTTCCCCAGATCTTGTTTGTCCGCACACATGCACACACACATAGACTGTTGTTATAACATTGCCAGGTGTTTCAAGAGAGGAAACAGTTGAATTCGGACCGTCCAGTCTCTTCTGGCCTCCAAGGCAGGGGGAAGGAGGGTGGGTTATTAGGAATGTAGGCGAGATGGATCCCATACATCTAAAGTTATGGTAAGTACATAACTAAAAGATGTAATGTGATCCTATCTCGCCTACATTCTCTACAGATGGGACAGCGTCCCTAGCACCTAATTCCTGGGTGGCTCACTGGAAAACGGTCCGGAGAACAGTGGAACCGAAGGAAGCTCGACCCCTAGATGCCACATCCAATTTGTAGTGAGAAATAAAGGTGTGTAGAGAAGACCATGTAGCAGCTGCACAGATGTCATTAATAGAGAGCTTGGAATGAAAGGCTGCCGAAGTGGCCATAGCCCTGGTAGAATGAGCTTTCACTGGAACTGTAAGCTCCTTATTTGAAATGCGATAAATATGACTGATACAGTCTCTGATCCACTTAGCAATAGTGACTTTCGTGACGGCTTTGCCCAACTTACTGTCCAAAAAGGACACAAACAATTGATCTGATTTTCGTGCTTGGTGTGTCCTATCCAAATAGAAACGTAATTGTCTGTGCACATCTAAGCTGTGAAAGGTATACTCAGCTCTGTTTGAATACTTAGGGAAAAAAACAGGTAATTCCAGGGATTGTTGCAAACAAAAGTTAGAACAAATCTTTGGTATAAAGGAAGGGTTTGGTCTAAGAGATACTCTATCCTTGTGAAATACCAGGTATGGTGGTTTGACACATAAGGCTTGAAGTTCTGAAACTCGCCTGGCTGATGTAATAGCAACTAGAAGGGCAGTCTTCCAAGAAAGAAATTTTAAGTCACAGGTTGCTGCCGGCTCAAAGGGAGGTGCGGTTAATGCACCTAACACTACGTTAAGGTCCCACGGTGGTGCGTGATGAGATATAGGGGGCCGTAGAAGCCAAGCTCCTTTAATAAAAGCTTTGCACAACTTGTTGCTCATTAAAGGTGGTTCTACGCTCTCATGAAAATTGGAAATAGCCGCCAATTGAACTTTGATGGTAGACTCCGAACAACCCTGGTTGAACAGGGAAGTTAAAAACTTCAGAACCTCTGACACCGAGGCTGTCATAGGGTCTAATCCTCGGAGTTGGGCCCAAATCGCAAACCTCTTCCATTTACTGCTATACATCTTTTTAGTAGAAGTCTTGTGGGCCGAGGACAAAATATGCATGACTTCAGGGTCGAAAGAATGGCTCCTAACTATGGTCGGAAGAGGAGTAGCCAAGCTGCTAGCTTTAATGAATGGAGGGACTGATGGAGCTGGCATGACTGATGCGTCAAGAGGTGCGGAACTTGGTCCAGGAACCAGGGACCTTCCAATGCATACTTGTGAAGAAAAGGGAACCAGACTTGACGAGGCCAGTATGGAGCGATTAGAATCATTTTGCTTTCCAAGCAAATCGCCTTCTGAATCACCTTGGGGAGAAGAGGAACCGGTGGAAAGGCGTTTAGCAGACCGGGGGGCCAAGCTTGGACCAGAGTATCCTTGGGGATCTCCCCCGGAACTGGAGTGAGAGAGAAGAACTGCTGGCATTTTGCGTTGAGGGGAGTTGCGAAAAGATCGCAACATGGAGCTCCCCATCTCGTGAAAATCTGTGTTACCACTCTGTCGTTCAAGGACCATTCGTGAGGGGAGAGAATAGTCCTGCTCAGTCTTTCGGCTATCACACTGGATCTCCCCGGAATGTGTGTTGCCACTAGAAAACGTTTGGTAGCAATCGCCCAATCCCATACCTTCATGGCCTCTCTGCAAAGGGGGTAAGACCTGGTCCCTCCTTGCTTGTTCAAGTACCAGACTACCGACATGTTGTCGGACTGAATAGCAATCGTACCCTGGGGGAGGTGATCATGCAGTGCTTGCAACGTTAACAGCACCGCCCTCATTTCCAGGATACTGATGTGGAGAAGATTCTCGTCGGAGTGCCATGTGCCTTGGACCGACCTGTCCAGATAATGCCCCCTCCACCCTGTCTGGGAGGCGTCCGTAGTCAACGTGGCCGTGGGGGATGGGGGAACGAAGGGTCGCCCCTGATCCAGGTTGGAGGAAAGAAGCCATCAACGAAGATCCTGTTTGCACGTCTCTGTGATCAATATGTGGTGACTGAGGGGGAGGTCTTGATAAGACCACTGAATTGAGAGGAGCCACTGGAGTATCCTCATATGCCACCTTGCCAAGGGGACGAGAAGAATGGTGGCTGACATGGAACCTAACAGCTGCAGGACCATTCTCGCTGGAGCACGACATCTGAGGAGTAGCGCCCGAACCTGAGACTGCAATGTTGCTATCCTTTCCGCAGGAAGATAGACTCGCATCTGCCTTGAGTCTATTTCTGCACCAATAAACAGAATACGCTGTGATGGCAGCAATATGGATTTTGTCCAATTGAAGGTGATTCCTAAGCAGCTGCCTAGGGAGATAGTGGCTGCTAGAGTTTTTAAGAGTAGATGCCTGGAGGTGGCAGTTAGGAGCCAGTTGTCTAGGTATGGAAACACCTGGAATCCTAGACTTCTCAGGTGAGCAGTCACCACTGCCAAACATTTGGTGAACACCCTGGGGGCTGTGGTGAGACCAAAGGGCAGTGCACGGAACTGGAAATGACTGTTTCCTAGGCTGAAGCGCAAGTGTCTCCTTGACGCCTGATCTATCAGAATGTGATAATAGGCGTCTTTGAGATCTATGGAGCACATCCAAACACCCTTCTCCAACAGCGGGAGAATGGTTTGCAAGGTGACCATCCAGAATTTGGACTTTTTCACTGATCGGTTTAACCTGCTGAGATCCAAAATGGGCCTCAAGTCCCCGGTCTTTTTTGATACCAAAAAGAATCTTGAGTAAGTCCCTGATCCGGCCTGATCTGCGGGGACAGGTTGGATGACTCCTTTTTGAAGCAGCTTCGAAATTTCGCTGGCTGCCAGATCCCGTTGACTGGGTGGCGGGTCCGGGATTCTTTGGGATGGTGGGGGGGGGGGTTGAGAGAAGGGTCTGGTGTAACCTCCGGTGATGATTCGGAGCACCCATTGGTCCTGAGTGATACTTTCCCAGGCCTTTAGGTGTCTCGAAAAACGACCCCCGACTGGCTCCGGAGCTGCACAGTCGGGCACTCCTTCAGGGATGCTGGAAGGAGGAGGAGCCACGAAAGGACTCTCGGTCTCCAGTGTTGCGGGGGCCTCTGCCGCCTCTGGGACGGCGTCTCCCTGAAAAATTTCCCCCTCCTCTGCCTCTAGAAGGGGAATTGCTCTGCTGCGATGAGTAAGGCTTTTGAGACTTACGGAACCACATTTTCCCTCCTCTTCGAGCCTTGGGATAAGGCCTGAAGGGAGTGGAAAACCGGGCCCCTACGGCAGTTAAAGTCTTACCCTCCTGTTCGCAGAGAGTCAAAGTGTCCTTTACCTTGGGTCCAAACAGAGAGGACCCATCGAAGGGGGCGTCGGCAAAGGAAGACTTAAAGGACTCCGCAAAGTGACACAGGCATAGCCAGGCTTGTCTCCGTAGAGCAATACCTGTGCCCGCCGCTCTGCTCGCTCCTTCGGCTGCATACAAAATGAGCCTCATGGATGAGTTGGATAGCGAGGACAGGGTAGCCAACTGGGAGTTAACCGTCTGGGCTAACTGCTCAGGTAAGTTACCGGAGAGGGTATCCAAAAGCTCCTTGACCAGATCCCTCTGCAGTCTCGTGAAATGCGTCAAGTAGTTCAGAGACCTTAATGTAAAGGTTGCTGAAGTAAGGGTGCGCTTCCCGTACTGATCCATGCTCCTAGACTCCTTATTAGGAGGATGGACGGACGTTGAAGCCTCTGCCACATCTTGTTGGGTGGCAGATGCCACCACCAAGGCATCTATAGCCACACCTTTGGAAAGAAAGTCCTTATCAGGGGGTGCCGAAAGAAATTTATTGGGGCGAGCTGCCACCGGTTCAACAGAGTCCGGGTGTTCCCACTCCCTTCGAGAGATCAAATCCAGAAGCTCATCGAAGGGCGGAGACACCCAGGAGGCGGAGGGCTGAGCCCCGAAGGCCTTGAGGAACACCGACTCCTCAGCAGAAGGGGGTTTGGACTGCCAGTCGCCTCGTTGCTTAAGGATCTCCAAGATGTCCGCTAAGGATACATCATCTGTGGACGACTTGGGGTAACCCTCCTCATCATCGAGGTCGGCATCAGGGGAGTCGACGTGCTTCCTCTTGCACTGTCTCTTCCTTGGAGGTTCCTCCGAAGATGTTTCGGAGGGACCTCCAGGAAGAAGGGAACCCCCGATGGGGGTAACCTCAGGCCCAAGGGCTCCGCTGTCGTGAGACAGGGGGATTGCAAAGCAGGCAGTCTCTGTGCCAAGGGAAGGTGGTGGTGAGATGGTAGAAGTGGCCAGAGAGGATTTGGCCAAGGCACTCCTCATGGCCTTGAAGGCGGGACCCCCAGAGTCCTGGGAAGGTCCAACCCCCAAGGCCACAACAGCAGTCGGAACTCCCGCCGCCGACACACCGAGAGGGAGGCTCGGAACCGAAAGGATCGGTCCCGAAGCGTCCCCCCCCGGGGCTGACAGAGGAGGTCCGTGTACCGAACCCCGACCCGAAGGGCGGGGTTGGAGTTAGGGTCGGAACCGACCCGACAACCTCCACCGGCTCCACCAGCACCGACTCCAACGGCTCCGAAGCTGTTGGAGGAGGAACCGAGATAGCAGGGTGGGAAACCGACTCCGGAGCTGACTGGGCTGGAGCCGAGACCAACTTTTGAAAGACCGGAGACTGAAAAAGCCTTTGAAGCACCCTGTCTACATCTAAATCGGACATCCTCGACGACCGAGAAGAGCCCGACCGGGTCCGAGTTGACTTCTCCGCCGGCTCCGAAAAACTGGGGGACCGGCTCCGTATGGTTTCGAGAAGTATCGGCGCCGAGGGAGATTCCACTACCACTGCAATTTCCCTCGGAGCCGATGGGGACTTCGGCACCGAAGGGGAAGAGTCTGAGCTGGCAACCCTCATCGGCTCTGAAGACAGTGGAGCCGATGGAGATGATTCGCCTCTCGACGCCTGAGCTCTCGGCTCCGAAGCCAGAGGAGTTGAGGCTGGAGACATCGAGGCAGACCGTTCTGCCCTCGACTCCGAAGTCCGTGGAGCCGACGGAGAAGCCTGCCTTGACTTTTTTGCTGCCGGATCCGACGGGCTGGTCAGAGCCGAAGATTTTTTCTTCCTCGATGGAGAAGAAGAGGAAGATAGGGCTTCCTCAAAGGAAGGGGTAATAAGCCCTTTCAAAATCAACTTATTTTTCCTCTCTTGGAGCACGCGAGAGGAAAAAGCGTGGCAAACGCTACAGGATTCCTGGAGGTGTTTCGGCCCCAAACAGTATATACATAAAGAATGGTCGTCCGTAATGGACATTTTATAATTGCATTTAGAACATTTTTTAAACCCTGATGGCCTATGTTCCTTCGACATGGCTATCTACTTCAACACTGAACTTCAAAGAGAAAAACTAAAACACGTAGGCTAGGGCAAGGTCCCTCTAACTTAAACGGGATCACTTACCACCAAAAAATAATACAATTTTACCACAAAATTTCAACTACACAGTCACACAATAAGTAGCTGTTAAACAGCTCTGACTAAAGCGCGTGGGCTAGGGCAAGGCCCCTCTAACTTAAACGGGATCCTTTACCGCCAAAAATAACACAATTTTACCACAAATTTTTTAACTACTCACACAACAAAAAGTAGCTGTTAAAACAGCTTTTGGGTAAGTTTTAGCGAAAATTCTGACAGAAAATAATTCACTAAGAGGCACTTAGCTCAGACAAGTCCGAGACCACGTCTATGCTGTAGAAGCGGCAAATGAGATCTGGGGAAGCAGTAGTGGTGCATCCTGGGATATGAGGTAACTCAGCCAATAAGAGACTGCGTTCTATTGCATAGCGTGCCGAGTCTTCCGAACCCATCTGTAGAGAATGTAGGCGAGATAGGATCACATTACATCTACTGTTCAATCTCAGCCTTACTGCAGGATATGTACCCAAAGAGTGGCGTACAGCAACGGTGGTCCCTCTCCACAAAGGTGGCGCCTCAACAGATCCTGGAAACTTTCGCCCAATAAGCCTGACTAGCTTGGTCTGCAAAGCTATGGAAAGGATCATCATGGACCTTATAAATAAAGATATTGGGGACATACAGACACTGGATCCTACCCAGTTCGGCTTTGTTAAGGGCAGATACTGCCTCTTAAACCTGGTCGATTTCTTTGAAACAGTCACCAAGGCCATTGACGAGGGGAAGGTGGTCCACACAGCCTACCTGGACCTCACAAAAGCCTTCGATACAATACCCCACTCGGGCATTATAGATAAGCTCACCAGCTTAAATATAAACCCCTATGTCACTAGATGGGTTGCAAACTGGCTCAAGGACAGAACCCACATGGTTAGAATTGCTGGAGCCATGTCAGACTCCAAACCAGTTACAAGTGGCATCCCACAAGGCTCAGTCCTGGGACCTCTCTTGTTCGGTATATATTTCTCAGAGGTACAGGCCAACACGGAATGACTGTGGCTGACCAAGTTCGCAGATGACTGCAAACTGGGTGCCATAATCGACTCTCCAGCCAACACAAGCATCTTCCAAAAGGGCCTCATAGAAACAGACAACTGGTGCCAGAGCCATGGCCTCAAGCTAAACACCAAAAAGTGTATAGTCATCCCCTTTGGCAAAAACAAAGTGCCCACAAATTACCAAATAAGTCGTAATCCATTAAGTACGGAAGAAGTAATTAGGGACCTGGGGACCCAAGTTGATAGCAATTTCTCATTTGACAACCACGTGGCCAAAGTGGTTAGAAAAACATTTTATATAGCCCACCTAATCATGAAGGGTTTCACATCTAGATCAGGGGAGGTCATCGTGCCTCTTTGCTCATCCCTCATCAGGTCCATAATTGAGTACAATGCCCCTTTTGGGATGTACCTTACCAGACACCTGCAGCAACTGGAAAGACCCCAAAAGTACCTCACCAAGAGGATCAAAGGGCTCAAACAGATGCCATATGCTGCCCGGTTAAAGAAAATCCAGCTCTACTCAGTGGCATACCGCCTGCTCAGAGGCGATCTGTGCCTGACATATAAAGCCATGTCCAGCCCGGAATTAATTGACATGCTGCACCTCAGAAAATCCAAATCCCATTGAGCTACGTGCTCGAGCGACTTGAACCTCAGCAATGAAATAAATAAGACATGCTGGAGGGACAGATTCATAACCCAGAGGCTCCCTTCACTCTGGAATAAAATCCCAGTCCAGGTTAGGCAGAGTCCCTCATTGACTCTCTTCAAGAGGAATCTTGATGAGTGGATGGGGGATCATAGGTTTACCCCGGGTATCACTTCTGTGTCACTGTTAGACAGAGGCACAGTATACCAACCTCAAAAAAGGGCATAGCAAAATTAATTTAAAATGGGTGGCGAAAGCCAAACACACTCTGGCTAGGCTTATAAATGCCCTAGGGCAGATAGCCTAGTATGAACCTATGAACCTATGGTACATTTTGGGTTATCTCTGCTTAATATCTGAAATTTGGCCGGCTAAGATCTACCTGAAATCAGCTGGACATATAAGTGAATTTAAGTACACTTCTATCTGCTCTTTTTCATATAGTGTTGTATTTAATTTATTTATCTGTTTCTCACTGAATATTAACTCAACTGAAGTTGTGGCTAACTATCTACAGAGTACTTGTTAGAATTTCTTTGTAGCCATTGATAGCAGTGGGGGGTAGTTTCACCTCATCACTGACGTTCTGTCTGGCCTTATATAAGTGGTACATTTTTGGTTATCTCTGTTTAATATCTCAACTTTGGCCAGCTAAGATCTACCTGAAATCAACTGGATGTATAAGTGAATTTAAGTACACTTTTATCTGCTCTTTTTCATACAGTACTGTATTTAATTTATTTATTTGTTTTTCACTGAATATTAACTCAACTGAAGTAGTGGCTGTCTAGCTACAGAGTACTTGTTAGAATTTCTGTGCAGCCATTGATAGCAGTGGGGGTACTGTATTTAATGTATTTATTTGTTTCTCACTGAATATTAACTCAACTGAAGTTGTGGCTGTCTCTTTACAGAGAACTTGTTAGAATTTCCGTGTAGCCATCAATAGCGGTGGAGGGTAGTATCACCTTATCACTTACATTCTGTCCTGCCTTATATAACTGGTACATTTTGGTACATCTCTGCTTAATATCTGAGCTTTGGCCGGCTAAGATCTACCTGAAATCAACTGGACGTATACATGAATTTAAGCACACTTTTATTTGCTCCTTTTCATGTAGTATGGTATTTAATTTATTTATTTGTTTCTAACTGAATATTAACTCAACTGAAGTTGTGGCTGTCCCTCTACAGAGTACTTGTTAGAATTTCTGTGTAGCCATTGACAGCAGTGGGGGTAGTTTCACCTCATAACTGATATTCTGTTCTGCCTTTTATAAGTAGTACATTTTGGGTTATCTCTGATTAATATCTGAGGTTTAGCCATCTAAGATCTACCTGAATTCAACTGGACATATAAGTGAATTTAAGTACACTTTTATCTGCTCTTTTTCATACAGTGCTGTATTTAATGTATTTAATTGTTTCTCACTGAATATTAACTCAACTGACGTTGTGGCTGCTTCTCTGCAGAGTACTTGCTAGAAATTTCTGTGTAGCCATTGATAGCAGTGGGGGGTAGTTTCACCTCTTCACTGACAATCTGTCCTGCCTTATATAAGTGGTACATTTTGGATTATCTTTGCTTAATATATGAGCTTTGGTCAGCTATGATCTACCTGAAATCATCTGCATGTATAAGTGAATTTAAGTACACTTTTATCTGCTTTTTTTCATATAGTACTGTATTTAATTTATTTGTTTCTCACTGAATAGTAACTCAACTGAAGTTGTAGCTATCTCTCTACAGAGTACTTGTTAGACTTTCTGTGTAGTCATTGATAGTAGTGGGGAATAGTTTCACCTCATCACTAACATTCTGTCCTGCCTTATATAAGTGGTACATTTTGGGTTATCTTTGCTTAATATCTGACCTTTGGCCGGCTAAGATCTACCTGATATCAACTGGATGTATAAATGAATTTAAGTATTCTTTTATCTGCTCTTTTTCATATAGTACTGTATTTAATGTATTTGTTTCTAACTGAATATTAACTCAACTGAAGTTGTGGCTGTCCCTCTACAGAGTACTTGTTTGAATTTCTGTGTAGCCATTGAAAGCAGTGGGAGATTATCTCTGCTTAATATCTGAGCTTTGGTCGGCTATGATCTACCTGAAATCAACTGGACGTATAAGTGAATTTAAGTAAACTTTTATCTGCTCTTTTTCATATTGTAGTGTATTTAATTTATTTGTTTCTCACTGAATAGCAACTCAACTGAAGTTGTAGCTGTCTCTCTACAGAGTACTTGTTAGAATATCTGTGTAGCCATTGATGGTAGTGGGGGGGTAGTTTCAGCTCATCACTGGCATTCTGTCCTAGTTTATATAAGTGGTCTAAAACTTACTGTTCAATCTGAGCCTTACTACAGGATATGTACCCAAAGAGTGGCGTACAGCAATGGTGGTCCCTCTCCACAAAGGTGGTGCCTCAACGAATCCTGGAAACTTTCACCCAATAAGCCTGACTAGCTTGGTCTGCAAAGCTATGGAAAGGATCATCATGGACCTTATAAATAGAGATATTGGGGACATACAGACACTGGATCCTACCCAGTTCGGCTTTGTTAAGGGCAGATCCTGCCTCTTAAACCTGGTCAATTTCTTTGAAACAGTCACCAAGGCCATTGACGAGGGGAAGGTGGTCCACACAGCCTACCTGGACCTCACAAAAGCCTTCGATACAATACCCCATTCGGGCATTATAGATAAGCTCACCAGCTTAAATATAAACCCCTATGTCACTAGATGGGTTGCAAACTGGCTCAAGGACAGAACCCACGTGGTTAGAATTGCTGGAGCCATGTCAGACTCCAAACCAGTTACAAGTGGCATCCCAAAAGGCTCAGTCCTGGGACCTCTCTTGTTCGCTATATATTTCTCAGAGGTACAGGCCAACACGGAAGGACTGTGGCTGACCAAGTTCACAGACGACTGCAAACTGGGTGCCATAATCGACTCTCCAGCCAACACAAGCATCCTCCAAAAGGGCCTCATAGAAACAGACAACTGGTGCCAGATCCATGGCCTCAAGCTAAACGCCAAAAAGTGTATAGTCATCCCCTTTAGCAAAAACAAAGTGCCCACAAATTACCACATAAGTGGTATCTCTGCTTAATATCTGAGGTTTAGCCGTCTAAGATCTACCTGAATTCAACTGGACATATAAGTGAATTTAAGTACACTTTTATATTCTCTTTTTCATATAGTACTGTATTTAATGTATTTATTTGTTTCTCACTGAATATTAACTCAACTGAAGTTGTGGCTGTCTTTCTACAGAGTACTTGTTAGAATGTCTGTGTAGCCATTGATAGCAGTGGAGGGTAGTTTCACCTCATCACTGACATTCTGTCCTGGCTTATATAACTGGTACATTTTGGGATATCTCTGCTTAATATCTGAGCTTTGGCCAGCTAAGATCTACCTAAAATCAGCTGGACGTATAAGTGAATTTAAGTACATTTTTATCTGCTCCTTTTCATATAGTACTGTATTTATTTATTTATTTGTTTCTCACTGAATATTAACTCAACTGAAGTTGTGGCTGTCTCTCTACAGAGTACTTGTTAGAATTTCTGTGTAGCTATTGATAGCAGTGAAGGGTAGTTTCACCTCATCAGTGAAATTCTCTCCTGCCTTATATAACTGGTATATTTTGGGTTATCTCTGCTTAATATCTGAGCTTTGGCCACCTAAGATCTACCTGAAATCAACTGGACGTACAAGTCCATTTAAGTACACATTTATATGTTCTTTTTCATATACTACTGTATTTAATTTGTCTGTTTCTCACTGAATATTAACTCAACTGAAGTTGTGGCTGTCTCCCTACAGAGTACTTGTTAGAATTTCTGTGTAGCCATTGATAGCAGTAGGGGACAGGTTCACCTCTTCACTGACAATCTGTCCTGCCTTATATAAGTGGTACATTTTGGATTATCTCTGCTTAATATATGAACTTTGGTCGGCTATGATCTACCTCAAATCAACTGGACGTATAAGTGAATTTAAGTACACTTGTATCTGCTCTTTTTCATACAGTACTGTATTTAATTTATTTGTTTCTCACTGAATAGTAACTCAACTGAAGTTGTAGCTATCTCTCTACCGAGTACTTGTTAGAATTTCTGTGTAGCCATTGATAGTAGTGGGGGGTAGTTTCACCTCATCACTGACGTTCTGTCCTGGATTATATAAGTGGTACATTTTGGGTTATCTCTGTTGAATATCTCAGCTTTGGCCTGCTAAGATCTACCTGAAATCAACTGAATGTATAAGTGAATGTAAGTACACATTTATCTGCCCTTTTTCATATAGTACTGTATTTAATTTATTTATTTGTTTTGCACTGAATATTAGCTCAACTGAAGTTGTGGCTGTCTCTCTACAGAGTACTTTTTAGAATTTATGTGTAGCCATTGATAGCAGTGGGGGTTGGTTCACCTCATCACTGACAATCTGTTCTGCCTTATATAATTGGTACATTTTGGATTATCTCTGCTTAATATCTGAGATTTCGTCGGCTATGATATACCTGCAATCAACTGGACATATAAATGAATTTAAGTACACTTTTATCTGCTCTTTTTCATATAGTACTGTATTTAATTTATTTGTTTCTCACTGAATAGTAACTCAACTGAAGTTGTGGCTGTCTCTCTACAGAGTACTTGTTAGAATATCTGTGTAGCCATTGATATTAGTGGGGGTAGTTTCACCTCATCACTGACGTTCTGTCCTAGTTTATATAAGTGGTGTTTTTTGGGTTATCTCTGCTTAATATCTGAGCTTTGGCCGGCTAAGATCTACCTTAAATCAGCTGGACATATAAGTGAATTTAGGTACACTGCTATCTGCTCTTTTTCATATAGTGTTGTATTTAATTTATTTATTTGTTTCTCACTGAATATTAACTCAACTGAAGTTGTGGCTAACTATGTACAGAGTACTTGTTAGACTTTCTTTGTAGCCATTGATCGCAGTGAGGGGTAGTTTCATCTCATCACTGATTTTCTGTCCGGCCTTATATAAGTGGTGCATTTTTGGTTATCTCTGTTTAATATCTCAGCTTTGGCCAGCTAAGATCTACCTGAAATGAACTGGACATATAAGTGAATTAAAGTACACTTTTATCTGCTCTTTTTCATACAGTACTGTATTTAATTTATTTATTTAATTTTCACTGAATATTAACTCAATTGAAGTAGTGGCTGTCTCTCTACAGAGTACTTGTTAGAATTTCTGTGTAGCCATTGATAGCAGTGGGGGTACTGCATTTAATGTATTTATTTGTTTCTCACTGAATATTAACTCAACTGAAGTTGTGGCTCTCTCTTTACAGAGTACTTGTTAGAATTTCTGTGTAGCCATCGACAGCAGTGGGGGGTAGTTTCACCTTATCACTGACATTCTGTCCTGCCTTATATAATTGGTACATTTTGGGATATCTCTGCTTAATATCTGAGCTTTGGCCGGCTAAGATCTACCTGAAATCAACTGGACGTATACATGAATTTTAGCACACTTTTATTTGCTCCTTTTTATGTAGTACGGTATTTAATTAATTTATTTGTTTCTCATTGAATATTAACTGAAGTTGCGGCTCTCTCTACAGAGTACTTGTATGAATTTCTGTGTAGCCATTGATAGCATTAGGGGGGGTAGTTTAACCTCATAACTAACATTCTGCCTTGCCTTATATAAGTGGTACATTTTGGGTTATCACTGCTTAATATCTGGGCTTTGGCCGGCTAAGATCTACCTGAAATCAACTAGACGTACAAGTGAATTTAAGTACATTTTATCTGCTCTTTTTCATATAGTACTGTATTTAATTTATTTATTTGTTTCTCACTGAATAATAATTGAATTAAAGTTGTGGCTGTCTCTCTACAGAGTACTTGTTAGAATTTCTGTGTAGCCAGTGATAGCAGTGGGGGGTAGTTTCACCTCATCACTGACATTCTGTCCTGCCTTATATAAGTGGTACATTTTGGGTTATCTCTGCTTAATATCTGGGCTTTGGCCGGCTAAGATCTACCTGAAATCAACTGGACGTATAAGTGAATTTAAGTACACTTTTATCTGCTCTTTTTCATATAGTACTGTATTTAATTTATTTATTTGATTCTCACTGAATATTAACTCAACTGAAGTTGTGGCTGTCTCTCTACAGAGTACTTGTCTGAAGTTCTGTGTAGCCATTGACAGCAGTGGTGGGTAGTTTCACTTCATCACTGACATAGAAGTCCTGCATTATATAACTGGTACATTATGGGTTATTTCTGCTTAATATCTGAGTTTTGGCCAGCTAAGATCTACCTGAAATCAGCTGGCCATATAAGTGAATTTAAGTACACTTTCATCTGCTCTTTCTCATATAGTACTGTATTTAATGTATCTGTTTCTCACTGAATATTAACTCAAATGAAGTTGTGGCTGTCTCTCTACAGAGTACTTGTTAGAATTTCTTTGTAGCCATTGACAGCAGTGGGGGTAGTTTCACCTCATTACTGACATTCTGTCCTGCCTTATATAAGTGGTACATTTTGGGTTACCTCTGCTTAATATCTGAGCTTTGGCCAGCTAAGATCTATCTGAATGCAACTGGACGTGCAAGTGAATTTAAGTACACTTTTATCTGCTCTTTTTCATATAGTGCTGTTTTTAAATTATTTGTTTGTTTCTCAATGAATATTAACTCAGCTGAAGTTGTGGCTGTCTTTCTACAGCGTACTTGTAGGCATTTCTGTGTAGCCATTGATAACTGTTGGAGGTAGTTGCAACTCATCACTGACATTCTGCCCTGCCTTATATAGGTGGTACATTTTGGGTTATCTCTGCTTAATATCTCAGCTTTGGCCGGGTGAGATCTACCTGAAATCAACTGGATGTATAAGTGAATTTAAGTACACTTTCATCTACTCTTTCTCATATAGTACTGTATTTAATTTATTTATTTGTTTCTCACTGAATATTAACTCAACTGAAGTTGTGGCTGTCTCTCTACAGAGTACTTGTTAGAATTTCTGTGCAGCCAATGACAGGAGTGAGGGGTACTCTCAACTCATCACTGACATTCTGTTCTGCCTTATATAAGTGGTACCTTTTGGGTTATCTCTGCTTAATATCTAAGCTTTGACTGGCTAAAATCTACCTGAAATCAACTGCACGTATAACTGAATTTAAGTACAATTTATCTGCTCTTTTTCATATAGTACTGTATTTAATTTATTTATTTGTTTCTCACTGAATATTAACTCAACTGAAGTTGTGGCTGTCTCTCTATAGAGTACTTGTTTAAATTTCTGTGTAGCTATTGACAGCAGTGGGGGTTAGTTTCACTTCATCACTGACATTCTGTCCCGCCTTATATAACGGGTACATTTTGGAATATCTCTGCTTAATATCTGGTCTTTGGCCGGCTAAGATCTAACTGAAATTAACTGGACGTATAAGTGAATTTAAGTACACTTTTATCTGGTCTTTTTCATATAGTACGTTTTATAATTTATTTGTTTGTTTCTCACTGAATATTAACTCAAATGAAGTTGTGGCTGGCTCTCTACAGAGTACTTGTTAGAATTTTTGTGTAGCCATTGATAGCAGTGGGGGGGGGGGGTAGTTTCACCTCATCACTGACATTCTGTCCTGCCTGATATAAGTGGTACAATTTCGGTTATCTGTGCTTAATATCTGAGCTTTGGCCAGCTAAGATCTACCTCAAATCAACTGGACATATAAGTGAATTTAATTACACTTTTATCTACTCTTTTTCATTAAGAACTGTATTTAATTTATTTACTTGTTTCTCACTGAATATTAACTCAACTGAAGATGTGTCTGTCTCTCTACAGAGAATTTGTTAGAATTTCTGTGTAGCCATTGATAGCATTAGGAGGTAGTTTCACCTCATCATAGGTTCATAGGTTCATAGTTTAGTACTAAGCTAACTGCCCTTGTGAGCCATTTTAAGCCTAGCCAATTATCCCTTGTGATACTCAAACCGTGCACCTTGTGTTTGTAAGGCAAAAACATTAGCCATTAATTCACCCTTCCAAACCTAATCACTGACATTCGCTCCTGCCTTATATAAGTGGTACATTTTGGGTTATCTCTGCTTAATATCTGAGCTTTGGCTGGCTAAGATCTACCTGAAATCAACTGGACGTATAAGTGAATTTAAGTACACTTCTATCTGCTCTTTTTCATATAGTACTGTTTTTAATTTATTTCTTTGTTTCTCACTGAATATTAACTCAAATGAAGTTGTAGCTTTTACAGAGTACTTGTAAGAATTTCTGTGTAGCCATTGATAGTAGTGGGGGGTAGTTTCAACTCATCACTGACATTCTGTCTTACCTTATATAAGTGGTACGTTTTGGGTTATCTTTGCTTAATATCTGAGCTTTGGCCGGCTAAGATCTACCTAAAATCAACTGGACTTATAAGTGAATTTAAGCACACTTTTATCTGCTCTTTTTAATATAGCAATGTATTTAATGTATTTTTTTCTCACTGAATATTAACTCAACTGAAGTTGTGGCTGTCTCTCTACAGAGTACTCGTTAAAATTTCTGTGCAGCCTTTGATAGCAGTGGGGGGGGGGTAGTTTCACCTCATAATTGACATTCTGTTCTGCCTTTTATAAGTGGTACATTGTGGGTAATCTCTGCTTAATATCCAAGCTTTGGCCGGCTAAGATCTACTTGAAATCAAATGGACGTATAAGTGAATTGAAGTACACTTTTGTCTGCTCTTTTTCATATTAGTACTCTATTTAAATTATGTATTTGTTTCTCACTGAATATTAATTCAGTTGAAGTTGTGGCTGTCTTTCTACAGCGTACTTGTAGGAATTTCTGTGTAGCCATTGATAGCAGGGGGAGGTAGTTTCATCTCATCACTGACATTCTGTCCTGCCTTATAAAAGTGGTACATTTTGGGCTATCTCTGCTTAATATCTGAGATTTGGTCAGCTAAGATCTACCTGAACTCAACTGGATATATAAGTGAATTTAAGTACTCTTTCATCTGCTCTTTCTCATTAAGTACGGTATTTAATTTATTCATTTGTTTCTCACTGAATATTAACTCAACTGAAGTTGTGGCTGTCTCTCTACAGAGTACTTGTTAGAATTTCTGTGTAGCCAATGGCAGGAGTGGGGGTAGTTTCAACTCATCATTGACATTCTGTCCTGTATTATATAAGTGGTACCATTTGGGTTATCTCTGCTTAATATTTAAGCTTTGACCAGCTAAGATCTACCTGAAATCAACTGGACATATAAGTCAATTTAAGTATACTTTTATCTGCTCTTTTTCATATAGTACTGTATTTAATTTATTTATTTGTTTCTCACTGAATGTTAATTCTACTGAAGTTGTGGCTGTCTCTCTACAGAGTACTTGTTTACATTTCTGTGCAGCTATTGATAGCAGTGGGGGATAGTTTCACCTCAAAACTGACATTCTGTCCTGACTTACATATGTGTTACATTTTGGGTTATCTCTACTTAATATCTGAACTTTGGCAAGCTAAGATCTACCTGAAATTAACTGGACATATACGTGTATTTAAGTACACTTTTATCTGCTCTTTTTCATATAGTACTGTATTTCATTTATTTATTTGTTTATCACTGAATTTTAATTCAACTGAAGTTGCAGCTGTCTCTCTACAGAGTACTTGTTAGAATTTCTGTGTAGCCATTGATAGCAGTAGGGGGTAGTTTCACCTCATTACTGACATTCTGTCCTGCCTGATATAAGTGGTACAATTTGGGTTATCTCTGATTAATATCTGAGCTTTGGCCAGCTAAGATCTACTTCAAATCAACTGGACGTATAAGTGAATTTAATTACACTTTTATCTGCTCTTTTTCATATAGTACTCTTTTTAATTTCTTTGTTTCTTTCTCACTGAATATTAACTCAACTGAAGTTGTGTCTGTCTCTCTACAGAGAATTTGTTAGAATTTCTGTGTAGCCATTGATAGCATTGGGGGGTAGTTTCACCTCATCATAGGTTCATAGGTTTATAGTTTAGTACTAAGCTAACTGCCCTTGTGAGTCATTTTAAGCCTAGCCAATTATCCCTTGTGAGACTCAAGCCCTGCACCTTGTGTTTGTAAGGCAAAACATTAGCCATTAAGCCAGCCTCCCAACCCCAATCACTGACATTCTGTCCTGTCTTATATAAGTGGGACATTTTGGGTTATCTCTGCTTAATGTCTAAGCTTTGGCTGGCTAAGATCTACCTGAAATCAACTGGATGTATAAGTGAATTTAAGTACACTTTTATCTACTCTTTTTCATATAGTACTGTTTTTAATTTATTTGTTTCTTTCTCAATGAATATTAACTCAACTGAAGTTATGGCTGTCTTTCTACAGAGTACTTGTAAGAATTTCTGTGTAGCCATTGATAGCAGTGGGTGGTAGTTTCACCTCATCACTGACATTCTGTCCTGCCTTATATAAGTGGTACATTTTGGGTTATCTTTGCTTAATATCTGATATTTGGCTGGCTAAGATCTACCTGAAATCAACTGGACTTATAAGTTAATTTAAGTACACTTTTATCTGCTCTTTTTAATATTGTAATGTATTTAATGTATTGGTTTCTCACTGAATATTAACTCAACTTAAGAGCTGGCTGTCTCTCTGCAGAGTACTTGTTAGAATTTCTGTGTAGCCATTGATAGCACTGGGGGGGGTAGTTTCACTTCATAACTGACATTCTGTTCTGTCTTTTATAAGTGGTTCATTTTGGGTTATCTCTGCTTAATATCTGAGCTTTGGCCGGCCAAGATCTACCTGAATTCAAATTGACATATAAGTAAATTTAAGTACACTTTTCCCAGAACTGTTTCATTAAGTACTGTATTTAATTTATTTATTTGTTTCTCACTGAATATTAACTCAGCTAAAGTTGTGGCTGTCTCTCTACAGAGTACTTGCTAAAATTTCTGTGTAGCCATTGATAGCAGTTGGTAATAGGTGCACCTCATCACTGACATAGAGGTCCTGCCTTTTTTAACTGGTACATTTTGGGATATCTCTGCTTAATATCTGAGCTTTGGCTGGCTAAGATCTACCTTAAATCAACTGGACATATAAGTGAATTTAAGTACACTTTTATCTGATCTTTTTAACATAGTAAAATATTTAATTTATTGATTTGTTTCTCACTGAATATTAACTCAACCGAAGTTGTGGCTGTCTCTCTAGTGTACTTGTTAGAATTTCTGTGTAGCCATTGATAGCAGTGGGGGTAGTTTCACCTCATCACTGACATTCTGTCCTGCCTTATATAAGTGGTACATTTTGGGTTATCTCTGCTTAATATCTGAGCTTTGGCCGACTAAGATCTACCTCAAATCAACTGGGTGTATAAGTGAATCTTAGTACACTTTTATCTGCTCTTTTTCATATAGTACTGTATTTCATTTATTTATATTTTCTCACTAAATATTAACCACAATCCAAAAATTGGCCTCGGTTGCAATAAGATGAAGAAAAATAAAAAAATTCAAATAAGCAACTAAGAAGTGCTTACAGAAAGAACTTTAATTTAACAAATAAATATAAAAATAAATCAGACACATCCAGTGAATCAAGCGCCTTCGTCTCCAAACATTTGGAGACTTTATCAAGACAGAGCATGCCCCAACTGACAGCAAATTTATAATACAAAGTTAATCACTGAATATTAACTCAACTGAAGTTGCAGCTTTCTCTCTACAGAGTACTTGTTAGAATTTCTGTGTAGCCATTGATAGCAGTGGGGGGTAGTTTCACCTCATCACTGACATTCTGTCCTGCCTTATATAAGTGGTACATTTTGGGTTATCTCTGCTTAATATATGGGCTTTGGCCGGCTTAGATCTACCTGAAATCAACTGGATGTATAAGTAAATTTAAGTACACTTTTATCTGCTCTTTTTCATATAGTGATATAATTAATTTATTTGTTTCTCTCTGAATATTAACTCAACTGAAGTTGTGGCTGTCTCTCTACAGAGTACTAGTTTGAATTTCTGTGTAGCCATTGACAGCAGTGGGGGGTAGTTTCACTTCATCACTGACACAGAAGTCCTGCCTTATATAACTGGTACACTATGGGATATTTCTGTTTAATATCTGAGCTTTGGCCAGCTAAGATCTACCTGAAATCAACAGGACATATAAGTGAATTTAAGTACACTTTCATCTGCTCTATCTCATATAGTACTGTATTTAATTTATTTGTTTCTCACTGAATATTAACTCAACTGAAGTTGTGGCTGTCTCGCTACAGAGTACTTGTTAGAATTTCTGAGTAGCCATTCGTAGCAGTGGAGGGTAGTTTCACCTCATCACTGACATTCTGTCCTGCCTTATATAAGTGGTACATTTTGGGTTATCTCTGCTTAATATCTGAGCTTTGGCCGGCTAAGATCTACCTGAAATCAACTGGACATATATGTGAATTTATGTACACTTTTATCTGGTCGTTTTTACATAGTACTTTATTTAATTTATTTGTTTCTCACTGAATACAAAATCAACTGAAGTTGTGGCTGTCTCTCTACAGAGTACTTGTTAGAATTTCTGTGTAACCATTGATAGCAGTAGGGGGTAGTTTCACCTCAGAACTGACATTCTGTTCTCCCTTATAGAAGTGGTACATTTTGGGTTATCTCTGCTTAATATCTGAGCTTTGGCCGGCTAAGATCTACATCAAATCAACTGGACGTATAAGTGAATTTAAGGACACTTTTATCTACTTTTTTTCATATAGTACTGTATTTAATTTATTTACTTGTTTCTCACTGAATAGTAACTCAACTGAAGTTGTGGCTGTCTCTCTATGGAGTATTTGTTAGAATTTCTGTGTAGCCATTGATAGCAGTGGGGGGTAGTTTCACATCATCATAGGTTCATAGGTTCATAGTTTACTACTAAGCTAACTGCCCTTGTGAGACATTTTCAGCCTAGCCAATTATCCCTTGTGAGACTCAAACCCTGCACCTTGTGTTTGTAAGGCAAACACTTTAGCCATTAAGCCACCCTACCAACCCCAATCACTGACATTCTGTCCTGCCTTATATAAGTGGTAAATTTGGGGTTATGTCTGCTTAATATCTGAGCATTGGCCTGCTAAGATCTACCTCAAATCAAGTGGATGTATAAGTGAATTTAAGTACACTTTTATCTGCTCTTTTTCATATAGTTTGTGTCTTTCGGCTTTTCACGGTTAGGGGTCGCCACAGTGGAACTCCGGTCCGCTAATGACTGGCAGTAGATTTTAACATGTAGGCTTGCCAGGCCTAATGCACAACCTTCAATGAAGGAACACCCATGTCGCCACACAGAAGACGCTCTAACTGCGACTCGAACGGGCAACGTCTATCTGTGAGGCACCAACGCTACCGCAGCACCACCACCGCAGTCTGCTCTTTTCATATAGTACTGTTTTTAAATTATTTGTTTATTTCTCACTGAATACTAACTCAACTGAAGTTGTGTCTGTCTTTCTACAGCGTACTTGTAAGAATTTCTGTGTAGCCATAGATAACAGTGGGGGTAGTTTCACTTCATCACTGACATTCTGTCCTGCCTTATATAAGTGGTACATTTTGGGTTATCTCTGGTTAATATCTGAACTTTGGCAGGCTAAGATCTACCTGAAATCAACGTATAAGTAAATTTAAGTACACTTTTATCTGTTTTTTTTCATATAGTACTGTATTTCATTTATTTACTTGTTTATCACTGAATATTAACTCCACTGAAGTTGCAGCTGTCTCTCTACAGAGAATTGTTTAGAATTTCTGTGTAGCCATTGATAGCATTGCGGGGTAGTTTCACCTCATCATAGGTTCATAGTTTAGTACTATGCTAACTGCCCTTGTGAGCCATTTTAAGCCTAACCAATTATCCCTTGTGAGACTCAAACCCTGCACCTTTTGTCTGTAAGGCAAAAACATTACCCATTAATCCACCCTCCCCACCCCAATCACTGACATTCTGTCCTGCCTTATATAAGTGGTACATTTTTGGTTATCTCTGCTTAATATCTGAGCTTTGGCTGGATAAGATCTACCTGAAATCAACTGGACGTATAAGTGAATTTAAGTACACTTTAACCTGCTCTTTTTCATATAGTACTGGTTTTAGTTTATTTGCTTGTTCCTCACTGAATATTAACTCAACTGAAGTTGTGGCTGTCTTTCTACAGAGTACTTGTAAGAATTTCTGTGCAGCCATTGATAGCAGTAGGGGGTAGTTTCACCTCATCACTTACATTCTGTCCTACCTTATATAAGTGGTACATTTTGGGTTATATTTGCTTAATATCTGAGCTTTGGTCGGCTAAGATCTCCCTGAAATCATCTGGACTTATAAGTGAATTTAAGTACACTTTTATCTGCTCTTTTTAATATAGCAATGTATTTAATGTATTTGTTTCTCACTAGATATTAACTCAACTGAAGTTGTGGCTGTCGCTCTACAGAGTACTTTTTAGAATTTCTGTGTAGCCATTGATAGCAGTGGGGGGTGCAGTTTCGCCTCATAACTGACATTCTGTTCTGCCTTTTATAAGTGGTTCATTGTGGGTTATCTCTGCTTAATATCCGAGATTTGGCCGGCCAATATCTACCTGAATTCAATTGGACATATAAGTGAATTTAAGTACACTTTTCCCAACACTGTTTCATTAAGTACTGTATTTAATTTATTTGTTTCTCACTGAATATTAACTGAACTAAAGTTGTGGCTGTCTCTCTACAGAGTACTTACTAGAATTTCTGTGTAGCCATTGATAGCAGTTGGCGGTAGGTTCAACTCATCACTGACATAGAGGTCCTGCCTTTTTTAACTGGTACATTTTGGGATATCTATGCTTAATATATGAGCTTTGGCCGGCTAAGATCTACCTAAAATCAACTGGACGTATAAGTGAATTTAAGTACACTTTTATCTGCTCTTTTTCATATAGTGCTGTATTTAATTTATTTATTTGTTTGTTTCTCACTGAATATTAACTCAGCTGAACTTGCGGCATTCTCTCTACAGAGTAATTGTTAGAATTTCTGTGTAGCCACTGATAGCATTAGGGGGGTGGTTTCACCTCATAACTGACATTCTGTCCTGCCTTATATAAGTGGTACATTTTTGGTTATCTCTGCTTAATATCTGAGCTTTGGCCAGCTAATATCTACCTGAAATCAGCTGGTCATATAAGTGAATTTAAGTATACTTTCATCTGCTCTTTCTCATATAGTACTGTATTTAATTTATTTATTTGTTTCTCACTGAATATTAATTCAAATGAAGTTGTGGCTGTCTCTCTACATAGTACTTGTTAGAATTTCTGTGTAGCCATTGATAGCAGTGGGGGGTAGTTTTACCTCATTACTGACATTGTGCCCTGCCTTATATAAGTGGTACATTTTGGGCTATCTCTGCTTAATATCTGAGCTTTGGTCGGCTAAGATCTACCTGAAATCAACTGGATGTATTAGTGAATTTAAGTACACTTTCATCTGCTCTTTCTCATATAGTACTGTATTACTTTATTTATTTGTTTCTCACTGAATATTAACTCAACTGAAGTTGTGGCTGTCTCTATACAGAGTACTTGTTAGAATTTCTGTGTAGCCAATGATAGCAGTGGGGGTAGTTTCACCTCATCACTGACATTCTGTCCTGCCATATATAAGTGGTACCATTTGGGTTATCTCTGCTTAATATCTAAGCTTTGACCAGCTAAGATCTACCTGAAATCAACTGGACATATAAGTCAATTTAAGTACACTTTTATCTGCTCTTTTTCATATAGTACTGTATTTCATTTATTTATTTGTTTCTCACTAAATATTAACTCAACTGAAGTTGTGGCTGTCTCTCTACAGAGTACTTGTTAGAATTTCTGCGCAGCCATTAATAGCAGTAGGGGGGTAGTTTCACATCATAACTGACATTTTGTCCTGCCTTATATAAGTGGTACATTTTGGGTTATCTCTGCTTAATATCTGAGCTTTTGCCGGCTAAGATCTACTGGACGTATAAGTGAATTTAAGTACACTTTTATCTGCTCTTTTTCATATAGTACTGTTAGAATTTCTGTGTAGCCATTGATAGCATTGGGGGGTAGTTTCACCTCATCATAGGTTCATAGGTTCATAGTTCAGTACTAAGCTAACTGCCCTTGTGAGCCATTTTAAGCCTAGCCAATTATCACTTGTGAGACTCAAACCCTGCCCCTTGTGTTTGTAAGGCAAAAACATTAGCCATTAAGCCAGCCTCCCAACCCCAATCACTGACATTCTGTCCTGCCTTATATAAGTGGTACATTTTGGGTTATCTCTGCTTAATGTCTAAGCTTTGGCTGGCTAAGATCTACCTGAAATCAGCTGGAAGTATAAGTGTATTTAAGTACACTTTTATCTGCTCTTTTTCATATAGTACTGTTTTTTCATTTATTTGTTTCTTTCTCACTGAATATTAACTCAACGGAAGTTGTGGCTGTCTTTCTACAGAGTACTTATAAGAATTTCTGTGTAGCCATTGATAGCAGTGGGTGGTAGTTTCACCTCATCACTGACATTCTGTCCTGTCTTATATAAGTGGTACATTTTGGGTTATCTTTGCTTAATATCTGAGATTTGGCCGGCTAAGATCTACCTGAAATCAACTGGACTTATAAGTTAATTTAAGTACACTTTTATCTGCTCTTTTTCATATAGTACTGTATTTAATTTATTTACTTGTTTCTCACTGAATATTAACTCAACTGAAGTTGTGGCTGTGTCTGTGGGTTATCTCTGCTTAATATCTGAGCTTTGGCCAGCTAAGATCTACCTGACATCAGCTGGACATATAAGTGAATTTAAGTACACTTTTATCTGCTCTTTTTCATATAGTACTGCATTTAATTTATTTATTTGTTTCTCACTAAATATTAACTCAACTGAAGTTGTGGCTGTCTCTCTACAGAGTACTTGTTAGAATTTCTGTGCAGCCATTAATAGCAGTAGGGGGGTAGTTTCACATCATAACTGACATTTTGTCCTGCCTTATATAAGTGGCACATTTTGGGTTATCTCTGCTTAATATCTGAGCTTTTGCCGGCTAAGATCTACTGGACGTATAAGTGAATTTAAGTACACTTTTATCTGCTCTTTTTCATATAGTACTGTTAGAATTTCTGTGTAGCCATTGATAGCATTGGGGGGTAGTTTCACCTCATCATAGGTTCATAGGTTCATAGTTCAGTACTAAGCTAACTGCCCTTGTGAGACATTTTAAGCCTAGCCAATTATCACTTGTGAGACTCAAACCCTGCACCTTGTGTTTGTAAGGCAAAAACATTAGCCATTAAGCCAGCCTCCCAACCCCAATCACTGACATTCTGTCCTGCCTTATGTAAGTGGTACATTTTGGGATATCTCTGCTTAATGTCTAAGCTTTGGCTGGCTAAGATCTACCTGAAATCAGCTGGAAGTATAAGTGTATTTAAGTACACTTTTATCTGCTCTTTTTCATATAGTACTGTTTTTTCATTTATTTGTTTCTTTCTCACTGAATATTAACTCAACGGACGTTGTGGCTGTCTTTCTACAGAGTACTTATAAGAATTTCTGTGTAGCCATTGATAGCAGTGGGTGGTAGTTTCACCTCATCACTGACATTCTGTCCTGCCTTATATAAGTGGTACAATTTGGGTTATCACAGCTTTGTATATGAGCTTTGGCCAGCTAAGATCTTCCTGAAATGAACTGGACGTATAAGTGAATTTAAGTACACTTTTATCTGCTCTTTTTCATATAGTACTGTATTTAATTTATTTACTTGTTTCTCACTGAATATTAACTCAACTGAAGTTGTGGCTGTCTCTCTTTGGAGTGTTTGTTAGAATTTCTGTGTAGCCATAGATAGTAGTGGGGGGTAGTTTCACCTCATCATAGGTTCATAGTTTCATAGTTTAGTACTAAGCTAACTGCTCTTGTGAGCCATTTTAAGCCTAGCCAATTATCCCTTGTGAGACTCAAACCCTGCACCTTGTGTTTGTAAGGCAAAAACATTAGCCATTAAGCCAGCCTCCCAACCCCAATCACTGACATTCTGTCCTGCCTTATATAAGTGGTACATTTTGGGTTATCTCAGCTTTGTATATGAGCTTTGGCCAGCTAAGATCTTCCTGAAATGAACTGGACGTATAAGTGAATTTAAGTACACTTTTATCTGCTCTTTTTCATATAGTACTGTATTTAATTTATTTACTTGTTTCTCACTGAATATTAACTCAACTGAAGTTGTGGCTGTCTCTCTTTGGAGTGTTTGTTAGAATTTCTGTGTAGCCATAGATAGCAGTGGGGGGTAGTTTCACCTCATCATAGGTTCATAGTTTCATAGTTTAGTACTAAGCTAACTGCTCTTGTGAGCCATTTTAAGCCTATCCAATTATCCTTTGTGAGACTCAAACCCTGCACCTTGTGTTTATAAGGCAAACACTTTAGCCATTAAGCCACCCTCCCAACCCCAATCACTGACATTCTGTCCTGCCTTATATAAGTGGTACATTTTGGGTTATCTCTGCTTAATATCTGAGCTTCGGCCAGCTAAGATCTACCTGAAATCAACCCGACGTATAAGTGAATTTAAGTACACTTTTATCTGCTCTTTTTCATATAGTACTGTATTTAATTTATTTATTTGTTTCTCACTGAATATTAACTTAATTGACGTTTTGGCTGTCTCTCTACAGTTAGTTCCCACCCACCCTCCGTGTTCTTGTTTTGGTGTTAATGTTGGTGGCTTTGAAATTGCCTGCCCGTCTTGTAGATTTGTATTTGGATACTCCTTCTGGGCCCATCTCATTTGCTCACTCAACTGAGTGCAGTGCCTACTGTGTACAAAGAGAGCATTTGGGAAGGACAACCCCTGTAGCCCCCTAATCCTGCTCTGTTCCCTCCCTCAAAAAATAAAAGTAAAGAAAATAAATAAAGAAATAAATAAATAAAATATATATTTTATTCAGCTGCTCTTACTGTAACTGTTTTAGTTGCTGTTCTGCATGCTATCTGTTCATTCGCTCTTACTCTGCACTTATTACTGCTTGCTAGTAGCCTTCTAATTTACTGCCTTCTGCACTTGTTTTTTAGTCATTTATTAATTTAATTGCATTTATTTGAACTGTATTTGCCGTAGTGTTGCTACACACTCGGGTGTGCTGGCCTGCACTGCAATTTGAATAGTATTTGCTGCTGTTTTAGTTGCTTTCCTGTAAACAAAATAAAATAATTCTAAGCGTGTTTCCTTCTTTTCCTGTAACTAGTCTAGTCCAAATACAGACTTGCTGTATCCAGGACTGTTGGTAAGCTTCTGAGCCCCCCAAGCCTTTTTGTGTTGGAGGGAAGCTTTCTAGCTTATCAGTGGGAGTAGTAAGCACTAGGTAGCCTATCTACCACGGGAAGAGTGGGTTTTGGCCCAGAAATTGTAGTTCATTGGCCGTTTGGGCAGTTTTTCCATTTCTTTCTACTTTCTGGTTTAAAAGCCGATTTTGCTTTTGGTCCCCACCTTTCCTGTAACTAGTGTAGTCCAGGTACAGATTTGCTGTATCCAGGACTGTTGGTAAGCTTCTGAGCCCCCCAAGCCCTTCTGTGTTGGAGAGAAGCCTTCTAGCTTATCAGTGGGAGTGGTAAGCACTAGGTAACCTATCTACCACAGGAGGATTGGTTTCTGGCCCAGAAATTATAGTTTATTGGCCATTTGGGAAGCTTTTCCATCTCTTTCAACCTTCTGATTTAAAAGCCTGTGTTTGCACTTATTTCCATGTTTTCCTATTACTAGTCTAGTCCAGGTACAGATTTGCTGTATCCAGGACTCTTTGTAAGCTTCTGAGCCCCCCAAGCCTTTCCATGTTGGAGGGAAGCCTTCTAGCTTATCAGTGGGAGTGGTAAGCATCAGGTAGCCTATCTACCACAAGAGGAGTGGTCCCTGGCCCAGAAATTGCAGCTATTGGCTGTTTGAGCAGTTTTTTTTCATCTCTTTCAACTTTCTGGTTTGAAAGCCGCACTTGCGCCTGCTTCCCGCTTTTCCTATAACTAGCCTAGTCCAGTTACAGAGTTGCTGTATCCAGGATTGTTAGTAAGCTTTTGAGCCCCCCAAGCCTTTCTGTGTTGGAGGGATGCCTTCTAGCTTATCAGTGATAGTGGTAAGCACTAGGTAGCCTATCCTCCATGGGAAGAGTGAGTTTTGACCCAGAAATTGTAGTTTATTTGGCTGTTTGGGCAGTTTTCCATCTGTTTCAACTTGCTGGCTTAAAAGCCTGCGTTTATACTTGTTCCCCACCTTTCCTGTAACTAGTCTAGTCCAGGTACAGAATTGCTGTATCCAGGATCCTTTGTAGCTTCTGAGCCCCCCCAAGTTTTTCTGTGTTAGAGGGAAGCCTTCTAGCTTATCAGTGGGAGTGGTAAGCATTAGGTAGCCTATCTACCACAAGAGGAGTGATTCCTGGCCCATAAATTGTAGCTATTGGTAGTTTGGGCAGTTTTTTCTATCTCTTTAAACTTTCTAGTTTAAAAGCCACACTTGCTCTTGTTTCCTACCTTTCCTGTAACTAGCCTAGTCCAGATACAGAGTTGCTGTATCCAGGACTGTTGGTAAGCTTCTGAGCACCACAAGCCTTTCTGTGTTGGAGGAAAGACTTCTAGCTTATCTGTGGGAGTGGTAAGCACTAGGTAGTCTGTCTATCATGAGGGGAGTGGTTCTTGGCCCAGAAATTGTAGTTTATTGACCATTTGGATAGCTTGTCCGTCTCTTTCAACTTTCTGGTTTAAAAGACCACATCTGCGCTTGTTTCCCATCTTTCCTGTAACTAACTTACTGGGTAGCACTAAAAAGCCTTAAACTGAAACAAGCCTTCTAGCTTAGAAGAGAGACTTTGGAGTTATTAAGTATCAGTTTTTTGTACTTTCTTGCTGTACTTAACTGTTTTCCACCTAAATGCAGATTTTCCAGCTTTTATTGTGATTTAAAAGCTTGTTTTTTTTTTCACATATTGTACTTAATTGACTGCCTGCACTTTTAAAAAGTTGCTTTTTGTTTAAATAATTTGTTTAACTGTTGTAGGCTACACACTAAAGTGCAATAGCATTTTCTGATCGTTTGTAGTCGTTTAAAGCTGTTTTAAGTGTATTTTTTACTGTTTTTGCCTTATCTTTTCAAATAAGCAAAAAAAAACATTTCTTGTTCCCCACCTTTCTAAGCTAGTATAGTCCAGTTTTCAGGCTAGTGCTGAATTCAGGACTGTGATACTAGTTTCTGAGTTGCCCATACCTTACTTGGATAGAAGGAAGTTTTTCTGTTCACCCGTGAGAGAGGGGACCTTTGAGCAACCTATCTGTCCCTGGAGGAGTGGTTCCAGCCCAGAAGTTAGTATTTTATTGGCCATTTTGGCCTAATTTCTATCTCTTTCATTTCCCTACTATAAAAATGCATTTGTACGGTTTTGCACACTGGGCAGCGCCAGTTAGCTACGGTTAAATTATTCCCGGCTCCACTAAGTCTCCTCTTCAGTTTTTCCCTTGAAACTAGTCTAACTCTCACCCTAAGCACTCAAAAAGCATCCTACAGCCTAGCATTTGCTCAGACCTAATAGCAAGCACTAATATACCCTGACACTTGATTGCCCAGCAGGGCAAGGCTCTTTATTCACCCCTCACCAACCAAGTGACTAAGCAGCTCACCCTACTATTCAGGCATGGCCAAAGGGCAATTTCAGGTGTACTCTCAAGTCCAGCTGGTGAATCTGGGTATTCTGAGGCAATGTTACAACTGCCTCATGTACACAGACTACCTTCTCCTCCTACCACAAAATACTAACATATGTGAGAGATGCAATTATACAGCCAAACTGGAGGCTAAGCTGTCTCCACCCAAGAATGGAACAGAAAGTCAAGAGAGGAAGGCTAACACTTGCACCACACCTCCAGCCCCACACAGACCTACTAAAACAGCACTGGCAAAAAATACACATAAATACACAAAATCATACTCGGAGGCTCTAAACAAAAACCTGCAAAGGCATCAGAGACCTCCAAAGCAGACAGTCAAACAACCTGCACCTCCTGTCACAAACCAGACAACACATAAAACAAAAAATCAGTGTGCTGCACAATCACAGCCCTTAAGATGAAATAACATACCTAACACACTAGAAATAGGTGACTCTATAGTCAGGCACACTGATGTCCCACTCACTAGGCTGGACAAGCAGAAGGTTACTGTTAGCTGCCTGTCGGGAGACAGAATCCGCCACATAACACAAGCACTCAGGTCACTCCAGAACAAGTACAAATATGACTCTGTCATTGTTCATGTTGGTGTGAATGACCTGAGATGTACCTCCCTGGACTACATGAAAAGTGACATGGATGAGCTCTCTGATTATGTAGTCCAGGCTGGTATGACCCTGACCCTGAGTAGCATCCTGCCCTCACCAAGAATGATACCTCAGTATAAAGAAAAAAAGACCAATTTCAACAATTGGTAAAGCTTCTGGTGTCATTCAAAAGGGATCCAGTGTCTGTCAGCCTGGGATGACATGCTCGACAAGCCGCATTGCTTCGCAAAAGACGGCTTGCACCTGTCACCCATAGGCTTTCGAGTACTGGCCAAGGCTCTTGCTGCCCCCATAGTGCCTTTTTTAGGCAATGCTTAAAAGTCAAACCCACCTCCGTAAACAGCACAATTAACAAAAAACTGAGGGTTATGCTACTCAATGCCAGGAGTTTAAATCTCAAAATGCACGTGCTCGATGCAGTCCTCAGTATGGAGAACGTCAACATCTGTGCAGTAACTGAAACCTGGTTCAAGGCTCCAGAGAGCACCCCAGCACTACTGGGCTACAACTCATACCACACATTTCGGCCACAGAACACAGACCGAAACACAAAAGGAGGGGGTGTATCCATATTCATCAAGGATACCTACACTTCCAGGTTAGTGGCACAGCATGACACCTCTGAGATTGTCCATGTGCAACTAACATCGGGCAAATCTGCAATGCAAATTGTGGCCTACTACAGATCACCCTCCATGACCCAGGACCACCATTCCACCTTTCTGGAGACAATGGAAAACATGAAGGTCCTACTGAACACCCTGATATTGGGCAATTTCAATTACCCTACCATTAACTGAAAAAACTACTCGAGTATAAACTCCCAGGCCCAGCGCTTCCTGGAATTCACTAACTCAAATGCCCTGGATCAGCTGGTAAACTCCCCTACCAGAGGTGAAAACATATTGGACCTGGTCATCACCAACATGGGCGACAGGTGTTCCACACCGGAGGTCAACCTGTCACTGGTTAGATCAGACCTTAAACTAATCACTCTGGATGTCCACACCCCACTACCACCCCCAACTAAGGAAACCACAGTAAAAAACTTTTCTAAAGCAAACTTCACCTTACTTAAGATAGAGGTGGTAAGTTTCACAGCCCCCACGCTAAAGGATAACGTTGCCCACGATGCAGAAACCTTTACAAATGCATTCTATGAGCACCTACAAGGATGCATGGATCGTGCCATCCCTAGCAAAACCAAGACTCACTCCTCTAAGAGAAGGAAACCAGTTTGGTGGACCCCTGCCATATACAAGCTATACAATAGAAGGAGAAAACTAGTTCAGAAAAAAAAGCAAATCCCAAGAAGGAAAGACATCCTTGATCAGTATCAGTAAGAAACTAAGGTCCCTCATAAAATCATCCAAGACTAACTTTGAAAGAAAAGTAGCCAAGGATTCAAAAGATAACCACAAAACTTTCTTTAGCTATGTTAAGGATCTAAGTGGTAATTCGCAGAAATGCACTGAACTGGTGCAAAATAGCACAAAATATACTGAACCTACTAATATTGCCAACATCCTGGCAGATAGATTCACTGCAAACTTCACCCCCCTCTCACCCCCAAAAGGGCCCACAACAATACCGGAAAAGCATAGTGTCCCAGAAATCACAGACGCACAGCTGAAAACAACCCTTTCAAAAGCCAAAAACACAGCGTCAATAGGGCCAGATGGTGTCCCAGGCTGCGTCTTGCACGAACTACAGAACAAACTAACCCCCACCTAAACACACTGTTCAACCTCAGCCTCTCCACAGGCTACGCACCCATAGGATGGTGCACAGCAATGGTTATTCCTCTCCACAAAGGAGGGGCCACAACTGACCCTAGTAACTATCTCCCCATAAGCCTGACTAGCCTGGTATGCAAGGCTATGGAGCACATCATCATGGAACTCATTAACAAAGGCATTGGGAACCTCCAAACACTTGACCCTACCCATTTCGGCTTTGTTAAGGGCAGATCATGCCTACTAAACCTGGTTGACTTCTTTGAGACAGTCACCAAGGCCATAGACAAAGGAAAGGTAATTCACACAGCCTACCTTGACCTCACCAAGGCTTTCGACACCATTCCCCACTCGGGTATTACAGAAAAACTCACCAGGCTGAACATAAACCTCTGCGTCACGAGATGGGTTGCCAACTGGCTTACAGACAGAAATCACATAGTAAGAATAGCAGGCTCCAGGTCCGACTCTAAACCAGTCACAAGTGGTGTCCCGCAAGGCTCGATCCTGGGACCCCTATTGTTTGGCATATACTTCTCAGAAGTATAAGCAAACACAGGAGGACTACGGCTAACCAAATTCACAGATGACTGCAAACTGGGAGCCATAATTAACTCTCTGGCTGACATGGACATCCTTCAAAAGGGACTTACTGAGATGGACACCTGGTGTCAAAGTCATGGCCTCAAGCTAAATGCCAAAAAATGCAATAGTCATCCCATCTGAGAAAAACAAAACACACACGAATTACCACATAGGTGGCAGCCCCCTTAATACAGAAGAGGTAATATAAGAGATCTGGGGACCCAGGTAGATAGTAATCTCTCGTTTGACAATCATATTGCCAAAGTAGTTAGGAAATCCTTCGATGTGGCCCATCTAATTACTACAGGGTTCACGTCTAGAAATAAAGAGGTTATAGTGCCCCTCTACTTGTCACTTATCAGACCTATCATAGAGTACAATGCCCCATTTCGGATGTACCTCACAAGACACTTCCAACAGCTGGAAAGACCACAAAAGTACCTCACCAAGAGGATTACTGGCCTCAAACATATGTTCTATGTAGCCCGACTGAAAAAACTCCAGCTGTACTCAGTGGCATATCT
The DNA here is from genome assembly GCF_019279795.1 of Protopterus annectens. Classification (NCBI taxonomy): domain Eukaryota; kingdom Metazoa; phylum Chordata; order Ceratodontiformes; family Protopteridae; genus Protopterus; species Protopterus annectens. The sequence goes on along the minus strand of NC_056731.1, from coordinate 1,569,292,215 downwards.
CTTACTCAGAGGTGATCTCTGCCTGACTTACAAAGCCATGTCCAACTCAGAATTGATGGACATGCTCCACCTAAAGAAATCCAAGTCACTGCGAGTCACGCGCTCACCACAACAATAAATAGAACATGCTGGAGGAATAGATTCCTGTCACACAGACTCCCCATGCTTTGGAACAAAATTCCAAACTACATTAGGCAGAGCCCCTCACTAGCACTCTTCAAGAGAAACCTTGACGAGTGGATGGGCAACAGAAAATACACCCCTGGGATCACTTCATTGGCTCTGCTTGACAGAGGATCAGTTCATTAATCAATGTGGCGGTGAAAGCTGACACACTCTGGCTAGGCTTATAAATGCCCTCAGGTAGATAGCCTAGTACCTACCTATGAACGTATGAACCTACTTGCCATGAAAAGAATAACAAAAAGAAATGGTCTTGGATATCCATGAGAAGATGGTTTCCTTAGAAACAGTCAAACCCAATGTCCTGGGATGAAAGGAAACAAAAAGCTAATTAGACTTACAAATGGCCTTAGTTTTATCCAAATAATACTTGAGCTGTCTGTGCAAATCCTAGGTATACAGGATCCTTTCACAAGCAGATGGAGAAAGAAAAAAGGAAGAGAGTTAAACTGCCTGATTCAAAGAGAACTCCTTGACCACCTTGGGCATAAAAGAAGGATTAGTATGAAGGGACACCCTGTCCCCGTGAAAACCCAAAAAAGGAGGGATGGCCATAAGAGCCTGAAGTTCAGAAACCTTCTGTGCAGAAGCAAGAGCAAGTAATAAGACAGTCTTCCAGGTAAATTGTTGCAAGGAGGCTGAACCTGCAGTCTCAAAAGGAGCCTGGGTTAGTTTTTCTGAATAAATATTAAGGCTCTAAGAAGGAGGAATAGGCTTCCTTGAGGACCTAAGATGCAGGACACCTTTAAGAAACTGTTTGACCTTAAAACAAGAAGCAAATTGAGGATTCAAGAGCAGACAGGCAGAAATAGTTGACAAATGAGTCTTTACAGAAGAATAGGCCAAGCCAGACAGGAGCAGCTCATATGAATATACAAGAACCAGAGGAAACACCACTGAAAAAGGATCTTAGTTATAAGCATGGCACCAAACAGAAAATATCTTCCATTTAGACATATAAGACTTTCTGGTTGCAGGTTTTCTTGCCTCCTGTAAAACCCTGAGCATGTCCACAGAAAAGAGGTGCCTAAAAGGGATCAAAACTTATCACCCACAGTGTCTGTTGAAGAGTGGAGTAAGGATGGATGAGTCACTCCTTGTCCTGTGTGAGGAGGTCCAACCAGTGAGGTAACTTGCGAGGATTGCTCCTAGTCAGATGCATTAAGAGGTGGAAGCCAGTGCTATATTGGTCAAAAGTGAGTCTCTAAAAAGATTTTTTGGGAGTCCAGCTAAATCTTCTGCAGGACTCTTAGAAGTAGGGAAATGGGAGGGAAGGCATAGAGAAATATCCCCTTCCAAGGAAAAGAAAGGGAGTCCATCTTCCATGCCAGATGGCATGGCACTCTGGAACAAAAAGGAGGGAGCTGCCTATTCAGAGGGAAAACAAAAAAGATCTACTTGAGGACTATCCCACCAATGGACTATGTCCAGAAACATGTCTCTGTGAAGCATCCATTCGTGAGCCTGTGTTTTGAAACTGCTCAAGGTGTCTACCACTAGTTTGTGCTTTGAAGGAATATACACTGCCTGAAGAGTTAACTTATAACTGACAGCCGGATCCCAGGCCTGAAAAGCCAGCCTGCAGAGAAGGTAAGACTTTGTGTGCTCCCCTGTTTGTTAACATAAGCATGGGTATAAAAGCCATAACCAGTGCCTCATCTTTTTGATGTTGATATGGTCTGCCTTCTGATGGGGGAGCCAAAGATCTTGAACTGTCAGATGACCACAGGAAGCCCCTCACCCCATGTCTGAAGTGTCAGTCAATAGCTCTTGAGAAGAAACTGGAGGTCGAAAGGGTAGGCATGGGTTGAGGAAAAGCTACTGAACCCACCACTGGAATTCCCACTTTAGACAAGGAAGGACAGGCACACTGAAATCCAGAGGGTGGCAATGCTGAAGCCAAACTGACTTGAGGTACCACTGAAGTTCCACATGTGCAGTCTGGCAAGAGGGAGCATTGGAATAGAAGAGGTAATGAATCCCAGAGCTCAAGGAAACTCTCTGGATGGAATAACAAACAGAGGAAGAAGAAACTGAAAGAAAGCTGTCAAGGACAGAACTATTGGAGGTGGAAGAGAGGCCATCATTGGCATTGTCTGAATCTTGTAACCTAGGTACACATGATCCTGAGAGGGAGTCAGGACAGACTTTTGAAAGTTGATAGTGAACCTCAAACTTTGGAGGAGAGATATGGTGAATTCCAGATCCTGTAATAGGCAACTGGGAGAAGGTGCCTGAGGCAACACTTAGTCTAGATAAGGAAAAATATGAATGCCTTGGAGTCTGCAAAAGGCATTCACAGGAGCTAAACATTTTGTGAAAACCTTTGGGGCAGTAGAGAGGCCAAAGGGCAAAGCAGAGAACTGAAAATGAGAGGAAGAAACAGAGAAGAGTAAAAACTTCCTGAAAAGAGAGTGACTAGGAATGTGAAGGCAAGCATCCCTCAGATCCAAAGACACCAGAAAAGCCTGGAGTAGTACAAGAGGAAACAGTATTTGAAGAGTAAACCAAAAAGAAGGAACCTTGAGAAAGGTATTGAGAAAGGTGAGATCCAAAATAGGTCTCCAAATGCCCTCCTTTCAACTTACCAGGAGCATTCTGGAGTAAAATCCCTTTCCTACTTATGAAGGAGCAACAGGCTAAACAGTTCCCCTGGAACTTAAGGATAGGGGACTTTAGCATATCAGTGACAGCAGTCTCATAGAGATTTTTATTACCCAAAGGAGCATCCAGCAACTTGGCCTTAATGTCTTCAGGTAAAGACTGCAAGAGAAGCCAAGAATAACACCCCATTACAGACCCCAAGGCAGGCACTCTGTAAGTTGCATCAACAGCATCATATCTACATTTGATACAGTAACGAGCCCCCTGAGAGGTAGAACCCAAAATACACAGAGCAGAAGCTTTTTCTTCAGAATCAGGGAGGTCAGAAATAACCTAACAAGTCTGGGCAATCAACGCCAGAGCATATCTGGTCATGTGGGTCTAGTAATTGAGGGCCAAAATTCCAAAGTAGAAGCAGTATAAACCTTACCAATTCTTTCCATTGCCTTATTGTCGATATCTAAAGGCAGAAGTTTGAAATAGGGCAAAAGATTAGAAAGCTTGTCAGAAGAGACTGACACCACAGCAGGGTCAGCAGAAGGGCACTTAAATAAGAATTGACAATCCTGAGGAACATTATAGAACCTGTCAGGTTTCTTTGGAGAAGGAGGCTTCATATCAGGAGACTTAGAAGCAGCTATAAAGGCATCTAACAAAGCAGCCAACACAACAGGTACTGCAGAATGTTTAGGAGTGTCCACCTGATGCACCTCATAATACCTTTCCAGATATCAGACACTTGAAATGATTCCCACTTAAAGTATTCCATCTTTCTAGCTATACTATCTCCAAAGTACAATTCCTCAAATGGAGTCTCAGGACTCACAGACTCTTCTTCATCAGGATCATAAGCTAAAGATAAAGGAATTTAGGAAGAGTAGGAAAGGGACCCATCATCAGACTCTGAATCCTCATCTGAGGAACTGGGTTCCCTAGCCCATTTTGAAGAAGTGGAAGTCCAAGGGGGTGTAAGCACAGAAACCCCTTGGGAAGGCTTCTGGGCTATTAAGGCATTAAACAGGCCCTTAGTAAACTCCTGTCATTCCCTTTGAGGATCCTTAGGGTGTACAGAAGAATGTTTAGTCTTGTCCTTTTTCTTGGTAGGGACGTCAGCCCTAACCAACACATTAAGTTCTGACCCTTGATGAGATTCAGTAAAAGTACCCAGAACCTCTTCTATGACCATAATCTGCATAATCCCTCTAGGGCCCTCTGAGATGATCAATTAGAAGTTATGTACTCACCATAACGTTCCATCTGAGTAGGTGACTTCATTTGGATGCAACCTGTGGGTATCGAATCTGACTTCGGATCCGAGCCGGCATTTCAAAAGCTTAGGATCCGAGCTCCTAGCTCCTCCCTCTACCCATAATCCCCTGCCAAGCCCTAACTGACCTCAGATTGAGTTTGCCTAGTGAATACTAGTATAAAAATACCTTAACACAGGAATAAACTCTTACTCTATATAGGTCAGGGGGATGGAGGGGGGGGATGGTTGCATCCAAATGAAGTCACCTACTCAGATGGAACGTTATGGTGAGTACATAACTTCTAAATCTGAAGTAGGCAGACTTCATTTGTCTGCAACCTGTGGGACAGAGTCCCCAGCTACCTAAATCTTGGGCGTCCGTCATGGAAGGATGTTCCGGAGTACTGCGGAGCCAAAGAATGCTCTCCCCCTGGAAACAACATCCACCTTATAATGAGAAATGAAGGTATGAGACGAGGCTCAAGTGGCTGCCGCACAGATATCATCCAATGGCACTTGGGACTTAAAAGCGGCTGAAGTGGAAACTGCCCTAGTAGAGTGAGCTGTAATCCTCTGAGGAGCAGGCCTACCTGAAGTGTCATAAGCCTGCAAAATACAATTAGCAATCCATCTCGACAGTGTGACTTTGGAGACTGCTTTACCCATAGCAAATTTAGCAAAGGAGACAAACAGTTGATCTGATTGTCTATGACCAGCCGTTCTGTGAATGTAGAAGCGCAACTGTCTGTGAACATCTAAAGAATGCAGCTTATATTCTCCTTTGTTTTTATAGTTGGGGAAAAAAACAGGTAAGTTGATTGATTGGTTAATATTAGATTCCGAAGAAACTTTTGGAAGAAAAGAAGGATTGGTCCTGAGGAACACCCTATCGGTAAAAAAGGAGAGGTGAGGCGGTTTGACGCATAGAGCCTGGAGTTCCGACACTCTTCTGGCTGAGGTGATGGCTACCAAGAAGGCAGTCTTCCAGGAAAGGTACTTTAGATCTACAGAAGCTGCAGGCTCAAAGGGAGGAGCAGTAAGGGCCTGTAGGACTAAAGATAGGTCCCAAGGTGGCACAACTTCTTTGACCGGGGGCCTCAACAGAAAAACTCCTTTAAGAAAGGTCTTGCAAAGTTTTGCAGTCATGAGGGAAGCTGACTCATGACCCACATGATAATGGGAAATCGCTGCCATTTGTACCTTTACCGTGGAAGAACTGGCCCCCTGATGAAAGAGGTCTGTTAAGAAGTCCAGTACCGCAGACATTGGTGCAGAAAAAGGATCAATATTGTTCTGAGTCACCCAAATAGAAAACCTTTTCCATTTGCTCCGGTAAACCTTCCTAGTGGAAGGTTTATGAGCTGCCACTAAAATGGCCTTGACTGGTGATGAGATACCGGGAGTCCTAATCAAGGATGGAACTGGAGCAGCCAGGCTGCCAATCTCAAGGTGTGTAGATTCGGAATCAGGAGCCCTTGAGGATGGGAAATGAGATCCGGGATCGGATCTAGAATTCAGGGCGGATTCACTTTGTGAGACCATATATAAGGGAACCAAGGCTGACGAGGCCAGAACGGGGCAATGAGAATCATTCTGCTCCCCAAACTGTTGGCTTTCTGCAAGAGCCTCTGCATTAGAGGTAGTGGAGGATAAGCATAAAGGAGACCAGGAGGCCAAGCATGCACCAGTGCATCTCTCGGGGATTCCCCAGGTGGGGGAAGCAGAGCGAAGAAACTGTCGCATTTGGCGTTTGAGTGAGAAGCAAAAAGATCGCAACAGGGTTGCCCCCAGATGGCAAAAATCTTCTTCGCTACCAGAGGATTGAGAGACCATTCGTGAGGAGAAAGAATGGTACGACTGAGCTTGTCCGCAAGGATGTTGGACCTTCCCGTAATGTGCGTTGCTACAAGAAAGCGTTTGGTGGAGATTGCCCATTCCCAGACTCTCATGGCTTCTCGACAAAGGGGGTAGGACCTGGTTCCCCCCTGCTTGTTGATGTACCAGACTACCGACATGTTGCCCGTCTGGATCGCAATAGTCCCTGCAGGGAGAAGGCTGTGAAGTGCTTGCAATGCTAAGAGCACCGCCCTCATCTCCAGGACATTTATATGCAACGAGGTCTCTGAACTCTTCCACGTGCCTTGGACAATCTTGCCCGCAGAATGCCCCCCCCCCACCCGAGGCGAGAAGCGTCCGTGGTCACCGTGGCTAGGGGGAATGTTGCACAAAAGGGTCTCCCTGCTAGGAGCTCCGGTGACTGGAGCCACCAAAACAAGGAGTCCCTGCATGCCTTGCTGATGGCTATCGGGCTGTTGAGAGAAGAGTACAGCGGAGACCACTGAACCTGTAGGGTCCATTGAAGAACCCGCATGTGTAAGCGAGCATGGAGAAGAAGTGGAATAGCTGCTGCCATTGAACCCAGGGCCCTCAGGACCGAAGCCGCCGTCGGAAACAGTTGCAGGACTGCTGTGATATGACACCTCAGGCTGGACAGTCGATCTGGAGTGAGGAAGGCCCGCACTGATCTTGTGTCCAACCTTCCTCCTATGAAATCTATAAGTTGTGTGGAATGCAGTAAAGATTTTTCCAAGTTTATGGTGATGCCCAGCCTCGGGGCTATAAGGAGGAAATAGTCCCTGGCTGAGCACAGTAGATGCCTTGATGATGCCGTGAGGAGCCAGTCGTCCAGGTACGGAAAGACCTGTATTCCCTGAAGTCTCAGGTGGGCCGCTACCACTGCTAGTACCTTGGTGAACACCCTGGGGGCAGATGTGAGACCAAAGGGAAGGACCCTGAACTGGTAGTGGCTGGCTCCCAGCCGGAAGCGAAGGAACCTCCTGGACCGTCTGTCCATCCGAATGTGGTAGTACGCGTCCTTGAGGTCGATAGAGCACATCCAATCGTCCTCCCGCAAAAGGGGGAGAATAGATTGTAGAGTGACCATCCGGAACTTTTGCTTGGTTACAGACAGGTTCAGCAGGGAAAGGTCTAAGATTGGTCTTAAGTCCCCCGTTTTCTTTGGCACCAAGAAGAACCTGGAGTAAAACCCTGATCTGGTCTGATCTCGGGGGACGCGCTGGATGGCTCTTTTTTCTAACAGCTGCTCAATTTCGACAGCTGCTGCCTCCCTTTGGTCGGGTGGTACATCGGGGAGGCTTCGGGATCTGGGGACTTTGCTCAGGGGAATGGCATAACCTCTGGATATCACACGAAGCACCCAACGGTCTGACGTGATTGACTCCCAAGATGTCAGGTGCCTCGAAAAACGCCCCCCGACTGCCTCCAGAGATGGACAGCCGGGCAAGCCTTCAGGGCTGTTGCGTGGGTCTGTCAGAGAAGGGTTCTCTGGACCCAAAGTTCCTAGGAGCCCCTCTGCCTCTAGGACGATGACCTCCCTGTCCTCCTCTGCCACGGAAGGACTGGTTGTCCGGAGCAGGTTGGGATTGCTGCGACTTCCGGAACCACATCTTCTTCTGTCCCTTTTGGTTCTTCGAGAAGGACCTCTGGGGAGCTGAGAAGCGGACTCCGACGGCAGACAGCGTCTTCCCGTCCTTCTCACTCTGGACTAACGTTTCGCGAACAGTTTTGCCAAACAGGGCAGAACCATCAAAGGGGGCATTCGCGAAGGTCGCTTTGAAGGGCTCTGCAAAGTCACAGTGGCGGAGCCAGGCCTGACGCCTCATGACGAGGCCCGCTCCACTAGCTCTAGCAGCTCCCTCAGTTGCGTGAGAAAGTAGCCGCATAAAAGTATTAGAAACTGATCTGAGAGTGGCCATACAGGTGGAGTACACGTGCTTGTCCTCCGCCGACATGGACTCTGGGGGAGATGCCGCGTACTCTTTAATCAGGTCCCATTGCGTCCTGATGACATGTGCCATGTAGTTCAGCGCTCTCAAAGAGAAGGTTGCTGAACTAAAAGCTCGCTTCCCAATGCAATCCATCGAACGGGACTCTTTGCTCGGAGGATGCATAGAGGGACTTTCCTGGGCTAATTCCCTCTTTGTGGCTGCGGCCATCATCATAGCATCTACTGGGGGGCCCTTGCTCCAATGAGTGCGGTCCGCCGGTGGGCTCAAGATTCGATCTGGATGCTTGGGGACAGGCTCAACTGTGTCCGGTTCCTTCCATGCTCTGGTGGAAATAAGGTCCACCAGAGGATCGGCAGGAGGGGACACCCAAGAGGTAGATGGGCCCGCCTCGAATGCCTCCAAGAACACAGACTCGTCTGAGGAGGCCTTGGGGGTAGACCACCCCCCCCTGATTCTAAGCATCTCCATAATGTCTCCAAAGGAGACGTCCTCTAGGGGTGACCTTGGGGAGCCCTCCCCTTCATCCAAGTCTGTGTCTTCGGTAATGGACTCAGGGGAGTCCACGTGTCTCCTTTTACACTTACGCTTCCGAGGCACTTCCTCGGGGGGAGTGTCCGAGGAGTCCTCTTCAGCAGCCAGATGTTCCAAAGGAACTACTTGGGACATCGAGGCGGGCTGTTCCTGGGACTGGCTGATGGGAGCCTAGCCCAGCTGCAAGGGAATGCGTGGTGGAGCCGCAGCAGGGACCGGGGGTCCGGTAGTCCTCAACAGTGCCCTTTCCACTACGTCGAAAGCCGAGGGAGAGCCAGCCTCTCTAAGCCCCGAGAGCCGACCCCCACTCCGATCCGACGCATGGATCGGAGCCGGAGCCGAGACCGTCGGATCCGAGAGACCGATGCGCTCCGACCTAGACGGAGTCGAAGACACACCAGCTCCCTCGGATCCGAGGCTAGGCCCTCGGCTCCGAAAGGTTGGGTCTGAAGTACCCGAAGCACTCAAGGGATGGATCGGATCCGAGGTGCGCCGACCAATCGGATCTGAACCACCCCCGGATCCAACTCTGCCCAGCTCCGACAGCTCCGAACCCGGGAGTCGGGTCGGAGAAGGAGCCAAGGGGGCGAAAAATGGTGTCGAAGCCCCTCCCGGTTGGGGGGGGGGCTAAGAGCACTCCCATTTGCATCTGGGCCTGGATGAAACTCCTCATCATCCGGTCCATGTCTGCTTCTGACATTGAGAAAGTGGATCTAGATGAGGCCACCGAAGCAGACCTAGAGGGCCACCTCGGGGACCTAACCGAAGGGCTAGTCTCCTCCTCCTCTGGTCCGGAAGAGAACCGAGGGGAATGGAGCCGAGGAGGAGGAGATCTAGAAGACACAGGAGAGGCCCGCTTAGACGGAGGGGCCGAGCTTGAGGTCTCGGCCCGCCGTTTGTGGTGCCTCTCCTTATGTCTCTCCTTCTGTCTCTCCTTCTCTCTAATGGTCTCCCTATCCTCCGGCTTCTTGGTGGGAGGTTGAGTCCCTGCTGGGGAAAGGGAGACCGTAGCACCCGTGGTAGGTTGCTGGCTAACAGGGGCAGAGGCCGAAGCCGCATCTAGAGGGAGAAGTCCCGCCAGTACTAACTTAGACCTCCGCTCCCTTAAAGCTCGGGGGTTGAACCCTGCGCATATGGTACAACCAGATGACAGGTGTTCAACCCCCAAGATTCTTGCACCGAGTGTGGCCATCAGCTGGGGACAGCTTGTGGCCACACTCGGTACATTTTGAGAAAACTGCCTTAGGGGCTTCTGCCATGGTACACCCTAAAGGCCTAACACACAAAAAACTGAAAAACTCACACAAAACTACGCAAAACCCAAAGAAAAGTTTTAAGGTAAAGAGAGGAAAGCCTAAAACACACACACAACTAAAAAGAGAGTAAAACTTTAAAGTTTTCCTGTCAAAACTTATCTGAACACAATTTGCTGCCAGGAGCTCGAGGAATCCGTTGCTACTTGAAACGCGGCAAACGAAATCTGAGGTCAGTTAGGGCTTGGCAGGGGATTATGGGTAGAGGGAGGAGCTAGGAGCTCGGATCCAAAGCTTTTGAAATGCCGGCTTGGATCCGAAGTCGGATCCGATACCCACAGGTTGCAGACAAATGAAGTCTGCCTACTTCAGATCAGCAGTTTCCCTTGATAACCACAGCAGATGCCTGCAAAGCCTCAGAGGACATGAGAAAGGAAGAATCCATGCAGGCCTCAGATGGGTTCGCGGCAGAAGAATCTGTCTTAGACACTGGGTGGCCTACAGCACTATCACTTGCTTCTACAGAAATGTCCGTTGGAGGCTGGATAGCCAAATAATACAGCCAGGATTTCTTGACCTTCTTCTTGCTTAACTGTACCTTGGGGTTAGAAGATTCCACCTTACTACCTTGGGCTAACAGTTTAAGCCTCTGGTTCTCAAGACAGATGGACAAGGAACACAGCTGACTTCTGAGTCTTAAGTATAAATGCTTTACAAATGCTATAGGACATATAGTTGTGAGGAAGCACCAAGACAAAAAAGAAACTACTCATGATGATCCACACTGACATTTTCCATTCTTGGATGACATGAACACTAAGTAACCAAAAAAGAACAAGACCAAAGGAAAAAGACTCCAATGGGGCACTTATCGATGGCTAGGCATTCATCACAAAAAATGGCATTCAGACTGATGAGCAATGATGGCGTACAGACTGGCATTAAAAAGGTTCTGGTTAACTGTGTCTGTACATCACCTTTATGCCCTACATCCTGTATGTGGAGCATACGTGTGATGTACAGCGCATATAAGATGTAAAGGCTTTGGTATACTTGCTGGATGTAGGATTATCCTTGGCAGGAGAATACTGCAACAGTGATGTTGAAGGACATCTGATAATGTAAATCAGACTTAACAAATCTTAAGAAATGCCTGAACTGTTTTGCAATAGGAATATGGTGATAGGTGTCCTTCAGATCCAGTTTCATCATGAAAGCTAGGCTTGGGAACAAAGGTGCAAGATTTTTAAGTCATAAGATCTTGAACTGTGGAATCATGACAGGGGGATTTATAACATAAGATGCAGTGCTGGCCTCCAAGATCTAAGAGGTTTGGGAGCAAGAAATGACCTTTAATAAAAATTCTGCTTCAGAGATTCAGAGGCAGTGCTTCTATGACTCCCCCAGACAGTATGTTGAGCAGAATGAGAGGAAACAGAGTAATCTGGTTCCATGAAAAAGAAGGAATCCCCTGGAAAGGAGAAAGGGACTCCCACTGTCAAAAGTACCTTCACTGGATTACACTCAGATCCCAACTGTCTGAGACTATGTAATACCAAAAGGGAAGATGATGTCTCAGGGAGTTAAAAAAGTTGACCAGTAATTAGTAAAGTAAAAAGCAGTGGAAAGGAAACTAAAATAATGGAAAATATTCAAAATATAAAGGACAGTCACTGGGAAAACTGTCCTTTATATTTTGAATCTTTTCCATTATTTTAGAGTTTCCTTTTCACTTCTTTTTACTTTACTGATTACTGGTCCCTTGTTGTTTAAACAGTTTGTTACGAAAGGAGGCAGAGGAGGGAGAAAACTATTATTTGGTCTAAAAAAGAAAGTATGAGCTTGTACTTTAGACTATCTTAAAGCGAGCGGCCTGAAAACTACTGAAAGAGGGAGAATGGTCAGCTAGGAGGGGCATAGCTCCCATAGGTAAGTAAATCTCCATTTCCATGTAGCAGAGTAGATCTATAGTGTTACAGAAGAAGGAAGTGAAGGGGGGGGGTAGTAAGAAATACTGCAACAGTGATCAGTAGGACATCTACTGTTATGGTAATTTTTTTGCACAACATTACTGAATTCACTGTTGTAGAATTCCTGACATAAAGGTGATTCCCAGAGCTGAAGGAAGTAGAGAGAAGGGTGGTTGGCTAAAGAGTAAATGAGCTGTCCAGCAATCCAGGCAAGTCAGACCTTGCAAAATCAGCCCTGGATCTGAGGAAAGCATCAATTTTGTAGTGTTTGGTGAAGGTGTGCACAGAGGACTAAATAGCAGCATCCTAGATATACTTGACATCCACTCCTTTGTGGAAGGTCCCTGATGAAGCCACTGCCATAATGGAATGAGCTTTTGGGCAGGAAGGCAAGGACTTAGTATAGTGAGAACAGCAGAAGGAGACTGGTGTATCAAATGAGGGCAAAGGAGGAAGGGAAACCAAACCTGCTAAAGGAGTAATGAGGATCACCTTAGTCTTGCACCTTCTGGCTTTCTGAATGAATTTCATCTGGAGATGTATTGGTGGGAAAGCATAGTGGAGACCCAGAGGCCATTTGTGGACTACAGGATCTCTCGGTGACTATCCCTGTGGGAGATGAAGGCAAAGTAACTGCTGCATTTGTTGTTTAGATTTAAGGCAAAATTGTTACAGCAAAGTTGGCCCCAGTTGCTGAAAATTTCTGTTGCCACTGTCTGGTTGAGAGACCACTCATGAGGCAATAGAAGCAACCTGTTCAGTTTGTCCACTAGTACATTCGCCATTCTGAGTATGTGTGTTGCTATTAGAAAGTGGTAGGAAGGCATTGCCCTTTCCCATACTCTTATGGCCACCCAGAAAAGAGGGTACGATTGTGTTCCCCCTTGTTTGCTGAAGTACCAAACCACAGACTCATCTGTCTGGATGGAGATCACACTCTTGGAAAGGTATTCCTGAAAAGCCTCCAATGCTGGAAGGACTACTGTCACCCTCAAGATATTGATATGAAGGTTGGCCTCTACGGGTGACAAAGAACATTGATCTGTCTTCCCTTCAAAATGTCCCCTCACCCTTCGCTCTAGAAAAGAAATGCTTGTGGTTACTGTGGCCTGAGGAATTGGTGGACAAAAAGGCAACCCTTCTGTAACTGATGCAGAAGTTATCCATTTTATATGATCTCTGCAAATCTGTGAGTGACAAAGTTTGGTATGTAGGAGATGAAGACTCTAAAACCATTGGATTGAGACAGTCCATTGTAACACGCGCATGAGGTATCTCGCAAATGGAACTAATGTGATGGTACAGGCCACCAGACCTAACAGACATAGACTCAACCTTGCTTGGGGGCAGGGATGCTGTATTACCTGAAAAGCTGTTAGCCTAAAAGACAATACTCTTGCTGCTGGGAGTTTTGGAAATTTGAAGAGCTGTGTTGATATGACATCTTACAAATTCTATCTGTTGTGTGGGAAGTAGATGGATTTTCACTAAGATCCCTACGACATATGCCAGGTGGAGCAGTGTAATTCATTCTTGTACCAGTAAAATCTTTGGAAGTAGTAGTTAAGAGCAAATCATCTAGATATGGGAAGATCTGGATCCCTTTCAGTCGGAGATGAGTTGCTATGACTGCCATTATCATGGTGAACACCCAGGAGGCTTTGGTAAGACCAAATGGCAGTGCTCTGAACTGAAAATGACTGGCCTCAAGCTGAAAATGGAGAAATCTTCTGGATCATTTCTGAACCTTTATATGATATTATGCTTCCTGAAGTTCTTTCTACAGAGCATATCCATTCATCCTGCAACGAGGCAATATGGAATATACCGTGACTATCTAGAACTCTCTCTGTCTCACAAATGGATTAAGGTGGCTGAGGTCCAATATTGACCTTATGTCCCCTGTTTCCTTTGGAACTAAAAAGAACCTGGAATAGACTCTGGCTCCTAACTGGTCTGGGGAATCTATTGGACAACTCTTTTTTTCCAGCAACTTTAAATTTTTAGTTGCTATAGATTCCAGCTGACTGGGTGGAATATCAGGAATTTGAAGCGTCTTTTTTGGAGGGTAGAAAAAGCGAATGGTGTAGCCTCTGGTGATTATCCTTAGCACCCAAAGAATCCAATGTAATGTTTTCACAGGCTTGTGGGTGTAAGGTTAAGTGCTCCCCAACTGCTTCCAGAGTGTAGCAACTGGGTAACCCTTCAGGGGTGCTAATAGGGTTCTTGGTGAAAAGGCTGTGGAAACAATGATTATGTGATCTGCCTCTACCTCTGGGCCAATGTACATTCAAATTACCTCCCCCTACATTGGGTGGGAGGCTGTCTCCAAGAAATAGAATTAAAAACCCTGTGATTTTCTGAACCACATTTTCTTACCACCCCTTTCATTTCTAGTAGGACTTCTGAGGGGTGGCCAAATGGATTCCCATGGCAGAGTGGGTCTTAGCATTTTGCTCACTCCTAGTAGGCATCTTTTTAACTTTTGATATGAATAGCACAGAACCATCAAAAAGGGGATTTATAAAGGATGTCTTGAAGCTTTCTACAAAGTCACATAGCTATATCCAGGCAAGGCAACACATTGTAATGCCTATACCAACTGCTCATTTTGTACCATCTGCTGTATTGAATAGCAGGAGCATGGCTACATTAGAGGTAAATTGTAGGGTAGACAATTGGGTGTCCACTGTTTTTTGAACATCCAAAGACAAGTTACCCAAGGGGGGACTTGGAAACCTCCTTGGTCAAGTCCCCTCTGAAAACAAGTTAAATGTGTAAGGTAGTTCAGTACTCTGAATGCAAAGGTCTCTAAAGCATATACCCATTTCCTTAGTCATCTAAAGCACTTGACATCGTAGTGAGGGATGAACAGAAGAACTCTCCTTGGACAGTTCTTTCTTCATAGCTGCTGCTACTTCTATGGCATCTACTAGGGGTCCTTTCACCCAGTGCTTCCTATCCTTTGGTGCTACTAAGATCTTGTCAGGATTTTGGGGGGCAGGTTTTATGACATCAGGGTCCTTCCATGCCCTCTGTGCCATAAGATGTATAACGGCATCTGGGGGGAACCACCCAGAATGCAGATGAGCCAGTTCAGAAAGCTTCAAAGGACATAGATTCATCCATGGAAGGAGTTTCAGTGGCCCAACCTCCCTTCTGCTTCATAAATTCTAGGATGCTCTGAAACTGACATCTTCCAGGAAGATCTAGGGGATCTTTCACCTTCATCCAAATTCATGTCTTCAATGACTGAATTTGGGCAGGAGTCTAAGTGCCTCCATTTACATGTCTGTTTCATGAGAACATGCTTCTGGGGGTCTGTTGGAGACAAGTTGGAATCAGACCGAGAACCTGAGTGTTGAGAAGTCTCAAAGCTTTGGGGTTCTGACTATCCCTGTCAATCTGAATGAGAGGAATAAGGTATAGGTTTCATTGGAAGTCATGACAGATCCAAATCTGGTGTGCACACCTGCCATCTTGGTCCAACCAAAGCCCTTGCAATAGCCTCAAAAGCCAATGCTGGGTCAGGAACTGAGGAAGCATTCCCTCTGTCAAAGGACTCAGGATCTTTCCCCGTTCCAACTGAGGTTGGCTCCAAGGATGACCTCAGACCAATGTTATCAAGTGCTGAGGCTTCAAGAAGATGACATCTCCCAAAACCCTGGCATTGACACAACCACCAAAAATTTGACACCAATACTTTGGCTCAAAGATTCATCTTGAGCTGACAGTATTGGAGTTGAGAGCATATTTCAAGTAGTTGATGCCGAAGTTTTCTGAACTGTTAGATCCAACTGAGGTGCACTGGAAGGGTTTGGACCCATGGGAACCAGTTCCGAAAACAGAGATTGTACCAGAGAAAAATGTTATGGATGGACATATACCCAGACTTCCCTTTGAGAAAAACACGAGAAGGACTCCTAATTGTGTCCTCAAGAATTTTCTCATCATCTGGTCAACATCCATTTCCACAAGACTTCTGGTGGTTTGGACGAACCTTGATAATTAAGCTAATGAAGAAGGTCTGGATGGGAGTTTGTACTGTAAAATGGATGAATGGAGCCAATGGTTTACCAGCTCAAATATGTAGCATGAGGAAAGGGAGTTTGGACCCAACTGCCAGGTAGATCTGACTGCCTCAATGTTTTAGGTACCAGATCTGAAGGACCAGTAAGATCCATAGGCCTTTTCCTCAATTTTTCAAGTCTATTTTCTTCCAACATTTTCCTCAGACATTTTTTTCTTAAGACTTTTCCTTTTCTCTGTGTTTTTGTTTAGACTTATCCTTTTCCTTCTCTTTACTATTTTCTTTTTTATGTCCTACTTCTGGGGGAAGCTGAAGCTGGTCTGGAGTCAGAAGACATGGCTAGAGGAGAAGACCCTGTCTGTAGGGAAAGTAAGCATTTCAAAAGTTTGCCTGTAAATAAGCAGCACAGCTAAACAGCAAACACAAAGAGAGTGCTGGTCTTGGGAAGGGATCTTGTGTCCACAAGCAGAGCACTTTTTAAAACCTAAGGGTTTGTCTGACATCAGAAAAAAGAAGTTATGTCTTACTATAATGTTCCATCTGACTTGTTGATCTTCTTCCAGTCATCACTGATGTGTTTGGTTCCGAGCCCACGAAATTGAGTCAGCCTAATACCAAGCTCACATACACCAAGAACTCTCGAGCTAAGCTGCTACCCACAATGCCCTTCTCCCACTTACCTCAGATCGAGTTTACATGAAACATATAGAAGAAACAGGAAGACAGAGGCCATCCCTGTGCAGAAACCCTGAAACACCACAAGGACCCAGAAGATCCACCAAGAGCCCTTGGTGGGGGACGGTGGGAGGGTGTGATGACTGGAAGAAGATCAACAACTCAGATGGAATGTTATGGTAAGACATAACTTCTTTATCTGAAGTTGTTAATCTCCTTCCTATTCGTCACTGATGGGACAGAATCCCAAGCTACTTGGAGAATGTGGGTGGCCCTTATGGAAGAACATTCCTGAAAACCATTGAGCCAAAGGCCGCTCTTCCCCTGGAGACCAGATCCAATTTGTAATGCTTGATGAAGGTATGGGGTTTAGCCCAAATGGCTGCTGCACAGATGTCATCCATGGAAGCCTTGGAGTGGAAGGCAACAGAAGCCGCAATAGCCCTATTTGAGTGAGCTTTGATTTGAGCAGGCTCGGTTTCATTCGTAAGAGAATATGAGAAGGTAATGCAATTTCTGAGCTATTTTGAGAAAGTAACTTTAGATACAGCACACCCCATTATAGGACCAGAAAATGAAATGAAAAGTTGGTCCGACTTGTGAAAGGACTTAGTTCTATCCAGGTAGAAGCGTAGCTGTCTATGAACATCCAATGAATGCAGGTAGTATTCTCCCTTGTTTGAATAACTAGGAAAAAATACAGGGAGCTCAATGGACTGGTTAATAGAAAAGTCGGAAACCACCTTGGGGAGAAAAGGTGGATTAGTACGAAGTGATACTCTGTCCTTATGGAAGATCAGGTACAGGCTCTTGATGCATAAGGCTTGTAACTCAGAAATCCATCTGGCTAAAGTGACCACCACCAAAAAAGGATTTCCATGACAGGAATTTTAGATCACATGTCGCAGCCGGCTCAAAGGGGGGTAGAGAGAGTGACTAGAGAACTCAGGAGAGATTCCATGCCTCCACAGGCTGCCTGATAGGAGGTCTCCTATGGAAAATTCCCTTGAGAAAAGTCTTACAAAGTCGAGTGGAAATAAGAGAGACTCCACCTGAACCATTATGGGAATTAAAAATAGCTGCTAAATGGACTCAAATGGTGGAAGATGATGCCCCATTGTCAAACAACTCAGAAAGATAGTGAAGAATAGCAGCTGTAGGGGTTGAAAAAGGATTTAGCATCTGATTATGTGACCAGATAGCGAATCCTTTCCATTTGTCTCTGTAAAGTTTTCTGGTGGATGGTTTATGGGAGGCCAGAATAATAACTTGGAAAGATGAGGAAAGGGTTTCCTGCCTGGCAACTAACGGAAGTGGAGAAGCCAAGTTGTCAGCTTGAGAGTGGTTAGATTTGGGGGAGTCAGCCCTTGTGGGTGAGATATTAGGTCTTGACGAGTGCCCAGGATCCAAGGAGGTTGTAACAGGTGAGGTCGGAGGAAGGGAAACCAGACCTGACGAGGCCAGAAAAGGGCAATGAGGATTACTTTGCATTTCAACCAAATAGCTTTCCTTAGAAATAGGGGTATCAGAGGTATCGGAGGATAAGCATAGAGGAGACCCATGGGCCAATCTTGAATCAAAGCATCTCTCGGTGACTCCCTGTCTGGGGGAAAGAGGGCAAAGTAGCTGCTGCATTTTTTGTTTGATGGGGAAGCGAAAAGATCACAGCAAGGCTCACCCCAACACCTGAAGATTTCTGCTGTCATGTTCGGGTTGAGAGACCACTCGTGTGGATGGAGGATGCATCTACTCAGCCTGTCCACAATCACGCTGGAGCTCCCTGGGATATGCATTGTGATTAGAAAGCAGTTGGAAGCTATCGCCCAATGCCAAATTCTCATGGCCTTGCGACATAGGGAGTAGGATTTGGTCCCTCCCTGTTTGTTTATGTACCAGACAACAGACATATTGTCTGACTGGATTGCAATCGTCCCCGATGGAAGGAGCGGATAAAGTGCCTGTAACGCTAACAGCACCTCTCTTAACTCTACAACATTGATATGTAATCTGACCTCTAGATGGGCACGTGCCTTAGACTGTATTTCCCTGGAAGTGGCCCCCCCCACCCTATCAGGGAAGCATCTGTGGTCACCGTGGCATTGGGTTGGGGAGTCTGGAAGGGGCGACACCAAAGATTTTCATCTGTTCTCATCCACCAGAGGAGATCTTGTTTGCAGGAGTTGGTGATGAGGATCTGTGAGCTCAGGGGATGAAGATTGGATACTCACTGGGACAAAAGGAGCCATTGTAGTAGTCTCATGTGCAATCTGGCTAGGGGAGCAATTGAGATGGCTGCCCCCATGGACCCCAGAGCCTGTAGAACTTTCCTTGCAGACACCTTCCTTCGACAGAGTTTCACTTGCACTTGTAACCTTAATCTCTGAAGTCTGTGAGGAGTGTTGAATACTGCCCCTATAAATTCCAACTGCTGGGTGGGATGAAGGTTGGATTTTTCTCAGTGTATGGTGATGCCTAGGAACTCCGCTAGTGTTAGAGTGTAGTGGAGGGCCCTGACCAGTAGGCGCTTGGTGGGGCGGAGAGGAGCCAATCATCTAGATACGGAAACACCTGAAATCCCTGAAGTCTCAGATGAGCTGTCACCACTGCTAGGCATTTCATGAACACTCTGGAGGCCGTCAAGAGACCAAATGGCAGGGCTCTGAATTGGTAATGATTGGCTCCCAGCCGGAAGCGAAGGAGACTCCTGGAGGGCTTATCCATTTTGATGTGGTAATACGCATCCCGGAGGTCTATCAAGCACATCCACACACCCTCCCGAAGAAATGGGAGAATGGATTGTATCATGACCATGTGTTATTTGGTCTGAACTGCTGACTTATTTAGTTGGCAGAGATCCAGAATGGGCCTCCAGTCCCCGGTCTTTTTTGGCACCAAAAAGAATCTTGAGTAAAACCCGGATCCACACTGGTCTGAGGGGACTTGTTGGATGACTTGTTTTATACACAGCTTTGATATTTCTAAAGCTGCCCCTTCCCTTTGACTGGGTGGAACATCGGGAGGGGATTTTGGAGGTCTTGCATAAGAGATTAGCAGGATGTAGTAACCTCTGGAAATTATTCTCTGCACCCACTGATCATTTGTAATAGAGTGCCAGGCAGCTTGGTGCAGAGAAAAACGAGTCCCGACTGCTTCCAGAGAAAAGCAATCGGGCAACACTTAAGGAGTGCTGATACGGTCGTCTGGAGAATGAATCCCTGGAGTCCTGATTTCATGGACCCCCTCTGCCCCAAAAGGGGCATCTTCCATTATTGGAAGCCCTCTGCCTCTGGGGGAGTCCTCACCACGTGCACTATGGAAAGGGCCTTGAGATTTTTATGCCACATCTTTCCACTCCTCTGGTTCCTGGAAAAAGAGCACTGAGGCTTGGAAAAACGTAGGCTCACACCTGGCTAATGTGTCCTTCACTTTAGAACCAAACAAAGCTGACGGTTCGATAGGGGCATTTAAAAAGGAAAAACTGAAGGAGTCAGCGAGGTCACAAATGTACATCCAGGTGTCGTGTCATAACTACGCCTGCACCTGCAGCTCTAGCCACCCCTTTGGTTGCGTGGGACAGCAACCTCGTGGACGAGTTGGAAATCGACTCTAGGGTGGCAGGTTGGGAAGCAATGTTGTCACGTGCCCCATCCGAAACTTGACCCGCAAGGGTTCCAGAGAGTTCAGTGATGAGATCTCTTTGGAGCCTCGTAAAATGAGCCAAAAAGTTCAGAGACCTAACAGCAAAGGCTGCTGAAGCAAAAACTCGCTCCCCTAATCTGTCCACCACTCAGGACTCTCTATTGGGTGGGTGGACAGCAGGACTTTCCTCCACAAGGTCCTTTTTCATGGCACCCGCCACCACCATAGCGTCTACTGGAAAGCCTCTAGACCAATGGGGCTGATCCTCTGGAGAAGACAGTATTTTGTCTAATCTCCGGGGAATGGCCTCGATAGTATCAGAATTCTTCCATGCCCGTTGTACGATGAGGTTGACTAACTCATCGGCGGGGGTGGTCACCCAAGAAATAGACAGACGAGAGCGGAAGGCCTGCAGGAATATGGATTTCTCTGAGGAAGGGTTGGAGGGCTTCCAGTCAACCCTCTGCCTCAGAATTTCCAGGATGGCTCCAAAGGAGACATCATCAGGGGGTGACCATGGGGACCTTTCCCCCATCATCATAGTCTGTATCTTCAGTGAGGGACTCCTCTGCGGAGTCCATGTGTTTCCTCTTACACATCCATTTCCGAGGGGGCTCTTCAGTGGAAGCATCCAAAGAAAACTCAGAAAGGGGGTTACCTTGTACATGGGTTTCCTGAAGCTTGCGCTCTCGTTGTCCTGGGGGGTGGCCTGTGATAGCTGCAGCTCAGAAGGAGCAGGAGGAAGGTCTAACGTAGGAAGATTGCTTCCCAAAGAAAGCACCCTCTCCATCACCTGGAAGGCAGGACCACCTGAAGAGGAATGGGAGCCCGGAATCGAGGAAGACAATCTCGGAACTGGAGTCACATCCTGCTCCACGCGGCCTGCTCCCGGGGACAGAGCCTCAAGCTAAACCGCCCTCAGATCCAAAGACGGAGCTGGAGAAACAACTGGAGCCATACCAGGAACCAAGGGTTCCACCCCCCCAAGCATGAGATTGAGGAAGAGTAGGTTCCGGAGGAACCGACACCCAAAGGGGCCTCGGAGCTTCAGACAAGCTCTGAGGAAAGGTTTCCTCCCACAGACATCGGAGCTATGGGCCTCGGAATCAAAGGGTCCAAGGGAGGAGAATATGAGGGAGTCACAGGGACAATGGATCCAAAACCCGGGGTGGGGTGGGTTCTAGGAAAATTTGTAATCCCCTTGGCTGTCAGCAGCTGATCAAAGAGGTGTACCACATCCAACTCAGACAGGCTCCTGGTGGACCTTACTGACACACCTGTGGGGGAGTCAGGTTGGCCTAAAAAGGGGATAAAGGCTTGTCCAGCAAACAGATCCAAAGACGGGGAGTACTGGGTCCATGGTGTAGTAAAAGTTGGCACTGAGGATTCCAGTTTTGAAACAGGCAAGAGGGGGATTATCGGTGCAGAGAGCAGGCTCAGAGCCAAAGCAGTAGCTGGAGTGGAAGTCATTATCAGCTCCAAACAGGCTGTCGTTAACGATCTCGGAACAGATATAGGGGACGTTGGTGCTGAGGTAATGGCAGGCAATATGGTCGGAGCCGAAACCACGGTAGGAACCGTAACTGTCGGTGCCGAGAGCAGCGCCGACAAGGAAGTCATGACAATCTCTTTAGGGGCCACTGGAGCTGAGCTCGCAGCCGAAGTGGTCAGAACCGAGGAGGCAATCCTGTGATAAATGGAAGTCATATGAGCCTTATGCTTATGAGGCTTGCCCCTATCACCGGCCGGTGAAGAGGGGTCAGATCGAGGACGTTTTTTGTTCATAGATGGATGGGTTGAGACCTCCTATGCAGAAATAGCCTCAGAAAAAGGAGAAGGAAGCAGGCCTTTGAGAATTAGTTTATTCCTTCTTTCATTCAGCATCCGCTGACTGAAACTGGCACAAATGTCACAGGGAGGTTTCACAGATAAGTGTGGAACCCCCAAACAGTATACACACTCCTCATGTAGATCACTATTCGGGAGTTTACCATTGCAGGAAGAGCAATGCTTAAACCCTGAAGTCCCTTTCTTTTCAGACATACCACTATAAAACAACACAACAACTAACTAGAATAAGGAAAAGGAAAGAGAGGGAAAGAAAATACCAACAATGGTATTCAGAATACCACAAGGGTAAAAATGGGCGTTTAACAATGATGGTACAAAAAAGGGATACCCGTGGGTAGAGCTGAATAAAATATCAAGAAATAGAAGAGTTTGAGAGAAAAAACTTACAAAATATTATAAATTTTAAAAAATGCAATACTTAGCTGGAGAGCTCGGTGAAATGCTGCTATATGGCTGTGCGGCAAACGAGATCTGAGGTAACTGGGAGAAGGGCATTGTGGGTAGCAACTTAGCTCGAAAGTTCTTGGTGTACGTGAGCTTGATATTAGGCCGGCTCGGTTCCAAGGGCTCAGAACCAAAGCCATCAGTGATGAATAGGAAGATTAACAACTTCAGATAAAATATTAACTATACAGTAATCCAAACTTAGCAAAACTCTTACAAAAAAATCTCAGAGAACTATCTAGAAAAGACACACCAAAAAACTGTTAAGCTAACTGATTAACAATAAAACTACCAAATCCTAACAATAAAACTACCAAATCCTAACAACCTAACAGTCTAAAATTCTCATAACTAACATTACACTACAAATCCTAAAGGGAGTAGTCAAATGTAGGAAAAATATCAAAACGTATTTCACTTATTGCCAAATACTGTGACAGCTCTTGCTCAGACACACCTCTGGATGAATCAGGCAGCAAACGAGATGTGAGGTAAATTAGGAAGTTGGTGGAATTATGGGTAAGGGAGAGGTCAGAACCTCAGATCCAAAACTCTGGAAGAAGATGCTGAGGTTGGATCAGATCAGATCTGACAATCCAAACATTGAACTGGACTAAAATAGACAACATCAGATCTATTATTTGGTCTAAAGAAGGAAGGCTGAAAAGACTGCATCACTCCTTGGATCAGTTTCCCCCTTTCATCACACTTCTTAATCAACTCAACAGCAGAAGGCCAAATAGAGAGTCTTATTCTGAAGGAGAATTTAAAATCTCAGATTTGACATCATCAGAGAGATCCTGACAATGAAGCCAAGCAAGACTCCTCAAAAGCAATCCAGAAACAGCTGCACTGCAAGCGGAAGCCATGGCAACACAAACAAGCTTTAGAATATGTTTACTCACTTGAGAAACAGTGCAGTGGGTAGCATTGCTACCTCACAGCAAGAGGTTCTCCGGTTCAATCCTCAGCTGGGGTGCCTTCTGTGCGGAGTCTGCATGTCCTCCCTGTGGTGACATGGGTTTCCTCCGGGTGCTCCAGTTTCCTCCCACATCCCAAAGACATGCTGTAGGTGGATTGGACACACTAAATTGGCCCTAGGCATGAATGCGTGCATGTGTGAGCCTTCTGTGGAAGGTTGGGTGAAGGGCTGGCAAGTCGACACAATAAAACTCCACTGCCAATCATGAATGGACAAGTGATCTGCTGTGGCGACCCCTAACCAGGAAAAGCCGAAAGAAGAAGACTTGAGAAACAGTTATCACAGAAGCATTTAATGATTTTTTTTTTCTACATTTCAGAAAAGAGAAGGTTAGCCATTGACTTCTGCATATTCTCAAAAGACACAAGCAAAAACTTTAAAGTATGGGCTTGGCAATTTAAAATCCTGAAAATTAAAGTACTAGAATAATACATTTTCCTACCCAATTTATCCATTGATGTCCCATCTTTATCAGAAGGAATGCAGTTGGAAGCAGTAACCTGTTTAGCAGCAGTAGATTTAGAAAGAGAAATGACTGCTGGATCTGCTTTCAGATTATAAAACATGGACTTGTGTTTCAGGGGAACCTTGTATAACCTGTCACACCCCTAGGGAGCAGGAGGTTTTTGGTCAGGTATACTGGCTACCATAAGAAAAACATTCCATAAGCCAGCCAAAACAGGAGGAACATCTGAAATTGTAACAGATCATAATACATATTCTGTGTCACAGAGATTTCACTCTGCTCCAGCTGAAAATAAACTCAGTAACCCTTTGAAATGTCAGGACCTGCTACAGTGAGTCTCAAAATGCAGAGACAGAATGGCCAAAAGATTGGACTTACATATAATAAGTCTGAGATGCCATTTTTCAGAATATTCCCTTTTCTCCAAGGTATGGCATTCGCAGATTTGCTGCATATATGAGTTCGGGGGTGGGGGGCTTGACCCCCCCCCCCCACACACACACACACATATAGGGGCGGTGGTGGAGGCTTGCCTCGCCCCTGCAAAAATAAATAAAGGAGAAGAGCAATTTTTGAGATTTCATCTTCTGTGTTTTCAGTATTTTTTTTTGGCTTGTCAGCAGTTGGACTACTGAGTACTCACATTTCAACAGGGAGCTAACTGACTCACACTAAATAAAATATCTGTGAAATATATTTCTTCTGTAGGGGGGTTTGAAGCTATGCTTTCCTTACAATCAGAATGTTCAGAGAACTGTTAGGAGTTGCACAACTTCCTATATAACAAACCAGTAACAAAACAGAACTGAAAAGAAAATGCCGTACTAATGTAGACCACCAAACTTTATTTCCAAAATCCTTCAGATCGAGCGCTTTTATCCCAATAGGACTTCATTAGAATCTGAAGTAGTTCTCCACCCACAACTGATTTAGCACATTTAAACAACCAATCAAACTACACAAAAAAGTCACATCTGCCCTTTGTACAAATATGGTAATAAAACAATTAAAGATTAAAAAACACAAACAATTAATGCTAACTAAGCATTAAAATATTTTCTATAACCTAGCTGCTCTTAGTGCCAGACAAGTAACTATTGAAATCTTATCAATGTTTCCCAGGGGTATGTCAGCTCCTAATTCAAGCTCCCATAATAAGAAAAGGTTGATTTGTTAAAAGAATTAAAAAGTAATCATTCTGTTTGTTTTATAAGCAAGAAAAGGGCAGGAGGATAGTCTTGATAGACCATAAAAAGTTATGTACTCCCCATAATGACAGATTTGTGTTGTTGTCTTCTTTTCCTCCTTTTTAACATTTGGGTTGGTTATTGGAACTGACCGAATCCATCCTTGGAGTCTTTAGAAGGTATGGATCCAGGGATCTGACTCCTCACCTACCCATAATTCCTCTCTTGGTCCAAATACCTCAGATTAAGTTTGTATACGCATTAGCCAACAAAGGCTCTTATTATCTTATAAATTTTGACACCTAAATTCTATACCAGAATATAGCCTGGAAGAAACAACCAAATGAGGTTGTGTAATGACAAGGTTCCTGGTTAGGTCCATCCAATCAAAGAAGAGCATTATGTGAGAAAATTTGGAAGGGGGAAGGAGGGAGGGATATTGAACAGGATGAAAAGAAGACAACATGGATCTACCATTATGATGAGTACATAACTTTTGTAAAGACAACATGGATTTACCATTATGATGAATACATAACTTTTGCATTTGATGTCGTTTTTTATCCGATTCAACCTTTAGGATTCCCTAGTTGCCACAAACTTTGGAAGTACAATGGAAGGACATTCCTGAGAATGGTGGAGCTGAAAGATGTATGGGATCTTGACTGTACATAGAACTTGTAATGAGAAATGAATGTGTGAACTGCAGACCAAGTTGCTGCAGCACAGACTGATAGGAACTCTATGAATAAAAATAGTAGAAGTAGCCACAGACCTTGTTGAGTGAGTTGTGGATTTCTTTGTAAAAAGAGTTCCAATTTTTCATATACAAAGCAGCCACCTTGGCATTGTGACTTTAGAACTACCATGGCCTAGCTTGGCTTTACCCAAGGCTATAGAACAGCTGATCAGATTTTCTGAAATCTTTAGTTCTACAAAAATAGAATCTAAGCTGTACATAGACATCCAACAATGCAGAGTACATTTTCCTTTGTTAGAAAATCTTGGAACAAATACTGGTAAATTAATGGTTCGATTAAATTTCATTTCAGGTGACTCTTTTGGGATGAACATAGGATTTGTTTTCAAAGAAACCCTATCATTATGGAAAATTGGTTAAAGAGGTTTACAAGAAAGTGGTTGTAATTTGGAAATCCTTTTAGCTGAAGTGATGACCACCAGAAAAAAATGTATTCTAAGAGAGGTACTTTAAGTCTGCTGAAGCTGCTTATTCAAAAGGTGGCTTCTTAATGCTTGAAGTATGATAATTATGTCCTATGGAAGAACAGGATCCCTTATGGGACATATCAGTAAGAAAATTCCCTTTAGCAAGGCCTTTGAAATCATCAGAGAAGTTATAGCAGTCTGCCTGTGTCCAATATGGAAATTGGAAATAGCAGCTAATTGCACTTTATTGTTGAAAAGCTAGATCCTTTTTGGAAAAGATCTGACAACAAGTCTGGAATGGAAAAGGAATCTATCTCCTTAGCAGCTGCACAGATAGAAAACCTCTTCCATTTGCTATGGTAACATTTTCTGTTACCTGATTTTTGAGAGACTAATGAAATATGAACTACTTGATTGGAAAGCCTGGCATCTGGATCTGGGTGAGGCTACCCAGATGCTTGAGTCAGAAGGTCTGGAACAGTTGTCCAGTAACCAGGGAAAAGGGATAAACACTTGCCAGGCCAGAAAGGAGCAACGAGGATGTCTTTGGCCTTGCACTTTCTGGCTTTCTGAATGCATTTTGTTATCAAAGGAAGGGGGGTCATATAGAAGGCCTGGGGGCCAAATGTGGACTACAGCATTTCTCAATGACTGTCCTTGTGGAGGGATTACGAAGTAAAATCTTCGGCAGAACACCATGGCTGTAATTGTAGACTGCTGATAAAAACTTCCAGGAATCACCATGTTTCAACAATGTAAAACACTTTAATAATATGTCAAATAAAAGCAGGAAAATAAATAATAAATCATTATGATTTATTTTCCTGCTTTTATTTGATATATTATTAAAGTGTTTTACATTGTTTAAACGTGGTGATTCGTGGAAGCTTTTATCAGCAGTCTACAATTACAGCCATTGTGTTCTGCCGAAGATTTTACTTCATTTTTGTTCTTCTATTCCTCGGCAGCTTAAGCAGTGCTAGCAGAATTTTTGCTTGTTTGTGGAGGGATTAGAGCAAATTAATTGCTGCACTTGTAGCTTAGGTACAAAGCAAAAAGACTGCAGCATGGTTAACCTCAGTGGCTGAAGTCTTGATTTGCCACTGCTTAACTGAATGATCACTCAAGGCAGGAGGATAGATCTGCTCAATTTGTTTGCTTTCACACTGTAAGTCCCCAGAACATGAACTGCAATGAGAAAGTAATGGGAAGACATCACCCATTCCCACACTGTCATGGCCTCTCAGCATACAGAATATGAACAGGTTCTGTCCTGCTTATATGTACCAGATTACTGCCATATCCATCTGTGTGGAGATCACACCCCTGGGGGGAGAGAGTCCTAAAAAGCCTGCAGTGCTAGAAGAACTGCCCTCATCTTCAAGACACTGATGTGGAGAGTGGCCTCTGTGTTTGACCATGAACCTTGAACAGTCTTCCCATTGAAGTGCCCCTCTCACCCTCCCACCCCAAGAGTGATGCATCCATGGTTACTATGGCTGTGGAGGATGTGGAGAAAAGGGCTGACCTTCTAAGGGAGCTCTGAAAATCAACTACCATGTGATGTCAGACTTACACATGACTTGTAGAGAAACCCAAGCATGAAGAGGATGAAAGAACTGATACCATTGTACAGAAAGGGTCCACTGAAGAGCTGACAAGTAGTATCTGGCTAAGGGAACTAAAGTTTTGGCCAAAGCCATCAGTCCTAGAAATTGAAGGATAAGTCTTGCAGGAGGTGAGGGAAGTTGAAAAACTTGCAAAGCTGTTTGATGTAGAGATACAGTCCTGGACTCCTGTATGGAAGGAATCTGATTGCTCATGTTCAAGTGGCATCTGATGAACTTTGTTTGCTGTGTGGGTGTCAGTTTGCTTTTGATGTGATTCACTGTGATCCCCAAATGCTGGAGAAGCTGGAGCAAGAAGTCCCATTGCTTGAATAAGAGATTTGTGGATGGTGCAGTGAGAATCCAATTGTCTAAGTATGGGAACACCTGGAACCCCAACAGTCTAAGAGACACTGTGACTACTACCATGCATTTGGTAAATACTCGGGGGGGGGGTGCTGTAGTGAGACAAAAGGACAATGCCCTGAATTGGAAGTGATTGGCTCCCAGCCAGAAACAGAGTAATCTCCTTGATTGTCTTGAAATATTGATACTGTAGCATACTGGAGATCTAAACAGCATATCCAATCATCCTTCTTCAAAACAGATAGAATGGACGGAACCATGACCATCTGGAAAATTCTCTGTTTTACAAACTGATTGAGATGACTGAGATCCAAAACTAGCTTTAGGTTCCCTGTCTTTTTGGAACTAAAAAGAACCTGGAATGGATACCTCATTCTAACTTTTATGGAGGGACCTGTTGGATTACTCTTTTTTTCCAACAGCTTTAAAACTTTCTACTGTTGTGGACTTCATCTGATAGGGTGCTACTGTGGGAATCCTTCTTTTCTTTAAAGGAGGGGAAGCAAAGAGAATTATATAGCCTCTGATGACTATCTGCAGTACTCAAATGTCTGATGTGATAACTTGCTGGGCTTGAAAGGGCAGGAAAAGTATCCCCCCAGCTGCCTCCAGAGTACTGCAGTCAAGCAATCCTTTAAGAGTACTGAAAGGATTACTTAGAAAATGGACAATGAAATCCCTGATTCTGTGGTCTACCTCTATCCCCAGGGGAAGGTCTATTGAAATTGTTCACCCCTGTGCCTTAGGAAGACCTGTCTGCAGGAGCACCCTAGCTGAACCCTTGAGACTTCATGAAACACTTCTTCTTGCCCCTTCTCTGATTTCTGG
The DNA here is from genome assembly GCF_019279795.1 of Protopterus annectens. NCBI lineage: Eukaryota > Metazoa > Chordata > Ceratodontiformes > Protopteridae > Protopterus > Protopterus annectens. Next base: position 1,569,263,374 of record NC_056731.1, on the reverse strand, counting down.
AAAAGCTTCTCTGAGGGAGTGGAGAAGAGAATTCCAACAACAGAGAGGGTCTTGTCATCCTGCTCACTCCTGGTGAAAGTTTCCTTAACCTTTGGTTCAAAAAGTGTGGAACCATCAAAAGGGGTGTTAAGGAAGGACGTCTTGAAGTCTTCCCCAAAATCATTACAATCACATGTAGGTGTACTGATGGATGACTATGCCGGTTCCTGCTGCTCTAGCCATACCATCAGCCATTTTAGAAGGAAGATGCATGAATACATTAGGTATCAGTTAAAACATTAACAACTGGGATGCCAGTGTTTTTGGATATCTGTCAGTAGGTTATCCGAGAGGGACTTGGTAAGTTCATTAGTTAAGTCTCTCTGGGAAGGCATCATGTGAGCTGAGTAGTTCAGCACTCTAACTGTGAAAGTTCCTGAAGAATATGTCCATTTCCCAAATCTGTCTAATGCTCCTGATTCCCTGTTAGGACGATGGACAGACCTACTCTCTTCAGAGAGTTCTGTCTTACTGCCTGCCAGCAAAACCATGGCATCCCTTGAGGGACCCTTGCTCCAGTGCGCTCTCTCCTTAGGTGCAAGATAGGAAGACCTATAATTTTTTGAAAGTAGATAGACCGATTATCCCTACAATTTTTGGACTACCCAAGGCACAAAAATCAATTTTTGATCCATCATTACTGCCAACAGTGGATGCTGTGGGTTCCAAAACACAACCTTTAGCAATTTTTGTGGATATGTATACTAAGGAAGTTATGTACAAAGTACCAAAAATTTGAAGTTATGTAATTACCATAACATGGCATCTGTGTTGTCCATTTTCATTCTTCCTCATAAATCGGTCAAAGTACCCAGATACGTAACTCCCAGAAGACCCTCAAGGAAGGACATGCTGCAGCACTGTCAAACCAAATGAAGCTCTGCTTCTGGAGACAATGTCTAATTTGCAATGTGCCACAAAGGTATGACTCTTTGACCAAGAGGCTGCAGTGCAGATGTTGTCAATGGAGCTTCTTGAAGAAAAAGCAGGTGAAGTAGCCACAGATCTAGTGGAATGTGCTCTAGGAGGATGAGGCAACTCCATAGGTTTATAGGTGTTTACTAGATGTATCCCAAATCTCTGACAAGTTCTGATACCCTTGATCAGTGTAAACAAGGTTTGGGAGATGAAAAATTTACGAGCAGGGGCCTGGGAGATGGACCACTTACAGGTGGCCTGTGTCCATTAGAGACATAGGTGCCAAACCAGGGATGAATTTCCTGTTCTCCATCCAATTGTCCAAGTTGCACTTGAATTAGGTTAGGGAGGAACTTTGCTTCACATGGATGGGGAGCCTGTTCCATAGACAGGATAGTCTCTGGGATACATACCTGTCTCTCCAGCAGGTCCTATTTATATCACAGGCAAGGTTTAAATCTTTAGAATGGGTAATTTTGCTGCTGTTTGTTTTGTGGATATGCAGGAGGTCCAGCAGAGTGGAGTCTGACAATGCCCTGTATGCCAGGCATAGATCTCCCTCAAAAGCCTATAGGAGACAACATACAGGGATAGGGCCTTGAGGCAGTCTGCACTGGACATTTTATTTACACCTTGTAATCTTTTAGTGAAGAACCTCTGTGTATGTTCCAGTTGTTGGATATGCCTGGCTAGGTATATACCAAAGGGGGCATTGTACTCAATGATATGTCTAATGAATGCCGAATACAGTGTAATAATGACTTTCTTGTATTTAGATGCCATACCTTTGTTTAAAAGTTGTACAACATAGAATGGTTTCCTCACTACTGCAGACATATGACGGTCAAAGGCAGGATTACTATCTATGCGTGTCCCTAAGTCCCTGACTACTGGGTCATCTCTAAGGGGTGTGTTGTCAATATGATACTTACCAGGGGTGGATGACTTTCCAAAGGACACAATTATGTATTTCTTGGCATTTAGTTTTAGTCCATGCTCTGACACCAGTTGTCTGTCTGTGTCAGCCCCTCCTGAAAAACATTTCTGTCAGTGTGGGATTCAATGATAGCTCCTAATTTGCAATAATCTGCAAATTTAGTCAACCAGAGACCGCTGACATCCAAAACGTTTTGAGAATAAATCAGAGAGATACAATCAGTAATCCATTTGGCCACCGTAATTTTGGATACTGCCTGACCCAAGAGTTTAGGGGAAAAAGATACAAACAGCTGATCAGACTTCCTGTACTGTTTTGTCTTGTGGAGATAAAAATGTAATTGCTCAAGTACATCAATAAGGTGCAGCATATATTCACCTTTATTAGTAAAGTTTGGAAAGAAAACTGGTAATTATATGGAATGGTTAACGTCTGTCTCCATGTCCACTTTAGGCAAAAAGGAAGGACTGGTTCATAGATGCACCCTATCATTATGGAAAAATAATATAAGGAGCTGTAGCCAACAAGGCCTGGAGTTCATAAATTCTTTTTGCTGAAGAGACAGCTACTAAAAAGATTATTTTCCAAGAAAGAAACTTAATGTCGTATTTGTCTGCTGGTTCAAAGGGTTTTTGAGTTAACCCCTGAAGGACCACCATCAAATCCCAAGGAGGAGAAGGATCCTTTACTGAAGGTCTAAGATGGAAAATCCCTCCATGAAAGCTTTACATAATCTGGAAAATGTCAGAGAGAAAGATTCATTTCCAGCATGGAAGTTTGATATGGCTGCTAACTGAAGTTCAATAGCAGAAAAACTAGCCCCTTCTTTAAAAAACGCAGTGAGAAAAAGAAGAATGGCTGAAGAAGGTGCTGAAAAGGGGTGGAAGCCTATATGGAGAATCTTTTCCATTTGTTTCTGTAAACTTTCTTGGTGGAAGCCTTCTGGGAGGCCAAGATAATGTCATGAACTGGGGAAGCGAGTCTGGATGTCTTACTATCACTGGAAGTGGAGAAACCATGCAGTTAGTTTGAGGGCATATAGACTGAGATGTTCTTCTGATGGGTGAGATAAGAGATGCTGAGTGGGCTCCAGTATCCATGGATGATATTTCAAGTGAAACCAGAGGAAGGGGAACCATACCTATTGAGGCCAGAAGGGGGGCAGTAAGGATGACTGTGCTCTTCAGCCTACTTGCTTTCTCTAGAAACTTCGGGATCAGTAGAAGTGGGTGGTAGGCATAGAGGAGACCGGGGGGGGGGGCAATCGTGACTCACAGCATCCTTCAGTGACTCCCCCAGAGAGGGGATCAGATCAAAGTGCTTGCTGCACTTGTTGTTGAGGAGAGAGGCAAACAGGTTGCAGAAAGGCTGAGCCCAGTGGCTGAAGATCATACTCGCTACTGCTTGATTGACAGACCACTCATGAGGAATCAGAATGGACCTGTTGAGTCTGTCTGCCAGAGCTTTGATATTCCCCAGTACGTGTGTTGTAATAAGAAAGCAGACTGAAGAGATCGCCCATTCCCAGACCCTCATTGCTTCTCTGCACAACAGGTAAAAACATGTTTCCCCTTGTTTGTTGATGTACCAGACTACTGACATGTTGTCCATATGAACTGCAATAGTCCCTAGAGGGAGAACATCCTAAAAGGCTTGCAACATTAGGAGGACTGCTATCATCTCTAAGACACTGATATGCAACTTGGTCACCAAGGGGGACCAAGTGCTTTGGACCATCTTTCCCATGAAATGCCCTCCCCACCCCCACCCCAGTTGGGAAGCGTCTGTGGTCACTGTGGCTATTGGGATAGGAAGACAGAACAGTCTGCCCAGAAAGAGGGCATCTGACTAGATCCACCAGCGAACATGACTTTTTGCAAATTGGAGTGAGTTTTGTGGGAAATGATAAAGGCTGGTAAAGAATAGACCACGGAACTGCCAGTATCCACTGCAGGATTTGCATAAAGAATCTTGCTACAGGAACTAGAAGAATGGCAGCTGACAATGACCCAAGAGCTTGTAATACTAGTTTTGCTGGAGAGGACGGAAGAGACAGTATGTCCTGCACCTAATTTCTCAATGATGTGATGCAATGAAGAGGTAATGATGCTACTTGAGTCACAGTATCCAGATGAGTTCTTATAAATTCCAGAGTCTGCAAAGGAGTCAACTTCAATTTGGCCAGGTTTATTGGAATGCCTAGGGAGTTGGAGATCTGAAGCAGGTAATCTTTGGCTTGTAGAAGTTGATGCCTGGTTGAGGTGGTGAAGAGCCAATCGTTGATATAGGGAAACACCTGGAATCCTTTGAGTCTGAAGTGAGCTGACACAACTGCCAAACATTTGGTAAACACCCTAGGGGCTGTGGTGAGTCCAAAGGGTAGCGCTCTGAATTGGTATTGATTGGCTCATACCCAAAAGTGCAGGTATCTCCTGGAGAGTTTGTCTATTTTGATGTGATAGTATGCATCCTGGAGATCTATAAAGCACATTCAATCATCCTTGTGCAGAAGAGGCAGGAGGGACTGAACCATGACCATCAGGAACTTTGGCTTCTTTATATACTGATTTAAATTGCTTAGATCCAAAATTGGTTGCAGGTCCCATTTTCTTTGGCACTAAAAATAAGTGGAAAAAAGTTATGAATCCTGTCTGTTTGGGTTACCTCCTGGATGACTGTTTTTTTGTATCAGCTTTTGAATTTCTTCAGCTGCGATTTCCCTCTGACTGGGTGAAACATTGGGGAGTCTCTTTTTTTTAGACAGGAGGTGGAAGGGAAATTGTTATGTAGTAACCTCTGATTATGATTCTTAGCACCCATACATTTTTTGAGATATTTGTCCAGGCATTCAAGAGCAAGGAAAAATGACCCCAGACTACAACCAGAGATGGACAGTTGGGCAATGCTTCAGGGGCACTGATAAGGTATATCAGAGAAGAAGTCTCTGAAAGCCTGGTTTTGCAGACCCCGTCTGCCTCTGGGGCAACACCTGCGATTGAAACCTCCTCCTCTGCCTCTGAAGGAAGTATTTCCATGTAAGTCCTGAAAATGTCCATGAGATTTCCAGAACCACATTTTCTTACCACCTCATCTGGTTCTTAGAGAATGACCATTGAGGGGTAGAAAACTTGATTACAATGGCAGACTGGGTCTTTCCCTCCTGCTTGCTGTGGGTGAGCATGCCTTTTACTGATGGCCCAAACAAGGAGAAGCCATCAAACGGGGGGCAAACAAAGGATGCCTTTAAGGGCTATGCAAAGTTGCATAGCCTCATCCAGGCATGTCTCCTAATTTTTATGCTTGAACCAGCTGTTCATGAGGCACCCTCCACTGTATGGGAGATCAGCCTCAATGAAGAATTGGCAACAGATGAAAGAGTAGCCAGTCGCGGAGAAACTTTCTTGAGATACTCCACAGACATGGACTCAGTGAGAGAGTTTAAAAGCTCCTTGATCAAATCTCTCTGCAGGCAAACAAAATGTGTCAGGTAATTTAACGACCTCAGTGTGAATGTAGCTGAGGTGTATATGCACTTTCCAAAGTTGTCCATCACTCTGGACTCCCTGTTTGGTGGCTAGACAGAGGAACTTTGCTTGGCTGGCTCCTTCTTAGTGGCTGCCTCCACAACTATGCCATCAATGGGGACACCCTTGCTCCAGTTGAGTTTGTCTGATGGAGGAACTAAGAATTTATCCAGGTGCTTAGGGATGGGATAAATAAGTTCATCCATTGGGGGGGGGGGGTCACACAAGATGTAGATGGGCCAGCCCTGAAAGCCTCAAGGAACACCGATCCCTCAGAAAAAAAGAGCTTGGAAAGACCAGCCACCTTTCTTTTTGAGGCTTTCCAGGATGACCAAAAAGGAGACATCATCAGGTGGTGATCGGGGAGATCCTTCTCCCTCATCAAAATCGGAGTCTTCCATGACAGACTCCATAGGGGAGTCTATATGCCTCCTCTTACATGTCTTCTTTCACAGCACCTCTTCAGTGGGGTATTCTGGGGAGGTGTCAGAAAAAGGGAGGAATCCCTCAGGGGAATGAGTGTGGAGGCTTTCTGGAGTTGGCTGGCCTAGAGGAGCAAGAATGATGGGCTCAGAGCTCAGACTCTATGAAGAGTGAAGGACAGGATCTGAGATATGAGACGATGGCTCTCTATGCAAAGAGAAGGCCCTTTCTACTACCTGAACCGGAGCTGAGGCAGCTGAGGACGAGAGGTTAGGGCCAACCCAGGAACTGATCCCACCAGAAAGAATCAGACCCAAGCTGTCAAGAGCCAAGGCACCAAGGGGGAGGGATGGATCTAACAAAGTAGGAGCCAAACCCATTTGATCTGAGACCTGGCCTGATCCAATGGCATCAGAGCAGGGTTGGTGAGGGAAAACCAACAGAGTCGAGGAAGGGAGCTTCCTTGGATCCAACGCCGACACTCTCAGGGATCTTGGATACTGAGACTTCAAGACTACAGGTCTGATCACAGAAGAAGAACACAGTATTGGTTGGGCAGGTGCACTCACGGACACAAGAGGGGATGGAGTTGGCAGGACCCTGATCTGGATCAGTGCCCTGAGAAATCTTTGCATCATCCTGTCCATATCTACCTCTGTCAAGCTCCTGGAAGACCTAGATGAAGCTGAGGATGCAGGCCTACAATGTTTCTTTGGCGTTACAAGTAATTGTGAGGGCAAGGCCAGAGAAACTGGTTTGAATACAAACTCCAGTGAATGGCTCCTAGCTGTCGGAGCTGAGGGTCTGGCATCCAAGTAAGATGAGGATGGTACAGGAGAGCTTATGACAGTAATCACAGCTATCAGATCCGAAGAGGCTTGTGACTCTGAGAAAGCCAACACAGTCTTTGGATATGAAGGAGTCAGATCTGAACTCTTCCTCTGTTTCTCTGGAGGCTCTGATGAGGCCCTTGGAGACTTTTGGAGGGTTCTTTTCTCATAGGTTCATAGATTCATAGATTAGTACTAGGCTAACTGCCCTTGTGAGCCATTTTAAGCCTAGCCAATTATCCCCTGTGAGATTCAAGCCCTGTACCTTGTGTTTGTAAGCAAACACCTTAAATATTAGGCCATCCTCCCAACCCCCATGTCAGAATCTCCAGAGCCATGAGGACTTTTTTTGAGGGGGGTTGAGCCCCAGAAGAAGAAGAAGATGGAAGCAAGCCTTTCAGAATATGTTTGTTGCACCAATTGGAAAGGGCTCTGGCATATCTTGCAGGTAGATTTGAGATGCTCAGGCCCCAGACAGTAGACACACTTCTTGTGTTGCTCAGAATTGGGGATCTTATGCCCACAAGACATGCATTTCTTAAAACCAGTGGGTTTTTCTTTTTCAGACATTATGCCCACCTCCAAAAATAACAAGCCGTAAACTAGGGCAAAATAGGAACTTACTTCAACTGTTGCTAGATAAACCAAAACTATTAAGTTTAAACACAGACACACACACATTTTATATATATATATATATATATATATATATATATATATATATATATATATATATATATACACAAACACACACATTATATATGTGTATATATATATATATATATATATATATATATATATATATATATATATATATATATATATTTATATACACAAGTAAAGGGAAAAAAAGAAGTACCAAGAAGGCACAAGGCAAGAAGGAATGGAAAAGAAAATCCTAATGCCAGTGATACACTTAGCTAAAGAGAGAGAGGAGGAGAATAAGAAATGCTAATTCTATTATCAATAAGGCAAAAAGATTAGGTAACTTCAACTACATAATGGAAAAAAAAGTTCACTGTCACTGTTCAAGCTTTGACCTGTCTTGTCACAATGGCGGCAAATGAGATCTGATGAGTTGGGGATGGAACACAGCATTATGGGTAGAGGGAGGAGCTTGAGCTTTGGATCCAAAGTCTTGTATATGCGACCGAGTTGGATAGGAGGATTGGATCCATGACCCATTTGTGAAGAAGAATGAAAAGGGAAACATCAGATCATTTATTAAGAGATTTGTGGCATTTTCTTGGCATGTTAAAAAAGATTTGTTTGATAAACATGGTTTGTTAGTTACAGCTGACACTGTAGATTTGTTTACAGTGATTTCACATGATGCTCGTATGGAATGGTTTAGAGGTGACCATTAAAGGTTATGGACAGCTGAAAATAAAAGGAAAATTATTTGTACTACAAAAAACCTTGGTATATTTAGCAAAATTCTCTTCATACCCTGCATTTTATTTTGGAAAAATTGAGTGCACATTGTGTAAACAGTTTCAAAAGGATCTATATGATTTAGGTAGAAAGGATATGAAAATTGCTTTGACTAGACACATAAACAGTTGCTTCAATTTCAATAAATTTATATTATTGGCACTGCAAAAAGTTAACATAAATCTGAATGGTGGACCATGGGAGCTACAGCTGAAAAAGAATGAACTATTATGGCAGCTTGAATTATGACCTGCCCCCCCCCCTCACCCCAAGAATCAATGACAGCATTTCAATAGCTAATCGTCTGGCAGTAAGGGTAGCTAGGTTATAGAGAACATTTTAATGTTTAGTTAGCATAAACTACCATTGTCTTTTAGTTGTTGTTTTATACAATATTTGTTAAAAAGATCTGACGTGACATTTTTGTATGGATTGATTGGTTGCTTGAATATTTTAAATTATCTGTGGGTGGAGAGCTACTTCAGATTCTGATGAAGACCTATTGGAACAAAAGCACTTGATATAAAGGATTTTGAAAATAAAGTTTGGTTGTCTATATTAATCCTGTAAATTCTTTAGCACTTCCATTTTGTTATTTAATCAGAATGCTCAGACTGAGAAGAATTATCTGAAGTACACCCTCCCACACACAGTGACTATTCATCTGATTGGAAAAATCCTGTCAGAATGAAAATGAACTTTTTTCCCTGAGGTTTGATCCAACAAAGAAAAAGCAAAAATCAGTTCCTTGGCAAAGATCATTAAATGTTCCCTGTTCACAGAAATAGAGACAGGCTATTGGATGTTTTTTTCTCACCAAGCACACACTGTCTCTCTCTCAGTAAACTTTTAACCTTAGACACACTGGTCCCAGTTTCCAATACCCCCCTCCTAGCCAAATGATGACCATTCACCTGCCTCTTCCCAAGCCAGCAACAAGAGTGGCTCTCCTTGGTTCACCCTGGGGTTCCCTAAAGCTGCAGAGGATGTAACTTTCCCCCAGGCTTTGGTGGCTTCCAATGCCACACCAGGATGACTAGGGGAACAAAGTGGGTGGTCTGAGGAACAACACCTGTCCACAGCACAGTCACCCACCAGAGACCGAGGCAAACAAGGAGACAGACAAACCCAAAAAGACTCTTTATCAATTAGTTTACTTACTTATTGGCATTTGTTTATCGGGATAGTCCACTGGGCCAATAACAGCCCATTTTCAGTGGAAGCCCGGGGAGAAAAGCTCCACAGTCAATACATGAACATAGATATGTTACAGGATTTAGCAATTGCAAAGGTTCATTAACATACCTATGAAGAAGTAGTTAAGAATAAGATACAGTAAAAAATAGGATGAGGGAATGGTACAGTAAAAAAAACTTAAAAAACACTGAAGACAAATCAAATGCAAAGGCTAACAATATATAACAAATCAAATCAAATGAAAAGGCTAATTTCTTCTTTTTGTGTGCCATGGAAGGTAATACTACAGACAATGACAGCTGATCCATAGATAAGCTGAGGAAAAAGGTTCAGAAAGTGGGCAGTATAGCCCGGAAGAGCCAGTAAATACAAAGATGAAGAAAGTACAGTTGTGTATGAACTTACCATAACAGTAGATGACCCACTGATCACAGTTTCAGTATTCCTGATATAGGTTGTCACAGCTGATGTCTGGCCATGGTACCAAAGCTTTACCTTCCCAAGGTCATACATGCAGCACATGACCTCAGCTTATAAGTATAGCAGCATATACACAGATGTACAAACATGTACCGCTGACTATCTCCAAGCCAGGTGCCTGAAGATTACTGACAGAGAGAGAATGGTCGGCTAGAAGAGGTGTAGCTCAAATAGGTAAGTAAACTCCCCCATTTCCATGCAACAGAGTAGAACTTAAAGCAGTGGGGGAGAAGGAAGTGAAGAAAGAGGGGAAGGAGGGTGGGAAGGAATACTGCAACAGTGACCAATAGGACATCTACCGCTATGTTACACTCTTACACAACTGTACCATGTCCTGACTGAAATCACTGTTGCAGTATTCCTGACCTATGAGTGATTCCCAGAGCTGAAGGAGGTAGAGAGAAGGGTGGTTGGCTAAAGAGTAGATGGGCTGTCTAGAAGTCCAGACAGGACAGACCTTGTGACAGCACCCCTGGACTTGAAGAAAGCATCAATATTGTAATGTTTGGTGAAGATGGGCCAGCCAGTCTCCAGACAAACTACTGCAACTACGATCTCTAAGGCCATCTCCTTCTGTTATTCTCACTTTGGTAAGTCCTTGCCTTCCTGCCCAAAAGCTCATTCCAGTAGGGCAGTGGCTTCCTCAGGGATCTTCTACAAGTAGTGGATGTCAAGGCTATCTTGGAAGCTGCTACCTGGTCATCAGTGCGCACAAAGGATACAAACAGCTGGTCAATCTTTCTGAAGGATTTAGTTCTGTCAAGAGAAAATCTCAGTTGGCTGTGAATATCCAGAGAATGTCAGATGTTTTCCGCTCTATTTTGTAGTTGGGAAGAATCTGGGTAAGTTAATAGCCTGAGTGAGGGACAACTTGTTCATTACCTTAGGTATGAAGGATGGATTACCACTGAGAGTCACCCTGCCCTTGTAGAAAATAAGAAAAGGTGGACTGGCCATGAGAGCTTGTAATTCAAAAACTCTCAGAGCAGAGATGAGAGCCAAGAGTAGAAGAGTTTTCCAGGTGCAGAATTTCAAAGTGGCAGAAGATGCTGGTTCAAAAGGAGGTAATGTAAGCTGAAATCCCAAGTAGGAGAGATGGGTTTCCTTAGTGGGTTAATATGCAGGACTCCCCTCAGGAAAAGCTTGATCTCTGCTGTGGCCGTATGTGAGGGGTCAAGAGGAAATCATGCATTGATGGCTAATAGGTGAGCTTTGATAGAAAAGTAAATCAAGCCTAAATGAAGTACTGTAGTTCACAAAGATATTGTAGGGCAGCAGGGACTTGTGATAAGAGTGGGTTCTGCCTGTGTTTGGGGCACCAGTAAGAAAATCTTTTCCATTTAGCAGTGTAAATTTTTCTTGTGGTGGATCTCCTGGTTTCCTGTAGGAGATATACAACCTCCTCAGAGAATAGGTGCCTTTGAGAGATTAGAATCCTCTCATCCACAGAGTCAGACTGAGTGAGAAAATATTTAGGTGGAGAAGCAATCTTTTTTGCTGAGTGATAAGTCCGGCTGTAGAGGTATTTTCCTGTAGTTTGCCCTTTATCAGGTGAAATAAGTGGGGAAGCCAGTGTTGTCTCCACCAGAAGGAAGCCAGTAAAATGGAGATTTGGTGCTTCCTTTTGTGCTTTTAGAAGAAGTTTTTAAAGTAGAGGTGGTGGAGGGAAGGCATGGAGGAACTTCCCTGTCCAATGGAAGGAGAAAGCATCTGCCCTCCAGGCTGAAGGATAAGGTTCCCTGATGCAGAACTGGGGGAGCTGATGGCCAGTTGGTGATGCAAAGTGGTCTATTTGTGATGTGCCACACTAATGAGTGATTGTGTCAAAGACTTGTCTGTTTAGGGTCCATTCATGGAAATCCTCCAAAGACTGGGATAGGGAGTCTGCCAGTACATTGTCCTGTGACTGGATGTTTGTGGCTGTGAAAGTGATGTCCACCTGGGTAGCTAAGTTCCACGCCTCCTGTGCTAACCTGCACAATTGGTAAGAACTAGTATCTCCCTATTTGTTTATGTACCACATGACTGTGGTGTTGTCCGGGTGTACCAGCAGTGGTCTCAGATTCTATAGGTGAGAGAAGGTCTGTAGTGTTTGCAGAAAAGCCCTCATTTCCTTCAAACTGATATGTTTCTTTAGGAATGGTGGATGCTGAAAAAATATATTGAAATTTACTCTCTTACTTGCTTGGTGTGATGGATCTGCAGTGTTCTTATGACACTCAGTCTTGCTGGCTGGATTCTGCTAAAATTCAAAGTCTGATTATATTTGCATTCACAGTCTGTTGCATACAGAAACTTGCAGAATATACACTGATGAGAGAATATACTTTGCAGCACTTGTCTTTAAGAGCAGTAACCAATAACTTTTATAATAAATAAAACTGGACAAACGTTGCAGCTTAAAAGTACTGTTCCAACTTTACTTCTCATATAGTACAGATGATGTGAGAGATATAACATTTACCTTGGGACTTGTGTCCCTACCAAACCTCTCTAACCAACTGGATTTATACAGCTCTTTATATACAGTTTTTGAACATATTTTGGAGAATTGCTTATCCTGTAGAAACAATACTAAACTTCCTTGTTTAACAATGTCTTGTAAGAGACCAGCTTTTCTGACAGTGTGAATATCCTGTAACAGTGTCCTGATGTCCATGTAGAAAAACATATTTTTGAGGAAACACATTGTCCTGTATTCTATTTGAATCTGTGTATAGAAACATGTGTTCTTATGTCAATGCTGATAAGCATATCCTGTTTTATGAAGAAAAACATATTTTTGAGAAAACACATTGTCAGAGATCAGCTTTTCTGACAGTGTGAACATCCTGTATTTTATTTGGATCTTTGTATCTTGTGCCATATCCTGTTCTTCCATGCAGAAAAACATATTTTTGAGAAAACACATTGTCACAGTGTCATTGTCCATTCTTTAAAAGCAGATTTTGTATTTTTGCTCTTGCATACATCCTGTTTTGAGTCTGTAAGGGAAAATGTCCATTCAGCAGATTCCTTTTCCAAGCCATGGTCATTTAGTATGACTGCTGATCACATATTACTTAAACTTTGTTTCTGCATTTAAGCAAGCCTTTTCTTTCAGCATATTTACAACATAATTAATTTCAGATTTATATTCATAAAATCTAACAATTCCCTCTGTTTTTAAACATACTCAAAACATTTTATATAGAAAACACAAGAAACAAACCTTTAGTTTGATACAACAAATCAAAATGCAATTTTACATAGTTAATACAATGATATTAAAGTATTACTACCAAAACTGAATGTATTTAACAACTTTTTCTTTTGCAGACCATTCTGTGAAACTATTTTATCAGTTATGAGCTGTGTCTGCTTTAGTGTTATTTTTTTAACATGATCAATTTATTCTTTTGCAATCACAGAATTTAATTTATGACTTAGAACTGTTTCATTAACTCTTTGCAGCTGTTAAATTAACTATGAGACAATAACTATGTGCTACTGCAAGCATTTATACACTACTGAAAACACACAATTTCAATGTCATTTTAACCATAACATTGTGTTCATGTCTTTGAACTGCCCATTAACATCTTGGTAAAGTACTGAACTGGGCTTAGATAATAAATATTTGAAAGCAGTTATTTTACTGGGGTAAAACCAATGATATTACAACTTGACAAATTACTTTTGAACTTATTACGATGTATCCTGTACAGTATGTATTTACACAGATTGTTTGCTATTTATGCATTTTAATCTAGTAGGTATCCTGGACCCATTGTTTTCTTTAAATATGTTTTTTTCACACATATTCATTACTAGACATTAATTTCATTTGTACTGAATTTTTCTGCATTTGTACATACAATGACTATAAAATACATTTAGTCTAATCTTACAAATTTAATAACATTAATATTAAGCAAAATCTTGGAAAATGTTTGTCTCTTTAGAAATATCTAGTGGAATTGACACCAAATCCATATGTCCTGTTATTTTAAATTACATACTCAGCAATTAAAATATTGATGCTTTTTATACCAACATTGTTTTGCCAAAAACATATTAAAAATAGTGACCATTCTTGCTATTAGAAACATTTATGCATTTTGCATATCTTTATTCTCTCTTTATAGCTGTAATCAATTTTAAGCCATCTCTTGGGTTGTAAATACAATTTAATTCTAAACAATATAATAATAACCATTATGATAGCTATTAACAACTTGTAAAATATCTTATCCTGTCAGGTTTAATCCAGTTTACCAGTATTTCTAATACACTAATACCTGTTTTTCCCTCCCCATAAAAGAGTATTGTCAAGAAGGAATGAGATATTTTTTCTTGTAGCTTTATTTTAGACCATTATTATTTATTTTTATGTAGCTTTATTTCAGACCCTTGCCACAGTCTGTTTATACAGTCAGTGTAAAACTGAGAAAGTGCCCCTCCCTCTTATACAGTCAGTGTAAAACTGAGAAAGTACCCCTCCCCCTGTAGTACTTCAGCACTGTTTACCTGTCCTATGCTGTGAAAATAGAATGTATGTCAGCCTACCACTATGGTTATACATTTATTTTATTAAATTATGAACTTTTGTCTGATTTGATAATTTTTTATAAAGCTTTTGCTGTTTACTACCACTAGTAGGCATCTACACTCTCCTGCACAATTGATTTGAACTGTATATATACTATAGCCCGTTTGCTGGCTGTACTTGATGCAACTGAGGTTTTTTTTTTTTTAACATTTACTTGCAAACAGATTATCAGTGACATCTATGCACAATTGTGGCATTTTATTACAATTACCAAATAGTGTTGCCTGTAAATATTTTAACAATTATGTTTTAATAACAATGATGCTTTAGAAAAACGCAAGCTACTTTTCTGGCAATCAGTCTTGTTGTTTATCTTATCTTTCCAGCATTTCCTGTAACTATTCATTCAGTCTAGGAAGGTCTTAGCTCACATTTCATACTCTGTAAACTATAGTTAATTCTTTTGGTATTTTTCCTTTAATGTGATTGTGATTTGCATAACTATGCATTTATACAACATAAATAGACATTATTTTTACAATTACCTTACATGGATTTCAGTATTTTTTATTATTTATTTATTTAACTATTGAACTGTCCTGCCATTAATTTTACAAAAACTGTTTGAATAATACCATCTGTGATTTTCTTTTTAAAATTCAGAACTTTAACTGTTTGGTGTTACTAAATTGTAAAAAACAAAATAGATATTAGTTTAACCAACACATTTATAGTTATATTATTTATATTTGCTGTTGTCTGCTTGTTATTCTTGTGTATTGTAACAGATGTACTCTAGATGAAAAGAACACACATGCATGTCTCTCTTGTATATGTATATCTTTATACAAGCATGTCAGTCTTGTGACTTTAAATCTTTATTCTTATTAACTATTTTCATTTAATTTTTATACAGTAGTACAGTTTTGTTTACCTTTTGACTGTGCTAATGAATGGCATTCATATGCTTTACTTTACTGTAGTACTGATAGATGTCTTGCTTTAACTGAATGAAAGTAAAACATTTAAGAATGATTTGTCCAGACATCAGATCCTACCATCCTACCATGTATGTTTAACCATTTTCAAAACATAAACATATTATAAAATATATTTCTTTTGCACAGATTAACTGTGTATGCAGGAAGTTCCCAGTCTCTGTCAGTTCAGCTAATTTATTTTCTTTATCCTGGAACTTCTGTTGAATTTCCTGTGATGTTGCATGGTTTTTCTGACATTCTTTAGTAAGCTGTTCTGCTGAATTTGAAACTCCTATGCACTTTTGAAAAGATGTATGTATAACTTGTCTAAGCTTCCGGAACTCATTATGTCTGTCTTTTAGAAGTTTACTACATTCCTTTGTAACAAAATGTACTAGGGGGTTTATCAGTAACTGATTTGACTCACATGTGGTGACAGGACATAACTGTTCAATATCAGAATGTAATGGAAACACTTTACCCTTAGTTAATTCTTCAGATCTGTCTTTACAGTCTATTTTTTTCGCAATATGATGCAATATTATTTTATGACATAATACACAAAATGCAGTTTTTGTTGAATCACACAATAAACATTTGTCATTTTTCACATGGTTTTCTTTGAGATACCAGTCAAATATTGTAATACATTTGCATAATGCCTTACTATCAACCTGCCCTAATAAGGTTTTACATTTACTAATGTGCTGTGTATACCAACATAGCAATTTACTAAAGTTTGGTTTACTCCTGCATGAATTATAAATAATATCCATACTGTCTAATATACAAAACTGTCGAATAGCAACCATACTAAAAATGTGACGAGAAAAAGTCTTACCAGTGAGCAAGAAAACAGGTGATCAGGCTGTTGTTGCAGATGGCTGGAAATTTTTCAAAGTCACTTGAGAAGCTGGGAAAGCACAACAGGCAGTGGACTGATGGGCTAGTGGATATCCCCCTTTTCTTGAAGAATTTATGGCACTGCGAATTTCTTGAACTAGTCTCACTCCGGATTGTAGACGTCTAAAAAACTTTACTACTGCAAGCTGCATAAACTGGAATACTTCTGTTCAGAATTGACACATACGTACAAATGTTAGTTACTGCAATTTAACTGAAGTGACCCTCTGCAGGGCTTACCATCACTCCTCCTGTGTTTGAATGCAGATTGTAGGTTCAAATGCAGACTAGCTTGCCATTGAAAAATTATATGGTGCTAGTCACTCAGCTGCCTCGCCATTGAAAAAATATTATTATATGGCTCTTACTTGCTTCTTGCTTCTTGTCTGGATGGATTCTTGCTAAAATTCAAAGTCTGATTATATTTGCATTCACAGTCTGTTGCATACAGAAACTTGCAGAATATACACTGATGAGAGAATATACTTTGCAGCACTTGTCTTTAAGAGCAGTAACCAATAACTTTTATAATAAATAAAACTGGACAAACGTTGCAGCTTAAAAGTACTGTTCCAACTTTACTTCTCATATAGTACAGATGATGTGAGAGATATAACATTTACCTTGGGACTTGTGTCCCTACCAAACCTCTCTAACCAACTGGATTTATACAGCTCTTTATATACAGTTTTTGAACATATTTTGGAGAATTGCTTATCCTGTAGAAAGAATACTAAACTTCCTTGTTTAACAATGTCTTGTAAGAGACCAGCTTTTCTGACAGTGTGAATATCTTGTAACAGTGTCCTGATGTCCATGTAGAAAAACATATTTTTGAGGAAACACATTGTCCTGTATTCTATTTGAATCTGTGTATAGAAACATGTGTTCTTATGTCAATGCTGATAAGCATATCCTGTTTTTTATGAAGAAAAACATACTTTTGAGAAAACACATTGTCAGAGATCAGCTTTTCTGACAGTGTGAACATCCTGTATTTTATTTGGATCTTTGTATCTTGTGCCATATCCTGTTCTTCCATGCAGAAAAACATATTTTTGAGAAAACACATTGTCACAGTGTCATTGTCCATTCTTTAAAAGCAGATTTTGTATTTTTGCTCTTGCATACATCCTGTTTTGAGTCTGTAAGGGAAAAATGTCCATTCAGCAGATTCCTTTTCCAAGCCATGGTCATTTAGTATGACTGCTGATCACATATTACTTAAACTTTGTTTCTGCATTTAAGCAAGCCTTTTCTTTCAGCATATTTACAACATAATTAATTTCAGATTTATATTCATAAAATCTAACAGATGCCATCTGCACTGTACCTGCAGAGATCCTGTCCATGCCCCCATTACCTTGTTCAAGGCATCTGTGTGAATTTCTTGAAGGGGAGAAGGTGTGCAAAAGAAAGTCTGGGTTGAGACTGACTTGTTATTTCCAACAAAATAGCTCCTTTTTGAGGCAAAGTAGGAGAGGGATCAGGGTGTCTAAGGAGTGGGAGTGTTAGAACCACAAGGATTTTAGATACCATTGGATTTTTCTCATGTGAAGCCTGGCTGGGACTGTCATAAAACCCAAAGTTCTTAAGATCTCCCTTGCTGTGTAGTGTGTTGCAGAGGAGGAGAGATCTAGGAAGAATTTGGACAAATTCTGAACTTTCTCCTCAGGGAGGAATGCATTTTCTATATGTTTAGCCTGCAACACAGGAAAACCAGGTCCTGTGAAGGAACCATGTGGGATATTTTTGTAGTTGATTGTGAATCCCAGATCTGCCAAGAGCTGAAGAGTGAAGTGTAAACACTGGAGAAAGGCAGCTGGAGAGAGAACTTGAAGCAACAGGTCATCCAGGTAAGGAAAGATTTGAATTCCCTGAGTGAGGCAGAATGTCACCACTGGCACTAGACACTTTGTGAACACCCTTGCTGCCATAGAAAGACCAAAAGGAAAGGCAATACATTGAAAGTGTGATGAGCCAGAGACAAACCTGAGGAATCTCCTGCAAGAAGGACAAACAGGTATGTGCAGGTAAGCATCCTTCCGGTCTAGGGACACTAGAAAAACCTGAGGAAGAATGAAAGCCAAGAGAGTAGGAAAAGAGATCATTTTGAAATTGTGTACTTTCAAGAATGTGTTTAGAAAAGAAAGGACTATGGTGGGCCTCCACTGTCTTTCTTTTCTTGGTACCAAAAAGATTCTGGAGGAGAAGCCCTTCCCCATGAAATTTTTTCGGACTTGTTCAATGTTTTCCTGATTAAGGAGGCCTTGAATACGAGGGAGTGAGTAAAGACAGCTGGTTGTTAGAAGGATGTGTCATACGTTTCAGGCAAGGAATATTTTCCCAGGACATAGCATAACCATCCTTGATGATGGACAGACCTCTTTGTCTGTAGTAACTGTTTTCCATAGAGCCAGACAGTCTTCTGGAAAAGGGGTAAGAGGACTAAGAACAAGGGAAGAGGTGTTGTGAAGGTAGTCACAGATTTTTATTTCCTAAAGGAGGCCTCCTAGATAGGATTTCCTATGAGTTTTGCCAAAGTATATTTTCCAAGGAGCCTTTCTGGGTTTTGGAGTTGCCCTCAAGTCCCTTCTGAGGAAGGATGTAGATTTAGGTGGGTAGTTCTTATGGTATATAGGAACTGAGGAAAGTGGAATCTGCCTGCAGTCTTTCATAGTCTTACCTTGGTCCTGGAGAGTTTTGAACTGACTGGCAACCTAAGGACCAAATAAAAGATCGTTGTCCAAGAGGGACTCTAAAGTGTTTTGACTTGAAGTCCCCGGGAATAGGCTGGCTACATAGCCATGCATATCTGTGAATAACAGGCCCAGTAGCTGCTTCCCTAGAAGAGACATCTACAGCATCATAACTGCACTTAACTCTGTGTCCAGCTATTTGAGTGGTCTGAGAAAGTAGATTTTGCATTTGTTGCTTTTATTCTGCGGTTTGAGGGTCCACCATAACCTTGTCCAAGGACTGAAGTACAGAAATTAAATATTTAGTCATTTGAAACTGATAGTTAACTGCCCTAAAAGTTAAGGTTGAAGACATGTATACCTTCCTTCCCCATCTATCTATAGCCCTGCTATCTTTGTTTGTAGGTAGAGAATTAGCAGTGGGCAGGAGCTTAGAGGGTTTGTCTGAAGAAAGAGACACTGCAGACTGGTCAGCCAAAGGATTTTTGTACAAGTATTTCAGGTAATGATGCACCTTATAAAATCTGTCTGGTCTTATTGGAGCTGGTGGTTGAGAGTCAGGTGCTGAAGAGGGGGACTGAAAGGCATCCTGGAAGGCCTCAAGTACAGAAGGGACTGGGAAAGGGGTAGGAGTGCCCATTTCCAAGAGGTTTTAGTACCTCTTCTTTGTGTCAGAAATTTGTGTAGATTGCCATTCAAAATGTTTCATCATACTTTTAATAGTTTCTCCAAAGACACTTCCTCAACAGGGGAATCTGGAGAAAGGGAATACTCTTCATCTGAACAGATTTGTCCATTAGAGTGTAATTGAGAGAAGTGGTCTAAAAAGTGGTCTGAGTCATAATCCTGTTCTTCCTCAGAAGAAGAAGATGCAACAGTAGTTTTTTGAGGTGTAGCCTGTGGCTGTATAGACCCAAAGGAAGAAGGTTCACAGCCATGATAACTTTAAACAAGCCCTGGGAGAAATCATGCCACTCTTTTTCACTAGCTGCTGAGGGGGAGGCTACATCCCTAGTCCTTTGTTTTTTTTTTTCTGCTGTGACATCCACTTGGATGAGACACGGAGGTTCAGAACCCTACCGTACCTCTATTAAGGTATCTGGGATCTCCTCCTTAACTAATATTTGAGGGGGTGCCATTTGGGCCCTTGGAAATGAGTTGCAGTTCGTTGAAGGTATCCACAGTCTGCACAGTCTCAGGAAACATACCAGCCTCCAACAGGGTCTCAGTAGAGGGCAAGTACAAGATAAGCTGACATACCAATGGTTTTGTAACTTCAGCAGGTACTTCCAAATCTATGACATTAGACTGTGCATCTGTTCAACTGTAGCCTGATGGTATGTGCCATATAGTTCAGCGCCCTTATAGAAAAGGTCGCTGAAGCAAACATCTGCTTCCCAATCCGGTCCAACGCTCGAGATTCTTTATCTGGCGGGTGGACCAGAGAACTCTCCTGAGCGAGTTCTTTCTTGGTGGCCGCCGCCAGGGATCCTTTGGCCCACGATTGCCTATCTGTGGGTGGGGGGGGGCTCAGTATTATGTCGGGACGCCTAGGTATTGGCTCCATGGTGTCGGGCTCCTTCCACGCCCTGGTGGTAATTAAGTCCACCAGGGGGTCGGCCAGAGGGGACACCGAAGAAGTAGATGGGCCTGCCTCAAATGCCTCCAGGAACATGGACTCATCAAGGGAAGGTTTTTGGGCACACCACCCCCCCTCTAATACGCAACATTTCCATGATGTCTCCAAAGGAGACATCTTCAGGGGTGACCTTGGGGAACCCTCCCTATCATCTAAGTCCGTGTCAGTGGTAACGGACTCGGGGGAGTCCAGGTGCCTCCTTTTACACTGACATTTCTGAGGAACCTCCTCGGTGGGGCTATCTGAAGAGGGTCGTCCACGGGTTGTTGTTCCTCAACAGGAACTAGCTGGAGGGCTTGGGCAGGCTGTCCCGATGGTCGGATGATGGAAGACAGACCCTCATACAGTGGGGGTACGGGTGGATCTACAGCCCGAACCAGGGATCTGGAGGATCTCAACAGTACCCTCTCCACTACCTCAAAAGCCGAAGGAGATTCACCCTCGCCATCCTCTGAGAGCAATCTCCTCGGCTCTGAGGAAGGGATCGGGGTCGGAGCCGAAGCGGATCCGACAAGTTCGAGAGCATAGTCGGCGTCGAAGAGACAAGCGCTATCGGCACCGACAATTCCCTGGGTCCAAATGGGCACGGATCTGATGACTCCGAGATCTGAAAACGAGTCAGAGAAGGAGTGATTGGGGCAAACATGGGGGCCGCGCTCCCCACCAGAGGGGGGCAGGCAAGAGCACCCCCATCTGCATTTGGGTCTGTAAGAACCGACGCATCATCCGATCCATATCCGCTTCGGAGATGCTTTTTGTTGACCTGGAAGAGGTAGTCGAAGCAGGCTGGGAGGGCCGCCTCGACGACCTCGAGGGAGACCGATCTTCCTCCTCCGGCTCCGGCGAGAAGCTAGGCGAATGGAGCCGAGAGGAGAAGGATCCAGAGACCCCCGAAGGAGACTTAGTTATTTTAGTTGGTGGAGCCGAGGGGTGAGACTTGGTCCGCCTTTTATGGGATCTATGTCCCTCCTTATCCTTGTGCCTCTTCTCCTTAGTTGAGGAGGCACTAGTTTCCCCAGAGCTCAAACCCGAAGTCGGAGGTTGAGTCCCGGGTAGAGCTGGGGGAACAGAGGGCACCGAGGCCACTGAGGCAGCCGGAGCCAGAACAGGAGAGGAAGAAGAAGCTGACTCCTGCGGGAGCTTTCCCGCCAGGATCAGCTTGTTCTTTCTATCCCAAAGTGCCCGGGGGTTAAAGTCCGCACAGATCTGGCAGGCCTCTGACAGATGGGTTGCCCCCAGGCACAAAACACACTGAGTGTGGCCATCAGCTGGGGAAAGCTTGTGGCCACACTCAGTACATTTGGAAAAAATGGCCTTAGGCCCTTCCGCCATGTTGAACCACTCACACACACACCCAAATGCTAAGAAGGGAGGGGGAGTGACAAGAAAACTAACTGCTGTACCAGTAAAATTTTAAAAAACTAACATAAACAAGGATTCAAAGATGGCTGCCATGCTGTAAACACTGCTAAACTGCAGCTCTTCAATTAACCCGAGGAAAATCTCTGATCTGAGTGGATATCAGGAGGTTTAAACATCAAATTGATGATAAAAAGTTGCATTTATACTGACCTAATCTAAAATCAGTTAAAAAAGTGGGAAAAAAAGTATTTATCCATCAGGATTACAAGTGATTACTTTGCTCTGAAGAGAGAAACAAACAAAGGACCGTGTGCTTTCTTTATTCTGCCTTTCTGCTTGGGGAAAGAAAAATCTTGCAACAAGGAAGAACCATGGAAACAACTACTACTAAGACAAAGTTGTCAGAACTACAGTCGCCAGTAAAGGATGGAACTGAAAAACAAAGGATTACTAGACAGCAGGAACAACAGAAACCAGAAACTAGATCCAGGACTGATCAGCCATTAAACATGGAGGATATCAAACACGCTTTACTACCTATACAGGAAGCTCTAAAGGACTTGACCTCACAAATACAAACATTTGGAGTTTTATGCAATCAATTGCTTCAGAGAATGGACAAAACTGAGACCAGAATTTCTGAAATAGAGGACAAAATTGACATGCTGGAGAAAAAAATCAAAGGTATGTGATGTGGATGTACAAGCCATGCAAAATAAACTTATTGATTTAGAAGCAAGGTCTAGAAGAAATAATATTATTATAAGAGGAATCCCTGAAAACATCCAGTATGCAGAGCTAATACCAGCCATAACACAAATATTTGAAATACTGTTAAATGATGCTGATGGGGTGAAACAGATTGTAATAGAAAGGGCACACAGAGCTGAGAGAGGTACAAGCTTCTACTATGCCTAGACCTGTATATGTTAAGATATTGAACTTTCAAGATGTTAGCAAAATACTGTTTACTGCAAAAAAAATGGTGGCTATGTTATGTGGAAAAATGTTAAAATATTTCTGGCTCAAGATTTACCATTACAAGTAAGGCAGGCTAGACAGTCTTTATCTGCTTACTGTAAATTTCTGATTGATAAACAAATTAAATTCCAGATGAAATACCCCAATATGCTTACATTTATGGTGGATGGCACTAAATATTCTGTTTCCAATAAAAATCAGGCAAAAGAAGTGTTTCTGAAAGTTTTTAAAGTTCTACCTGCATCAGAGGGCTGAAAAGAACTTCAATTGAGACTGGCATGTTCCTGTAGTCAGATCCAGCATGTATTTTACCTCAAGGCTTTTCTAATCCTTTGTTTCTTCACTAAACTGTTCAGGCCTCTGAAAAAGCAATAAAACTGTTTGTTTATGCTAATCTGAGGGTCTGCCGTCTGGTTTCCAGACTTTTATGGCCTCCAAGGCCTATTTCCATTGTGTGGTAAACAGGAAATGCCTGGATTTCAACTGAGAGTGTAGATTTGGATGTAATACTTCTTGTGGTCCTGCTGTGAAAGAGGTCCCTTGTCGTGAGTATTTCTGATGGTTTCCTGGCTTGAAAAGACAAAGAGAACTGAAAATAATATGATAATGTTCTTTTTATAACTAAATAACACTACAGTATGTACTTAAAGCACATAATAACATGTACTTTTACTGTTTTTTTCTTCTTTCATAGGTGTGAACCAAAATTGTTTTTTTTACTATATGCAGTGTGTGGCAGGCACTGTGTAGGGTACAGATCTAAAATGTAGGATGTATTTTTTTTTTTTTTTCTCTCTCCTCTCTTCTGTAAAAAGTTTATGTACATAATGATTGCAACAAAACAGATACTTAAGGTAGGATAAAATAAGTACCCAATCTACTAAAACTTTCCTTTACACAGTAATAACCTTAGAAATGAGATTTGTTTAACTAATAGTTAAACCAAAGCTGTAGTTAAGTAGCGGTGTTTGGTAGGGAATGTGTAGTTTAGACTTTGATGTAGATATGCTAGAATATATAGGTTGTATGTTTAGGAAATGTTTTAAATGTTATTACCTGACGTTTTTCAATGTGTTGGTGTGTTTAACCTTGTTTATATTTTCTCTTATACAAGACCTATATAAATCCTGGTCCAGGGGTAAAGTGGGTAAGCACTGGTTAGGGACGGGATGTAGGAAATGCTTCCAGATTAGATATAGTGTACAGTCAATACATGTCAATTTCATAATTCCCTCTTATATTGTTATTTGATACCAAGACCTGTGAATGTGGGAGTTGAACTCATGGAATGTTAAAGGGCTCCAGAACTCGAAGAAGAGAAAGCTGTTGCTACACATATTATTACAGGACAAAGCACTGTTTGTATTTCTACAGGAAACACATTTGATGAATGAACAATGGAATGATATTAGAAAAAGAACTGGATTAGAGAGCTAGTGACATCAGAAGGTAAGACAAACAGTGCGGAGTGGCTATAATTATCAAAACCCAATACAAAGATAGGATTTTAGACTCCAAAGTGGATCCAAATGGGCGATGGTGTTATGTGATTTTATCGGATAATGCATTTGATAAACCTATCCTACTTTTGAATATATATGCCCCATGCAATGATCAACAAAGTTTCATAGCATCATTATATCCAATATTAACACAATATGATGGTTATTATTTTGTTGTGGGTGGGGACTGGAATACCTATCAAAATCCAAAGTTGGATAGGTCTTGTCCACAGAGAGCATTTAATAAGCAGGCGGGATAGCATTAAATGATTTTAAGGAAGATTTTCAATTATATGACCCCTTTTCTTATTCACAAGATATTAATAATGCAAATAAATATACCTTCTATTCACCATGCCACAAAATGTGGGCTAGAATAGATTACTTTTGATATCTAAAGCACTAACGAATTTAGAACCAGTGGTGGTTATACATACTGTCATCTATCAGATCACTCAAAAATTTCGTTAAAATTTTCTAAAGATTTAAAAGACACAAGAAGGCATAGGGGTTATAATTGGTCACTCAACCCAAATCTTTTAAGTAAAAAGAGATAGCAGATGGAATTATAAAATATTTGAAAGAATTTACAGATAGCTTGAAGCTCCAAAAACATACCCTGACATTGAATGGGCGACAGCTAAAGCTCAAATTAGAGGATTTCTTATACAAAAGCCTCATATTATAAGAAAATTCATAATAGTGATATTCAAAACTAGAAATAAGAATAAAACAACTTGATAATGAGCTGATTCAGAATTTTAACGCTCAAACTGAGGAGGAAATGTTGAAGCTTCAAAGGGATCTCTTTTGCTTCATAATAATAAATTAACACTTCAAGAACATAGGTGTTTAGTGAAATATGCTAATAATGTTCAAATACCATCAAAAGCACTGGCAAGGATTATAAATCAATCAAAAACAACTGGATATATTTCGGAAATTCAGTATAACGACACAATATATTCTAAAACTGAGGATATTGTTGATGTTTTTGGGAAAATCTATACTAAGGTGTATGAGGGGCAAACTGATAGGTCTCTACATAACCAGAATAAAAGTTTTCTGCCAAAAATTAACTTTCCAGAATTAGAAGAGAGCCTGCAAAGTGACCTGATTAAACCTATTTCTAAAGAAGAAATAGTATATACAATTCAACATATGAAAGTACATAAGTCGCCAGGGCCTGATGGTATTACAGCTGAATTTTACAAAGAGTTTGCTGATAGTTTGGGAAAAGAATTGTCTCATGTATTTAATTATATAACTAAAAATAAAATTAGTGACCCCCACCTCAATGCGTCAAAAACAATTTTCATACATAAAACCAATTCGGATCCCCTTAACCCAGATAATTACAGACCAATAGCACTAATGAATGTGGATATGAAAATTTTAACATCAATTATAGCATCGAGACTAAAGAAGGTTTTGATATATTTAATTTCTAAGGAACAAGCTGGATTTATGGCAACTAGACAAACCAGCGATAACACACTTACACTGCATAATATGATGACGTATGCTAAAAAACAACTTTAATATCTATGCTCTTATAATAGATGCCCAGAAAGCATTTGATAGAGTAGACATAAATTTTTGTTTGATGTGTTACCCTATTTTAACTTGCCCCAAGAATTCATTCAGATACTACAAATATTATATAGTAATCCATACACTACGCTGTACATCAATAGGACTTATTCTAACAGAATACAGATTAAAAATGGTACTCGTCAGGGTTGTCCCATGTCCCCTTATTGTTTAACCTATATCTAGAACCCCTATTTTTATATATCAAGCAAAATTTGTATCATAATGCACCAATAATTTATAGGAATAAAATATTAATGTCAGCATTCCGATGATCTTATTATTTATTGTACAACCCCAATTTCAGACAGTGAAAAGATATTAAAGCTCATAAACGAATTTTCAGTAGTTTCCAATTATAAAATTAACTTACAGAAAACAAATATCTTCCCATTAAGAACCCCAAAACCTTTTTCACTAATGGCCCTGATGGGGAAGTTAACATGTAAAGAAAATATTAAATATTTGGGTATCAACTTCTACGGATAATAAGGACTTTTATAACAATAATGTTAAACGAGTATGGGAACACATAATAGCTGATTGTGACAGATGGAAGAATTTAAAACTACCGGTATTAGCAAAAGTATCAATAGTGAAAATGAATATACTACCACGAATGTTATACATATTTAGGTCTGCCCAATTATCAATTTCAAAAACAGTTTTAAACAAATGCATAAAGATCTAGCTAAATTTATCTGGAACCCAAAAGAACTAGAATATCTTATGAGAAATTAATGACCCCTAAAACAAGAGGGGACTTGAGCTACCAAACTTTGAAGCATATTATTTGATTGTAAACGCTAATAAAATTTTAAGAATTGCTAATTATGATGTAACGAATACAAAATGGATACCAACTTGGGTGGTCTTGAATCATAAGCATATTTTGGATAGGAAAATAAATCCTAAAGCATTGCCCTTTATGGACAAAATTAGTCTGATAAAATATGGGGTCATGGACCACATAATAACCTGTGTCTCATCTTTGCAAACTTTATTTCAGTCCGTAGATTTATTGCAATATATGATGGTTCTTCAACCTTTCCACAGGAATCCTAATTTTAAACTAAATAATCAGCTGATCGATCTCAGCAAATTTCCATTAATACTTAATCTGACTCTATTTGATGTTTTTAATAAACTTGACTTATCGGCTTTACAAATTAGACAGGAAATGAATCTACCTAGAAGTTACATTGTTATAATGAGACAAGTTAAAGAACTTGCCTTGAGCTACTTTAGGAACTTTAAACCTGCAGCCGGATTTGTGGATAAGTGCTCTGAATTGTGGCAAGCTATCCAACAAGACACTAAATTTATAGCAACTGCATATAAATTAATTAAGGATTTGAAATTTCAGGACAAAATTTTGCTTTCAGAGTATTGGGTAAAAAGTAACAGTAACAGACAATCAGATATTAAAAGCAATTGATATAACTAGGAAATCAGTTTCTTTTCAAAAACTGATGTACATAATTGATGATTTGGAACAATGCATATTACACACATCTTAGATTACATAAATTTAACCCTAGGAATTCTCCAATTTGTCCATACTGTGCAGATCAAACAGCGGATCTTCTTCATATGTTCTGGAGTTGTAAATGCGTATATAAACTTTGGAACTCTCTTAAAGTACAACTGCAAAAGATGGGTTATCAAAGTTCTACACTGTCATGGGAATTTATGATTCTACACATTCCTCCAAGAGAGCTTTCCAGATCGCAAACTATTATCTGTATGAATATTTTTTTGCTGATGAAACTCTATATAGCCACAAATTGGCTAGAACCACATAAGACATCATGGAATAATTTTAAGCTTGTGGCTATAAAGCATATACTAGCACATAAATTACTTCTGAAACAAACTAACAAAAATATTAATAACCCGAAAATATGGGAAAAGGTCTTCAATATTATATTAGCATGATACTGATTTTAGGAATATATTAAATATAGGAAGCATTTCATGTAGATATTGTATAAATGGTTTGTAGTAGTTATAGTGTATTATGTGTGTGATGTTTATTGTATTTTTGTAATGTTTTTGGAAAATATATTTCAATAAAAATTTATTATGGAAAAAAAAAAAAAAAAAAAAAAAAAAAACTAACATAAACAAGGGGATAGAAGGTTTTACTAACACACACACTCGATTTTGAATTTTTTTGGTGAAAAAAGATTGAAAACGATCTCACCCAGCCAGGAGCTCTTCAAAAGTAAAGCTTCTTCAGCAGCGGCAAAAAACGATCTGGGGTAATGTGGTTGGTAGCAGGGGATTATGGGTAGGGGGAGGAGCTAGGAGCTCGGATCTTGGAGCTTGGCAAGCTGCCGGCTCTGATCCGAAGTCGAATTCGATACCCACAGGTTGCAGAGCAAATAAAGTAACTACTTCAGATCTAATATTTGAGGGGGTGCCATTTGGGCCCTTGGAAATGAGTTGCAGTTCATTGAAGGTATCCACAGTCTGCACAGTCTCAGGAAACATACCAGCCTCCAATAGGGTCTCAGTAGAGGGCATGTACAAGATAAGTTGACATACCATGGGTTTTGTAACTTCAGCAGGTACTTCCAAATCTATGACATTAGACTGTGCATCTGTTCTGGGCCTCTTAAGCTTTTTCTTTGGCAGTAGAGGGATGTCTGGGGTTGTGGTTTCTGCCATCTTGCACTGGGCCAGGCATTTAAGATGCTGGGTTTCCAGGAAGGTGTTAAGAGAGAAAAGTCTTGACCGAAGGGTTTTGGGAAAGAATGATCAACAAATGGAACAGGACTTATGACTGTGTTCCAGGCCTAGACAGAAAAAGCACTTAGTGGGCAAGTCCTTGTACGGAATCTGTCTACTGCATTCACACTTAATCTTCCTAGCTGACATATTGAGCAAAGATACTATAGCATAAAAGGCAAAAGGAAGGTTCTCCATGGGGCACTTACCTGAAAAAATGATCAAGTGAAGCAGTACATGCTCCTAAGATACTCCATAAACTTAAAAGCTGAGGCATGTGCTGGACATACGACCTCGGAAAGGTAAAGCTTTGGAATCTTGGTTGGATGTCAGCAGTGACAACCCATATGTTAGGAATACTGCAACAGTGATTTCAGATAGGACATCTACTGATTTTGAAGTAAGTATTCTACCAGAAGTTGCCTAAAAGCACTGCCCTTTCTCAAACACACTATATTTTCAGAATAGCACAACTGTTATGTAAAAAAAAAGACAAATCCCTCTCTTTGTTTCACAAGCACACCAGTTTTCTTGTTGTCAAAAACACAAGTTTTCCACAGAAACATCAGTTAAATAAAGGAAGACTTTCCCCAATGGAGACTTATCTGCTAAGCTTGAAGATCACTAGCTGTTAGCTGACTGACAGGAAACAGGGCAATCACCAAAAAAGCACTTACTTTGGTGGCAAAACCTCTGAAGCTTTATATGAAGTGTCTCACTTACTGGTGATAGGTAGAGCGCCTAGAAGCTGTCCAAAATTGTGAGAATCTGGCCAATGTGGGAGGAGGAAAACCCACACAGCTTAGGCTACTGCAGTGGTGAGTCATGAAGAACATCTCTGGTTATCAGAGAAAAGTGGGGTGGGGAGGTAATAAGGCATATAGTGACATTCTCGACCATGGGAAAGCGAAAGCATCTGTTCTTCAGATCCTTCTGCAAGGACTCCCGAAACAGAATTTTTTTCAACTGTCTGTTGTGAATGGAGGCAAAGAGATCTACTCAGGGCATTCTTCACAGGTGGATAATCTCCTGGAAGTTCCCTGTGTGTAACTTTCATTCTTGAGAGTCAGTCTGATCCTGCTTACTGTGTCTGTCACTGTGTTCTGCTTGGTGGAATGTAAGTAATGTGAAAGGATATAATGTGCTGACTTGCTAGATCCCAGGCTATCACAGCTAGTCTGTACAGGGGATAAAACTTGGTTCCCCCTTGTTTGGTTATATACACCATAAGTGTTTGTGATTACCAAAAGAGATCCCAAAGTCCACAGATGATTTAAGGTGCTCAGGACATTTACTAATGTCATTGTTTGGATATTTATGTGCTTCTTTTTGCAGTGATGATCCCAGAGACTTTGTATCCTAATTCCCTTGGATGCACCCCCAGGCAAAGTCTGAGGCATCTGTCATTACAGACTGAAAATGGGCCGAAAGAGAAGTTGCTACACCCAGATTCAGAGTCAGCAGGTTTAACCACCAGCGAAATTTCTTTCTGACAAAGTTCACTACAAGGATTTGGAAAAATAGAGTGCTTGTGCTGGGTCCAGACTGATTTAAGAAACCACTGAATTACCTCACATATAATATGACTAGAGGGATTGTAAGAACTGTAGAAACCATGTATCCTAATAACATGAGGAATTCACTTGCTGATGTCAGAGTTTAGAGAGAAAACTGAATGAGTTGCTCTTTGTAAGAGGTTATTTCTTCCTGAGGAAGGAATGCCATCATTTGAGTAGTGTCTAGAAGGCATCCCAGAAAAGTTATTCTTTGAGACCAAGCGAGAGATGACTGTTGTAGACTGAGATGAAAATCTAGGTTGTGAAATAGATTTTTGACAGAGTAAAGGCTCCTAATAGTTTTGAACAGAGTTTACAAAAATAAAATAATTTTCCAAATAGGAAAGATATAGGAGTCTTGTAATCTGTAAAAATCAATCAGTAGTACTTACACTTTGTGAATATCCTTGGTGCTGTGGACAAACCAAAAGGAAAAGAAGAGAAACAAAAGTGTGAACCAGAAACACAAAATCTTAAAAAGTATCTGAAGTTTCTGTGAATGCATATATGGTAATAAGCATTGTTTACATCAGACCCAAAGTTACCAAGAAACATAGAGGAGAGATCATGGTAAGACAGACTGTAGAGTAAGGATTTTGAACTTTGAAACCTTGACATGATGATTTAAGAAAGAGAATTTAAAAAGAGATCTCCGGGTTTCGTCCTTCTAGGGTACAAGCAATATTCTTGAATAGAGCCCTTCTCCTGTTTGATCCTCTGCTGCAGCTTATATTACTCCAAGGGGAAGCTTGTTCTCAATGATGATAGGATAAAGTTGGGTTTGGTTTTTAGAATGCAAAGGAATTCCTAGAACTTGTGGAAAGAAAATTCCATTGCCATCTGCACCCATTCTGAATGATTCCTAAAACATGAAAATCTGTTGTCAACTGCTGACAATGAAAAATATAGAGAAATAATCTTTAAAAGATTTAGAGGGCTGCCAGGTTGAAGAGGGGATGAGGAAGGAAGTGACATACCTACTCATTTTTGTTTGACTGAGGTTGGGCCTGAGGAGCTCCTCTCTTTTTCTTTGCACTGCCTTGCAGCTACTTCTTAAAAGGTTGCTTTCCTGACATTTGTTGGGCTTGTTTAAATGTTTTCCTGTAAAACTGTCCAGGACTAGAAGGGAAAGTTCTGCTATATTTTGGTATAGGAGATCAAAAGTTTGTTTTACCACTCAAATCAAATTCCCCCTTCCATCAAATCTCTTGAGAACATCAACAGATGAAAAACCTCGTAATACAGGTGGGCATTAAGAATTTCAGATTTTACATCTTGTGGTAAATTTGGGATCCATAACCTTGCATATCTATGCATGACTGATCCAGCTGCTTCAGCCCTAGATGCAACATCAGAAGCATCATATGAGTATCTCAAGAAGTATTTGGTAAACTGAGTGACTGAGGAAAGCAAAGAAAGAAAAGAGGATTTAGAGTCTGAACTTGTTAAATCACCAATATCTTTCTTCATATCAGGAAAAGATACCTAAAGGAATTTGGACATATGAGCCTGATAACAGAGAGTTCTGAATGCTAAGGTTGAAGAGGTGTAAACCTTTTCCTGAATCTGTCAAAAGCTTTTTCATGCTTGCCTGAGGAAACTTTGCCAAATAATTAGAACCAATGTTTTTTTGATTATGAAATTATTGGACTTATGGAAGACTTACACCTATGTGAATGAGACATTTTACACAGTTTACCTGATTTCTATATTATGAAGGATCGTTTCTTCCTCATTTTTAGGTTCTAGAAAGAAGACATGGAGCCGGACAGCTTGGCTAAAAGTAAACTTAGACACAAATTTAAGCATAAAGGAAGTATTAGTTCTTAAGGAAATTCCATTCATGTGGAAAATGAAATAAGGCTGACCACCACATGAACTTAAAAACTCAGATACTCTTCTTGCAAAAGTCATAGCAATCAAAAAAACAGGATATTATATTAAGAAC
The DNA here is from genome assembly GCF_019279795.1 of Protopterus annectens. Taxonomy (NCBI): domain Eukaryota; kingdom Metazoa; phylum Chordata; order Ceratodontiformes; family Protopteridae; genus Protopterus; species Protopterus annectens. The sequence continues at coordinate 1,569,231,165 of NC_056731.1, read as the reverse complement.
CTCAGATCAGCTTGATGAGCTGGTTCAAATAGAACAAGCAATTATTTTTTCCAAAACAAAATTAAGATGTCAAGGAGGAAGCTGGCTGATGAGGATGATTGAAAAGAATGAAGAGATTCCCACTGCTATCTCTATTCCTGATAAATCACTCTCAAAACCTATTTGTCTGAGACTACCTGTTACCAAGGAGAGAAATGGAGATTCAGATTTTTGAGAAGATTCGATAAATTGTCCTTTACTCTGGGAGACTCCTCCTTTCTTTTGGGATCTCAATGCCATTGATTTATCTCATTACCAGCAGCTTGCTATAGCTGCTTTTTCTAATGTTGCAGGCGTAGCTTTAAAACCCTTGAAAATTTTGCAGAAGAAAGGCTGAAAATCTGTGAAATTCCCTGTATCAGAGTCTCGCTGTCAACACACTTTTTAAGGATCTCTGCAGCAGATGGTCCAAAGACTACCGCTCTGTCTTAAGAGAGAATTCAAAATTCAGCTTTGACATAATCAGGAAAATATTCCATAAATAACTAAGCACACCTCCTCATAGCAGTTCCAGGAGTAGCAGCAGCTATGGGATGTGCCATCAGCTAAACCATAAGCACATTTCAAAGAGTATGTAGTCACATGAGATACAGAAGAAATAAGATTACACAAATGTGATTTTCTTCAGATATGAGAAAAGAGGCCATAATGTTTGCCATATTCTGAAAAGGGGCAAGCATAAATTTTAACACATGAGCCTGAAAACTGAGAATTCTAAAAATGTGTTGCAGAAGAATACAGTTTTTTCCTAAATCTTTCAAAGACTTTCTCATCCTTGTCAGAAAGGGAGAGGTTGGCACTAACAAGATGTTTAGCAACAGCTGAATTTACCAGGGAAATCATTGCTCGGTCTGATCTGGGGGCTAGAAAATAAAATATAAAAAACTTAGAAGACAAAGGAACTTCATACAATCAATCTGCTTTCTTAGGAGCAAAAGGTTGGCTGACAGGTAAGTTACAAGGTGTAAAAAATACATCCTCTGATGCTAGAAAAACAGGAGTAAATAGTGTATGTTTAGGAAAGTCCAACTGTAATAAACCATAATATCTCTTTAAAGACAGTGGAAGATCATTATGTTCCCACTAAAAAAAATTATTCACTATGAATATGATTTCAGAAAAAGAAAATCCTTCCAAGGGACTATCAAAAGAGACACTCTCATCAGGCTCAGAATCAGAGACCTGAGAAGAGAAAAAGTACAGTTTGACAGCAAACTTACCATAACAGTAGATGTTTGAATGATCACTGCTGGAGTAGCCTTAGCTACATAGGTTATATCCTGCCAGTGATATAACAGCCAGCCAGCTAGTTCCAAACCTTCAGGGCACGTTTCATACACCCAAACTGTCAAGCAGCTAGAGCTGACCTGACTAAAGAAAATGTTTGGGTCCCAAGCCCTTCTGAGTTTTCATGCCAACAAAGAGGGAGGCTGAGCCTTAAAGGACAATTGTAGGAACAACAAAAAAAATCAATGTTCACACCCTGACATAAAATCACACCAGAAAATAAGTGGGATGGAGGGAGTGTGCAGTTACTGCAGTACTAATCATTCAAACATCTACTGTTAAGGTAAGTTTACATACACAGCTATACCATGCTCATCATATCAATCACTGCTGCAGTAGCCTTAGTAGATTACCACAGCTAGCTACATTTGGTAGGTAGAAGGAGAAGACTCCATGAACCCATGGAGAATGGTCCTAGCAGAGCCTGACTTGGACCTACAAAAGGAATAAAGCTTGTACTGCTTTGTAAAAGTAGGTGCAGAGGACCAAGCAGCAGCTTCTAGAATATTTCTCGAAGTCATCCATTTCCAAAAAGCCATAGATGAAGCCAAGGCCCTGGCAGATTGGGCCGCAACCCTGCCTGGAATAGTTTTGTTATGGTGAGTATAACAAAAGAAAATAGCCTTAGACAACCATTTGGAAATAGAACATTTTGACAAAGGTTTTTCCTTCTTCTTACCTTAACAAGAAATGTATTTATTTTATTTTATTTATTTTATTTTACATTTGTTAACCAGGAAAGTCTGACTGGATACAAGTCCATTTTCAGCAGATGCCAAGGGAGAAAAGCTCCAAATGTACATAACAAGTATAAATACAGTGAAATTATTACAGAGAGTTATTACAAAACTGAAATTTGTTTAATGATATGTATACACAGGTACATGTTTTTCTCACATACACACAGCAAAGGTTGGAAGTTAGTAGCTGAGAAAGAAATAGTTAAAGATTTCATCTGAAAAAGGAAAACACATACATTAAGGTGGTTACCATACATGATATAGTCTTAACTTTAAATATTTCCAGTAGGTGGGTGATACACAACATTTTAAACAGTTAGAGAATCAGACTCTAGATTTTATTCTTGTAATGTGGTTTTCATTTATAAATTATGTTTAAGTGGGGGTTAGTCAGGGTTTGTACAGGGACAAAGCCAATGCATTTTTAGGTATTTCCAAAGGTATTTTTTTGAATTGGGATAAGGAGGGGTCAGTGTTGAGTTCTGCAGGAAGTAGGTTCCAGTTTTTATCAGCAGAGTTGGAGAACAGTGATTCACCAGCTGATTTGTTGGTTTTAACAGTTTGCACTAGCATTTTGTTGGAAGAGCCAAGGGATTTTAGGTTACTGTAAGGGTTGATAATATTTTTCAGTATGGGTGTACTGTCTGGTTGGTAGAGAATTTTGTGAACAAGTATTAGTTGGTTATATTGCAGTTGGTAGGGTAGTTCAAGCCAGTCTAACGACTGAAGGTTAAGACAGTGATGGGTTCTATCAGCTGATCCTGTGGCAAATCTGGCAATATTATTGAAGCACCTAGTAAATTTATTGAGGTTTTATTTGCTTAGGTTTACGAAGATGGGTGAGGCATAAAGAAGGGTTGATAGCAGATGTGTGCGGGTAATAAGAAGTTATGTACCTACCATAACGTTCCATGTTAGTTGTCTTCAGCTCGCCTTCTTTCTTGCTGTTTGGGATCGGAGCCGATCCTTGGCTCCGACTCAGCCATCTTCAATAGTTCAAGAGCTGTTTACTGGCTCGAGGCTACCCCTTATCCCATGATGCCTAGTGATAGCTACCCAGATCTCGTTTGAAATAGCTAATCCAGACATAATATGAGAGAAACCAGTTATCAAAAAACTGGTTGCTCCATGCATCCTAATATCTAGAATAGGTTAGGAAGACCTAGCCAGAAGAATAACAATAAAAGAATACTCAGCCAGTGAAAAAGGACTCCTCTCGATCCACTAGGATGGGAGGATGGAGGGAGGGACGCAAGAAAGTAGGCAAGATGAAGAAGACTAACATGGAACGTTATGGTAGGTACATAACTTCTTAATGTTAAGTTGTCTATGTCGCCTTCATTCTTGCTGTTTGGAACAGCATCCCTAGCACCTAACATCCTGGGTGGCTCAGTGGAACAGACTCTTCAGAACAGTGGAACCAAAGTCAGCTCTACTCCGGGAGACCATATCCACCTTGTAATGAGAAATAAAGGTATGAGGGTTTGCCCAAGTGGCAGCTGCACAGATGGAATCCATGGGCAACCTAGACTGAAAGGCTACGGAGGTGGCTAATGCCCTAGTAGAATGACCTTTTAGTTATGTACTTACCATAACTTTAGATGTTTGGGATCCATCTCGCCTACATTCAATACTGATGGGCTCGGAGCCGATCCCTCGGCTCCGACTCGGCATGCTATGCTATACAGCGAGGCCTCTTATTGGCTGAGCTATTTCTTATCCCAGGATGCACCACCCCTAATCCCCCAGATCTTGTTTGTCCGCATTCATGCACACATGCACAACTTGTTTATATAACATTGTCAGATGTTTCAAGATGAAACAACAGGATTCGGACCTTCTGATATCCTCTGATCTCCAAGGAAGGGGGAAGGAGGGTGGGTTATTGAGAATGTAGGCGAGATGGATCCCAAACATCTAAAGTTATGGTAAGTACATAACTAAAAGATGTTATGTGATCCTATCTCGCCTACATTCAATACTGATGGGACAGCGTCCCTAGCACCTAAACCCTGGGTGGCTCATTGGAAAACACTCCTGAGCACTGTGGAACCAAATGAAGCTCATCCTCTAGATGCCACATCCAATTTGTAGTGGGAAATGAAAGTGTGTGGGGAAGACCATGTAGCCGCAGCACAAATGTCACTAATGGCAAGCTTAGAATGAAATGCTATAGAAGTAGCCATAGCTCTTGTAGAATGAGCTTTGACAGAGGTGGTAAGCTCTTTATTAGAATAAGAATAAGCTTGAGTAATACAGTCCCTGATCCATTTGGCAATAGTGACCTTTGTGACGGCTCTGCCCAATTTATTGTCCGCAAAGGATACAAACAACTGATCTGTTTCCCTTGTTTGTTTGGTCCTATCTAAATAAAAACGCAACTGCCTGTGGACATCTAGTGTGTGGAATATGAATTCCGCTTTGTTAGAATACTTCAGAAAAAAGACTGGAAGTTCTAATGACTGTTGTAGGCAGAAACTGGAACAAACTTTAGGGACAAAGGATGGATTTGGCCTGAGAGATACTCTGTCTTTGTGAAAAACCAAGTACGGAGGTTTTACAGACAAAGCTTGAAGCTCTGAAACCCTTCTGGCAGAAGTAATCGCCACCAGAAAGGCAGTTTTCCACGATAGAAATTTTAAATCACATGTCGCTGCCGGTTCGAAGGGGGAGGAAGTTAAGGCGCGTAACACCACATCGAGATCCCATGGAGGAGCAGGATGAGGAATCGGAGGTCTTAAAAGCGCAGCACCTTTCAAGAAGGTCTTACACAATCTGTTGCTCATTAAAGGTGGGTTTATAGATTTGTGAAAATTGGAAATAGCTGCCAATTGAACCTTGATGGTAGAGACTGAAGAGCCTTGATTAAAGAGAGAAGTTAGAAATTTCAGTACTTCTGATACAGGAATGGTGATGGGGTCCAGACCCCGGAGTTGAGCCCAAATAGCAAATCTTTTCCATTTGCTAGAATACAATTTCTTTGTAGCAGACTTGTGGGCCGAAGATAAAATGTGTACAACTTCTGGATCCAAGGTATGACTCCTGACTATAGTCGGAAGAGGAGGAGCCAAGCTGTCAATTTTAAGGTGTGCAGGGACTGGTGGAATAGTCCCGACTGATGAACCAATAGGTCTGGGATCTGATCCAGGAACCATGGACCTTCCAGAGCATATTTCCGAAGATAGGGGAACCATACTTGACGAGGCCAGTAAGGAGCAACTAAGATCATTTTGCTCCTCAAGAGAGATGCCTTTTGGATCACCCTGGGAAGGAGAGGAACTGGGGGAAAGGCATAAAGCAAGCCGGTGGGCCACAGATGGGCCAGTGCGTCCATAGGGCTCTTCCCCGGAGCTGGGGTGAGGGAGAAGAACTTTTTGCACTTCGCATTCAGTGGAGTCGCGAAGAGGTCGCAACACGGAACTCCCCATTTGCTGAAAATCTGATTTGCAACTGTAATGTTCAGAGACCATTCGTGTGGAGAGAGGATAGTTCTGCTCAGTCTGTCGGCTATCACATTGGACTTGCCCGGGATATGAGTAGCCACTAGAAAGCGTTTGGTCGACACTGCCCATTCCCAAACTCTCATGGCCTCTCTGCAAAGGGGATAGGATCTGGTCCCTCCCTGTTTGTTCAGGTACTAGACCACTGACATGTTGTCGGAGTGAACGGCAATTACGCCCTGATGGAGGTAATCGTGAAGGGCTTGAAACGACAGAAGCACCGCCCTCATTTCTAGGACGTTGATATGAAGTAGGGTCTCCTCTGGGTGCCATTTGCCTTGGACTGACCTGCCCAGGGAATGCCCCCCCCCCCAATCTGGGAGGCGTCCGTGGTCAAAGTGGCCACAGGAGGAGGTGGAACAAAGGGTCGTCCCTGATCCAGATTGGAGGGCACCAGCCACCAGCGAAGGTCTCATTTGCAGGTTTCCGTGATCCATATGAGGTGACTGAGAGGGAGTTCCTGAAAGGACCACTGAGCTGAAAGAAGCCACTGTAGAATTCTCATGTGCAATCTTGCTAGGGGAACTAGAAGAACCGTGGCGGACATGGATCCCAATAGCTGCAGTACCATTCTGGCTGGGGCTTTGGATCTGGGAAGTAAGGCTCGAACTTGAGCCTGTATGGTTTGTATCCTGTCTGTTGGTAGATAGACCCGCATTCGGTTTGAGTCTATCTCTACTCCAATGAATCTTACACGTTGAGATGGCAGCAACACAGACTTTGGCCAATTGAAGGTGATTCCAAGGGAATTGCCCAGAGATATCGTGGCTTGTAGGCTCCGCAATAGTAGATGCTTGGAGGTGGCAGTTAGGAGCCAGTCGTCTAGATACGGAAACACCTGGAATCCTAGACTTCTCAGGTGAGCAGTCACTACCGCCAAACATTTGGTGAACACCCTGGGGGCTGTGGTGAGACCAAAGGGCAGCACGCGGAACTGAAAATGACTGCCTCCTAGGCTGAAGCGCAGATGTCTCCTGGACGCTTGATGTACCATGATATGGTAATAAGCGTCCTTGAGATCTATGGAGCACATCCAAACACCTTTCTCCAGCAATGGGAGAATGGTTTGTAGGGTGACCATTCGGAACTTGGACTTTTTGACTGAACGGTTTAGAATGCTGAGATCCAAAATGGGCCTCAAGTCCCCGGTCTTTTTTTGGCACCAAAAAGAATCTTGAGTAAGTCCCTAATCTGATCTGGTCTGCGGGGACCGGTTGGATGACTCCTTTTTGCAGCAGCTTTGAAACTTCTGAGGCTGCAGTTTCCCATTGACTGGGTGGCGGGTCCGGGATTTTTTTGGACTGAGGTGGAGAGTGAGAGAAAGGGATGGCGTAACTTCCGGCGATAATTCGAAGCACCCATCGGTCCTGAGTGATACCTTCCCAGGCTTTTAGGTGCCTCGAAAAACTACCCCCGACTGGCTCTGGAGCTGCACAGTCGGGCAATCCCTCAGGGACTGTGAAAGGCTGAAGAGCCACGAAAGGACTCGCGGTCTCCAGTGTTGCAAGGGCCTCTGCCGCCTCTGGGATGGCGTCTTCCAGAAGAATTTCCCCCTCCCCTGCCTCTGGAAGGGGGATCGTCCTGCTGTGAGGGGTAAGACTTCTGAGATCTACGGAACCACATTTTCCCTCCTCTTTTAGCCTTGGGGTAAGGCCGAAAGGGAGTGGAAAATCGTGCCCCTACGGCAGTCAAAGTCTTACCTTCTTGCTCTTGAGCAGGTCAGTGTGTCCTTTACCTTGGGTCCAAACAAGGAGGACCCATCAAAGGGGGCGTCGGCAAAGGAAGACTTAAAGGCCTCCGCAAAATGACACAGGCGGAGCCAGGCTTGTCTCCATAGAGCAATGCCTGTACTGTGCTCTACCGCCTTCGGCCTCATAAGAAATGAGCCTCATGGACGAGTTTGATATGGACGACAGCATAGCCAGCTGAGAGCCAACCGTCTGGGCCAGCTCCTCAGGCAGGTTACCCAAAAGGGTATCGGAAAGTTCTTTAATCAGATCCCTCTGAAATTTGGTAAAGTGCGTGAGATAGTTCAAGGACCTTAATGTAAAGGCCGCTGAACTTAGGGTGCGCTTACTGTACCGATCCATGCTCCTGGGCTCCTTATTAGGAGGATGGATGGACGTCGAAGCCTCTGCTACATCTTGCTGGGTAGCAGATGCCACCACCAAAGCATCTACAGCCACACCTTTCGTCAGAAACTCTTTTTCCGGGGGTGCTGACAGGAACTTATTAGGACGAGCAGGCACCGGTTCCACAGAGTCTGGGTGTTCCCACGCCCTTCGACAGATCAAGTCCAAGAGCTCGTCGAAGGGCGGAGACACCCAGGAGGCGGAGGGCTGAGCCCCGAAGGCCTTAAGGAACACTGACTCATCAGCAGAAGGGGGTTTGGATTGCCAGCTGCCTCGTTGTTTAAGGGCTTCCAGGATGTCTGCAAAGGAGACATCATCTGAGGACGACTTAGAGGACCCCTCTGCATCATCGAGATCAGTGATTGATGTAAGAGACTCATCAGGGGAGTCAATGTGCTTCCTCTTACACACTCTTTTCCTGGGGGGTTCCTCCGAAGAAGCTTCAGAGGGACCTCCAGGAGGGGGGGGGAACCCCAGTGGGGGTAACCTCAGGCCCCGGGGCTCTGCTGTCTAAGGACAGGGGGACTGCCAAAGACCCAGTCTCGGTATGCAGGGAAGGAGCTGGGGAGACCATGGAGGTAGCCAAAGATGATTTGGCTAACGCACTCCACATAGCCCTGAAGGCGGGACCACCAGAATCCTGGGAAGGTCCCACCTCCGTGGCCACAACGGTAGACGGCACTCCCGCAGCCGACGCACCGAGAGGAAGGCTTGGGACCGAAAACATCAGTCCCGAAGCGTCCCCCCCGGGGCCGACAGAAGAAGTCCGCGTACCGAACTCTGACTCAAGAGCCGGAGTTGGAGTAAGGGTCGGGCCCGACCCTAAAACCTCCATCGGTTCCACCAGCACCGGCTCCAACGGTGCCGAGGCTGTTGGAGGAGGAACCATAGTAGCAGGGTGGACCATCGGCTCCGAAGCCGAATGGGCTGGAGCCGAAACTAACTTTTGAAACACCGGAGACTGGAAAAGTCTTAGGAGCACCCTGTCGATGTCTGAATCAGACATCTTGAAGGATCTAGATGACACCGATCGGGTCCGAAACGATTTCTCCATCGGCTCCATAGGACTAGGGGACCGGCTCTGAATGGATTCGATTACTATCGGTTCCGAGGGAGATCTCAAAACAATTTCCCTCGGTGCCGATGAGGACTTCGGCGCCGAAGGGGAAGAGTCTGAGCCAGCAACCCTCATCGGCTCCAAAATCAGTGGAGCCGATGAAGGTGACCCGCCTCTCGATGCCCCAGTCCTCGGCTCCGAAACCAGAGGGGTCGAGACTGGAGGCATCGAGGCAGACCGTTCCGCCCTCGGCTCCGAAGTCCGTGGAGCCGATGGAGAAGCCTGCCTAGGTTTTTTGGCAGTCGGTTCCGACAGACTGGTCGGAGCCGACGCTTTTTTCTTTTTCGTAGGAGAGGAAGAGGAAGATAAAGCCTCCTCGAAGGATGGCTTAATCAACCCTTTTAAAATTAATTTATTCTTCCTCTCCTGGAGGACTCTCGATGAAAAGGCGTGACACACGCTACATGACTCTTGTAGGTGCTTGGTGCCTAAACAATAAACGCACGAGGAGTGGTCGTCCGTTATGGACATTTTATAACCACACCTCGCGCACTTTTTAAACCCAGAGGGTCTATGCTCTTTAGACATGCTGACAAACCCTGAGATTAATACACAGAAAACTAAGAAAGTTTTTAAGTTTAAGTTTTTTTTTTTTTTTTTGACAAAAAACAATTCACCACCAGTAGCACACACACAGAAAAAAAGAGGGTCAAGACCCTCTAACTTAAGCAGGTACTTGACACAAAAAAACGCTAGATAGTAACAGAAATAGGGGAAGGCCCCTCTAACTTAAATGGGAAACCTTCCCTTAACGAAAGAACACAATTTCCTCAACAGATTTTCTTAAACACACCCGTACCACAACAATAGCTGTTAAAACAGATTTTGGGTTCAAATAAGCAAATTTCCTGACAGGAAAAGTCTGAATAAAACAGTACTTAGCCCAGCCAAGTTTGAGACCACGTCCTAGCTTGTAAGCGGCAAACGAGATCTGGGGGATTAGGGGTGGTGCATCCTGGGATAAGAAATAGCTCAGCCAATAAGAGGCCTCGCTCTATAGCATAGCGTGCCGAGTCGGAGCTGAGGGATCGGCTCCGAGCCCATCAGTATTGAATGTAGGCGAGATAGGATCACATAACATCTTTCGGTTTAATTGGTAACTCTTTATTCCGTAACTGGTAAATAAATGTAATAGTGTGGGACAACCATCTGGATAAGGTCACCTTAGAAACTGGGAGACCTTGTTTGTTTAAAGCATAAGAAAGGAATAATTGGTCTGACTTCCTTATTTCTTTAGTTCTATGTAGGTAAAAACGCAACTGTCTATGAAAGTCCAATTGGTGAAGCTTGTACTCTGCCATGTTGCTATGGTTGGGGAAGAACACAGGGAGATCTATAGATTGATTTAAATTATTTTCTGAGCAGACTTTTGGAAAAAACAAAGAATTAGTCCTCAGAGCAACTCTGACCTTGTGAAACATCAGGTAGGGAGGGTGAACACATAGTGCTTGAAGTTCTGAGACACGCATAGCTGAAGTGATAGCAACCAGAAAGAGTGTCTTCCAAGACAGAAACTTGATGGAGCAGGATGCTGCTGGTTCAAAAGGAGGCAAAATTAAGGAAGTTAGGACTAAATTAAGGTCTCAAGGAGGAGGGGGATCTCTCACTGGAGGTCTAAGAAGAGATGTTCCTCTCAAAAAAGCTTTACAGAGCTTATGAGACATGATGTTAGAATTTGTCAAACCGATATGAAAATTAGAAATGGCCGCTAACTGTGCCCTAATCATAGCGGAAGCGGCCCCGGAGTGAAAAACTTGTGCTAGAAATTCAAGAATTTTGTGGATTGGGGTTGAGAGAGGACCCACATTCCTAGACTCTGCCCAATAAAAAAAGTTTCCATTTGCTAGCATAAGTTTTTCTCATTGTAGACTTATGTGAGGAAACAATAATCTCACAGACTGCTGGGGAAATGCTGGGAGGCCTGGCTAAGGTTGGAAATGGAGCAACCAAGCTGTGAGCTGGAGAGTTTGGAGGGATTGATGCAAACCGCCTGATTAATGAATCAGGAGATCTGGAATTGGGTCCAGAGTCCAGGGCTAATCGAGAAGGTAGGGGTGCAGGAACGGGAACCATATCTGTTGAGGTCAGTAGGGGGCAATGAGGATCATTTTGCAACCCAATGATTTTGCTTTCTGTATAAGTTTCGGTATTAGGGGAAATGGAGGAAAGGCATAAAGAAGTCCCTGAGGCCAATCATGGACTACAGTGTCTCTGGGTCTGTGACCTGGAAGCAGAAGAAGGGAGAAATAGTTGCTGCATTTGCTGTTGAAAGGGGTGGCAAAAAGATCACAACAAGGCTGTCCCCATTTGCGGAAGATAAGAACTGCAACTTCCTGATTCAGAGACCACTCGTGAGGCATGAGGATAGCTCTGCTGAGCCTGTCCGCTATGACGTTGGATCTCCCAGGGATGTGTGTCGCAATCAGAAAATGTTGGGAGGAAATCGCCCACTGCCATAGTCTGAGTGCTTCTCGACACAGGGTAAGGGATTTGGTTCCGCCCTGCTTGTTGATGTATCACACCACTGACGTTGTCTGTTTGAATTGCAATGGTCCCAGAAGGAAGAGAGTCTTGAAGGGCTTGCAACGCTAGGAGCACGGCTCTCATTTCTAGGACATTTATGTGCAGATGGTATTCGTGAGGTTGCTAAGTACCTTGGACTGTCCTGTCCAGATAATGCCCCCCCCCCACCCTATCAGTGAGGCATCTGTAGTCACTATGGCTACCGGAGGGGGCTGTATGAAAGGTCTGCCCTCAGTCACTAGTGGGGAGACCATCCACCAAGAAAGGTCCCTTTTGCATGCCTCTGTAATCAGGATCATATGAGACATGGATAGCTCCTGGAAAGACCACTGCGTGAAAAGAAGCCACTGAAGAATTCTCATGTGGAAACGCGCTAATGGAAGTAGAAGAATGGCAGCTGCCATGGAGCCGAAAGTTTGAAGGACATACCTGACTTGGATCCTTTTGCTCTGCATTAGGATTTGCACTTGTTGATGAATTGTGGACACTCTTTCCAGTAGTAACCTTGCGAACATTTCCCTTTTGTTTAATTCTGCTCCTATGTAAGTGATAGACTGACAGGGCAACAAGGCAGATTTTTCGAAATTTATTGTAATACCTAGCTGGGTGCAAGATGTGATTGTATAATCCCACACTTGTAAGAGTTGATGCCTGGTGGTAGCAGTGAGGAGCCAGTCATCTAGATATGGAAACACCTGGAATCCTTGACATCTCAGGTGAGCCATGACCACTGCCATACATTTGGTGAACACCCTGGGGGCTGTGGTAAGACCAAAGGGCAGAGCTCTGAACTGGTAATGACTGGCCCCTACCTGAAAGTAAAGAAATCTCCTGGAGCATCTGTACATCTTGATATGGTAGTACGCATCCTGAAGATCTATCGAGCACATCCAATTGTCCTGACTAGAAAGGGTAGAATGGACTGTAGCGTGACCATCTGAAACTTTGTTCTTTGTACAGATTTGTTTAGTCTGCTGAGATCCAGAATCAGTCTCCAGTCCCCTGTCATTTTTGGTACCAAAAAGAATCTTGAGTAAGTTCCGGATCTGTGCTGGTCTGTGGGGACTTCCTGAATGGCTCTTTTTTCTAGCAGTTTTGAAACTTCTGTTACTGCTTGCTCCTTCAGATTGGGTGGAACATCTGGAAGGGCCTTCTTTGACTGTAAGGGGGATTGATGGAAGGGAATTTTGTAACCTCCAGATAGTACCCATCTGTCTCTTGTTAAACTTTGCCAGGCTTTTGGGTACAACAAAAGTCTTTCCCTGACTGCCTCCAGAGGTGAGCAGCTGGGCAACCCTTCAGGGATGCTGGAAGGGCTTGTTAGAGAAGGATTCTCTGTTGACCTGGTTCTGCAGACCCCCTCTGCCATGAGGGCGGCATCTATTATTATTGTTTCCCCCTCTGCCTCTGGAGGAAAAATCACCAGCTCCCCGAGATTTGCGGAACCACATCTTCCCACTCTTCTGACCCTTGGGGTAAGGTCTAGAGGGAGTAGAAAAATGGACTCCCACAGCAGAGAGAGCCTTGCCTTCTTGTTCACACCTAGTCAACGTGTCTTTCACATGTGGCCCAAAGAGAAAGGAGCCATCGAAGGGGGTATTGGTGAAGGACGCTCGAAAGGGTTCCACAAAGTGACACAGCCGCATCCAAGCATGCCTCCTGAGGGTTACACCCGTGCCCGTGGCTCTGCTCGCTCTATCGGCTGCATAGGAAATGAGCCTCATGGAGGAGTTAACTACAGAATTAAGAGTCACTAGCTGGGAAGCTACTTTGGCTTGTACTCCTTCGGCTGTAGGATCTTGAAGGGTATCTCCAAGCTCTTTAAGGAGATCCCTTTGAAGGCGAGTAAAATGAAATAGATAGTTCAGGGACCTCATGGAGAAGGTCGCTGAAGTAAACATTCACTTTACGTACCTGTCCATCATCCTAGACTCCTTGTTAGGGGGATGAACAGATGAAGAGGTCTCTGCTCTTTCTTGGTGGCTGCTGCTACCACCATGGCATCAACGGGCACACCTTTAGAAAGGAATTGCTTATCCTGGGGGGGGGGGCTGCAATAAATTTATTAGGTCTCCTCACAGTTGGTTCCACTGTGTCCAGAGCTGACAAAGCCTTTCGAGCCACTACAGACATAAGTGGGTCGAAAGGAGGAGAAACCCAGGAGGTGGAAGGTCGGGAACCGAAAGCGTCCAGGAATACAGACTCATCCTTGGTAGGGGAGTCCAGTTCCCCCTCTGCCTAAGCATTTCAAGGATGTCCAAAAAGGAAACATCTTCAGAGGGGGATCTCGGGGACCCTTCCGATTCATCTAAGTCTGTATCAGAAGTGACAGACTCAGGGAAGTCAATGTGCTTCCTCTTGCACTTCTTCTTTCAAGGGGGCTCCTCTGAGTGATCAGGGGAGGCCTCAGAAGAAGAGGAAACACCCAATGGGGTGTCCTGGGGCATCGGTTCCCTACGCTTCGGGTCAGGAGGAGGAGCAGAGGTTGGCACAGACACTATGGGGGACGGAGCTGATGGAGCTGGTAGTGGAGCTGTCTCGGGGGACAGCACACTCCGCATGACCTCAAAGGCATCCCTGCCTCGAGGCAGAGAAAGCTCTGGTTCCAAAGAAATAGGAATCTTTCTCCGCACTGAGGGGAATGGCTCCCAGGCCGATGTTGGAGCTGAGCTTACCTGCACCAATGCTCTGAGAGGGAGAACAGGGTCAGACAAGGGTCTGATGCCACTTGCCCCCTCAGAGCTGATGAGGGAGCCCTGGCATTCAGATTCCTCAATTGAAGGAACTATCGAGGTAATCGGAGCTGAAGTCAGAGCCGAAGGAGAGATGGTGATCAGAGCCGATGGTTCCACTACTCGAACCCCAATGAACTCTGGCTCCAAACTCAATGGAGTCGGAGGAGGAACAGAAAAGGAGGTGGATGGAGCCGATACCTCTTCATGAGAGCTAGACAATAATTTTGCAAGTGCCTGTGATTTAAGCAACCTACTTACTACTCTCTCCACAGCCTAGAGGATCGAGAGGAGTGTGAAGAATGGTGGCTACGTTCACTTTGCAATAATGGAGACCGAGGAGCCAAATGAACTGACTCTAATGGAGGAGACCTCAGCCTATTATGGCTCCGAGACGGCTCCGAAACATCCGATGGAGCCGACGGAGGGGTTGTCTTGTCAGTGCCAGCCGGAACTGACATACTCGGTAAATCCTGTACAAGAGTCAGATCCGAAGGTGGAGCCGATGGCTTAGTGGATTTTGGGGATTTCACTGGCTGGGAACTCTTTGCCGGTGAATCTTGAGGTTTTAACAGACCCCTAAGGACCAATTTGTTCTTACACTCCTGCAGGACTCTTGGACTAAAGGCATGGCAAGTAGAACAAGAGTCCTGCAGATGAACAGCGCCCAAACAATAGATGCAACTAGTGTGCCCATCTGTCAGAGACATTTTCTGACAGCATGAGTCACACTTTTTAAAGCCAAATACTTTAGCTTCCTTAGACATGACCCAACTACAAAAAAACTAAATACCACAAAGGAACCACAGACAGACAAATAAGTACTATTCTAAACAAGTACAACTATAAATTATATAACCTCTTTTTTTTTTTTTTTAACAATAGCAAAAAAGGAAAGGAGAGCCTCTAAGTTAAACGGCTATCCTAGGGAGGGGGGGGGACTCTCTAACTCAAACGAGTTCTAAATAAAAGGGAACTAAGAAGAATGAAGTACTCAACAAAATGTACAGAATAAAGCTAAGAAAAGTAAAATATCTATTAGTTTAAAGGATCTAAGAGAATATTTTTACACAAAAAATTGAAAATATACAAGCCTGAGCCAGAAAATGACACACCTCGCAGCTGAAGTGGCAAACAAGATCTGGGTAGCTTTCGCTAGGCATCATGGGATAAGGGGTAGCCTTGAGCCAGTAAACAGCTCTTGAGCTATTGAAGATGGCTGAGTCGGAGCCGAGGATCAGCTCTGATCACAAACAGCAAGAATGAAGGTGAGATAAACAACTTAACATTAACAGTTCTAGCAGATGGGGTTAGGAATTGTTTAATCCTGTATAAAGAGCATAGTTTTTTATTAACTGTTTTTAACAGTTTTGTCTATGTGAGCATCAAACCTAAGGTTGTTGTCGATGATCACTCCCACTAGTACTAGGTTCCGGGGAAATTATGGTGCCATTGGTAGATGTTATGGTGAGAGGTGGTGAGGGGATTTTGTGAGTGGGAGAGAAGAGCAATAGTTTGGTTTTATTTGGGTTTAATAGTAGTTGGCTACCAGTGAGCCAGTTCTCTATCTTGTTGAAAGTGATTTGGGAAATGTGGCAAGATAGTACCTAAGTTTTCTGTGAACAATCAAGGTATTAAGTATCCTTTCTCCTTCATTTTTAGGTTCAGGAAAGAAAACTGGGTGATAAATAATTTGGCTTAAAGTAAACTCGGATACCACTTTAGACATAAAAGTAGGATTAGATCCCCCCATAGAAACAAAATACAAGGTTTGATGTTGAGCTCGGGTTATTGGCTAGGCTTAAAATGGCCCTTCAGGGCAGTAAGCCTAGTATTCACCTGTGAACTATGAACTTTAAAGAAACCCTGTCCCTCTGGAACATGAGATATGGTTGATTCATCATAAGAGCTTGCAACTCAGACACTCTTCTTGCAGAGGACAGAGCAGTCAATAAAACTGTTTTCCATGTTAAGAACTTCATGTCAGACAGGTTTTCTTGTTCAAATGGAGCAAATGTTAGCTTCTCTAACACAAAATTCAAATCCTAAGGAGGGCCACCAGTTTACTTGGGGGCTTCTTGTGTACAACCACTTTCAAAAATATTTTGACATCAGACTGCATTGAAAGAGGAGGATCTGTGGGTAGAAATGCCAATAATGAACCTCAACAGAGGTGCAAAAAAGGCCACAGAATAGCAACTCACAAACACTGTAACACCAGAGATACACTAGTCCTGAACGGGTGCTGGTTATATTGCTGGCACCAACTAAAAACCTTTTCCATTTGGTAATATATGATTTTCTATTAGCAGGCTTTCTAAGCCTCCATTAGAACCTGATGCACATCCTCAGTAAACAGGTACCTAAAAGGAATTAATATTGTATCATCCAGGCAGTCAATTGAAGTTGATTGATGTTGGGAGTGTATCAAACACCTCTGTTCTTGTCTAAAGGTCCAGTCTGTGAGGAAGCTTGTGGTAACTCCCCCTGGCCCTGACTGTGTTTGAAAGAAGGGAGTCACCACAAATGATCTTGGGGGGGGGGGGCTCCTTCTAAATATTCAGAAGTACTCTGGATATGAGTGAAAATGGTGGAACAGCATATGGGAACATTCCTGTCCAAGGAAAAGAAAAGGCATGTGTCTTCCAGGCCTTCTTGCATGGAGATCTGAAACAGAATCTTGCCAGTTGATTGTACAGAGAGATGGCAAAGAAGTCTGCTTGATGAATTTGCCACAGATGGATCAAATCTTGGAAGATTCCCTGATCTAGTTTCCATTTGTGAGGATCTGGCCTGGTTCTGCTCAGCTTGTCTGCCACACAATTTTGCTCTGACAGAATGCAGGATGCCTGTAGAGTGAGACTGAGCTGTGATGCTACATCCCAAGCTAGCATCGCTAGTCTGCATAGGGGGTACAACCTGGATCCCCCTGCTTGTTGATGTCCCAAATGACTGTGGTACTGTCTGTAACAACATGAAGAGGTCCTACGGACCAAAGATGATTCAGACAGTTGAATGTCTTGATCAGGGCAAGCATCTCTTTGGTATTTACGTGCTTGCATATATTCTTGGTGTCCCATACACCTTGCGCATTTATCCCTCCTGAAACTGCTCCCCAAGTAAAGTCCAAGATGTCTGTGGTGACTGACTGCTTTGGAACAGGAAGAGATAAGGGGATACCTGGATTTATGGATACCTCTTCTCTCCAACAAACAATTTCTCTTCTTCTGACAAACCCCAGCACTGAGATTTGAAAAGACAAATAAATGATGGTTCTGGGACCAAAGAGACTTTAGATACCACTGTATCTTTCTCATTTTGAGTCTTGCCAGAGGTATCATGAGAATCATAGAAGCCATGAGACCCAAAATTATGTGTTATTCCCTTGCAGTGACCAAAGTTTGAGTGGAAAACCATAGAAACAGATCTAGACACAGATCTATTTTTTTCCTGTGGAAGAAAAACTCTTTGAATAGAGGTATCTAGTTGACATCCTAGAAACACAATCCTGTGTGAAGTAGTCAAGAAAGACTTTGGAATGTTCTCTTGGAATCCCAGGTTGTCTGAGAGATCTCTCACCTAAGAAAC
The DNA here is from genome assembly GCF_019279795.1 of Protopterus annectens. NCBI lineage: Eukaryota > Metazoa > Chordata > Ceratodontiformes > Protopteridae > Protopterus > Protopterus annectens. Next base: position 1,569,213,507 of record NC_056731.1, on the reverse strand, counting down.
AGATTCCTGATACTTTGAAAAAGACTCTTAAAGATAAGCAAGTCATCTAAATATGGGAAAAGGTGGATATCCTGCAGTCTGCAATGAGCTATAAATGAAAGTTATGTACTTACTAAAATGACAGATACATTTTGTCTGATTTTTGTCTGGTCAACATATGGGATGTCAGATCCAAACAAATCCAAACTTAGCATTGAATGTGAAGCTTCCATGTCTCCAGGACTCTGACTCCTCCACTTCCCATAATTCCCTGTACTGCAATCCAATACCTCAGATCAAGTTTGCTCTATAGAAAAGTGTGTATACTTATTAATGGAAAATAATGTAGACCGTGAATGCAGAAATAGGAAATGGACCCAGTGAAAATGGATAACATGTAACAGTATTGGTCATAGACAATATTGGTCACAGACAGGGTGTAGAAGGGAAGTCACCTGATCATCCTAATGCTATCCAAATAATATAATTTGGAAGGGGCTAGAGGGATGGGAGGTTGAATCAGATGAAAATCAGCCAACATTAATCTATTGTTATGGTAAGTACATAACTTTCATATCCAGTGTTGTCTATTTTCACCTGATTCAACATATGGGACAGATTCCCAAGCTGTCTTATAGGGTGGTGTCAAGGAAACAAAAACAGAAAACAGGCACTCTGGAAGGACATCCAACACTCAGCCTAAGTAGAAAAATAGTTTATTGCTCAGGAACATGAAAAAAGCATAGACAATACACTGTACAAATTACATAAACGCCCAACAAACACTGCGTTTTCTACTTGGGCTAAGTGCCTATTTTCTGTCTTGGATTTGTTTTGGATTTGTTTACACTTTTTCTTGTGGACTTGTTGTGGTGTCAAGGGAAGACATTCCTGAGGATGGTGACGCCAACAGAAGAGGGAGATCTGGATTGTACATCCAGCTTATGAGTAACAAAGGTATGCACAGTGGACAAGGTCGCTGCTGCACAGATGCCGTCAACTGGTAGTCTCTTAGAAAAGTCTGTTGAGGTAGCCACTGCTCTGGTTGAATGGGCCTTTGGTTCGAATTGTAACTGTAAATCCAACGAAGCATAGACAAAGGAGATGCAAATTATTAACCATCTGGACAGTGTAACATTTGTAACAGTGATACCAAGCTTAGCACTAGAGTAGGCAATAAAATGTTCATAGGTTCATAGGTAGGTACTAGGCTATAGGCCCAAGGGCCTAAGTAAGCCTAGCCAACATGGTTCCCTGGCTTACGCCACCCAAGAAAGTTAATTTTCCTGTGCCCCTATTGAGCAGAGCCACCAAAGTGATCCCCAGGGTGTATTTCCTATTTCCCATCCACTCATCAAGATTTTTCTTGAAGAGTGCTAATGAGGAACTTGACATAGATGGGTAGCTTGTTCCAGAGTATGGGAAGTCTCTGGGACAGGAATCTATCCCTCCAGCATGTCCTGTTTATTGTGGTGACATGGTTTAGATCCTTAGAGCATGTAGCTCGGAGAGATTGGGATTTTTTAGGTGTAGCATGTCCAACAGCTCTGGGTTTGACATAGCTTTATATGTTAGGCAGAGTTCACCTCAGAGTAGGTGATATGCTATGGAGTAAAACTGGAGATGTTTGAGACGGTCAGTGTAGGGCATCTGTTTGAGGCCAGTAATCCTTTTTGTGGGGTACTTCTATGGCCTTTCCAGCTGCTGCAAATGTCTTCTGAGGTACATTCCAAAAGGGGTGTTGTACTCTATAATGGGTGTAATGAGTGTCGAGTAGAGGGGAACAATGACATCTTTCTTCCTAGATGAGAGCCCTTTTGTGATGAGGTGTGTCACATAGAAGGATTTCCTGACTACTGTGGCAATGTGATTATCAAAGGAGAGACTACTGTCCACCTGGGTCCCCATGTTTCTTATCACACATTTGGTGTTAAGTAGACTGCTGCCTATGTGGTAATTCATGGGTACAGAGTTTTTACCAAAGAGGATGACAATAAACTTTTTGGCATTGAGCTTGAGGCCATGGCTCTGACACCAGGCATCTGTCTAAATGAGGCCCTTCTGTAGGATGTCCACATCATTTGGGGACTCAGCTATGGCTCCTTGTTTGCAGTCATCTGTGAACTTCATTAGCCAAAGGCCTTCTGTGTTAGCCTGTACTTCAGAGAAGTAGATACCAAACAGGAGAGGTCCCAGGACTGAACCCTGTGGTACGCCACTTGTCACTGGTTTGAAATCAGATTTGGAGTCTGCAACTTTTACAGTGTGGGTTCTGTCAGTGAGCCAATTGGCAACTCATCTTGTGACGTAGGGATTTATGCTGAGTTTAGTGAGTTTAGCTATAATTCCAGAATGGGAGATGGTGTCAAAAGCCTTGGCGAGGTCAAGATAGGCTGTGTGAACCGCCTTACCCTCGTCTGCAGCTTTCATGACTGCCTCAAAGAAGTTGATCAGGTTCAGGAGTCATGATCTGCCTTTCACAAACCTGAACTGGGTGGGGAACAGAGTTTGGAGGTTACCAATGTCTTTGTTTATCAGCTCCATGATGATACGTTCCATGGCCTTACAGACCAGGCTCGTCAGGCTAATAGGGCAATAGATCCCAGGATCAGTGGTGGCTCCCCCTTTGTGGAGTGGGATAACTGTTGCTGTGTGCCATTCAGTGGACACAAAGCCTGATGTGAGACTATGATTGAACATGGTGCTTAGGTGGGGAGCCAGTTCATTCTGAAGTTCATGTAAAATGCAGCCTGGGATGTTGTTCAGTCCCATGAATGCTGTGTTGTTGGCTTTAGAGAGTGCAGCTTTTACCTGCATAGTTGTGATAACAGGGACTCTGCATTCTTCCTGTATAGATATGGGCCCTTTAGGGAGTGAGAGGGGGGTAAAGTTAGTACTGAACCTATCTGCCAGGACGATGGCAATATCACTTGGTTCTGTAATTTTCATGCCGTTGTGCTGCAACTCAGAGCAGATCTGGGTGTTGCCATTAAGATTCTTGACATAGCTATAGAATGCTTTGTGGTTGTCCCTAGAATCAGTGTCGATTTTGTTTTCATAGCTAGCTTTGGAGGATCTTATAAGGGATCTCAGCTTCTTACTGAGGCTGACCAGGGAACTCCTCCACTCATGGGATTTTACTCTTGCAACAATTTCTTCCTTCTGTTGTAGAGTTTGTTTATGGCAGGGGACCACCAGACTGGCTTCTTTTTTTTTTGGAGGATAGCGTCTTGGTTCTGTTTGGGATAGCATGATCCATGCACTCGTGTAAGTGCTTATAGAGTGCATCTGTGTAGGATTCAGCAGTCTTAACTGTATTGTCCATCTGCATGGGTAAAGAGAAAAGCCTTGCAAGTAGGATCCAAGAGCAAGGCAAAACAAACTATCAATAACTGAAAAAATGCCAGCACAAAACTCAGTATATATCAGCAACAAAACTACAGCAACACTAAGGTAAAACTTAAGTGTTTTAATACATATCGAACAATTCAATAATCCAGACCGGTTTCAGTTTAACATGGCTTTCCTCAGTGGAACAAGAAAAATACAAACAGGAAATGATGCACAAATGCAGGTTTAAATAAGGTCCATAGACCAATGAGGTGTTTCCAAAGGATTTTAGGCATGCCCATAATACTGCCTGAAAGAAAAACTGGAAGGAAAAATACAAACTAGAAAATAAAAAATAACAAGTAAAAAATAGATGATCCAAATAGCAAATATGATAATAAAACATAAGTATGATAATAAATTCAATATTGGATATATTAATTAGTTATAAATGATCATTTAAACCAGGAGAAAATAGTGCCCCTAGCTTGATAATCCAGTATTTCTCTTTTTGGTTGAGAATGGAATGCCATCCCTGTTTGTTGGATCTGTCACCCAAAATTCTATCTACAATACAAAATTGAAATCTAGCAGTATGATGTGTGTAGTGCCTGAACAGAGCACTGGTTTCTCTTTTGGTCTGAATGTCACTACGATGTTCCGAAGTGCGTAATCTCAACGCCCGTGATGTCTGACCCACATAAAATGAACCACATGTGCAAGTCGCAAGATATACCACCCAATCACTATTACAGTTGCCAAAAAATTTCATGTTAAAAATCCTGTCAGTGTTTTTACTGGAAAATTGTTTAGATGTGAATATAAATGGACATGATGAACAATCGGCGCATTGATAAGTGCCCCAAAGTTTGTCACCAGTCATCGTAAGTTGTTGATGTATAATGCCACCTGAACCCATCCTCTTATAATGTGAAAAAAATTATCTTAGTGTTCTCCCTCTACGGTAACCATACTGACAAGTGTTACCGACTAAGGAGGCAATATCATCATTGGCAATGAGGATGTTCCAATGTTTCATCATGGTATTTCTAATCAAACTGATGTTACACCCATAGGTAGTAATAAACCATAATCCTCCATCCTGTGCATCCCTATTTCTATCACAATATTTGAGAAGGGAAGTTCTGGTGGAATTGGTTGCAAAGTGACGTGCCAACTGAATGTCAGGCTCCTTGTATCCCCCGGTTCTGAATCTGTTGGCTAGATCTTGTTGTGATTCTTCAAAGTCATTTTCTGCAGAACAAATCCTGCGTATCCTGAGGAACTGGGATTTGGGTATGTTCCGGATGATGTGGCTAGGTTGCATACTAGTTGCATGTAATAAAGTATTGTATTGCGGGTATTTACGAAATGTTTTGCTTCGTAAAGTACCATCTGGGTTCCTGATGACTGTTACATCCAAACAGTTGATTTGATTTTGGTGATAAGTTGAAGTAAATTCAATACTCCATTTGTTATGGTTGAGGTATGACACAAATTCAGCCAAATATTCTTCATCGGAACGCCAAACTAACCAACAATCATCAAGATAACATCGCCAAATATCCAGCTCCTCAAGAGAGATGATATGTGTTTGATCATAAATGAGTTGCTCCTCAATGTAGCCATGAATAAGTCCACATATATAGGAGCAGAAGAGGCTCCCATAGCGGTACCCTTCAACTGCCAATAGCATTCACCTTGAAAGTAGAAAACATTTTTATTCAAAACATGTTCCGCCATACAAATCAAAAGCATATTGAAACCAACTGAATATAATTTGGCTCTATCTAACCAAAACTTGAGGGCCTCAAGTCCAGCCCAATGTGGTATATAGGTGTATAAAGCCTTGACATCTAATGTACAAAGTAACCACTCAGGTTCTAATTGGTTATCATCTATAATGGATAAGACTTGGGTGGTGTCTTGTATCCTTGCTCGAATCAAATTTAGTAGTGGTTTCAAGTATGAAGTCAAAAACTCAGACAGTGGTTCCGTCAATGACCCCATACCAGACACAATGGGTCTACCAGGTGGTTTGTTCAGGCACTTGTGTATCTTCGGTAGTAAATAAAGAATCTGTTGTTGTGGGTCCCATACCATTAATTGTGATTTAACTGTAATCTGTTGTTGTGGGTCCCATCTGCATGGGTGTCATGAAGTTTGCCACTTCTGTCTTAAGAAGCATGAAATTGGCTTTGTAGAATTTTTTTACTGTGATTTCCTTAATGGGGGGGTGGGAATGGGATGTGGATATCTAGGGTGATTAGCTTATGGTCGTCTGGCCAAAGAGGAGTTGACTTCAGGTGTGGAACACCGGTTACTCATGCTGGTAATGACTAGGTCTAGGATATTGTTGCCCCTGGTGGGGGTGTGGATAAGTTGATCCAGTGCATTGGAATTCATGAATTCCAGAAAGCGTTGAGTGAAGGAGTATGTACATGAGTAGTTTTCCCAGTTAATGGTGGGGTAGTTGAAATCGCTCATTATTAGGGCGTTTGGTTGAACCCTAATATTTTCCAGTATATCAAGAAAAGAGGAGTGAAAATCCTGGGGCTGTAGCAAGCTACAATTTGGATTGCAGTTTTGCCCAGAGTTAGTTGCACTTGGATAACCTTGGATACATAATGCTGAGCAACTAGCCTGGAGGTGTGGATATCCTTAACGAATATGGACACACCTCCACCTTTGGTTAGGTGGCCGAAAAGTGTGGTATGCGTTATAGCCGGGTAATGCAGAGGTGCTCTCTGGAGCCTTGAACCAGGTCTCAGTCACTGCACAGATATCAATGTTCTCCATTTTAAGGAGTGCCTCAAGGGAGTGCATTTTGAGGTTTAGACTTTTAGCACTGAGTAGCATTACCCTCAGTTTTTGCTTTCCTGTTCCTGTTACGGTGGTGAATTTGTCATTTGAACCTTGCCTAAAAAAGGCACTATAGGGGCAGCAAGAGCCTTAGCCAGTATTCGGAATCCCAGGGATGCAGGCCATCTCTGGCAAAGCATCGCGGTCTGTCAACCATGTCGTCCCAGGCAGACAGATACTAGATCCCCTTAGAATGACACCAGAAGCTTAGCCAATTGCTGAACTCAATTATTTTGTCCTTGTACTGCGGTATCATTCTGGGCAATGGCAGGATGCTACTCAGGGCTAGGGTCATACCAGTCTGGGCTACAAGATCAGAGAGCTCTTCCATGTCTTTTTTTATGTAGTCCAGGGAGGAATGTCTCAGGTCATTCACACCAACATGGACAATGACAGAGTCATATTTGTACTTGTTGTGGAGTGACCTGAGTGTGTGGGTTATGTGGTGGATCTTGGCACCCGAAAGGCAACTGACAGTAACCTTCTCCTTGTTTAGCCTGGTGAGTGGGACATCAGTATGCCTGACTAAATAGTCACCTATGACTAGTGTGTTGGGTATGTTTTTTTGCCTTATGGGCTGTGGTTGAGTGGCACACTGAGTCTGTGGGCTATGTGTCATTTGGGTTGTGTTGGGGGGGTGGAGGTTGCTTGTGTTTCTGCTTTGGAGGTCTCTGTTGCTTGAGCAGATTATTACTGAGAGCCTCTGTGAATGTTTTTGTGTTTTTATGTGTGGATTTTTGAGGTGTAGGTTTAGTGGGACTATGTGATGAGTGTGGTGTGGTGCAGTTGATTAGATTTTCTGATTTTTTTCTTGTTTGATGCAGACAGAATCTGAGCATTCCCCTTTGTTTGAAGACTTAGGAAAATCACAGATAACTCTAGGGCTTGGTTTAAGTTAGTTATGGATGCTACCTCTTGGAAAAAGTAAGAATTTGTTCAGAAAGGGGCCCGATCCTTATGGAAAACCAAGTATGGAGGCTTACATGAGAGTACCTGTAACTCCAAAATTCACCTTGCAGAGATGACAGCAATAAGAAAATAGTCTTCCAACTCAAATATTTAAAATCTGCAGTAGCTACAGGTTCAAAGGGAGGTTGAGTTAGAGATTGGAGTATATAATAATAGATCTGCGGTGGTGGTGCTGCGGTAGCATTGTCGCCTCACAATAAAACGCTGACCGGTTCGACTCTCAGTTAGAGCGTTTTCTGCGTGGAGATGTGTGAATGGGCGTACCTTCGTTGAAGGATGTGCATTAGGGCTGGCAACTCAGCACATAAAAATCAACTGTGGCGACCCCTAACCGGGAAAAGCCAAAAGACACAACAAGTAATATCCCATAGAGGTACTGAATCTCTAATGGGGGGACACAGCAGAAAGGTTCCTCAGAAAATGGCTTTTGAAATTTTTAAGGAAGCCACAGAAGAACATTCTGTCCAGTATGAAAGTTGGAAATCACTGCCATCTGAACTTTGATGATAGAATACCTAGATCCCTGTTGAAATACTTTAGGTAAAAATTCCAAGACTGATGGAATGGGAGCAGAGAAAGGATCCAAGCCCTTGGCCATCACCCAAAAAGAAAAAAAAGTTTTCTGTTTACTGTTGTAAATCTTCATAATAAGTTTCAAAGAAGCTGTTATGTCAGCAACATTACTGGAAAGCCTGGCATCTCTGGCTATAGTCACAATTGGAGGAACCAAGTGGTTAATTTCATGGTAGTCTGATCCAGCGGAGGCTGTCCAGCTGGATGAAATAGATGGTCTGGATATTGATCCAGAGTCCATTTTAGATGTACTAGTAGAGGCCACAGAAAGGGGAACCATGTTTACTGGGGCCAAAAAGGGGCAATGAGGATTACTTTGGCCTGGCACTTTCTGGCTTTCTGAATGAATTTGTTTAAGAGGGGTAATGGGGGAAAAGCATACAGGAGTTCAGGAGCCAACTGTGGACTACAGCATCTCTTGATGATTAGGCATCAGGGCAAAATAACTGCTTCACTTGTTGCTCAGGTAGGAGGCAAACAGATTGCAGAAAGGTAGGCCCCGGTGGCTGAAAATTAGCATTGCTACTGTTGGATTGAGAGACCACTAGTGAGGAGTTAAAATAGCCATGCTCAACTTGTCCACTAGAACACTGGAACACTTTGGAATGTGCTTTGCTATCAGAAAAAGGTGTGAGGACACCACCCGCTGCCAAACCTTGGTGACCTCTCGAAGTGGTTTCTCCTTGTTTGTTGACATACCATACTATGGTCATACTGTCTGACTGTATGGATATTACACTCCTGGGGAGGGCATCCTGGAAAGCCTGCAATGCTAGGAGGAACACTCCCTTCTCCAAGACACTGATGTGAAGATTGGCCTGTAAGCTTGACCATGTAACTTGGATAATTTTTCCTTTGAAATGCCCCAACACCACCACCCTAGATGGGAAGCATCTGTGGCTGTTACTACTATTAGTGGATCTGGTTGAAAGGGTCACTCTTGTGCTACTGAAGGGGAGGTAATCCATCACATGATGTGCTGTCTGAAATTTTTTTGTGAGATGAATCCTAACAGGCAAAGGGTGAAATTTCTGAGACCACTAAACTCCAAATGTCCACCAAAGAATTCACATCTGGCAACAAGCCAAGGAAATCATTAATATGGAGGAAGGCATGAGATCTAGCAGACATAGTATTAACTGTGCTGTCGGGAAGGGATGTAATACCTGTGAGGCTGTCTGATGTAGGGAAGAAACTCTGTGTCGCCGAAGACTGACAATTGCTAGAGTGGTACCACCGTGGCATCCAATAAACTCTATCTGCTGTGTTGGAAGTAACTAAAACTTGTGAAAATTGACCAATATGCCTAGGTCCAGTAAGCATTGGAAAAGAAGTTCCAGACGACATACCATAAGATGCCAGGCTTGAAGCAGTTAGGAGCCAATCATCTAGATAGGGGAAAACTTGGATCCTAACTGTGCGGCCACCACTACCATCATCTTGGGGAACACCCTGGGGACTAAGGATAGACCAAATGGCAAGGCTCTGCACTGAAAATGATTGGCTCCTAGCCAGAAATGGAGAAACCTTTTGGACTGCTTCTCTATTTTTACGTGATAGTAAACATCCTGGAGATCTACTGAGCACATCCAATAATCCTTCCTCAAAAGAGGCAGTATGGACTGAATTCTGACTATCTGGAATTTTGTCTGGTTTAAGAAATGGTTGAGATGACTGAGATCCAAAATTGGTCATAGGTCCCTCATTTTCTTTGGAACTAAAAAGAACCTTGAGTAGATTCCAGATCATAATTGGTCTTTAGGGACCAGTTGGATGACCATTGTTTCTAAAAGCTTGGAAGTCTAGTGGATCATACGCTCTCTATTTCATAAGTTCAAGAATTTCACCAAAGGTGATGTCCTCTGAGGGAGACATAGGTGAAACTTTGCCCTCATCCAAATCTGTATCCTCTGAGACATACTCTGGGGAGAAGTCTATGTGCTTTCACTTTCACATTGGTTTCTTGTGAACTGATATTGTTGTGGACATAGATGGTTCAGTACCAGATTGGGAGCTGATGTAGCAAGTAGTTCCATATCTCTGTGGTGCTGACTGTCCCTGTCTGGCAGGATGAGAGAAGATGACATCGCAGGATCCAGTTGGGGCTTGGGTGGAATCGAACTCTTAGTGTCTTCTGTTTGGGTAAACCCAAAACCCTTTTCAACTACCTTGAAGGTAGAAGCTGCTACTGGAACTAAGGATTCTCCTGATCCAAAGGTGAGAGAGAAACCATGACCCTAACATCTCCAGCCCAGAAGTAGACCATGAACCCAAGCTGTTTAGTGCCAAGGCCCTCAAGGGAAGAGATGGCACTCAGAATCTCAGGGTTGAACTCTTCCTCCCTGGAGGTTGGCACTGACACTGCAGCTCTAAGTTCCTTCCCAATCTGAATACATTGGAGTTGAGAGGATTAGGGAAGCTGCCAGTGTCAAAGTTGAAGGAACTGCTAGCATCGAAGGAGGAAATTCAGGATGGGTCAGATCCAGAACTGTCAGAGTCAAAGGATGGATGGCAACAGCTGAAAGAAGTGAATGGGGCAGGGTGGTCAATGGTCAGTATGTTCCCTGGAGATGGTACCAACAAAACCCAAGCTGGAGCTGCATCTTCAAGAATTTTCTCATCATCCTATCAACATCGTACTCTGTCAAGCTCAGAGATGATCAGGTAAATAAAGCCACAGAAGAAGATCTGGAGTATCTTTTTTCCTGCAAGATTGGAGAATATAACCTGGGGCTGACTGGTTCCAGTGAAAACTAGGGCCAAGGGAAGGTAGGTCGAGACCGAGAAGCTGCTGGTTCTGATCACCAAGCTGATTTTGGTATGGGTCCAACCGGAACTGATGGATCTGAAGATCATTTAGATACAGAAGGAGATTTGTCTTTTTCCTTCCATTTAAGTTTACCTATTGGGAGGGTGGCCTAATGGTTAAGGTGTTTGTCTTACAAACACAAGCTGCAGGGTTTGAGTCTCACAAGGGATAACTGACTAGGCTTACAATGGCTCGCAAGGGCAGTTAGCTTAGTACTAACCTATGAAACTTTTTCCTTCTCTTTTTCCTTGTCTCTGGCTTTTTCTGAAGACCAATCATGTCTTGTTTCTTAGCAGAGGAGGAAGAACAGGTAGCCCCAATAGAAGTAGTCCCTGGAGGAATAAGTCCCTTCACCACCAATTTGTCACTGCAAGCTTGTAAAGCTCTAGCACAAAAAGAGGCACATGAAAAGCACCATGTGTCTAAATGGGCAGCATTCAGGCAATAAACACAAAGTGTGGATCCTGAGGGGGCAATTTATTCCCACATTCTGAATATTTTTTAAAGACTTGAGATTCAGCCATAATGATAATGGGAGGGTGCGAAACAGCGAATAGAGAGAGAGAGAGAGAGAGAGAGAGAGATTAACCAGAAGAAACCCTAGACAAAAATACTATAAGGTATTATCAAATACTATAGTCAAAAGGTCTGACAAAAATATACAGCTGTACGAACAGTAATAAACACTATTTAGAACTATATCTAATTAACATGCTGTTATCAACACTCTACTAGTAGTAATTTAACTTATATATATGAACGAAGCTAATTCTATACTAAAACTGGAGGGAGACAAGTCTCCTAGCAGAGGAGGAATAAGTTATAAAGGTTTTTAACTATTTTTGAAAATATGAAAGATTCTTTTAAAATAAAGATATGAGAGCCCTAGAGAACACAGTTAAAGTCTTCAGGTAGCAAGCAAGAGCTGAGGTATTGGACTGCAGTACAGGGAATTATGGGTAGGGGAGGAATCAGAGCCCTGGAGCTGTGGAAGCTTCAAATTTGGTGCTGAGGTTGGATCCGGTCAGATCTGATGTCCCATATGTTGAAACACAGAAAAATAGACAACATTAGAACTGAAGCAAGACAATCTGTGAACACTCTTGGTACAGTGAATAGTCCAAAGGGTAAGACAGAGAACTGATAATGTGATCTGGTCACACAAAACCTTAACAAACCTCTAAAGTCATGATGAATAGGGATGTGATGACAAGCATCTTTTAAGTCTAGTGTTACCAGGAAACTGAAAGACGAAGAAGAAGAAGAAAAGGTAACAGGTTAAGAAGCAACATCATTTTGAATTTGGGCACTATCACAGATTTAGGAGAAAAACATTGAGATCTGGTCTCCAAGTATTTTCTTTCTTGCCTTCTGTGGCATTAAAGAATATCCTTAAATATAAACCCTTCCCCACCTGGGAAGGAGGAGCTGGTTTTATCACTGCTTGGGACAGCATCTGATGAAGAACCACATGAAACAAAACAGTCTGAACTGGAGGATCAGGAATAGACCTCTGGAAAGGAGGAATTTCCTCCAACTGTCATCTGTAACCTTGATGAATGATCTGTAGAATCCATTTGTCTGAAACTATCTGTTGCCAAACAGAAACACAGAGATTCAGACTTTAAAGAAGAAGAGGGGACCAGGATGAGAAGGGAGCACAAGGTTACTTGAAACAATCATTCAGGCTTGTTGGATTTGTTGGTTTTGGGAGGTTTGTGACTTCTTTTTAGAACCCCTTGCCACTTCTTAAATGTCTATATTTTGTGGAGACTGTGTATTCTGTTTTTTTGCCAAAACTGAATGAAGAGTTAGAGAATCCCTTAGAAAATATGGAAAAGATAGGCCAAAAAATCTTAGAGAGTCCCTGGATCAGCTTACCCTGTTCATCACACTTTTTGATCCCCTCTGCTGCAGGGAATCCGTGAACCAAATCTCTATCCAAAGGGGAATTTAAAATCTCATGTTTCACATCATCTTGGTAGTTCTGAGAATTCAGCCATGCAACCCTCCTCAAAACAGTATCAGTGGCAATAGCACTAAAAGACGTATTAGCAGAGTCATACACACACTGTAAGCAACAATTAGTGACCTGTGCAACAGTAAAAAATTAAATTATTTAAAGCAGATTTTTTTCTCACAAGAAGAAAAACAAGAAGTTATGTACTCATCATAACGTTCAATGTATGTAGTCCATCTCGCCTCACATTCTTACCTGTGGTTCAGAGCCGAACCTCGGCTCCGACTCAGCACCATACTCTAGCTTGAAGTCTTTCAATTGGCTGGGCTAAGAGGTATCCCATGCTGCACTGTTCCCTTTCCCCAGATCTTGTTTGCTGCAAGCTCAATCACTCAGTCACTCTATCACTTTCCCTCCATACACAACACATAGAGAAGGAAAACCATTCCAATAATAAAAGGAGTACTAAAACCAGAACTGACCTCTAGATCCTCCAGGATGGGGGAAGGTGGGAGGGTAAGTAAGAATGTGAGGCGAGATGGACTACATACATCGAACGTTATGGTGAATACATAACTTCTTGATGTTATGTAGTCCAGTCTTGCCTACATTCTTACCCGTGGGACAGCATCCCCAGCACCTGAACCCTGGGAGGCTCAGTGGAAAATACTCCTGAGCACTGTGGAACCAAAGGAAGATCTGCCTCTGGATACCAAATCCAATTTGTAGTGAGTAATAAAGGTGTGAGGAGATGCCCAAGTAGCCGCAGCAGAAATATCATCCATAGACATCCTGGCCTGAAATGCTGTAGAGGTAGACATAGATCGGGTAGAATGAGCCTTCAATCTAAATGGTAAATCCTTACCACCTGAGGCATAAATGAAGGAAATACAACTCGAGATCATTTCTAGACAAGCTCACTTTGGAAACAGGAAACCCAATCTTATTTTCTGAAAATGAGACAAAAAGCTGATACAATTTTCTAAGATCCTTCGTTCTGTGCAGATAAAAACGCAACTGCCTGTGAACATCCAGTTGGTGAAATTTAAATTCTGCCCTAATAGAGAACTCTGGAAAAAATACGGGCTGTTCAATGGATTGGTTGAGATCACTAACCAAAGCCACTTTTGGCATAAAGGAAGGGTTTGGTCTGAGGGAAACTGTCCCTGTGAAAAATCAAGTAAGGCGGTCTGATAGACAAAGCTTGGAGCTCCGAGATACATCTAGCTGAAGTGATGGCTACCAAAAAGATAGTTTTCCAAATCAAAAATTTTAGTTCGCAAGTAGTTGCAGGCTCAAAGGGGGAAGAGGTGAGACATTGTAGCACAAAATTTAGATCCCAAGGCATGACCAGGTCAAACACTGGAGGGCGAAGCAGCATAGTGCCTTTCAAAAATGCCTTACAAAGTCTATGCGCCATTAGGCTGGGTTCATTAGCGACGTGAAAAGTGAAAATTGCAGCCAACTGTACTTTAACGGTCACGGCTGCTGACCCCTGATAGAAAATCATGGAAAGAAATTCCAGAACTGAAGAAATTGTAGCTGTATAAGGATCAGTTTGTCTTGCCTGAGCCCAGGCGGAGAATCTTTTCCATTTACTGGAATAAATCTTTCTAGTCGAAGGCTTATGGGAAGAAGACAGAATATGAATCACTTCCGAAGGAAAATGATAAAGCCTGACTAGTGATGGAAGTGAGGAAGCCAGGCTGTCAACCGGAGGGTCTGAATAGAAGGATGGAGCTGCCCTGACATATGAGTCAGAAGATCTGGCTGTGGGTCCAGAATCCAGGGGGCGTCCATGAGATAGGGATGGAGAAAGGGGAACCAAATTTGACGAGGCCAGTGTGGAGCAATCAGAATTATTCTGCTTCCTAAGGACTGCGCTTTCTGAATAACCTTTGTCAACAGAGGAACAGGAGGGAAGGCATAAAGTAGACCGGATGGCCAATCATGAACTAGAGCGTCCCTGGGTGACTCCCCCGGAGGGGGGGATAAGGGTGAAGTAGCTGCTGCACTTGGTATTGAGGGGACTGGCAAAGAGATCGCAGCAAGGCTGACCCCATCGGTGGAAAATCTGCTCTGCAACTTGACTGTTCAGGGACCACTTGTGAGGCATCAGAATAGCTCTGCTCAACCTGTCGGCGATCACATTAGACTTCCCCGGAATGTGCGTTGCTACAAGAAAACGTTGGGAAGACACTGCCCACTGCCACACTTGAATGGCCTCTCTGCAAAGGGGATACGACTTGGTTCCTCCCTGTTTGTTCAGATACCATACCACAGACATATTGTCTGAGTGGATCGCAATTGTCCCAAGAGGAAGAAAGCTCCGAAGTGCTTGCAACGCTAATAGCACTGCTCTCATCTCCAAGATATTGATATGCAGATGTATCTTGTGTTCCTGCCACGTGCCTTGGACCATCCTGCCGAGATAATGCTCCCGCCCACCCCATCTGGGAGGCATCCGTGGTCACTGTGGCAACAGGAGGGGATGGGACGAAGGGTGTTCCCGCATTGAGGTTGCTGGAGTGAAGCCACCAGTGTAGATCTTGCTTGAACCTGTCTGTGATCATTATGAGATGAGAAAGCGGAAGATGTTGTAGAGACCACTGAGCGAAGAGCAGCCACTGAAGGAGCCTCATGTGAAGCCTCGCAAGAGGAACAAGCATAATTATTGCAGCCATAGTCCCTAACAATTTGAGAACCATTTTTGCCTTCACTTTTCTTTGAGGGAGCAACGCGTATACTTGTTGCAAAACTTGAATCCTTTCTTGTGGTAAAAACACCCTCATGAGCAAAGTGTCTAACTCAGCGCCTATAAAGGTGGCACGCTGCGAGGGTAACAAGACAGACTTTTCCCAGTTTAGAGTGATACCCAATTGTTGACACAGCTTGATAGTGGCATCTCTGTTTTGTAGTAGTAGATGCCTGGTGGTGGCAGAAAGGAGCCAGTCATCCAGGTATGGAAACACTTGTGAGCCATACATTTGGTGAACACCTTGGGGGCAGTGGTGAGACCAAAGGGCAGGGCACAAAATTAAAAATGACTGGCTCCCACTTCTGGATGCCCTGTCCATCTTTATGTGGTAGTAAGCATCCTTGAGGTCGATGGAGCACATCCGCACTTCTTTTCCCAACAATGGGAGAATAGATTGCATTGTGGCCATTTGGAACTTGGACTTCTTCATGTGAAGGTTCAAGCGACTGAGATCCAAGATGGGTCTCAGGTCCCCTGTTCTTTTCGGACCCATGGGATTCTTTTGATCGTGGGGGGGGGGGGGGATGTGATATCCTCTGGAAATTATTTTTAATACCCATTGGTCCTGGGTGATGTCTTGCCAATCTTTTGGGTATAGTGAAATGCGACCCCTGACTGGCTCTGGAAACGCGCAGTCAGACCTCCCATCAGGAGCGCTGATAGGGAGAACCACGAAAGGAATCACAGTCTCCTTGGTTACCTGGTTATAGGGGCCTCCTCTGCCTCTAGGGAAGCGTCTACCTGAGTTACTACCCCCCTCCCCTGCCTCTAGAGGGGGAATCACTTTGTGCATCATGAAAAAACCTCTGCGATTTCTTGAACCACATTTTCCCACTCTTCTAGAAGGCATAAAAAATGGACTCCCATGGCAGACAGAGTTTTTCCCTCTAGAGAGAGTGTCTTTCACCTTGGTTCTGAACAATGAGCAACCATCAAACGGGGAGTTGGTGAATGTAGACTTGAAGGCCTCCGCGAAATTACAGAGGTGCATCCAGGAGAGAAACTCCGGAACTCGCTGCCCTACTCACTCCTTTGGCTGTGTAAGAGATCAGCCTCATGGAGGAGTTAGCAATAGAATTTAGGGTAGACATCTGAGCGTTGACTTTCTGAGCCACTCCGTCAGACATGTTACCCTGCAGAGCATCTCCCAGCTCTTTCAGGAGATCTCTTTGGAGCCATGTAAAATGTGACAAATAATTCAGCGACCACAGTGTGAAGGCCGCTGAAGAAAACATATGCTTCCCATACTGGTCCATGGTCCTAGACTCCTTGTTAGGGGGATGGACAGTCGATGAAGTCTCAGCCAGTTCCTTCTTGGTGGCCGCTGCCACCACCATGGCATCTAATGGAACGCCCTTCATGAGAAACTCTTTGTCAGAGGGGGTGGACAGAAATTTGTTGGGTCTCCTGGGGACTGGTTCCACAGTGTCAGGGGTATCCCACACCCTCCGACAAACTAGATCCAGGAGTTCGTCGAAGGTGGAGAGACCCAGGAGGTGGGGGGCTGAGCTCCAAAGGCCTTCAGGAACATGGTGTCCTCCTCGGAGGGGGGTTTAGAGGGCCAGTCACCTCTCTGTTTCAAGATCTGTAGGATATCAAAGAAAGATATCCTCAGAGGACGACTTGGGGGACCCTTCTGATTCTTCGAGGTCGGTGTCCGATGTGAGAAACTCTTCCTGGGAGTCAATGTGCTTCCTCTTGCATGTTCTTTTTCTAGGTGGCTCCTCAGGCAAAAACCCTGGGGGGCCCTCAGAAATTTGGGAACCACTCATGGAGATATCCTGAGGCCTTGGGTGTCAGCTGTCCAAAGATAGAGGGCGATCAGAGACTGATACTGGAGCTGAAGGTGGTAGAATGTCAGTGCTGTATGATGCAGCTGAGGACCTGGCTAGCACGCACCGCATGACCTTGAAAGCTGGTCCCCCCCGGCTCTGAGGATCGACCAACCATGGAAGACCTCGGAGCAGAAGGGGCAAAATCCGAAGCCAAAGCAAGGGTCAGGCTTAACCGAGCCGAAGCACCAAGGGGGAGGCTAGGAGCCGAACAGCGTCCTGAGACCTCACCCTCGGGTCCGACCAAGGAACCATGAGTCGAGATCAGAGCCAATAAGCCAAGAAGGGCTATCGGAGCCGACCTAGAAGCATCAGACAGCGCCGACCAGACCACTCTGGCTCCGAAGGCTGAGATTTGCTCGGAGGAGGAGGTATCGACGATGGATGGGCAAAGGGCTCTGGAGCCGACTGGGCTGGAGCTGAAGCAGTCTCTGTACCACTCTATCCACATCTACATCAGAGAGTGTCCTGGAGGACTTAGAGGACAAGGTAGGAGATCTAGACCCCCTCTTGGAAGGAGACCTACGAGCAGGGGAAATCAGTCTAAAACCTTGAGACCAGCTCCAAACTAGTATCTCTGACAGGCTGGGAGCCGATGTAAGTTCTTTTGGTTGGCAAGCTTCCTTCAGCACCGAAGACAGTGGAGCCGAGGATGCAACAGTAGACTTAGTAACTTTCTCCGGAGGCTCCGATAAGACAGATGGAGCCAGAAATAATTTTTTTGCTTGGGATGATTTGCCTCTTTTAGAGGGAGAGAACTTAGCACTAGAAGACCTCTTCAAATCTTCGTCAAAAGAGGGTTTCAGTAGTCCCTTCAGAATTAGTTTGTTCTTCCCTTCTTGAAGAACACAAGGGCTGAAAGCGTGACAGAACACACAAGACTCCTGAAGGTGTATAGCCCCCAAACAATAAACACACACAGAGTGCCCATCAGTAATCGACATCTTATACCCCCATTTGCTACATTTCTTAAAGCCCGAAGGCTTATGTTCTTTTGTATCCTTAGACATGGTTGACAGGATACTAACACAACACAACAGTAAAACTGACACCAGCAACAAGCGCGGGAACTAAACTAATAAACTACAGACACTACACAAGGACCTCTAACTCAAAGGGCCCTGACTGGAAAACAAGGGGAAGGACTAGGTCCTCTAACTTAAACGGCCCTAGCCCGGAGGGGATAGGTACCTAAAACAAAAAACGAGCACAGAAGGGAAAAACAGATAACCAAGGGAGAACTAGGTCCTCTAACTAAAACAGGCCTAGCCCGTTGGGAGATAGCTGATGGGATACCAGACAAAAAGTAGACAAATGCCACAAAGGTCGCACAAAAATGCTTCCACAAAGCAACAACACACACACACACACACACACACACACACACACACACACGCACACACACGCACACACACGCACACACACACACACACACACACACACACACACACACACACACACACACACACACCTAGCTATGAAAATAGCTTTTGGGTCAAAATTTTAGTCAAAAATTTTAGTCAAGAAGACAAAAAGTTATACTTAGCCACAGCAAAGAGCGAGACCACGTCTGAGCTTTACAAGCGGCAAATGAGATCTGGGGAAAGGGAGCAGTGCAGCATTGGATACCTCTTAGCCCAGCCAATTAAAAGACTTCGAGCTGGGGTATGGCCGAGTTGGAGCCAAGGTTCGGCTCCGAACCCACGAGTAAGAATGTAAGTGAGATTGGACTACATAACTTCAAAAGTTATGTGCTTACCATAATGACAGATCCATGTTGTCTATTTCTGTCTGGCTCAAATTGTGGGTTGTCAGATCTGACTTGGATTTGAGGCTGGCCAACTTCAAAACACTTCAGCCCACTGAGGTCCACCTCCTCTAACCATACCCCCCCCCCGTTCTACCAGAGCTTCTTCAGATCAAGTTTCTCTGCTCCCCTACCCTGCCTCTAAATCTCACCCACCCCTCTTACTCTACATTTATGCTTCCACAGCACCACCCACATATTCCTCAAACAAAGACCACCAGTTCCCTCCAGAAAAAAAAAACAATCAATATAACTGCTCCCAAAAGTTACACCCACTCTTGTTTACCACCCAAGGCTCTGCTGTGGAATGCTTTAATAACATATACTTACATACCTTAAATAATCTAGTACCAGTACATAATAAAAGAGTACAGTTCAAGCCTGCACCACAGCTGACAAAAGAAACAAAAAAGTCATGAAAAAAAGATAAAGCCTGGAAAAATTGGTATAAAAATAGAACTCAAAACACCTTCCAGTAATTTAGACATCGTAGAAACCTTGCAAAAGTCCATGTCAAACAAGATAAGCAACGATACTACACCAAACTACGAAACAAACATAAAAACAACCCAAAACTTTTTTGGTCATTACTAAATAAACTACTCCCTCTCCAAAAACAGACAATACAACAGACAATATCCCCATACTGTTTAATTCCTACTTTATACAATCAATACCTCTCTTAGACACTAATATATCTAATCTATTTGAGGAATATGTGGGTGGTGCTGTGGAAGCATAAATGTAGAGTAATCCCTTCTCTCTATCCCAGACCAATCAAAACCATCCACAGCTCCTCAGTTTTAGCCCAGTACCTACCTCACTCTTACGGGAGTTGATATTTAAACTAAAAACTACTTCCATAGCTGTAGACCAACTACCATCAGGCTACCTAAAAATGGACAGAGGAGTCATAGACTTCTCTGTGTCCATACTAATTAATAGGTCCATAGCAGAAAATATGTCCCATTGCTGTGGAAAAAATATCCTACATCAAACCACTGCACATCTACAGAGTTTAAAAACTATACACCAATAGCAATTATCTCCCCTTCTCCAAAGTATTAGAGAAATGCATCCATATACAACTGATGCAATACCTAACCTCAAATAACCCATTCTCCAAAACACAACATAGTCTTAGGCCCCAGCGCAGCACCACGACTGCTCTAATACATTTTACCAATATAATAACCCCACATAGAAAAAATGGTGTGCTTGTAGCCACTATGTTCTTAAGACTTTTCAAAGGCATTTGAAACTGCCTCGCACCAGCAACTGCTTGTTCAACTCTCCTCAATAAGATTTTCGTAGTAATCCTTATTGTGATTTCTTAGTTACCTATCTGGAAGGCAACAAAGCATTAAATGGCAACAGCCTTATTTGTCCTTTCCAACACTTGCTACAGGTGTCCCTCAGGGCTCTATCATGGGTTCTCTCCTATTTAATATATTTATTAATGACCTTTATACCTCTACTCACCATGCTAGTTTAGCTCGGTATGCAGACAACTCAGTATTACTATGTGTGGCCCCAACAATAAATAAGCTCCAATACATTACACAAAAATCCTTCTCCTCTTTAGAAACTTGGCTCAAAGAATAAAACCTCCAACTTCAACCCCGAGAAAACTAAGTTAATGCTTTTTACCTCAAAAAGTTCAAAACCGAAGTAGAAAAATTGGACACACACAAAACCACTAAAAATATTAAACATAGGCACTCTGGAGGGACAAACCACTATCCTTGAATAGGCAGAACTTTACTAGACACACATACAAAAGCGTATAAAACAACAAAAGTACACTAACGCTTAACATATCAAAGTTTTTGTCTTATCCACAACTTCATCAGATGCAAGCATATCATTCTTCACAATCCTCTTTATGTAACAAAACCACCAATTGTTCAATTCATCTAATTAAAACATATAAAAATTTAACTCTTTAAAAGAATTGTTTCTAACTAAGGAACTTCAACAATTATACATACATAAAGTATTATACATTATTGCCCAACATTTTAAAATACACAATAAATAAAATAATGTTTTAAATTAAATCAAACACCTTTTATATTCATTCACCAGTATAATAGACTTAAACGTCATATTTAAATACTCAAGTTGTCCTAAGACTCCACCTAATGGCCATTCAATAAAATCATTAAAGTTTAGCTTTCCTAAGCTTAAGTATTGGTGCCAAGAGAATCATATCATTTCAGCCAGGGGATTTGTTGGCTTCCAGTACTATCCGCCAATATAATTCCTTGCATTCAAGTCTGATCTCCCATGGCCCTCCTCTTAAGTCCATGAGTACTATTTCCAACAAACAAAAAATTTAAATCCGCACCCTCACAAGACTGGGTATGTTTGTATAAGGCATTATTGGAGTTCTCTTTCTTTAAATCATATCTATGCTCATATATTCCAACTCTTAAGTTTTCTGTTTTACCTATATAAAATGCATCACATTTATTACATACAGTGATGTAAATCACTCCAGTAGTATTACAGTTAGCATAACCATTACTTCTAATATATTTGTCTCTCCCCACTAAATAAAATACCTCACCCTCCTTTAAACAGGGGCACTGTGAACAAGAACTGTGGTTCCAGGTCAGCTAATGCTAACAACGGGCAAGGTGACTGTTTGCAATCATTTAATCAGCAAAGAAATATAAACTTAAACACAATATTAATGAAAAAATATGTTTTTTCTGAAAAGGCTCAACGCTTTTCAGAAAGTAATAATGATACTTATGCTAATAATTTATGGAGACTGGATTCTTTGTTATTTAAATATAAGTCACTAGAATTAGATAACACTTATTTAAAGGAATGTATTAAAGTACTGTGCCTAAGGGGTTGAGTATGCAAATACCCAAATAATGTAGAAGAGTGCTCTGAGTTCCACAAGGAATTGATTACTATTTTCAACAAATGTGGAACTGACATAATGAGAGCTATAATTAGACACAATGAACAAGAAATAGATGTATTGTATGATATTATAGTGTACCAACCACAATTTAATCAGTGATTTAATGTTTACAGTTGAAAGGGGGAAAAAAAGAAGTTATGTCGTACCATAATGTTCCATCTATGTTGTTCATCTTCTTTCATTCATCACTGATGGGTTTGGTTCCAAGTCCTCGGAACCGAGTCGGCCTTTTTACCAAGTTCGCACCAGCCAAGAAACTCTCAAGCTACGTTTCTACCCAGAATGCCCTTTTCCCTGTTACCTCAGATCGAGTTTGCTAGAGAAAAAGAAGTAAAGCTGCAGCCACTTCTGCGCAAATACCCTAGGACACCACTTGGACCCAAAGCATCCCCCAGGAGCCTTTGGAGGGGGAAGGAGGGTGGGAAGTGATGAATGAAACAAGATGAACAACACAGATGGAATGTTATGGTAAGACATAACTTCTTTATCTGATGTTAATCTTCTTTCCATTCATCACTGATGGGACAGAATCCCAAGCTACCTTGAGGTCCATGGGCAGCCCTTATGGAAGAACATTCCTGAGTACCATTGAGCTGAAGGCAGCTCTCCCTCTGGAGACCAAGTCCAATTTGTAATGATTGATACAGATATGAGGCTTAGCCCAAGTAGCTGCTGCGCAGATGGCATCCATGGAAGCCCTGGAATGGAAAGCTGCAGATGTTGCCATAGATCTAGTGGAGTGAGCTTTAACTTTTGGCATTGGTTCTTCACTGAGGGAATAGATGAAACATATGCAGTCCCTTAGTCATTTGATAATGTAACCTTGGAAACAGCATATCTCATTCTGGGCCCAGAAAAAGAGATGAAAAGCTGTTCAGATTTATGGATAGGTTTGGTCCTGTCTAGGTAAAATCTCAAGTTGCCTATGTACATCCAAGAAGTGAAGGCAGTACTCTCCTCTATTGGCAAAATGTGGAAAGAACACTGGTGGGTCAATGGTCTGGTTTATGGAGAATTCAGAAACAACTTCGGGAAGGAAGGATGGATTCATCTGAAGTGATACTCTGTCTTTATGAAAGGCCAGATAGGGCCTCTTGATACACGATGCCTGCAGCTCTGAGACACTTCTGTTAGACATGATGGCTACCAAGAACAAAGATTTCCAAGACAAAAACTTTAGGTCACACTTCGCAGCAGGTTCAAAACATTTTTGAGTCAAAAACTGAAGGACTAAAGTGAGGTTCCATAGTTCCAAGCGCTGTCTGACAGCAGGCCTGATATGAGAGGTCCCCTTGAGGAAGTCCTTGCATAGGCATAAAGAAATAAGAGGGGTGCTATCTATACCATTGTGGAAATTAGAAATTGCCACTAGGTGTACTCATATGGTAGCGGCAGAGGCTACATTATCAAAAATCTTAGCCAAGTATTGAAGCACCGCACTTACTGGAGCCGAATACAGGTCTAGCATGTTATAAATGGACTAGATGGAGAACTTTTTCCATTTATCCTGATATAGTCTTCTGGTGGATGGTTTATGAGAGGCCAGAATGATGTCTTGAACAGGCAAGGAGAGATTAGCTTGCCTGGCGATTACTGGAAGTGGAGAAACCAAGCTGTCAGCTTGAGACTGGACAGAGTTTGGTGGCTCAACCCTTGGGGGTGAGTAATTAAATCTGGTAGAGGGTCCAAAATCCAAGGCAGGTAAACTAGGTGAGGCCGAAGGAAGGGGGACCAAACTTGTCGAGGCCAGAACAGAGCTATGAGGATCACCTTGCATCTCAACCGAAGAGCTTTCGTTAGAGATTGTGGAATCAGGAGAATGGAAGGATAAGCGTAAAGAAGTCCTGTGGGCCAATCGTGGATTAGAACATTTCTCAGTGATGCCCCCCTCCAGGGGAAGTAGGGCAAAATAGCTGCTGCACTTGTTGTTTGATGGGGAGGCAAAAAGATCGCAGCAAGGCTGGCCCCAGTGGCTGAAGATTTCTGTCACCACCTCTGATTGAGGGACCACTCGTGCGGCAGAAGAATGCATCTGCTCAGTTTGTCCCCAATTATGTTGGGGCTCTCCAGGATATGCATTGCTATCAGAAAGTAGTTGGAAGCTATTGCCCACTGCCAAATTCTCATGGCTTCTCAACATAGGGAGTAGGACTTGGTTCCTCCTTGCTTGTTGATATACCAGACCATTGACATATTGTCTGACTGAATTGCAATTGTCCCTGAAGGGAGAGATGATTGAAAGGCCTGTAATGCTAACAGCACTGCTCTCAGATCCAGAACATTGATATGCAGGTGGGCCTTTGAGGTGGACCATGTGCCTTGGACGGTCTTTCCCTGGAAATGGCCCCCCACATGATCAGGGAAGCATCCGTGGTCACAATGGCTCTGGGCTGAGGGGATTGAAATGGGTGACTCCAAATTTCTACGTGTGGCCTCATCCACCAAAGGAGGTCCTGTTTGCAGGAGTTTGTTATTCTAATCTGGTAACAGAGGGGGTGATAGTTTGGGAGCCATTGACAAAGAAGGAGCCATTGCAAGATCCGCATATGTAGCTTTGCTAGAGGCACTATTGGAATTGAAGCTGCCAAAGAGCCTAAGGCCTGAAGAACTTCCTTTGCTGAAACTTTTGTTTGAGACAGTATCCCTCAGAGCCGGAGCCTCAATCAGTGGAGTCTGTGAAATGGGAGTGATACTAGACAGGACTGGGTATTGAACATTGCTCCAATGAGTTCTATTTGTTGTGTAGGAGTAAGGTTTGATTTCTCCTATTGTATCGTTATTCCCAACAATTTTGCCAGAGAGAGAGAGTATAATGCATTGCTGTTACCAGAAAATGCTCTGTGGGGGTGGTGAGAAGGCAGTCATCCAAATATGGAAACACTCAGAATCCTTGTAGCCTCAAAGGAGCTGTGACCACTGCCATGCATTTCATGAGCACTCTGGCTGCTGTAGAGAGTCCGAACAGCAGGGCACAAAATTGATAATGACTGGCCCCTAACCAGAAACGAAGCAGACTCCTGGAGCATTTGTCCATCTTGATGTGGTAATACGCATCCCGGAGATCTATCGAGCACATCCAGTTGCCTTCTCTTAAAAGGGGAGAATGGATTGAACCATGACCATCCAGAATTTGGTTTGGGTGACAGACTTGTTTAATCTTCTGAGATCCAAAATGGGTCTCCAGTCCCCTGTCTTTTTTGGCACCAAAAAGAATCTTGAGTAAAATCTGGATCCATATTGGTCTGGTGGGACTGGTTGGATTACTCTTTTTTGAGACAGCTTTATTATCTCGGAAGCTGCTTCTTCCCTTTGACTGGGTGGAACATCGGGAAGTTTTTTTGGAAGGTTTGGTTGACAAGAAAGGGGAATGGTGTAACCTCTGTTGATGATACTCTGCACCCAACAATCAGTGGTAATAGATTGCCAGGCAGCTTGGTGCAGAGAGAAATGACCCCCGACTGCTTCTAGAGGTAAGCAATCAGGCTACAACTCAAGATCACTGATAAGGCTGTCCAGAGAAGGAATCCCTGGAGCCTTGGTTACAAGTACCCCCTCTGCCTCTATAGGGGTGTATTCTGGAATTGTTATCCCCTCTGCCCCTAGAGGTATCATCACCACATGCAGGATGGAAAAGACCCTGAGATTTTTTGTGCCACATTTTCTACTCCTCTGATTCCTGGAGAAAGTACATTGAGGACTGGAAAACCGTAAGCCTACGGCAGACAGGGTCTTTTCGTCTTGCTCACACCTGGCTAGCGTGTCCCTTTGGAGCCAAAAAGGGATAAAGCTTCGATGGGAGCATTCAAAAAGGAAGACTTGAAGGGGTCTGCGAGGTCACAAATACGCATCCAGGCATGACGCCTCATAACAATGCCTGAACCTGCTGCTCTAGCCACCCCTTCTGTCACATGTGGAAGCAACCTCATGGATGAGTTGAATATCGATTCCAGGGTTGTGAGCAGCAAAGCCACTTTGTCCCTAACCTCATCAGACAACTGTCTTGCGAGCGTCCCAGAGAGTTCGAGAGCAAGTCCCTATGGAGCCTCGTAAAATGTGCCAAATAGTTCAGGGACCATAGAGCAAAGGTCCATGATGCAAAAATTCGCATCCCAAGTCTGTCCACCACCTGAGAGTCCCTGTTGGGTAGGTGGACAGTGGGACTTTCCTCAGCCAAGTCCTTTTTCATGGCCACCACCACCACAGCATCGACTGGTAACCCTTTGGACCAATGCGGGTTCTCCTCGGGAGGGGAAAGAATTTTGTCTGGTCTCCGAGGGAACACCTCAGTAGAATCAGGGTTCTTCCAAGCACTCTGCATGATGAGCTAGACGAGCTTGTCGGCAGGTGGGGTCATCCAAGAGGTAGAAGGCCAGGTGCAGAAAGCCTGCAGGAACACGGACTCCTCAGACAAAAGGTTGGAGGGCATTCAATCACCTCCCTGCTTTAGCATTTTCAGGATGTCTCCGAAGGAGACATCATCAGGAGGTGACCGAGGGGACCCTTCACCATCATCGTAATCCGTGTCTTCAATTAAGGACTCATCAGGTGAGTCCATGTGCTTCCTCTTGCATGTCCTCTTTCAAGGGGGGCTTCTCAGTGGGGGTCTCTGAGAAGGGCTCGGAACAGCGTGTACTCTGAACAGGTGTGTCCTGCGGCTTCTCTACCCGGTATCCCGGGGGGGTGATCTGTGGCAGCTGTAGCTCAGGGGGCAAAAACTGGGGTTCTGACATCAAAGGAGTGCTTCCAGAAGCAAGGGCCTTCTCCATCACAATGAACCTGCTCCCACGGATGGAGCCTCAAACAGGATTGGTGCATATGTGGCTATCGGTGCTGATGATGGAACTGAGGAGAAAGATGGCTCTGTGCCCTGGGTTGAAGCGCCCGTCCCCCAATCCCCAGATTGCGGAAGGACCGGTTCCACAGGAACTGAAGACCAATGGGACAAACACGGAGCCGGAGTTAGGTCCACTGTAGGCGTCAAGGTGATGGGTTCCAAGAAGGATGTTGGAGTAGAAGGCTTCAGAACCGAGATGGTCAAAGGAGGAATGTAAGATGGAGACCATGGATAAACAAACGCAAGTCCTGCAGGTGGATGGATCTTAGAAAGTGTGGGTATCCCCCTGGCTAACAACAGCTGGTCCACAAGACGCACCACATCGTGTTTAGATAGGCTCCTGGTGGATCTAGTGGATACTCCAGACAGACAGTCAGGATGTTCAATGAACAGGCTATACACCTGGCCCAGAAACAGATCTACAGAAGGGGAGTATCGGGTCTGTGGTGCAAGGTCATCTGGCACCAAAGTCTCTTTTTTTGAGACCAGGAGTAAAGGGGTCAAATCCAGTGTAGTCAGTACAACGCTCGGTGCCGAAGTGGAACTCTGAGCCAAAACGGTTGGTTCCAAAATCATAACTAATGAAGGAGATGAAGGTGTGCCCTGAGCCGAAGTGGCCACAGGTGCCAAAGTCGAAACAGGCGTAGTGATGTCTATAATCGGTGCCAGAGGCAGGGCCAGTACTGAAAGTGGTGCCAGTATTGAAGGTTTCATGATGTTCGGAGCTGAGGAAGACGGAGCCGTAGAGACAGATTTATGCTCCGAAGACAACTTTGGGACCTTTGATTTCACAGACTTGCCCTGATCACCCGATGGTGAGGAGGGAACAGAGTCGGACGTCTTTTTTCTTTAGTAGAAGGGATTGAGCCCTCCATAGCAGAAATGGCCACTGAAAAGGGAGACTTAAGTAACCCTTTCAGTATCAGTTTATTTTTGTGCTCATTAAGATTGCGTTGACTGAAACTCTGCCAAATGTCACACAGAGGCTGCACCAAAAGGTGGAGCACTCCCAAACAGTAAACATAATCACCGTGAGAATCACTATTAGGTAACTTGCCATTACATGAAGCACAACGGTTAAAACCTGAAGTACTCTTCTTATCCAACATCTTGCTAGAGAGACACCACAGGCCAAAAGTATAATCCAATTAGATGATAGGAGTATTTTATATTTATGCTTCGTCTTTGATTACAGGAGTCATTTATTCCGTTTTTGTTCTATTTTTGTTATATAATCCAATTAGACCAAAAGTCAACCACCATTCAAAGAAGTCACAATTGTGTCAATACAGTGATATGTAGGAGAAAAAACAGAAACACCTTACTAAAAACCAAAGCTAACAGGTTATACAGGAAAGAAAATAGCAACTATGGTATTGAAGGAATACCACAAGGGTAAGGGAGGAAAGGCCATACCAACAATGGCATTTGAAAGTTTACCAACAGTAACAACGGGTAGAGTAGAGAGGAGAAAAAAAAAAGGTCACATAGAAGAAAACACACTAGAGATACTATTCGCTCAATAAATAAATGAAGATATCAAAAATTTTCCACATAAATATCAAATAAAATTCCACTTAGCTGAGAGCTCGGCTGAAATGCAGCATTATGGCTATGCGGCAAATGAGATCTGAGGTAACAGGGAGAAGGGCATTCTGGGTAGAAACTTAGCTCGAGAGTATTTTGGCTGACACGAGCTTGGTAAAAAGGCCGACTCGGTTCCGAGGGTTCAGAAGTGAACCCATCAGTGATGAATGGAAAGAAGATTAACAACATCAGATCAAATATTTTGATGTTTTGAAAAAAAATGGAAGGGAAATGTAAAAATGTTTATAATAAAAGATGAGGATGATAGATAGGGACATAAAAGAATACAAGAAACAGGAATGTTACCCTAAACCGAATGTTCACAAAAACCACCATGGAGGACATGATAGAACTGAAAGAGACTTTGGTGATAATGGAAGGAAACAAAGATATGATAGACTGGAGGATAGAAGTACGCAGGATAGAAGGCCCCCTTATGATGTGAACGACCCTTTAGATTTCCCTTCTCTCCAGAGGTCAGAGAGATTGAGGAACAAGGGCCAGGTATATTACAACTAGAACAACTAGAGAGGGGGATTCAGGGGCAATCAATTGAAAAATTAAACAATTGTCTTATTGATATGAATATTACAAAGGAAGGTTTTAAGTAGTTTTAAAGGGTTTAAGGGTTTAATATTTTTAATTAATTAATGCTGGGATTAAGGAAGGCCATTTCAACTTGTTTTCTAAGGGTTTTAAATTTATACCTAGCAAAAAATCGGATATAAGCAGGGTAATTATGGACCTTAAGCTATTTTTAGAAAAAAGAATTTAGAACTTATATTTAATGGCCATGAAAGAAAGTTTGGCAAAAGGTATGTTAACAAAGAAAAGTACTTATAATCCTCCCTTGCACCTCCAGCTTAAGAATTTTGAAGTGGTTGCTGAGAAGGAATTAAGACAAGCAACAAAGCAAAATTAAGTGGTTTCAAATGTAACCAAAGATGAAAGAAATTTGTTGGAAGAAATTAGAAATAACATATAGTTAAGAGTTATGAAGCTGGACAAAGGGGGAGAGGCAGTATTTATGGACAGTAGGGAAAATTATGGAGATTTTGGAGGGCAATACAAAATACACAAGAGTATCTATTAACGAAATAAACATAGCTCACAAAAGAATTTATTTGTGTTTAAATGACGTTGTTGGAGAGATTTATAGAGTTGGACACATACAAAATTCTACATAATGATAAACCTAGCATTCCCTGTATGTTTGGTATTCCAAAGGTGCATAAAAACAAAATAAACCCACCCCTCAGACCCCATGTATCTGCCTAAGGTTCTGTTACGGCACCCCTAGCCACGTTCTTGGATGTAAAGCTTAATAAATTTTCAGTGATAGGTAGAAGTACACTAAAACATTCTTGGGAACTTATTGAAGAGGGTTAAGCCTAATTTATATGATGACAAAATGATCTTTATTACGATAGATGTAATTGATTTGTTTACATCCGTACCACACAATTTAGGATTGGAATGGTTCGAGGAAGCCCTGTTAAGTTATGATAAACTTACAAATAACGAGTTTCATACTTGTTTGATTTTAATGATTGAAATATAATTTTATCTTTTTTGAGAGGTAATTTTTTCAGCAGCTTAGGGTTGTAGCAATGGAGGAAAGGTGTACACCTACGTATGCAAATATTATTCTTTCCCACTGGGAACAAAAATACTATTTAATTCAGAATACAAGAATTTTTGGAGTTTATATAGGTGTTCTTTGGATGACATATGTTTATTTTGGGTTGATTCAAAACATACGTTTTTAGAAATTTTTAATTATATTTCAAGTACTACTACTAGTTCCTTGAGGTTTACCTGCGAGATTAAGTATAATGAAATAAGTTACTTTGATCTTACTGTTCAAAACCATAATGGTAAGTTTAAATCTAAAGTTTACAGAAAAGAAACCTTTTCTAATGCAAACCTGTATTATACAAGTGTGCATCGTTTTTATCAAAAAAGAGGTCTAGTTAAGGGTCAATTTGTAAGAGGGAGCAGAATGACCTCTAATGAAAAAGATTTTGTATTGGAATGTCAGTTTTTGATGGACATGTTTAAAGCAAGAGGTTATCCAGAAAATTTATTGGCTGGGGTTCAGGAAGAGGTGTTGAAAAGTAGGAGAACCAAGTTTGCACCCCTTCTAGGAAAAGAAAGTACATTTATTGACCAAAATGGTGGGGGTAATGGGGTAAGTGGTACAACATATGAGAGTGCATTGGTAATTAATTATGATGGTGATGCAGTGTTAGCAAGATAATACAAAAGGAATGGGCAAAGTTTGCCAGCATCTCAGCTCTAGATATTATCTTTGAAAAGCCTCTGAAATGTATTTATAGGAAGAGTTATAATATTAAAAATATATTGGAGAACAAGAGACTAGACATAATATCTATCAAACAAGGTAAGATAGGCACTCATAAAGGTGGTTCTTGTTCACAGTGCCCCTATTTGAAGGAAGGCGAGGTACTGCATTTAGTGGGGAGAGACAACTATATTAGAAGTAAGGGCTGTGCTAACTGTAATACTACTGGAGTGATGTACATCTCTCTATGTAATAAATGTGATGCATTTTATATCGGTAAAACAGAAAGAAAACATATAGCTAGAGTATGTAAGCACAGATATGATTTAAAGAAAAAGAGCTGTAGTAATGCCTTATACAAACATACCCTGTCTTGTGTGGATGCTGATTTTAATTTTTTTCTATTGGAAATAGTACTCGTGGACTTAAGAGGAGGTCCATGGGAGACCAGACTTGAATAAAGAGAATTATATTGGCAGATAGTACTGGAAGCCAACAAATTCCCTGGTTTAAATTATATGGTTTCCTTGGCACCAATACTTAAGATTAGGGAAGCTAAACTTTAATGATTTTATTGAATGGCCACTAGGTGGAGTCTTAGGACAACTTGAGTATTTAAATATGAAGTTTATGTCTATTATACTGATGAATGAATATAAAAGGTGTTTGATTTATTTTAAAACATTAATTTATTTATTGTGTATTTTAAAATGTTGGACAATTATGTACAATGTTTTATGTATGTATTATTGATAAAGTTCCGTAGTTCAAAACAATACTTTTAAGACTTCAATTTTTATATGTTATAATTAGATTAATTGAATAACTGGTTGTTTTGTTATATAAAGAGGATTGTGGGGAATGGTAAGCTTGCATCTGATGACGTTTTGGATAAGACAAAAATG
The DNA here is from genome assembly GCF_019279795.1 of Protopterus annectens. NCBI lineage: Eukaryota > Metazoa > Chordata > Ceratodontiformes > Protopteridae > Protopterus > Protopterus annectens. The sequence continues at coordinate 1,569,182,056 of NC_056731.1, read as the reverse complement.
CAGTGATATGCAGTGATATGCTAAGCGTTAGTGCACTTTTGTTGGTTTATACGCTTTTGTACGTGTGTCTATGAAAGTTCTGCCTATTCAAGGATCGTGGTTTGTCCATGCAGAGTGCCTTTGTTTAATATTTTTAATGACTCAAAAAGTTGCCAAAATGAAAAGCATTTCTTACCATAAAGTCAGCAAATAATACTGTTATTAAAACTGTAACTCACATTAAACTTCTAGGCATCATCATAGATGACAATCTCAAATATGACCTGCATGTACTGCACATCATTAAATCTACTTACCAGAAACTAGGCTCATTTTATAGGATCAATGGATTCCTTACAGATACTGCAAGTACAACTCTGGCCACCACATTCTTTTGCCAACACCTCTTATATGCTGCTTCTATCCTAACAAACTTAAATGATACTCAAAGAAACAAATGTGTCTCCAACTACAATAAAATAGCTAAATTTGCCACCAGTCTCCCTCATAGGACCTGCCATTGTCATAGTTTAAAGCAATTAAACTGACTTGAACTAGACAACTACCTAGCATATTCACAACTAACTATAGCACACAAACTCATTCATCATCCAGAATAATTCCCTGCACTACATAACTTATTACTGACCTACTGTCCAGCAAGGGACCTCTGCTCTAGTAATAAATTCTTATTACTTACAAATAAGGCAAATAATGTTGCAGGAGACTCGCTCTATTCTCAATACATTGCTAAACTCTGGAAAAAGTATCCCTACACAAACAGAACTCTCCACTGCTTAAACAACATCTTAATTAATCTTGGTCCTGCACATGCTGATGTCAAGGTTGAGACTTCGTTTTCACCATACCATACAGTAATTTCCAAATACTCTCCTTAAACAGAATACACTCAGTCTCTCACTGAAATGACAAACAATTGTTATACATAACTGCTGCCTGTATTCCAATAAGTTGCATGTGGGCTTTCTCTTTAGTAACCTCTACCTCTGTAAAATCTTAATATGTATAAATGTAATTACTGTTTGTGTGGTAATGTAAATATAAATGTAACTACTCTGTGTTTAACTGGAACTTGGTATAATGCAGTATAAGGAAATGGAGCTTTCCTCCCCAGGCCTCCACTGAAAAGGGGCATTACCCAGTCAGACTTTCACAGTAAACAAAGACAAATAAATAAATAAATACATTAGGCCTATCATTCCATACAGAATTCAAGACTTAGACCCCAAAGTGGGAAATCAAGACACTAAGAACAAGAACCCCAAGAAAACAAGATAAGAAGTCTCCCCAGCTCAGTCATCTCTTGAACAAGAAGACTGCTGTGAAGGAGGGGGCAGGAGGGGAGGAAGATTGAATCACATGGAAACATGCAACATGAATCTATTGTTATGGTGAGTACAAACTTTTATAATCTATGTTATCTTTTCCACTTGGATTCAAGCTGTGGGACAATGTCCCCAGCCATGTAATACACTAAGGCTGTCTTACAAAAGGATATTGTGCAATGCAGTGGAAGCAAACGAAGCTCTAGACCTCAAATGGATGTCCAGTTTGTAGTAGAATACAAACGTATGATGACCCACACAAGTAGCAGTTGCACAGATGTCATCCAAGCAGCTTTGGAGAAAAAAACTATAGAAAAAAACAAAGTTCTGGTAGAACGACCTTTGGATTTTTGACTGAAAGATTTCTCCTTCAAACTGTACCCAAAGGAAATACAATCAGATAGCCATCTGGATACAGTGACCTTAGATACAAGTGCACCCAGTCGAGTCTTAGAAAAGGAAACAAATACCTGATTCGATTTTCTAATGGACTTTGTGCTGTCCAAATAAAACCTCAAATGCCTATGGATATCAAGTTAATGCAGTAGATATTCACTCCTGTTTGAGAAATTGAGAAAAAATACAGGCAAATGGACTGACTGGTTCAAATTATTCTCTGATACCACCTTCGCAGAAAAGCCGGATCTGTTCTGGGTGACACTCTGTCTCTATGAAAGGCTAAGTATAGAGGGACTGAAAAGAGGGCCTGCAGCTCTGACACACATTTGATGGAAGTTGTGACCACCAAGAAGAGTCTTCTAAGATAACAGCTTTAAATCGACAGTAGCAGACGGCTGAAAAGGAGGTGCTGCCAGCACCTGCAGCATGAAAGGCAAGTCCCAAGGTGGGACAGGATCTTTGACAGAAGGACAAAGCCAAAAGGTTTCTTTGAGAAAAATAACCAAATCCAAGGTGCTAATAGACCAGAAGCCAGCCAGAAGCCTTTTAAAACCAATTTAATATGTGCGCAAAACACACAGAAAACACATTAAATGCAGACAGTTAAAATACAGCGTTTTTGTTTCAAACATTTCATCAGATGTGGTTCTGAGGTAAATTGACAGGTTAAATATTTTGCTAGTGAACAGACTGACCAATAAAAACATTCAATAAAATGATTCAATAAAATGACTCATAAATACTCATAAATATTAATGAATAAATAAGAGTTAAAACTGAAAACAATATAATAGGCACTTTAAAACCTATAAAAACCTGTATAAAACAATTGATTAAAAATTATTACATTTTTAATTCAAGTGAGGATATAGATATAGAATATAAAGAGCTTTGGTGGCAGATAACATTACAAGCCACCTTTCCTCCAGGCTTGAATGAGAGCACTTCCATTGTACCCCTTTTAAAATTAATAAAATGAAAAAAAAGCTTCCACCACAACAAAAAGTTCACTGAGAAATTCTGTTAAAATGTAGGCTTTAATAAAATGAAGAAATAAAAAGCGCAAATTGTGCAGTTAAAGTTGCAGGTCAAACAGGATAAGCGCTTTCAGTTAAAAAAACTTCTTCAGATCCTAGTGTGTAGACCTGACTTACTGCTGTTAAATAAGATCCTTAATTGCTCAACCAATTACATACATCAGTCAGATGCACGCCATCCTTAAGCCTCCATTTCATTTCTTAATTAGGCTTCTCTCTTTCAAAATAAGTTTAATAGGAACTACTCTGTTGAGCCCTGGAAATAAATTAGCTCTGAGGTTCATGATCCATTTGCTTTCTTCCTTTTCAGTTTTGTTGACAATGTCTCCTCCACGGAGGTTAGTAGTCACATTTGAGATAACCATAAAGCTAAATGAATGCCCTGGATTTTCAGACACATGTCCATATAGGGCATTGGTTACCACTTTATTCTTGATGTCTAACAGGTGGCGAAGTATCCATTCCTTAAACTTTCTATTGGTCTGTCCTACACAGTAGTGCCAACGTATATAACATTCTTGGTGTTGCAGTTAGCAAAACCAGAGAACTTATAGCATTTGTTAGTTACTGGATGAACTAAACTGTTAGAACATTTAATGTGGCTGCAAGCTTTGCAAAAGCCACATTTCCAAGTTCCTAACCTATTTCTTCCTTCTGTACTCTACTTGTTAGGTATTCCATCATAGCTGCACAATAAATCCTTTAAGTTCTTTTTGTTTTATAACCAAACTTAGGTGTTTCCCCTACGATTCTCTTAATTTTACTGTCAGCAGTTAAGACTGGCCAAAATTTATTGATGGTTTCACGGACATCAAAGGAGTCAGTGCTGTAGGTCATCATGCATCTCAGACTGTTGCTGTTCCCACCTTTCTTCACATCACTCTGCTTCCATTTCGAGTAGTACGGTTGCCCTTTGTTGTATCGAATGGACATTGCTTTGTCTTTACGCATGACTAATTGTTTTTCATTATAGCCTCTTGAAGCAAAATTCTGTAAGAGTTTGTCTTGTTCCTGCAGAAAATCATCATCGTCAGTACAGAGCTTGGATATCCTGGTCACTTGATTTTCAACAATATTCTGAAAAACATGTCTCGGCTGCATGCTATTGTAGTATAGCATATGGTTCCTCCAGTTTGGTTTCCTGAATATAGTGGTGCCAATTCCTTTGCGATAGCAAATTCTCACGTCTAAGAACTCGATCTCATTTGCTGACATTTTTACTTCGAATCTTAGAAAGTTAGTCGTACTTGTTAAATAGTTGACGAAATCATTTAGGCGTTGCATACTGCCCTTCCATAGGAATATAACATCATCCACAAACCTATTATAAAAGATGATGCATTCCTTCCATTCATTTTTTGTATCCATTTCCCATTGCCTTTCCCATTCAGCTAGGACTATACTGGCATAGCTGTTTGCACAGGGGGTGCCCATGGCTACCCCCCATTTCTGCCAATAGTAGCTCTCACCATAGAGGAACACATTGCTCTCCAGGCCAATTCCAGGAAGCTGCATACTAGATTCACATCCATGTTTACTTCAAAATGAGAGGCAAAGTCCCTTACTGCTTCTATTCCTAGATCGTTGGGTATGCAAGTGAATAAATTGTTGACGTCTATCATCACCAAAATGAGGTTGTCTTATGGAGCTTTCTTGCTCCATTCTTTCATACAGTCTCTCCAGCAGCTGACCAGTGTCCCTCAATACAGTATGTGCGAAAGGCAACAACTTCTTGAGTTTAGTTTCCACATAGATTGAAATGGGTTCAGTGATCCATCCTCTCCCCAAAACTATCGGTCTCAGAGAGGGGGTCAACACTGTTCTTATGAATCTTAGGCAACCCTTTGATAACAGGTATAGTTGGATATACCATTTCAAGAAAGTCATATAGATTTTTATCAGTTGCTCTAGTCATTAATTTGTCATACAGGACATTCTTTACTGAAGAAATCAATCTGTCTACTTGATATTTCTTGGTTTTGTGGTATGTATCACTATGGCTTAACATATCCTACATTATCTGGGCATACTGTATTGAATTCATCACTATTAAAGCTCCTCCTTTGTCAGCTGGCCTGAAAATAATTTATTTCATTGTTTCCAATTCTTTTAACGCCTGAAACTCATCCTGTGTTAAATTCTAATAGTGTTTACTTTTTCCTTTTGACCTCCGTTCAAACACCTCATTCTCACATAACCGTAAGAACATCTCCACAGTGGGGTGATTACTGGGACAAAGAAACTTGGTTTTTTCAACACAGATGATGTATAGTTTGTACCTGTATTTTCCTTGTCAAAAAAGACACTTCAATGTAACGTTCCTACCAAAGCACCTTAAGTCTGTCACTAACTCACTCAGTATGAAAAACACCAAACCTCTCACGCAAAGCTTGCACGGCCAACCAAACTTCCAAACAACACAACGGCCAGCAATTCAGTTCCAAAAGTTTTAATTAAACTTCAGCAGGACATAAAAATATCCACTAAATAACTAAATGTTCCAAACCGGTTTCGGTAATATCCTTCTTCAGTGGAACATACATAAAAATAGGTGCCAACCAAAAAGAGTACGCTATTTATAGCGTGAATTAATCATAAAATATCCAATCAAATGATTCCTTATTATAGTGGTCTAAATAAGACCTTAGCTACGATCTACACACTTTTTACATCAATAGAGATAATATACTCAATAATCCAAATCCTACATGAGACAGTGGTATAAACATATATATCATATATACATGTATGTATATCTTAGATAATATATCTTAGTTCTAGGTGTGTACTAACTCACTCAGGTCAGAACGTATTGAGGGTATAAAGCTCAAGCCTCTTTGCAGAACACTCTTTTGGGTAGCTGTCAATCCATAATCGGATATATTAATTACCAACGAAATTGATTCATCTAAGCTCACTGATGTTCCTAAGTTACCTTTCTCTTTTTTCCTTTCTCTGCTTTTCTGTGTTAATAAAAAAGGGAGTTGCTGTAACAAAGGTGCATGGACAGATCCCTTCTTTGGTATCACACTCGGAACTATTTCACTTGAAGGCTGAATGCTTCCTGCTGATGCAGTGTCTACATTTGCTGCATTATCATTTTCCGTTAGCGATGCAATGACCTCAAGCATGCCAGAGTCATTGTTAACTATACTACCATTAGTCCTCTTGTTAGGAGTATTGCGAGAGGCTAATTCAGGATGTTGCCCATTAGTGTGTGTATTACTATGTACTTCAGCATATATATTCACACTAGAAACAGTCCTGCATGTCACAGGTACATTTCCCATGTTGTCAGAGCTAATTTATTTCCAGGGCTCAACAGAGTAGTTCCTATTTTGAAAGAGAGAAGCCTAATTAAGAAATGAAATGGAGGCTTAAGGAAGGCGTGCATCTGATTGCTGTATGTGATTGGTTGAGCAATTAAGGATCTGTATTTCACAGCAGCAAGTCAGATCTACACACTAGGATCTGAAGAAGGTTTTTTAACTGAAAGCGTTTATCCTGTTTGACCTGCAACTTGAACAGCACAATTTGTGCTTTTTATTTCTTCGTTTTATGAAAGCCTACATTTTAACAGAATTTCTCAGTGAACTTTTCGTTGCGGTGGAAGCCTTTTTTTCATTTTACTATTTTTGCCTATTAAGGCTTCCTCTGGAGGTGGTTTTTGGTTTGGTTGTTTGCCCTTTTAAAATTAAGGGCAGCAAAGTTATAAAATAAAATAAAACTTTTTGCATGCTTTTAAGTTTGGATATGTTTAATAGATTCTAACAGTATTCATTGTATCAGGCTTGCAATTTTCAAATTTGACCACTAGAGAGAGCCAAAGTATTGTTTTACATCAATTCCTAAACTGGTGAAATTTATTTGTTATAGGTTTATAGGTTCATAGGTAGGTACTAGGCTATCGGCCCAAGGGCCTACGTAAGCCTAGCCAGCAATGTTCCATGGCTTATGCCACCCAAGAAAGTTATTTTCATGTGCCACTGTCGAGCAGTGACACAGAAGTGATCCCCGGGGTGTATTTCCTATTTCCCATCCACTCATCAAGATTTTTCTTGAAGAGTGCTAATGAAGAACTTTGCTTGACATAGATGGGTAGCTTGTTCCAGAGTATAGGAATTCTCTGGGACAGGAATCTATCCGTCCAGCATGTCCTGTTTATTGTAGTGACAAGGTTTAGGTCCCTAGAGCGTGTAACTCGGAGGGATTGGGATTTCTTTGGGTGTAGCATGTCCAACAGCTCTGGGTGTGACATAGCTTTATGTGTTAATCAGAGATCACCTTGGAGTAGGTGATATGCTATGGAGTAAAGCTGGAGTTTTTTTGAGGTGGTCAGTGTAGGGCATTTGTTTGAGGCCAGTAATCCTCTTTGTGAGGTACTTCTGTGGCCTTTCCAGCTGCAGCAGATGTCTTGTGAGGTACATTCCAAAAGGAGCGTTGTACTCTATAATGGGTCTAATGAGTGTTGAGTAGAGGGGAACAATGACCTCTTTTTTCCCGGATGAGAACCCTTTTGTAATAAGGTGTGCCACGTAGAAGGACTTCCTGACTACTGTGGCGATGTGGCTATCAAAGGGGAGACTACTGCCCACCTGGGTCCCAAGGTCTCTTATCACGCATTCAGTGTTAAGTACATTGCTGCCTATGTGGTAGCTCATGGGTACAGAGTTTTTTACCAAAGGGGATGACACTGCACTTTTTGGCATTGAGCTTGAGGCCATGGCTCTGACACCAGGCATCTGTCTCAGTGAGGCCCTTCTGAAGGATGTCCACATCATTTGGGGACTTGACTATGGCTCCTAGTTTGCAGTCATCTGCAAACTTTTTTAGCCAGAGGCCTTCTGTGTTAGCCTGTACTTCAGAAAAGTTGATACCAAACAGGAGATGTCCCAGGACGGAACCCTGTGGTACTCCACTTGTCACTGCTTTGAGGTCAGATTTTGGATTATGGAGCTTTTAACCTTCCCTTCTTTAACTTAATGTTATAATTTTGTTCAAAATGGTCCTCACTTGAATTAAATATGTAATAAGTTTTAATTAATTGTTTTATACAGGTTTTTATAGGTTTTAAAGTGCCTATTATATTGGTTTAAATTTTAACTCTTATTTATTCATTAATATTTATGAGTCATTTTATTGAATCATTTTATTAAATGTTTTTATTGGTCATTCTGTTCACTAGCAAGATATTTAACCTGTCAATTTACCTCAGAACCACATCTGATGAAGTGTTTGAAACGAAAACACTGTATTTTAATTGTCTGCGTTTATGTGTTTACCGTGTGTTTTGTGCACATATTAAATTGGTTTTAAAAGGCTTCTGGCTGACTTCTGCTCTACTGGTACCTTGGATTTGGTTATTGGTCTCATTTTGGCACCTTGTGGCTGTTTTTTCTTGTTCTTTGAGAAAAACCTTCAGGATTTTAGGGCAGCCAATGGCATATTATCCCTACCGATGTGAAAACTGGATAGAGTTGCCAAATGCACTTTAACAGTAGAATAACTGGACTCCTAGTTAAACAAATCTGTGAGAAAGTCCAGGATGGCTTCCAATGGTACTGAAAAAGGATCCAAACCCTTAGACTTATCCCTAAAGGTGAAGCTCTTCCACTTACCAGCATACACATTACAAGTAGATATCCTCTGAGGAAAAAGCTAAGATATGTACAACTCTGTCTAAAAGCTTGGGATTCCTAGCCATCAAAGGAATTAGAGAAATCATGCAGTTAACCTAAGCATTTGAAGGTTGAGGAGATATAGGCCCACAGGGTGAGAAATCAGATCTGGAATGGGATCCAAGAACCAAGGAGGGTAAATCAGAAGAGAGAAAAGAAAGGGAAACATCACCTGGCGAAGCCAAAACAGATTACAGTCCCTCTGCAATGGACCACTTTCTGAAGGAACTTTATTATTAAAGGGATCCTAGGATATGCATATAGAACACCCGGGCACTAAGCATACAGGCCAGTGTCCCTGAGTGACTGACCCTGAAGGGGAACAAAAGTATAATAGCTGCCTGCACTTGGTGTTGGACAGGAATGTGAATAGGTCACAGCACAGGTTGACACAAAACCAAAAAATCTTGCAGCAACCCTTGTATTTAGGGACCACTCATAAGAAAGAAGAATGTTCCTGCTCAAGCTGTCCAATAAGATGTTGGATTTCCCTGGGATTTGCACTACAGTCAGAAACCACTGAGACGAAAGTGTTCACTGCCATACTCTCATGGTCTCTCAACAATGGGAGTAAGAATGAGTTCTCCCCTATTTATCCATGTGCCAGACCACTGACATATTGACTATGGACAAAACTCACATGTTTGGGAGAACATGCGGAAAAGCCTGTAACACAAGAAGGGCCACTGTAATCTCCAAGACACTGATGTGCAGGTTGGGCTTGGAAGCAGACCAGGTCGCCTGGATAGTCCTTCCTTCTAAATGACCCCCCCCCCCATCCTAGAAGAATGGCATCCTCATGACTATAGCCTGAAGATGGGGAAGAGCAAATGGTCTCCTTCTGGGCCCCACAAGAGATTCATAGGTTCATACTAGGCTATCTGCCCTAGGGCATTTATAAGCCTAGCCAGAACGTGTTTGGCTTTTGCCACCCATTTTAAATTTATTTTGCTATGCCCTTTTTCGAGGTTAGTATACTGTGCCTCTGTCTAACAGTGACACAGAAGTGATACCCGGGGTAAACCTACGATCTCCCATCCACTCATCAAGATTCCTCTTGAAGACAGTCAATGTGGGACTCTGCCTAACCTGGACTGGGATTTTATTCCAGAGTGAAGGGAGCCTCTGGGTTATGAATCTGTCCCTCCAGCATGTCCTATTTATTTCAGTGCTGAGGTTCAAGTCTCTCGAGCATGTAGCTCAATGAGATTTGGATTTTCTGAGGTGCAGCATGTCCATTAATTCCGGGTTGGACATGGCTTTATACGTCAGGCACAGATCGCCTCTGAACAGGCGTTATGCCACTGAGTAGAGCTGGAGTTTCTTTAACCGGGCAGCATATGGTATCTTTTTGATCCCTTTGATCCTCTTGGTGAGGTACTTTTGGGGTCTTTCCAGTTGCTGCATGTGTCTGGTAAGGTACATCCCAAAAAGGGAATTGTACTCAATTATGGGCCTGATGAGGGATGAGTAAAGAGGCACGATGACCTCCCCTGATCTAGATGTAAATCCCTTCATGATTAGGTGGGCTGTATAAAATGTTTTTCTAACCACTTTGGCCACGTGGTTGTCAAATGAGAGATTGCTATCAACTTGGGTCCCCAGGTCCCTAATTACTTCTTCTGTACTTAATGGATTACCACCTATGTGGTAATTTGTGGGCACTTTGTTTTTGCCAAAGGGGATGACTATACACTTTTTGGCATTTAGCTTGAGGCCATGGCTCTGGCACCAGTTGTCTGTTTCTATGAGGCCCTTTTGGAGGATGCTTGTGTCGGCTGGAGAGTTGATTATGGTGCCCAGTTTGCAGTCATCTGCGAACTTGGTAAGCCACAGTCCTTCCGTATTGGCCTGTACCTCCGAGAAATATATACTGAACAAGAGAGGTCCCAGGACTGAGCCTTGTGGGACACCACTTGTAACTGGTTTGGAGTCTGACATGGCTCCAGCTATTCTAACCATGTGGGTTCTGTCCTTGAGCCAGTTTGCAATCCATCTAGTGACACAGAGGTGTATATTTAAGCTGGTGAGCTTATCTATAATGCCCGAGTGGGGTATTGTATCGAAGGCTTTTGCGAGGTCCAGGTAGGCTGTGTGGTCCACCTTCCCCTCGTCAATGGCCTTGGTGACTGTTTCAAAGAAATCAACCAGGTTTAAGAGGCAGGATCTGCCCTTAACAAAGCCGAACTGGGTAGGATCCAGTGTCTGTAGGTCCCCAATATCTTTATTTATGAGGTCCATGATGATCCTTTCCATAGCTTTGCAGACCAAGCTAGTCAGGCTTATGGGGCGATAGTTTCTAGGATCCGTTGAGGCACCACCTTTATGGAGAGGGACCACTGTTGCTGTACGCCACTCTTTGGGCACATATCCTGTAGTAAGGCTGAGATTGAACAGTAGTTTTATGATTGGGTTTAGCTCTTCTTGGAGTTCATGTAGGATGCAGCCCGGGACACCGTCTGGTCCCATTGATGCTGTGTTTTTTGCTTTGGAGAGGGTGGCTCTTACCTGAGCATCAGAGATGTCAGGGGGGCAGCACTCTGCTGGGATATATATTTTCCCTTTTGGTGGGGGGGGAGAAGTTTGCACTGAACCTGTCAGCTAGGATGTTGGCAATGTCTGTGGGTTCGGTGTATTTTTTGTCATTTTGGACTAATTCTGAGCATATCTGGGAATTACCACCCAGGTTCCTAACATAACTAAAGAAAGCCTTGTGATTATCCTTAGTGTCCTGTGCAATTTTTCTCTCGAAGCTGGCCTTAGACAATTTTATGAGTGCCCGTAGTTTTTTGCTAATACTGATCAGCGATGCCTTCCCTTTTGGATTTTGCTCTATCATTTAGTAGCTTCCTCCTTCTATTGTATAGTTTGTTTATGGCTGGGGTCCACCAGACAGGACGTCTGCCTTTGGAGGATTGGGTCTTGGTTTCATTTGGGATCGCACGATCCATGCATTCCTGAAGGTGTTCATAGAATACGTTTATAAAGGATTCTGCGGTCTGGGACGTATTTTCCACAAGCCCGGGGGCTTTGAAGGATTCCATCTCGGTTTTGAGGAGTGCGAAATTTGCTTTAGAGAAGTTTTTCACTGTGGTTTTCTGGGCAGGGGGTGGGGTCGGGATGTGAATATCCAGTGAGATTAGTTTATGGTCTGATCTTACCAGTGAGGGATACACTTCTGGTCTGGAGCATAGAGTCCCCATGTTGGTGATGATCAGGTCCAGTATGTTTTCCCCTCTTGTGAGAGTGGTAACAAGTTGTTCCATAGCATTTGAGTTTATAAATTCTAGGAACCTTTGGGCTAGGGTGTTGGAGCTAGAGTAATGCTCCCAGTCTATGTTTGGGTAGTTGAAGTTGCCCAATATAATGGTGTTTGGAGAGACCTTCATATTTTCCAGTGTTCTCAGGAAGGCCGAGTGGGGTTCCTGGGTTTGGGAGGGTGGTCTGTAGCAGGCTATAAACTGGAAGGCACATGGATAGTCTCTGATGCTTCATGCTTAGCCACCAACCTGGAGGTGTGGGTATCTTTGATGAATATCGATACTCCCCCTTCGTTTTGTGGTTCGGTCCAAGTTTTGGGGCCGAAAAGCATGGTATGAGGTATAACCTGGAAGTGCTGGGGTGCTCTCGGGAGCCCTGAACCAGATTTCTGTTACTGCACAGATATCGATGTTCTCCATGCTAAGGAGAGTTTCGAGTGCGTGCATCTTGAGGTTTAGACTTCTGGCGTTGAGTAGCATTACTCTTAGTTTCTTATCCCTTGTGATACCTACGGAGGTGGGTTTGTCTTTTGAGCCTTGCCTAAAAAAGGCACTATGGGGGTAGCAAGAGCCTTTGCCAATATCTGAAAGCCCAGGGGTGACAGGTGCAAGCCGTCCCTAGCGAAGCATCGTGGCTTGTCGAGCATATCATCCCAAGCTGACAGGCATTGGATCCCCGTTGAATGACACCAGTACTTAAGCCAATTGTTGAAATTGATCATCTTGTCTTCATATTGTGGCATCATTCTTGGTGAGGGTAAGATGCTACTCAAGGTCAGGGTCATACCGGCCTAGGCTACATGCTCAGAGAGCTCCTCTATGTCTCTTTTCATGTAGTCCAGGGAGGTACGTCTCAGGTCATTCACACCAGCATGGACAATGACTGAGTCATATTTGTACTTGCCTTGGAGTGACCTGAGTGCTTGTGTTATGTGGCAGATCCTAGCGCCCGACAGGCTGCTCACCGTGACCCTCTCCTTGTTCAGCCTGGTGAGCGGGACGTCAGTGTGCGTGACGATAGTCACCTATTACAAGTGTATCAGGTGTGTTGTTTAGTCTTAAGGGCTGTGACTGTTCGGCACACTGGCTTTGTGAGATATGTGTTGCACGTGTTTTGTTTTGGGGTAGCGGTTGCTTGGGTGTCTGCTTTGGAGGTCTCTGCTGCTTAGGCAGATCTTTATTTAGAGCCTCCGAGTATGTTTTTGTGTGATTATGTGTTTGGTTTGCTGTCGTGGTAGGTCTATGTGAGACTGGAATTGTAGTGAGTGTGGTTTCCTTCTCCTCCTGACTGGTTATGCCAGTACTGAGTTGAGAGAGGTTAGCCTCCAGTTCGGCTATATGGTTGCATCTCTCACATGTGTTGGAATTTGTTGGGAGGAGGAGAGGGTTGTCTGTGTACATGAGGCAGTTGTAACATTGCCTCAAGATCCCCAGATTCACCAGCTGGACCGGAGAGGAGATTGACAACTGACCTTTGGACATGCTAGAATAATATTGGGAATTCCTTTATAATTGAAAATAAGGGCCAATGGGGAGTGAGGGTGTAGTGCTTTTAATTTTTAGTGCTGACTTATATAATTGCTGTAGTGAGCAAGTGCCAGGTAACTTAAGTGCAATGTGTTACAGGTAACTTAAATGCAGAAACGACAAACAGTAACTTTCTTTCAAGTGAAACAAGGAAATAAGTACAGTAAGCAATGCAGATATCACTAGTGATCCACAGAAGCGCTGAGAAGCTGCGTATTAGGTGGAATTAGTGTTCCAGGGAAATAACAAGCAAACAAACAACAAGCATATAAACAAAGCTAGATTCAGCAGGCCTGGATCTAGTCTATGCTACAGCAAACAAGGTGTACCAATTTCAGTAAGATACAGTTCAAATATTCAGGCACTATAAACCTTTAACCAGAAATTCCCAGCTCAGAAGGGCAGAGTCCAGCCTCTTCTCCCACAAGAGTGCAGACCACGAACCTTCTTAATGTAAAATAACTGGCCTGAAGCCCAAGTGCTTACACCAGAACTAATACACTTTAAGAATAACAGACACTGGGCTCTCAATCAGCAGTTCCCAACTTAGAAGGATGAAAGCTACCTGTCCTGCCACCACAGTGCATGCCACAAACCTTCCTAATGTAAAACAACTGGTCTGAAGCCCAAGTGCTTAATCCAAAAGACTTAGAATGATAGCTACACTTTAATCAAGTTACTACCAAGCAGTAATAAATACAATTGAATACTTTAGAGAATGCCTGGATTAGTGCTCAAGTTACACAAACAAAGCTAGATCCAGCAGGCCCGAATCCAGTCTATGCCACAGCAAACAAGGCAAACCAACTTCAGTAAGAAGCAGTTCAGATATGCATGCAATATAAGCCTTTAACCAGAAATTCCCAGCTCAGAAGGGCAGAGTCCAGCCTCTCCTCCCACAAGAGTGCAGACCATGAACCCTCTTAATGTAAAATAACTGGCCTGAAAGCCCAAGTGCTTAAACCAGAATTAATACACTTTTAGAATAACAGACACTGAGCCCTCAATCAGCAGTTCCCAACCTAGAAGGATGTAAGCTGCCTGTTCTGCCACTACAGTGCAGACCACAAACCCTCTCAGTGCAAAACAACTGGTCTGAAGCCCAAGTGTTTAAACCAACCACTACTTGATCTGATCTCGACAAGCACTCCTCAGAAGAATGAAAAAGTCCATCAGATGAGTTAAGTATGACCACTATACCACCAGAGTCCACTGCAGTGCCCTCATGTGATATCTAGCCAAGGGAACTAAAGAGGCAGTGGCCACCATGTAGCCCAAGAGCCTGAGAAGTAGATAAACTGGAGGCTTCCTCATTGGTCTGGTGGTCTGGTGGGATCTCTTGGATGACTTGATATGCTAGCACTTTCTGAATTTTGATGGCTGCTGCTCTTCTGGTGGTACATCTGGAAGCTATTTGGGATTTATACTTAGAACTTGGAAAAATGGAATTGAATAGCCTCTGGAAATGATTCTTAATGCCCATGCAGCCGAGGTGATGTTCTCCCAAGCTTGCTGGTGTAGAGCCAGTTGACATCTAACTGCCTCCAGAGCAGGACAGTCAGGGAACCCTTCAGGGTCACTGAAAGGGCCTCCTGTAGAAACCTCTGTGGAAACCCTGGTTTTGCAGACTGCCCCTGCCATGATGGCAGTGTCCATTGTGTTGCCTCCCCCTCTTTCCAAGGGGGGACCCTGAGAAGGAGCTTCTTGAAAGGACTGCTGTAATTTCCTGAAAAATATATGTTTTCCCCTTTCTGGTTTTGAGGGAAGCTTTATTGAGGAGTAGCAAAACAAAGTTAAGTGTCCTTAACTTTTGGCCTGAAAAATGATGAGCCATCAAATGGGACATTGATAAAGGATGCCTTAATGCAGTCTGTAAAGCAATGCTGGTGTCAGCCACCTGGGACGTGACATCAGCTGCACTGGAAAGCAGACGCATTGAAACATTAATGGTGGAATGCAGGGTGGATACCTGAGTCTCAGGAGTCTTTGGGGTGGAGGTCCGGAGTCTGCTGTGTCTTAACCACTCTTGACATTTCCAACACAATGTCCAGCTGAAGTCTGGTCAGGTGAGCTAGATAGTTTACTGCCCTCAGCAAATGTGGATGAGGCATAGGAACACTTCTCTACGCAGTCCAGTGCCAGAGACTTTCTATTTGGGGGTGGACAGAGGAACTCTCCTCCGAAATGTCCTCCTTAGTGGCTGCTGCCACCATGATTGCATCCATGGCAGGAACTTTACTCCAGTGTTGATTATCTTTAAGAGCATTCAGAGGTGAAACCACCCAAGACATGGATGAGCCCACTCCAAAGGTCTCTAAAAACACTGACTCCTCCAGAAAAGAGGCTTTGGCACTCTGACCCCCAGAGCTCCAAAAGATCGCTGAAAGTAATGTCTTCGCGGCGGGATTTGGGGGACTCTCACTCCTTCCTTGAGGTTAGTATTTTCAGTAAGGGACTCTTCAGGTGAGTCCAAGTACTTCCTCTTACACTGCCTCTTACTCAACAAAACTTCCCACAGCGGAAACTATGAGGGGAAATAAAAGAGGCCAGGGGCCCTACGGGGAGGGCATATTGGAGGCCATCTGAGGCAAGCTGTCTCAGAGCAAGCTGAGTAGCTGTCACAGGCGTGAATGCGGAAGTGGGGGTTATACTTGACTACACCCTCTCCTGATGGGAAAATATCCTTTATACAATGTCAAAAAAGAGGCAGAAGCAGGCCAAATGGAGCCAGCATAGCTAGGGTCCAAAGTCTCCACGGACACACTGTATTCTTGAGCCATTCCTCCCTGCCCCAACACCAGGGCTGACCTATCAAGAGCAGAGGCCCCAAGCAGTTGTAATGACCACAAAACAGGAATCACTGAACCTTACCTGCAGGTCCCTGCCTTGACCTGTTGGACCCAAGGCCTACCCGACACTAGTGGAGCCAAGGAAACCAAAGTAAGGATTGGAATCAAAATCAGTCAGACCATCAGATCCATTCTTAAGGAATGGAAAACTACTGGCTAGCTCAGATCTGTAGGGCCCAAGGAAGGAAATCTTGGTACAGGAGATGCAGCTTTGTGATGAGGGCCTGGAGCTGGTGGGATGAGGTCTGACTCCTTCTGTACCTATAAAAAGGGCTGTTTCAACTGCTCCAATTCCAGTGTCTTCAAATTCCCAACAGACTGAGATGACCAAGCTAAGGAAGCCATCAAGGGAGGCTTGGAGGATCGCCAACTAGGTAACAGCTCTGGCTTATGGATCCAGGTTGGGGAAGTTCGGATCTGGAGCAGAGATGGGGAGGACACCAGTGAAAACTCCTGTGGAGTAGAATGGGGGAAAAGAGAGAAAAGATCTGCCTGGAAGGAGCCCCTCTTGCCAGGAAAGGGCTCAGCATGCTAATGGCAGGAAAAAGAGCCTTCCCTGCAACTGAACATTGGCTCCAAGATACCATTTACGAAAATTATCTGCTCTGTATTGTTGAAGTTAATGGTGGAGCCGAGGATGGCAGGGGATCCGAGGCTTTTGGGACCTTCAGGTCCAGCAGAATAGAAATAGAAACAGCAGAAGAGACAGCTGACCACTTACAATCCCCCTTAGAGACTTTGGTTTCCTTAGTACCCTGTTTCTGAGCAAAACTGTCCCCTTTCCTAGAGGAGGCTGAAGCAGAATCACCTGAAGGAAGAGGAGCCTTCAACATCAACTTAGCCCTCCTCTCATTAATGGAGCAAAAGCCAAAGCCCTCATAAAAAGCACAAGGAGTCTCAAGAATATCTGCCTTAAAATGGATACTATCTCAGCCAGAGTGCAAGATGTCATAAGCAAATCCTGCCTCTGCATGGAACCAACCTCAGCCAGACTGCAAGGTAACATCAGTAGATCCTGTCTCCACATGGCATCCAGCTTATCCACAGTGTAGGCTGACACCAGGAAAACCTGTCTCTGCATGAATCCTATCTCACCCAGAGAGAAGGGTGACATTCAGGAAATCCTGCCTATACATGGAACTTACCTCAACCAGAATGCAGGGTGACATCAGAAACTCCTGTCTTGAAATGGAAACCACCTCATGAAGAGTGGAAATGCAGCATATATCAGCTACTGTGCAGTGTGTAATCATGAAATTCTGCTGCTACATAGAATGCACCTTTGGCAAAGTGCAGGTTGAGTTCTGGAAATTCTGTCTCAATATGGCATCTACTTCAGCCAGAGAGAAGAGTCACATCAATAAATCATACCTCTATATTGAAGCGACCTCTGCCAGAGTGTAGGGTGATATCAAGAACTTCTGCCTCCACATGGCGACTATCTCAGCCAGACTGGAGGGAGACATCAAGAAATCCTGCCTCTACATGGACTCCACCTTAGTCAGAGTGCATGGAAGCATCAGGAAATTCTGCCCGCACACTGACCTCTCCTTATACAGAGTGCAGAGTGACATCAGGAAATCCTACCTATGCATAATTCCCACCTTGGCTAAAATGCAGGATGATATCAGGAAAATCCTACATCCACAAGGAAGCCACCTTAACCAGAGTGTGGGGTGCCATAATGAAATATGGCCTGTTAATGGAAACCACCTCAGTCATGGTGATGGCAAAGGATATTGCTTACAAATGGAACCAACCTCAGCCAGGCTGCAGTGTGACATCAAGAAATTCAACTTTTATATGGAACTCAACTCAGTAATGTCAGGAAGTCTTGTCTCTACATGTAAATTACGTAAGCTAGCATGCAGGGTAATGCCAGGAAATCCTTCCTCTATATGATACCTACCTCAGTCAGATGGCAGAATAAACTCAGGAACCCACCTCAGGCAGACTGCTGGCTGACACCAAAAAATCCTGTCTTAACACAGAAACTCAGCACAGCCATAGAGCAGTGTAACATCAGAAAATCCTGCCACTAGATGGAACCCATCTTATTCAAAGTGCAGGGTTATGTCAGTAAATCCAACCTCAGCATGGTACCCACCTCAGCAAAAGTGGAGGCTGATGTCAAGAAACCTGCCTCTGTATGGAACCCACCTCAGCCAGATTGCATGATGACATCAAGAAATCTTTCCTCTCCGTGGCACCTACTGGTTGAGTACACAGTGACATCAGAAGGACATGAAGAAGTACAGACTGACATCAGGAAAGGCTGTCCCCACATGCAGCCTACTTCACAGATATTGCAGGTTAACATTATGAAATCTTGCCTCTGCTTGGAACCACCTCAGTAAGTGTGCAGGATAACATCAGGAAATCCTGACTATACATGGAACCTACCTCAGACAGAGTGAAAATGCAACCCACTTCAGACATGCAGCATGACATGAAGAAATCCTGCATCTACATGCAGCCCACCTTAGAGTGCAGGAGGTAATAAGTTCCATCTCTACATTGAACCCTCCTTAGCCACACTGTAGGGCCATGTCGAGATTCTTGCTTGTACATAGAATCTGATTCAGCCAGAATGCAAAATGAACAGATCAGGAAATTCTGCCTTTATATGAAATCCAACTCAGATAGAGTGCAGGGTGAAATCAGAAAGTCCTACCCCTACATGGAATTACATTAGGAGACTGCAGGGTGATGTGAAGAAAGTCTACATCTACATGGAAGTTACATCAGCAAGATGGTAAGATGACACCATGCTGCCACTATATGAAACACACCTTAGCCAATCTGCAGCGTGACATTACAAAATTTTGCCTCTGTGTGGAACTCACCTCATCCAGAGTGTAGGTTGATATCAGTAAACTCTGCCTCTGTATTCACTTCATTCAGAATGCAAGGTAATGACAGGACATTCTGCCTCTATATGGAACCCATCTTAAATGGAGTGCAAGGTAACATAAGAAAATTCTGCTTCTACATGGGACCCCTTAGTTAACATGAATTGTGACATCAAGAAATACTGCCTTTACATTGAGTCTACATAGGCCAGAATGCCACTGACTTCAGAAAATTCTGCATCCACTTTAAAACCTTCCTCCATCAAAATACAAGTGTCATAAGAAAAGCCTACCTTTACATGGAACCAATATCAGCCAGAGTGCAGGGTGGTGTCAGGAGATCCTGACTCTATATGGAACCCCTCTCAGTCTGAGTGGAGGGTGACATCAGGAATTCCTGCTTCTTTATGGCACTGACCTCAGCAAGAGTTTACTGTTATACCACAAAGTCCTGCCTCTATATGGAAAATACATCAACCAGCGTGAAGGCTGACATCAGCAAACCTTGCCTTTACATGCAGCCTACCTCATCTAGAGGGCAAGGTGAAATCAGGACATCTTGTCATGACGTGGAAAACACCTCAGCCGGCTTGCAAGCTGACATCAGAAAATCCTGCTTCTGCATGGACCCCACCTCAGATAAACTGCAGGGTCTTGTCAGGAAATCCTCCCTATATGTAGAATCTGTCTAAGCTAAAGGGGAGGATTATATCAGGAGATTCAGTCTCTACATTAAACTTACCACAGCAAGAATACAGGATAATGTCAGGAAATCTTGATTCTAATGGGACCCATCTTAAACATAATGCAGGGTGATGTCAGTATCTCCTGCTTCTCTGCGAAATCCATCTCAGCCAGTACAGTAACATCATGATGACATAAGGAAATCCTGCTACTGTGTGGCGTCCACCTCAGCCAGAGAACATGGTAACATAAGGAAATCCTGCCTTTTTTTGTGGATCTCACCTCAGTTAGAGCACAACTTCATGTCAGGATGTCCTAGACCTGTATGTAACCCACCTAAGGCACTGTGCAAGTTGATGTCAGCAAATCCTACCACTACACATAGTCCACTTCAGCCAGAGTGAAGAATGAAATAAGGAAATCCTGTCTATGCATAGAAACCACTTCATCCAGAGTTCATAATGGCATCAAGAATAGGGTGATGTTGGGAATCCTGCCTCTAGCCTCTACACAGACCCCACTTCAGGCACAGCACAGGTTGATACCAGAAATCCTGACCCTACATGAACCTCACTCCAGTCTTAGTGCTGGATGAAATTCAGCCTCTACATAGAACCAACCTCTGCAAGCATGCAGTGTAACATCAAAGAAATTCTGCCTCAGCATGAATCTTATCTAGGCCAGAGTGCAGGGTGGCATTAGAAAATCCTGTCTCTGCACAGAACCCACCTCAGACAGTGTATAGGAAGTCATAAGTAAATCTCACTTCTTTAGAAAGCCCAACACAGCCAGAGTGCATGCTGACATTAGAAAATCATGCCTCTGCATGAAACTACCTCAGCAAAAGTGCAGGAAATCCTACATTTACATGGCACCCACCACAACCGAAGTGTAAGGGTGATGGCAAGAGATCCTCCCTCTACAATGAACCAAACTCAGCCAGAGTGCAGGGCAACATCAGGAAATTCTGCCTCTATACAGAACCCACCTCAGCCAGAGTGCAGGGGCGATGTCAGGAAATCCTGCCTCTACATACAGCCCAACTCATTAACAGTACAGGGTAAAATCAAGAAATTCTGCCTCTGCATGGGCTCCAACCCTGATGGAACAGTAGGTGATACCAGAAAGTCTGCCTCCACATGAAACCTAACTCAGACTTAATGCTGGCTGATGTCAGGAAATTCAGCCTCTTCATGGAGCTAATCTCTGCAAGGGTGCAATGTGGAATCAAGAAATTCTGCCTCAACATGAATCTCATCTAAGCCAGAGTCCATGGTGGCATCAGAAATCCTGTGTCTGCACAGAACCCATCTCAGACGGTGTGCAGAGAGTCATAAGGAAATATCAACTCTGTATGGAGCCCACCTCAGCCAGAATGCATGCTAACATTAGGAAATCATGCCTCTGCATGGAATCTACAACATCAAAGATGCATGGTGATAAACGAAAATCCTATCTTTACATGGCACCCACCACAACCAAATTGCAAGGAGACAACAAGTGATCCTTTCTCTACAATGAAACAAGTCTCAGCCAGAGAGCAGGGTCAGAGTACAGGGTGATGTCAGAAAATTCTGCCTCTACATGAAGCCTACCTTAGTAAGAGTGCAGGCCAGGGAAACAGCAGGAAGTCCTGTGTCTACATGAATCCACCTCATAGAGTGCAGATTGACATCAAGAGGTCTTGCAACTTGTTTTATGCTTAAAACCACACCCATCAGCAAGGCAGAAATCACTGAGATTCACAAGAAACATTAAGTAGTTCCTGGTAACTTGGTTGGCTCACTGAATGAGATTATTGTGTGATTGCAAACTCACCAAATTACCTCAGATTAGAATCTGGCACAAGCATGCCTTTCCGTGAGCACATAAACAAAAAACAATGACAGCATGCATTTCTGAGTATTTTTCAAGGTTAGGTGCTAACTTTTCGCAGAGATGAGATAGACCAATGTCAAATGTGTTCTCTCACTAATAAATTAATGTATTTCGTGTAATCGTCTAGTCATCCTCTAACAGTTATACCCATAACTCTTAAAATGTTTCTAAACAGCACTGTCTGATTTGTCCTAAGTGCAAATCCCATAGTACAATACTGCTTTCTTTTTTTTGTTTGTTTTCTGGGGCCTGAAATACACCAGTCCATGTAAGAAGAAAAAGATGTCTGCCCTCCCTTAATTAGGAGACTCTCATAAGTACAAGCATTTTCAGTCACAGCAATGCTCTATTTTTAATTCTCCCTCTTCCCAGACACTTTATGGAAAACTTCTCATGGCCTTTTACATGGCTCGCGTCTAATCAGGTTTGTGCAAACTCAGATCCTATCTTCATGTCTACCTTTAAGAGTTATACATAAATGTTTTAAACTTTAACCTGTTTCTAAGATTATGCCAAAACAATTCCCTCCTAATACTGAGAGATCAGTTCTATATTGTCAAATCTTGAACACAGCTTAAGAGGTATTCTATTATATTTGTCTATTAAGTTATAATCTTGTTAACCAGGGTAGAGCACTAATCTCCATGGACCTTTTTCAGACTATGCCCAGGAGCACCATTTGGTTAAGTGACTTATTCAGCCACACAGTTAGGCAATGGAGGCTGAAGGAATTAAACCCAGGACCACTGCACCATAGAAAACAGCTCATTAACAGATCCTTAATCCTCTTCCACTGTTCCAACTGCCAGACAGTCACTATATGTACTTACTATATGTGCTTTTTTGTAACAATCTTTCCAAAGCATTTGCTTGTCTGTACTTGATTATATATATTTTTATCAATGCCAGCTATCTTTGTCTAATTTTCTGTCTGAAACGCACATTTCCAAAGTTAATAATTAAGTGCATCAACTTAAAGGTGTATATGGCTAGGCATCTTACAGACCCCATCATTACTTGCCTAGTATTATTCTATGCTGCTAGGTAGAAAACATTTATTTATTTAATTTCTTAACCGTTATGTGATGCAATCTGAAGACACTTTTCAGTCACGACCCAAGTCTCAGTAGGCAAGACAAAATTTACAAAAACGTGTTCATTTGCAATGCCGTCATTACATGTTTATGTTAAGTTGTTCAGTAACAAGACAAGCTTTGCAAAACAAACAGGTGCAGTTACATCAAGGTATTAATAAGCAATGAGTGCCTTACATATTAATAAGCAATGAGTGCCTTACAAACCATACAGTAAGTATATAATACATAGTGTAACAGTGTAAGACAATACAATATAACAGAGTAAGACCCAAAGAAATGCAGACATATTCAACTAAAAAAAAAGTTATGTAATCATCATACTGTTCCATCTGTGTTGCCATTTTCATTCTTCCTCAACTTATGGGTTCAGATCCAAGACTCAGCTCTGACTTGGCTGCTTCTACCAGACCACTGGATCCTAGAACTCTCGAGCTCCTCCCTTTACCCATAATGCCTCGCCAACTTAACATACCTCAGCTCGAGTTTGCTGCTCCTAGGATATAGGGACTCCTATTATATAAAATAGGAAAAAGGAAGCTGGAGCTCAAAAAAGGAACAGAGGTTCTGATGCAAGTCTTAGAACTTTCAAGAAGTAAAGGATGGGGGCAGGTGGGCTGGAAGTTGAGGAAGAATGAAATGGACAACACAAATAGAACTCTATGGTCAGTACATAACTTTTTATCTGATGTTGTATTCATTCCTCAACTGATGGAATAGAGTCTCTAGCTACTGTAACCTTGGCTGATCTTTATCGAAGGATATTCCAGAGTACTGCATAGACAAAGGCTGCTCTGTTCCTAGATCATACCAAACCATCCGAGAGAACTACGAATGCTAAGTTTCAGTTTTACTATTGCATTTGTTGCACTTAACTGTATTTCACATCAACTGCTTCTTTTACTTATTTATGAAAATATCTGTTCTGCTCTTTTTTAATTTTTGAAAAAACTGTACTGCTTTTCACTCTGTTGCCTATTTCATTTAAGAAAAAAAGTATTCTGCTTTTATTCTGATGTTGCACTTTTGTTGGCTGTAGTATAGATTAGATTCAGACTGGGTGAATCCAGTTCTATTTGAGGATTGAGCACTACAAATCAGGATATCTTCTTCTAGAAACCCCCCCCCCCCTTTACCCTTGTGGCAGGAGAATACAGTAAGACTACTTAATTGAAGGATACTGCTTCAGGGCTTATTTTGAGCTATTTCATTGGTGCAGGACTCAGTCTGAGCTATTTCATTGGTACAGAGCTCAGTTTGAGCTTTTTCACTGGTTTCTTTGTATTAGCTGTTTTTGTTGTATTATATTTAAGGACCACACTTGTGCAGGTTGGCGCTTGTCTTAGAAAGCCTCCACAGAGTTAGGCAATCAGCCACTGCTCCTCTGATCATAGCAAACCATCAGAGAGAACTATGCATGCTAAGTTTCAATTGTATTACTGCATTTGATGCACTTGACTGTATTTCATACCAACTGCTGCTTTTACTTATTTAAGAAAAAAAGAAGTTATGTGCTCACCATAACGTTCCATGTGTGTTGTCCATCTCACCTTCATTCTTGCTAGGTTGGGGTCGGATCTGATCCTCGGATCCAACTTGGCCTTATATACAAGCTCAAGGTCTTCCCCTAGCTCATGGCTAAACCCTATCCCATCATGCACTAGGAGAGCTCCCCAGATCTTGTTTGCAGTTATAAAAAGAATAGAATATAAGGGTAGTTTAATATCCTATACAGCAATCAAGAAGGTCAGAGATCGTTAATAGCCAACTGTATCAACTCGGTCTTCCAGGAACAAAAGACTGGGAAAAAGGAGGGTGAGATGTGAGAATGAAGGCAAGAAGGACAACACACATGGAATATTATGGTGAGTACATAACTTCTTTATGTGCTGTTGTCCTATCTCGCCTTTATTCTTACTAGGTTGGGACAGCTTCCCTAGCGCCATCTTTCTTGAGTGGCTCAAGAGAGAATATTCTTCAGAACTGTGGAACCAAAGGAGGTCCTGTTCCTGGAGGCCAAATCGACTTTGTGATAAAGGTATGCGGCGTTGCCCATGTTGCTGCAACACAAATGGCATCAATAGGCAGTCTAGCCCAAAAGGTGGAAGAGGTTGCAATGGCTCTTGCAGAATGAACTTTTATTTTATGGGAAAGATCTTTGTTCTGAGATTTGTAAATAAAGGTTATACAATCTTACAGCCATTTTGAAAGTGTCGCTTTAGAAACTGGAGTATCTTTCTTTGAATATGAAAAGGATACAAACAGTTGGTCAGATTTTCTGAATTCCTTTGTCCTATGTAAGTAGAAGCGTAATTGTCTCTGTACATCCAGCTGGTGCAACATGCATTCAGCCTTATTCTCATAGTTAGGGAAAAATACGGGTAGCTCTATGGATTGGCTCAGATTAGATTCTGAACATACTTTGGATAAAAAAGAAGGGTTTGTTCATAGAGATACTCTGTCTCTGTGGAAAAGCATGTAGGGGGGTTTATTGACAAGGCTTGCAGCTCTGACACCCTTCTAGCAGAAGTAATAGTTTTCCAAAGAATAGTTTTCCCAAGTCAAAAATTTGAGATCGCAGGATGATGCTGGCTCAAATGGGGGAAAAGATCAAATGCGATAAGATAAAATTCAAGTCCCATGGTGCAGTTGGGTCTTTAATAGGTGGTCTTAATAAAAAAGTACCTTTAAGAAAGGCTTTGCATAGTCTGTGGGACATAATATTGAGGCCTGATTCACCTAAATGAAAACTGGGTATCACTGCAAACTGAACTCGAATAGTAGCTGCGGCTGTGCCTTCACTGAATAGTTTTGCCAAGAATTATAGAATGGAAGCTACTGGAGTAGAAAAAGGATCAGTGTGATTATTAGAAGCCCATAAAGAAAATCTTTTCCATTTGCTTCTATATCTCTTTCTCACTGAAGCCTTATGAGAAGAAATTAGGATATGTTTTACTGAAGAAGAAAGGTTAGGGAGCCTGGCTATGGTTGGAATTGGAACAGCCAAGCTGTCAACTTGAGGGTTTGAAGAAAAGGATGGAGTGTCCCAGATGCATGAGTCAGAAGGTCCGGAACTGGGTCCAGAATCCAAGGCTCTTCCAGGAGATGAGGCCACAGGAAGGGGAACCAAATTTGACAATACCAGTATGGGGCGATGAGTATCAAGTTCCTTCCCAAGTAATTGGCTTTCTGAAGAAATCTGGGTATCAATGGAAACGGAGGAAAAGAATAGAGGAGACCCGAGGGCTAATCATGGACAAGTGCATCCCTTGGTGACTCCCCCAAAGGGGGGATCAGGGCAAAGTAACTGCTGCATTTTGTGTTCATGGATGTGGCAAAAAGGCTGCAGCAAGGCTGGCTCCATTTGCAGAAAATCTTTTTTCACCACTTCCTGTTTTAGGGACCAATCATGAGGCATCAGAATCACTCTGAGTCTGTCTGCAATGACGATGGATTTTCTTGGGATGTGCATTGCTATCAGAAAGCATTGGGAGGAGGTTGCCCAGTGCCATACTCTCAGGGCCTCCTGACAAAGGGGTAAAATCTGGTTCCTCCTTGTTTGTTTATATACCATACAACTGCCATGTTGTCTGTCTGTATCGCAATAGTCCCCTGCGGAAGAGAGTCCTGGAATGCCTGTAACACTAAAAGCACCGCTCTCATCTCTAGGACACTGATGTGCAAATGAGCTTCAAGATCCTGCCAAGTGCCTTGGACTGTCTTTCCCAGATAATGCCCCCCCACCCTATCTGGGAAGCGTCAGTGGTCATTGTGGCAACTGGTTGGGGAAGTACAAAGGGTCAACTTAACATCACATGAGTGGAGTAAAGCCACCAACGAAGATCTTTTTTGCAAGAGTCTATTAGCAATATCTTGTGGGAAATGGGCCGTTCTTGCATCGACCACTAAGTGGAGAGTAGCCACTGGAGAATTCTCATGTGCAGATGTGTTAAGGGAATCAAGGTTATTGCTGCTGTCATGGTCCCTAAGACTCTTCGGACTGTCATTGCTTGCATTTTTTTCTTGGAAAGGAGATTCAAGACCTGACGCTGAAGAATTCATACCCTTTCTGGAGGAAGTCTGGCCATCATTTTTGTTGTATCTAGTTCTGCTACTATAAAAACTATATGCTGAGATAGCAGTAAAGCAGATTTTTCATAGTTTATTGTGATCCCCAGATGACAGCAGAGCTGCAAGGTGGTGTCTTTCACTTTTGTTAGCAGATGCTTAGTGTTGGCAGTTAGGAGCCAGTCATCTAAGTATGGAAACACTCGAAATCCTAAGCATCTCAAGTGAGCCGCGACTACTGCCATACACTTGATGAACACTCTAGAGCTGTAGTGAGGCCAAAAGGCAGAGCCTGAAACTGGTAATGGCTGGCTCCCAGCCGAAAGCGCAGGTGTCTCCTGGATGGCCTGTCCATTTTTATGTGGTAGTACGCATCCTGGAGGTCTATCGAGCACATCCAATTGTCTTGTCCCAGAAATGGGAGTACTGACTGCAGTGTCACCATATGGAACTTTGACTTTCTTACAGATTTGTTTAGGTTGCTGAGATCCAGAACTGGTCTCCAGCTCCCTATTTTCTTTGGAACTAAAAAGGACTTTGAGTAAGTTCCGGATCCTATTTGGTCTGTGGGGTCTGTTTAGATGACTTTTTGTCTAGCAACTTTTGAATTTCTACAGTTGCCTGTTCCTTTTGACTGGGGGGAATGTCTGGCATCTTTTTTATGTTTGGGAGAGGGAAGGAAAAGGGTATGGAGTAACCTCTGGATATGATGCTTTCTACCCACTTGTCTTTTGTTATTGTCAGCCAGGCTTTTGGGTACAAAGATAAGCGGCCCTCAACTGCCTCCAGAGATGGGACAAGTGGGCCTCCCTTCAGGAGCACTGAAAGGGCTTACAAAAGAAGGATTCTCTGTCAACCTGATTCTGCAGACCCCCTCTGCCGCATGGTCGGCATCTTCCATTACCACGTCCCCCTCTGCCACATGTTCGGCATCTTCCATTACCACTTCCCCCTCTGCCCCTGGGAGATGAATCACCACATGTGTCCTGGAAAGCCCTTTGGGATTTTTGAAACCACATTTTCCCACTACCTTTTCAACCTTTGGGGTAAGGTCTGTTAGGTAGGGAAAAATGGACTTCTACGGCAGACAGAGTCTTTCCTTCTTGTTCACACCTGATTAGCGAGCCCTTGATTTTAGGCCCAAACAGGGATTAGCCATTGAACAGGGCATTTACAAAGGAAAATTTAAAGGGCTCCACAAAGTCACACAAGCGCATCCAGGAATGTCTCCTAAGGAGAAATCCCTAAACACCCTGCTCTGCTTGCTCCATCCAGTGCTTAAGAAATCATTCTCATGGAGGAGTTGACCACTGAATTTAAGGTACAGAGCTGAGAGCAAACTTTCTGTGACACCCCTTCAGCTATTGAACCTTGGAGGGTATCTCCTAGCTCTTTCAGGAGATCTCTCAGTAATCTGGTAAAATGAGTCAGGTAATTCAGCGACTTAAGACTAAATGTCACTGAAGAAAAAGTTGCTTTCCACATCTGTCCATCGTGCGAGACTCCTTGTTCAGTGGATGGACAGAAGAAGCTGTCTCTGAGAGTCCCTTCTTGGTGGCTGCCACTGCCACCATAGCATCTGCTGGGACTCCCTTAGTTAGAACATTTTTGTCCGAAGGAGAGGTAATGAATTTATTTGGCCTCTGAGCAACAGGTTCCACAGAATCTGGAGACTACCATGCCTTTCAAGAAACTAAATCCATAAGTCCGTCGAAAGGTGGAGACACCCAAGTGGAGGAAGAGTGAGATCCAAAAGCCTTCAGGTACAAAGACTCCTCTGTTGAAGGGTGGACTTCCAAGTGCCTCTCTGTTTAAGTATTTCTAAGATGTCTTCAAAGGAGACAACATCAGGAGGCGACCATGGGGACCCTTCTGCTTTATCGAGGTCTGTATCCAAAGTGACGGACTCCTCTGGGAAGTCTAAATGCTTCCTCTTGCATAACCTGTTCCGAGGGACTTCTTCAGAGGGATATTCTGGATAGGTTTCAAAAGAGAGGGGTTCATCCACTGGGGCATCCTGAGGCCTAGGATTTCCATGTCCCTGTGGATGCAAAGGCATAGAGGCAGACACCAGTGCCTTTGGGGGAAGAATGTCCAGAGATGAGAATGGAGCTGCCTGTGGAGTCAGCAGTCTCCTCATCTCCTCAAAAGCACCCCCACCCCTGATCTGAGGAAATCCCCGGCTCAGAAGAGCCAAAGGGAATACCCGAGACCAAGGAGGATGTCTATGAGGCTGGGGTAGGAGCCGAGCTCATCCAAGCCGATGCCCTGAGAGTCAAGTTCAGATCTGACAACTGTCCAATCTGACTTCCCTCCCTGGACCCCACTGGAGAGCATTGGCTCCTAGACTCCTCGAAGAGCCTGTGATAGGTCTCGGTTCTGACGGTTCCACCAAGATCAGCTCTGAATATTCCGGCTCCAAGGTCAGATCAGAGGAAAAATCAATGCAGAAGGGGGGATTCGGTCAGATCCGAAGCTCTCAGGGTTGGCTCCGATAACAGCTTGGCGAGTGCTGATGTCCTTAGCCTCTGCACCACACGATGCACGTCATCATCAGACAGGCTTCTGAAAGACCGAGTCGAGGGGGCAGGAGATTTGGAGGGCTGGAACAATGATGAGAGTGGGGGATACCGGTTCCAATTCAGGGGAACGGCTCTGCAATTGAAACTCCACCAGCACCGAAACCGATGGAGTCAAAGTAGTAGGCCTCTCGGATTCGACAACCTTAGGATCTGGAGAGGAAACTTTGGACACCTTTTTAGACAGCTCTGAAGGAACACTAGAAGATGAAGATCTCTTCCCAGACTTATCTCACTTAGAAGAAGGAGACTGGACAGACTTAGAAGAACCCGGACCTTCTTGTATTGCTTCGAAGAAGGGTGTTTCAGTAGGCCTCTTAGAATTTACTTGCTCTTTCTCTCCAACAGAGCCCTGTGATTAAAAGAATGACAAATCGAACAGGACTCTTGGACAGAAACAGTTCCTAAACAGTACACACAAATGGTATGCCTATCAGTAAAGGACATTTTTTGTCTGCATTGCTCACATTTTTTAACCCAGAGGGTTTAGAATCTTTGGAAGACATTGTAACCACCAATCAACCATAAGGAAAAACAGATAAAAATTAGAATATATATATATATATATATATATATATATATATATATATATATATATATATTTATATATATATATATATATATATATATATAATATTATATTTTTAAACAACAATAACAATTTCTAACCTAGAACAAGTCTAATAGAAAGGGAAAGGATGGCACAGCCCTCTAATTTAAATGGGCTATGCCCACAGGAGTTAGAAAAAAGGGAAGGGGAAACCCCTCTAAATTAAGCAGGCTAAGGCAGTCCTCTAACTTAAATGAACTAGCCTGAAAAAGACCAATAAAAGGATAAAAAAGCCCTCTAACTAAAGAATGGTATTTAAAATTCAAAGCCAGGATAGGGAGAAAAGACCCAACAGGAAAAATGACGGCCAACAGCAGTTTAACCACATAAACAGCGGAAACACAAACAATCCACTTACGAAGATATTAGGCAGGAAAAAAACAATAAGAAAACAAACAATTTCTTTCAAATATAAAGAAGAAAAGTCTACTTAGCCAGAGCTAATAAGAAGAGCACCCAATCTTGTTTAGTGGCAAACAAGATCTGGGGAGCTCTCCTAGTACATGACGGGATAGGGTTTAGGCACAAGCTAGTGGAAGACATCGAGCTTGTATATAAGGTCGAGTCAGATCTGATCCAACCTAGTAAGAATAAAGGTGAGATAGGACAACAACACATTATCTGTACTGCTTTTTTATTCTGTTGCTATATTTAATTTAAGAAAAAACTGTGATACTTTTTACTCTGTTGTCTATTTAATTTAATAAAAAAAAGTTTCTGCTTTTATTCTGCTGTTGTACTTTTGCTGGCTGTAGTATAGATTGGATTCAGACTGGCTGAATCCAATTCTGTTTGAGGAATCAGGATTGAG
Source organism: Protopterus annectens (assembly GCF_019279795.1). Classification (NCBI taxonomy): domain Eukaryota; kingdom Metazoa; phylum Chordata; order Ceratodontiformes; family Protopteridae; genus Protopterus; species Protopterus annectens. The sequence goes on along the minus strand of NC_056731.1, from coordinate 1,569,151,405 downwards.
CTCTAGAAATCAGGACATCTTCTTTTGGAGATACCCTCCTGTACCCTCATGGCAAGAGCCTAAAGTAGGACTATTAAGCTGAAGGTTACTGGTTCAGGGCTCAGTCTGAGCTATTTCATTAGTGAAGGGCTCAGTTTGAACTTTTTCGCTGGTATCTTTGCATTAGCTGCTTTGCAGATGCATTATACTTAAAGACCACATTTTCATGGGTTGGTGCTTGTCTTAGAAAGGCTCCAGTGAGTTAAGCAATCAGCCTCTGCTCCTCTGATCATGCCAAACCATCTGAGAGAACTATGAATGCTAAGTTTCAATTTTACTACTGCATTTGTTGCACTTGACTATATTTCACACCAACTGTTGCTTTTACTTATTTAAGAAAATATCTGTTCTGCTGCTTTATTCTGTTGCTATATTTAATTTAGTAATAAAATATGCTGCTTTTTACTCTGTTAGCTATTTAATTTAGGAAAAAAAAAGTATTCTGCTTTTATTCTGTTGTTTCACTTTTGTTGGCCGTAGTATAGACTGGATTCAGACATGCTGAATCCAGTTCTGTTTGTGGATTGAGCACTAAAATTTAAAGCATCTTCTTTTGGAGAAACTCTCCCTGTACCCTTGTGGCAGGAGCAAACAGTAGGACTATCTAACTGAAAGGTACTGGTTCAGGGCTCAGTATGAGCTACTTCATTGGTGCAGGGCTCAGTTTGAGCCTTTTCACTGGTTTCTTTGTATTAGCTGCTTTGTTGTTGTTTGTGTGTAGCACACCATCAAGCACTGCTGCACAGAGGTGGTTACCATTGCCGATTATAGATGCAAACTTATCCCTGATTACACTGTTTGTTCTCCATCGGGGGAATCACGTGATTGTGCTTCACAGTCAAGTGGAACTTTCAACATAACTTCTGAGGTACCAACACAGGTCTCACCCATCAAATCTTTATTTGTACCTCCTCTCCTGTCCATCTGCCTTATCTATTATTTCCTGTCTTTTCCTCTTTTTTGATTACATTAATTTACCTAGCATTATGGACGGATAATCTCCCACAGGTTTCTCCAGCCAGCCTGGTCGACATGGGCATCCTGAGGCAATGTAGCAATTGCCTCATGTACACTGACAACCCACTTCTTCTCATTCACACAAATTCAATATGTGAGAGATGCATCTCCATTAATGACGTAGAATCCTGGCTCTCTCGCTCACCAGTCAGTATATCTGACACTTAGCAGGTTGTCAGCATGCACACCTCACCGTCAGCACCAACCAAACCAACAATACATAACCCTACATATGCAGAGGTCCTTACTAGAAGCTTACCTAAACATCAGAGACCTCCCAAACACAAGCATGCTTCACATAATACATCCCATGCAGAACACAGTACACATAATATCTCACACACCAGTGTCTCAACAGACAAGTCCCAAAGGCAAAATGCAAACCATAACATCTTAGCCATAGGTGACTCCATTGTGAGACACACAGATGTCCCTCTCACCAGGTTGGATAAGAAAAAGGTCAGGGTCAGCTGTTTGTCAGCTGCCAAGATACACCACATCACACACTCACACTCAAGTCTCTCAGCAACAGGTACTGTTCAGACTCTGTTGCAGTCCATGTTGGTGTGAACGACTTGAGACATACCTCACTGGACTATATGAAGAAAGACATGACTGAGCTCTCTAATTATGTGTCTCAGGCAGATATGTCCCTAGCCTTAAACAGCATTTTACCTTTGCCTAGGAAGATGCCACAATACAAACAAAAAATGATTGACTTCAACAATTGGCTTAGTTTCTGGTGTCATTCTAAGGGGATCCAGTATCTGTCAACCAGGGAGGACATAGTAAACAGACCTTGATGCTTCCCCAGAAACGGTCTTCATCTGTCACCCTGGCTTTGGGTGACTTTAATTACACATCTATTGACTGGGTAAATTATACTTGTACTAGCTCACTTGCTCAAAGGTTCCTGGACTTTGTTAACTCAAATGCCCTGGACCAGCTGGTTGGCACACCCACAAGGGGCTCAAACATCCTGGATCTCGTGCTGAATGACATGGGTGACCGCTGTACCACACTCAGTGTGTGGCCATCCCTGGTGAGATCTGACCACAAATCAGTCTCGATAGATGTAACTATAACACACCCCCCCCCTTACAACAACCAGACCAAAAAACGTCTCCAAGGCCAATAACAACCTCTTACATGACAGCATAACTAGCTTCATAGCCCCTCCCTCTACTGATGGAACAGACATCTATGCTGACTTATACACCAGTGCTTTATACAAGCACCTGTACAATTTTACTGATTCTGCCATACCTGATAGAACCAAAGCAAGATCTTCAAGGAAAAACAACTGCCATAAATAGGTTATATAACAGGAGAAAGAAATGCCGTCTAAGAGTAGGACAAAATGGTCTCAAAACTGGAAACACTCCCTCCTCAACTCAGACAAGCAAATAAGACTCCTAGTGAAGTCTTCCAAAGCTGACTATGAATCCAAATTAGCTTCCTTAACTAAGGATAACCACAGTGCATTCTTTAGTTACATCTGTAACCACAAAGGTAAGCCACAGATTTATGCTGAAAAAGAAGTTATGTACTCACCATAACGTTCCATCTGAGTAGTTGTACTTCATTTGTCTTCAACCTGTGGGTTACGGATCCGTATCGGATCCAAGTCGGCAACTTTTACTAGCATCAGCACTGAGCTCCAGACTCCTCCCCATACCCATAATACACCTCCACTGCCTTCCATCCCCAGATCGAGTTTGCTGAACTTATACTGAGAACCTGACCTGAAAGATTTATTTGTGACCTTTAATGCAGCCCATAGGCTGACCATATACCAAGGTCCGGGGGAAGGAAGGAGGGACGGTTGAAGACAAATGAAGTACCACTACTCAGATGGAACGTTATGGTGAGTACATAACTTCTTTATCTGAAGTAGTTTACTTCATTTACTAAAACTACTTACTAAAAATGACTAAATTACTAAAATTACTAAAACTCCTGGGAGGCCCTCATGGAAGGATATTCCAGAGCACCGCGGAAACAAAGGATGCTCTCCTTCTGGAAGTCAAATCCAATTTGTAATGAGAAATAAACGTATGAGATGAGGACCAAGTAGCTGCAGAACAAATATCATCCAAAGACACTCTAGACCAAAAGGCAGCAGATGTAGCCATGAACCTAGTGAAATGAGCTTTCACCTGACCTGGAGGAGACATACCTCTGTCCTTATAGACCTGCAGGATGCATGAAGAAATCTATCTAGCTATAGTGACCATGGAGACAGATTTCCCCAAAAAGGGTTTATAGGATACAAACAATTGATCAGATTTACGGAAATTTTATATCCTGTATAAACAGAATCATAACTGTCTATGAACATCCAACATGTGGAGTTTGTATTCCATCTTGTTAGTAAAATTAGGAAAAAACACAGGCAAATTGATGGTCTGATTGATATTTACTGGTGATGCCACCTTAGGAAAAAAAGATGGATTGGTTCGAAGGGAAACCCTGTCTTTATGAAAAATCATGTAAGGAAATTTGATGGACAAGGCCTGTAATTCTGAAACCCTTTTTGCAGAGGTAATAGCCACCAGAAAAGCTGTTTTCCAAGATAAAAATTTCAGATCTGCCTTTGAGGCAGGCTCGAAAGGTGAAGCAACCAATGCTTGAAGAACCATCGTAAGGTCCCATGGGGGAACAGGATCTTTGACCGGGGGGGGGGGCGTAACAAAAAGGTGCCTTTGATAAAGGCTTTACATAGTCTGGAAGAGGCTAAAGAGGCAGAATTCTCGCCCACATGAAAATGAGAGATGGCGGCAAACTGAACTTTGACAGTAAAAGAACTAGCTCCGTGCTGAAAAATATCAGCTAGGAAATCAAGAATGGTGGAAATAGGAGCCGGGAAAGGGTCTAAACTCCTTTGAGAGGCCCAAAAGGAAAAAATGTTTCCACTTGCTGGGATAAACCTTCCTGGTTGAAGACTTATGAGCAGCCACCAAAACAGATCTAACAGAGGAGGATAGTCCAGGAGTCCTAGCAATCATGGAAATGGAGCAGCCAAGCTGTGAGCTTCATGCTGTCCAGATTTGGATGAGGCACCCTCGAAGAGTGTGAAATTAAATCCTGAATGGGATCTAGGATCCAAGGTGGAGCCAGAAGGCGAGACCAAAGGAAGGGAAAGCATACCTGATGAGGCCAGAATGGGGCAATGAGAGTTACTTTGCTCCCCAGTCGACGAGCTTTCTGTAGAAACATCAGAATGAGAGGTACTGCCAGGTAAGCATACAGAAGACTGGGAGGCCAAGCATGAACTAGAGCATCTCTGGGGGACACCCCTGGCAGGGGGGTACAGAGCAAAAAACTTGATGCACTTTGTGTTGGAAGGAGATGCGACGAGATTGCAGCAAGGTTGACCCCACTCGCTGAAGATCTGTTCTGCTACTGACCAATTCAGAGACCACTCATAAGGCATCAGAATGGTCCAACTTAGCCTGTCCACTAGGATGTTGGACCATCCTGGAATGTGTGTTGCGATGAGAGAGCGACCGGTGGAGATTGCCCATTCCTACACTTTCATGTCCTCGTGACAAAGGGGAAAAGATCTGGTCCCTCCCAGTTTATTGATATACCAGACCACTGACATGTTGTCTGATTGAATAGCAATGGTCCCCAGAGGAAGAAAGGCATGAAGGGCCAGCAACTCTAGAAGGACCGCCCTCATCTCTAGGACATTTATATGCAAGCTGGTCTCTATGGGGGACCACAGGCTTTGGACTGTCCTGCCCGAACAATGCCCCCCACCTGAGTAGGGAGGCATCTGTGGTCACTGTGGTTTGGGCCGGAGCTGGAACAAAGGGTCATCACTCCAAAATGTCCGGAGAGCTCATCCACCATATGAAGGATGACCGACAGACTCGACTGAGTTGAACTGGATATGTCAATGGCAGTTCCAAAAGAGACCATTGTACAGCTAGAGTCCACTGTAGAATTCTCATGTGTAGTCGAGCACACGGGAGAAGAGTTATGGTCTCCGTCATTGAGCCTAGGGCCCTCAACACTGATTCCATCATTGGAAGATGAGAACAGTAGATCAGAGAGACATGCATCTTCAGGTTTTGAACTCTCTCCAAGGTCAAGAATATTTTGCACTGAAGAGTATCTATCCTGGCACCAATATAGTCTATCACCTGTACAAGATCTAGGAGAGATTTGGATGCATTGATTGTGATCCCCAAACACAGGGCAAGAGTCAGGAAATAATCCCTGGTTTGGGAAAGTAGACACCTGGTGGTAGCAGTGAGGAGCCAATCGTCCAGGTACGCATAGACCTGAATATTATGAAGCCTCAGGTGAGCCACTACCACTGCCATCACTTTTTAAACACCCTGGGGGCTGTGGTGAGACCAAAGGGTAGGGCTAGAAATTGGTAATGATTGACTCCTAGCCGGAAGCGGAGGAACCTCCTGGAGCTTCTGTGCATTTTTATGTGGTAGTAAGCAGAGGTCTAACGAGCACATCCAGTCGTTCTCCTGCAGGTATGGCATGATGGACTGTAACATGACAATCTGGAACTTCTCTTTGGCAACTGACACTTTCAGGGTAGAGAGGTCCAGAATGGGACTTAAGTCCCCCATTTTCTTTGGCACCAAAAAGAACCTGGAGTAGAAGCCCGATCCGGACTGATCTGGGGGTATGGTTTTGATGGCTCGTTTTTCTAGCAGCTTGGAAATTTCCTGTGCTGCTGCCTCCCTTTGTGTGGTTGGTACATCCGAGAGGTGTCTGGGAGATATGGGGGAAGCCACAAAAGGATAGAGTATCCTCTGGATATGATTTGAACCACCCAGCGGTCCATTGTTATGGACTCCCATTTTGCTGGGTGCAAGTACAATCATCCCCCAACTGCCTCCAGAAGTAGAGCAGTCAGGCAACCCCTATGAGTTGCTGCCCGTGTCTGTCTGAGAAAGGTTCTCAAGACCCGAAGTTCTGCAGACCCCCTCTGCCTCTGGGCCAGCATCCATTCTGTCCCCCTCTGCCTCTGGGGGAAGAAGAGCCCTGAGTGTCCCGGGAATAATGTGACTTCCGGAGCCACATCTTCTTTTGCCCTCTCTGGTTCCAGGAAAAAGACCTTTGAGGGTTAGAGAAATGGATCCCGATGGCAGACAGTGTCTTCCCAACCTTCTCACTCTGGCCTAATGTCTCCTTGACGGTCTTACTGAAGATTGTAGAGCCGTCATAAGGGGCATTGGCAAATGACGCCTTGAAGGGTTCAGAAAATTGACATAACCTGAGCCAGGTGTTATGCCTCATGGACATGCCGGACCTAGCTGCCCTAGCCGCTCCTTCCATAGCATGGGAGAGGAGTCGCATGGATGTGTTAGATACTGCTTTTAAAGTGGCCATCCTTGTGGAGAAAGAAGCCTTGTCCTCCTGCAACATGGACTTGGGGGGGCACTCCTCCAGCTCCTTTACCAGGTGGCACTGGAGTCTGGTGACATAGGTCAAGTAGTTCAATGACCTAATTGAAAAGGTAGCTGAAGCATATACCCACTTCCCTAGGCGGTCCATCATCCGTGACTCTCGGTCAGGAGGATGGACCAAGGAACTCTCCTGGGCAAGTTCCTTCTTAGTGGCTGCTGCTACCACCATGACGTCCATGGGGGAGCCCTTATTCCAAGATAGCCTATCTACGGGGGGCTTAGGATTTTGTCATGTCACTTTGGGATAGGTTCCATGGCATCCAGTTCCTTCTATGCCCGCGAGGTGACCAGATAAACCAAAGGATCTGCGGGAGGGGACACCCAGGAAGTAGATGGGTCCATGCAAAAAGCCTCCAGGAACACCGACTCATCAGAAGAACATTTGGGGGCAGACCAACCTCCCAGCTATTGCAGGATTTCCATGATGTCCTCGGGAGGTGACCCTGGGGAACCCTCTCCATCATCTAAGTCCATGTCCTCAGTGAGGGACTCAGGGGAGTCCAAGTGCCTCCTCTTGCACGTATGCTTGCAAGGCACATCTCCGGTGTGGCTCTCCTCGGGGTGCTCACAAGCCATTTGTTCCCCGGAGGGAACCGTCTGGGACTATTTGAGCATGGGCTGTCCCTCTGGTAAAATGATGGGGACTGTAGACAGAGCTGAGGGGGTCTGGGAGGAGTTCGAGGGGGCAGTCAAGGGTCTCAATCTGACAGAGAGAACCCTTTCTACCAATTCGAACACCAAAGGACAGCGAACCTCCTGAAAAACCAATAAGGAGGTCGGTCTCCTTGGGTCTGATGTGAGAATCGGAGCCAGGCCCGAGGTGGATGGAGCTCCGAGGGAGGGAACCAGGCCCAAAAAATTCGGAGCCCGATGAAAAAGGTTCCACTCCCTCGGATCCGACACCTAAGTTCCAGCTCCATGAGCAGCTCAGATCCCAGCTGGTCAAATCCGAAACGCTCCAGGCAGCTGTCAGCATAGAGGAAGCAGGTACCATCGGTGCCGACCCTCTGACCAAAGCCAACCTCATATCCGAGTACTCATAACCTGAAGGTCAGATCGGAGAAGGAGAAATGGGTTGAAAGAAAGGAAGCGAGCTCCGCACTCCAGAGAGGGGGGCTGGCAAGACCCCCATCTGGATCTGTGTATGGATAAATTACCTCATCATTTTATCCAGATCCATATCTGACAAGGAGCGGGTGGACCGTGACAAGGCCACGGACTCTGACCTGGCGGGTTGGGGCACTGAGACCCAAGAGGCTGGACGTGTCTCCTCCAGCTCCAGGGAGAACCTTGGAGATCGGAGCCGAGGGGAGTCACGGATCCATGGCGTCTTACTCGAAGAAGTGAGGTCCAGGGACCTTTTCCTCTTTTCCATCGTCTTTGACTCTCTCTCTCTCTCCCTCTCTCTACCTCTCTTCTGCTCTGCTACCACAGGCTTTGGTACAGGAGATTGAGTCACAGTCTGAGAGGGAGGAGAAGTCAGAGGAAGAGAGGAGAAAGAGGCGGCCACAGCAGCCACTGTGACCGAAGCAGGAGATGAGGAAACGGAGTCAGAAGGAGGAAGAAGACCTTTGAGGGCCAACTTGGCCTTCTTATTCTTTAGGGCGCAGGGTTGACGCCCACACAAATACTAAAGTCCACACTCAGGTGGGCCACACCCAAGCATGAAACACATAGAGTGTGGCCATCCGCTGGTGATAACTTATGGTCACACTCTGTGCAGCGCTTGAAAATTAGAAGTTATGTACTCACCATAACGTTCCATCTGAGTAGGTGACTTCATTCGGATGCAACCTGTGGGTATCGGATCCGACCTCGGATCCGAGCCGGCAATTCAAAAGCTTAGGCTCTGAGCTCCTAGCTCCTCCCTCTTACCCATAACCCCTTGCCAAGCCCTGACTGACCTCAGATTGAGTTTGCCTCAAAATACTGACAACAGTACACTAAAACAGCATAAATACTCGCTCTATAAAGGTCAGGGGGATGGAGGGGGGGATGGTTGCATCCGAATGAAGTCACCTACTCAGATGGAACGTTATGGTGAGTACATAACTTCTAAATCTGAAGTAGGCAGACTTCATTCGTCTGCAACCTGTGGGACAGAGTCCCTAGCTACCTGAATCTTGGGCGGCCGTCATGGAAGGATGTTTCGGAGCACCGCTGAGCCAAAGGATGCTCTTCCTCTAGAAACAACATCCACCTTGTAATGAGAAATAAAAGTATGAGGCGAGGCCCAAGTGGCTGCCGCGCAGATATCATCCAATGATACACGGGACATAAAGGCGGCTGACGTGGAAACTGCCCTAGTAGAATGAGCCGTAACCCTCTGAGGAGCAGGTCTACCTGAAGTGTCATATGCCTGCAGAATACAATTAGCAATCCACTTAGATAGTGTGACTTTAGATACTGTTTTACCCAGAGCAAATTTAGCAAAGGAGACGAACAGCTGATCTGATTTCCTGTGACCAGCTGTTCTGTTAATATAAAAACGTAATTGTCTATTAACATCCAAGGAATGCAATTTGTATTCTCCTTTGTTTGAGTACTTGGGAAAAAACACAGGTAAATTGATTGACTGGTTAATATTGGATTCAGAAGAGACCTTCGGAAGAAAAGAAGGATTGGTCCTGAGGCACACCCTATCAGGGAAGAAAGAAAGGTAAGGCGGCTTGACGCATAGAGCCTGAAGCTCAGACACTCTTCTGGCTGAAGTGATAGCTACCAGGAAGGCAGTCTTCCAGGAAAGGTACTTTAAATCAGTAGAAGCTGCAGGCTCGAAGGGAGGAGCAGTAAGGGCTTGCAGAACTAAAAACAAGTCCCAAGGTGGAACAACCTCCTTGACTGGAGGCCTCAACAAAAAAACTCCTTTGAGAAATGTTTTGCATAATTTCTCCGTCATAAGGGGAGCTGTGTCATGACCAATGTGATAATGCGAGACAGCTGCCAATTGTACCTTAATCGTGGAAGAACTAGCCCCTTGATGAAAGAGGTCTGTTAGAAAATCCAGCACCGCTGACATAGGTGCCGAGAAAGGATCCAAAGTTCTCTGTACTGCCCAAATAGAGAATCTCTTCCATTTACTCCGATAAACCTGCCTGGTGGAAGGTTTATGAGCTGCCACTAAAATGGCCTTGACCGGTGATGAGATACCGAGTCCTAATTAAGGATGGAACTGGAGCAGCCAAGCTGTCAACTTCAGGGTCCGCAGATTGGGAACCGACATTCCCAGAGGGTGGGAGATGAGATCCGAAATTGGATCCAGAATCCAGGGTGGATTGATTTTGTGAGACCATACGAAGGGGAACCAAGGTTGTCGAGGCCAGAACGGGGCAATGAGAATCATTCTGCTCCCCAAACTGTTGGCTTTCTGCAGAAGCCTCTGCATCAGAGGAAGTGGAGGGTAGGCATAAAGGAGACCGGGAGGCCAAGCATGCACCAGAGCATCTCTCGGGAACTCCCCTGGTGGGGGAAGCAGAGCGAAGAAATTGTCGCATTTGGCGTTTGAGGGAGAGGCAAAAAGATCGCAACAGGGTTGCCCCCAAACGGCAAAAATCTTCTTCGCTACTTGCGGATTGAGAGACCACTCGTGTGGAGAAAGGATGGTGCGACTGAGCTTGTCCGCAAGGATGTTGGACTTTCCCGGAATGTGCGTTGCTACCAGAAAGCGTTTGGTGGAAATTGCCCATTCCCAGACTCTCATGGCCTCTCGACAAAGGGGGTAAGACCTGGTTCCTCCCTGTTTGTTGATATACCAGACTACCGACATGTTGTCTGTCTGAATCGCAATAGTCCCTGAAGGAAGAACGTGGTGAAGTGCTTGCAACGCTAGGAGCACCGCCCTCATTTCCAGGACATTTATATGCAATGACGTCTCTGTGGGATTCCACGTGCCTTGGACAATCTTTCCCGCAGAATGCCCCCCCCACCCGAGGCAGGAAGCGTCCGTGGTCACTGTGGCTCGGGGAAATGCAGCGCAAAAAGGTCTCCCTGCCAGGGGCTCCGGAGAAAGAAGCCACCAAAGAAGGGAGTCCCTGCACGCCCTGCTGACCACAATCGGAGCGTTTAGAGAGGAACAAAGAGGGGACCACTGAACCTGAAGGGTCCATTGAAGAACCCGCATGCATAAACGAGCATGAATGAGAAGCGGAATAGCTGCCGCCATAGAACCTAGGGCCCTCAGGACCGAAGCTGCAGTTGGAGATGGTTGCAGGATCGCTGTCACATGACACTTCAGGTTGGCAATACGGTCTGGGGTGAGGAAGGCTCGCATTGATCTGGTGTTTAGTCTTCCTCCTATGAAATCTATAACTTGTGTGGGGTTCAGTAAAGATTTCTCCCAGTTGATCGTGATGCCCAGCCTTGGTGCTAGTTGAAGAAAGTAATCCCTGGCTGAGCACAGAAGATGCCTTGATGATGCCGTCAGGAGCCAGTCGTCCAGTGCGTGCGGTATGACCTGTAATCCCTGGGGCCTCAGGTGGGCCGCTACCACCGCTAGCACCTTGGTAAACACCCTGGGGGCTGAGGTGAGACCAAAGGGGAGGACCCTGAACTGGTAATGACTGGCTCCCAGCCGGAAGCGAAGAAACCTCCTGGATCGTCTGTCCATCCGAATGTGGTAGTACGCGTCCTTGAGGTCGATGGAGCACATCCAGTCGTTCTCCCTCAAGAGGGGAAGTATAGATTGCAGGGTGACCATCCGGAACTTTTGCTTGGTTACTGACAGGTTCAGCTGGCAAAGGTCTAAGATTGGTCTTAAGTCCCCCGTCTTCTTTGGCACCAAAAAGAACCTGGAGTAAAACCCTAATCCGGTTTGATCTCGGGGGACGTGCTGGATAGCTCTTTTTTCTAGCAGCTGTTCGATTTCGACAGCTGCCACCTCCCTTTGGTCGGGTGGAACATCTGGGAGGCTGCGAGATTTGGGAACCTTGAATAGGGGTATTGAATATCCTCTGGATATGACACGAAGCACCCAACTGTCTGTTGTTATGGACTCCCAAGAAGTCAGGTGCCTCGAAAACCGCCCCCCGACTGCCTCCAGAGACGGACAGCCGGGCAACCCTTCAGGGCTGCTGCGTGGGTCTATCAGAGAAAGGTTCTCTGGACCCAAAGTTGCCAGGAGCCCCCCTGCCTCTAGCACGACGACCTCCCCGTCCTCCTCTGCCACGGAAGGACTGGTTATCTGGAGCAGGTTGGGACTGCTGCGACTTCCGGAACCACATCTTCTTCTGTCCCTTTTGGTTCTTAGAGAAGGACCTCTGGGGAGCTGAGAAGCGGACTCCGACGGCAGACAGCGTCTTCCCGTCCTTTTCGCTCTGGACTAATGTCTCGCGAACAGTCTTGCCAAACAAGGCAGAATCATCGAAGGGGGCATTCACGAAGGTCGCCTTGAAGGGCTCTGCAAAATCACAATGGCAGAGCCAGGCCTGTCGCCTCATGACTAGGCCTGCTCCGCTGGCTCTAGCAGCTCCCTCAGTAGCATGAGAAAGCAGCCGCATAGATGTATTGGAAACTGATCTGAGAGTGGCCATTCGGGTGGAGTATACCTGTTTATCCTCACTCGAGATGGACTCCGGGGGAGATGCAGCGTATTCTTTAATCAGATCCCGCTGCATCCTAATGACATGTGCCATGTAGTTCAGCGCTCTCAAGGAGAAGGTTGCTGAACTAAAAACTCGCTTCCCAATGCGATCCATCGAGCGGGACTCCTTGCCCGGAGGATGCATGGAGGGACTCTCCTGGGCCAATTCCCTCTTCGTGGCTGCAGCCATCATCATGGCATCTACTGGGGGGCCCTTACTCCAATGGGTGCGGTCCAACGGAGGGGAAAGAATGCGGTCCGGGCGCTTAGGGATAGGCTCAATGGTGTCCGGATCCTTCCACGCCCTGATGGAAATAAGATCCACCAGGGGGTCAGCAGGAGGGGACACCTAAGAGGTAGAAGGGCCCGCCTCGAATGCCTCCAAGAACACAGACTCTTCCGAAGAAGCCTTGGGGGCAGACCACCCCCCCCTGATCCTTAACATCTCCATTATGTCTCCAAATGAGACGCCCTCAGGGGGTGACCTAGGGGAGCCTTCCCCTTCATCCAAGTCTGTGTCTTCAGTGACGGACTCGGGGGAGTCCATGTGCCTCCTTTTGCACTTACGCTTCCGAGGTACTTCATCGGGGGGGCTGTCCGAGGAGTACTCTTCAGCAGTTGGATGTTCCAAGGGAACCACTTGGGACATCGAGGCGGGCTGTCCCTGGGACCGGCTGGTGGGGGCCTGGCCCAACTGCGAGGGAGTGCGGGATGGAGCCGTGGCAGGGACCGGGGGTCCGGATGTCCTCAACAGTGCCCTTTCCACTACGTCGAAAGCTGAGGGGGAGCCAGCTTCTCTAAGCCCCGAGAGCCGACCCCCACTCGGATCCGACGCACGGATCGGAGTCGGAGCCGAAACCGTCGGATCCGACAGACCGGTGCGCTCCGACCTGGACGGAGCCGAAGACACACCAGCTCCCTCGGATCTGTGGCTCGGCCCTCGGCTCCGAGAGGTCGGGTCCGAAGTACCCGAAGCACTTAAGGGATGGGACGGATCCGAGGTGCGCCGACCCATCGGATCCGACCCACCCCCGGATCCAAATCTGCCCGGCGCCGACAGCTCCGAACCCGTGGTATGGGTCGGAGAAGGAGCCAAGGGGGCAAAAAAAGGGGTCGAAGCCCCTCCCGGATGGGGGGGGGGCTAGGAGCACTCCCATTTGCATTTGGGCCTGGATGAATTTCCTCATCATCCGGTCCATATCAGCTTCACTCATTGAAAAAGTTGACCTGGTGGAGGCCACCAAAGCGGACCTAGAGAGCCGCCTCGGAGACCTCCTAGAAGGGCTAGCCTCCTCCTCCTCGGGTCCAGGAGAGAACCGAGGGGAGTGGAGCCAAGGAGGAGGAAAGCTAGAAGGCACAGGGAGGCCCGCTTAGATGGAGGAGCCGAACTGGAAGTTTCGGCTCTCGCTTGGTGCCTCTCCTGTGCCTCTCCTTCTCTCTCTCCCTAGAGGATTCCTTCCCTCCGGCAACTTAGAGGAGGTTGAGTCCCAGCCGGAAGGAGAACCCACAGCAACAGGTTGCTGAGTGGAAGGGCAGAGGCCGGCGGTATCTGGAGGTAAAAGACCCGCCAGCACCAGCTTCGACCTCCGCTCCCTCAAAGCCGGGGTTGAACCCTGCACAAATGGTACAACCAGATGACAGGTGTTCAACCCCAAGATTCTTGCGAGTGTGGCCATCCGCTGGGGACAGCTTATGGCCACACTCGGTACATTTCGAGAAAACAGCCTTATGGGCTTCAGACATCACAACCCTAAGGCCTAACACAAAACACACACAAACAAACTACGCAAAACCCGAGAATAATTAAATAAAAGAGAGAGGAAAGCCTAAACACACTCAACACTAACTATATCAACAACAAAAATAGAGATTTTTAAAACTTTTTCTGTCAAAAACCCTTATCTGATCTTCAACAAACGCCAGGAGCTCTGGAATCCGTAGCTACTTGAAAAGCGGCAAACGAAATCTGAGGTCAGTCAGGGCTTGGCAAGGGGTTATGGGTAAGAGGGAGGAGCTAGGAGCTCGGAGCCTAAGCTTTTGGAATTGCCGGCTCGGATCCGAGGTCGGATCCGATACCCACAGGTTGCAGACGAATGAAGTCTGCCTACTTCAGATCAAGTTTTTCGGCCATACTCTATTTTAGAAAGCTAACCTTAATAAAAAGCAGGTTCTTTCTAAATAACACACACACACACACACAGACACACACACACACACACACACACACACACACACACACACACACACACACACACACACACACACACACACACACACACACACACACACACACACACACACAGACACACACTCACCACACTCATCTACAGAAAACACTGAGGGGGGAGGGGAAGCTACTACCTACACCACAGAACAAACTACTCTAACTACCTAAAAACGCTAACACTCGACGCACCAAGTGAGGGGAGGAGATAGAAGACCTATCCTAACACTAACTGAGAGAAATTTAGAACAAAAATATTTACACACAAAGGTTTTAAACCCACTATCTAGTTGGAGCTCAAAAGACACGATGCTGAAGCAATTCACTGCAAATGAGATCTGGGGATGGAAGGCAGTGGAGGTGTATTATGGGTAAGGGGAGGAGTTTGGAGCTCGGAGTTGATGCTAGTAAAAGTTGCCGGCTCGGATCCAATACAGATCCATAACCCACAGGTTGAAGACCAAATGAAGTAAACTACTTCAGATCTCATAGTTAATGGTACTAGATATACAGAACCTGTGGATATAGCAAACCTGCTGGCTGACAGGTTCAGTGAAAACTTCACTCCCCTGTCCCTGTCACATATACCCCAAAGTATCCCTAACACCTGTCCCCCACCTAGTATCTCTGAGGAGCAGGTCTTAAAATCCCTCTCCAAGGCCAAAAACACAGCCTTTATGGGACCAGACAACATCCCGGGCTGTGTTCTATATGTGTTAAAAAAGGAATTAGCATCACCTTTGGGCATGTTTTTCAATCACCGCCTAAGCACTGGCTTTGTCCCACTGGAATGGAAAACAGCTACTGTCATCCCTTTGCACAAAGGGGGTGCATCCACGGATGCTGGAACTATAAACCCATTAGCCTGACCAGCCTCATCTGAAAGGCCATGGAACGAATCATCATATAGCTTATTAAGAAAAGATACAGGAAATCTACAAACGCTCAACCCCACCCAGTTTGGCTTTGTCAAGGGGAGATCATGCCTGTTAAACTTGGTGGACTTCTTCAAGACAGTCACTAAAGGCCTACACAAGGACAAATCTGTGTATATGACCTACCTACAATTAGCCAAGGCATTTGACACAATTCCCTACTCAGACATCATTGATAAACTCACCCATCTGGGTATCAACCCATATATTGTCGGGTGGGTTGCTAACTGGCTCACTGATAGAACTCATATGGTCAAAATAGGAGACTCTACCTCCTCCAGCAGCCCCATAACCAGTGGTGTTCCATAGCAATCGGTTCTGGGACCCCTACTGTTCGGAATCTACTTCTGCAAAGTATAGGCTAAAACTAAAGACTGTGGCTGGTAATGTTTGCTGATGTCTGCAAACTGGGAGGAATCACTGAAACCCCTAGCAATTTCAACATTATGTAAGAAGGTCTTACTCAGACTAATGACTGGTGCCAAAGTCATAGTCTTAAGGTTAATGCAAAAAAATGCATCATCATCCCCTTTAGCAAGGGTGATGTTCCTGCAAACTACCACATCAATAGCTATACCCTAAGAACACAGTCAGTGGTGAGAGATCTTGGCACACAGGTTGACAGCAACTTTATCTTTGATCACCATGTCTCCACTGTGGTAAGAAAGGCATTTTATACTGCTCATCTCATAAGTAAGGGCATTGCCTCCAGAAAAAAGGAAGTCATAACCCCTTGTACTCTTCCCTCATCAGGTCAATAATAGAGTACAACACTCCCTTTGATATGCACTTGCAGCAGTTGGAGAGACCAAAAAGGTTCCTTACTAAGAAAATTCAGGGTCTTCATCATCTGTCATATGAGGACAGACTGACATAACTGTCGCTTTACTCTCTGTTGTACAGACTGCTCAGAGGCAACCTGTGCCTTGCATATAGGAAGATCCTTGACCCTGCTTTAATGGAAATCCTGCACATTCGCAAATGGCACATGTGTCACTCACTCAAAGGACCTTAACCTGGTATGTGACATCAATAAATCTTGCTGGAGGGACAGATTTGTCTCACAGAGGTTACCTCACCTATGGAATAAACTTCCAATTCATGTTAAGCAAAGTGCTTCGTTGACCCTATTTAAGCGTAATTTGGACGATTGGATGGGAAACCGGAAATTCACCCTGGGGGTTACACGTGTGTCCCTCCTGGACAGGGGCAATAGGTGCTGATTTTAGTGTCTACTCAAAATAGACATTAGGGAACTACTGTTGAACGTGGCTAGGCTTGTAAGGGCCCTAGGGCAGTTAGCCTAGTAACCTCCTATGATCCTATAAATCAAATCTAACTTGCAATGAGAAATAAAGGTGTGAGAATTAGTCCAAGCTGCAGCTGCACAAATGTCATCTAAAGAAGCCCTTGACCAAAAGGCTGAAGAAACTGCCATAGACCTCGTGGAATGGGCTTTAGGAGGCTTGGGCAAGGATAAACCTTTTTACCATAAACAAAGGAAATGAATTCAGTTAACCATTTGACTAATGCAACTTTGGATATGGGTTTGCCAAATCAGTTAGAAGAAATAGAAACAAATAACTAATCAGATTTTCTGAAGTCGTTGGTTCTGTGAAGATAGAAGACGGAGCATATACTCCCCATTCCTTGAAAAATTAGGAAAGAAAACTGGTAGATTAATGATCTAATTTATGATACATTCAGAAGCTGCCTTAGGCAAGAAGGATGGCTTTGTTCATAAACACACCCTGTTTTTGTGAAAAACTAGGTAAGGAGGTTTAGAAGATACAGCCTGGAGTTTGGATACTCATCTCACTGATGTGATAGTGACCAGAAAAATATTTTTCTGAGACAAAAATTTAAATTCTTATTTGGCTGAAGGTTCAAAGGTAGCTTGTGTCAAGGCCTGAAGCATGACAGTTAAATCCCAAGGAGGAGGAGTAGGATAATTTAATGGAGATCTAAGTAAAAAGGCTCCCTTAAGAAAGGCTTTACACAGTTTAGAAGAAGCTAAGGCAGAGTTATTTTTGCCCAGGTGGAAATATAAAATGGCAACCAATTGCACTTTAATAGCTGAAAAGCTTGTACCTTTATTACAAATTGAAGCTAAAAATTCAAGGATAGATAGCACAGATGCTGAAAAAGGACCCAGGTTCTTGCTATGGGCACAGAAAACAAATCTCTTCCATTTACTTTTGTGAACTTTCCTTGTAGAGGCTTTTTGAGAAGATAACAATAAATGATGTACCAGGGAGGAGAACCTGGACTGTCTAGCAGTCAATGGAACTGGAGAAACCATGCGGTCAGTTTGAGGTCTGCTAAGTCTGGATGAGTCATACCTGTCAGGTGAGACGGGAGTCCGGGAGTGGGATTTAGTATCTAGCGTAGACGCAGAAGCTAAGGCCAGAGGAAGCGGAACCAAATCTGATGAAGCCAGAAGGGAGCAATGAGGATCAACTGGAATGCCTTCTGTAGAAATTTGGGAATTAGGTGCAATGGTGGATATGCATAAAGGAGACTGGAGGGCCATTTGTGGAATAGAGCACCTCTGAGTGACTCCCACATTGGAGGGATTAGGGCAAAGAACCTGCTGTATTTGTGGTTGAGGGGACAGACAAAGAAATCGCAGCATGGCTGGCTCCATCGATGGAAAATCTTCTCCACTACTTTGACACTGACAGACCACTCATGAGGCATCAGAATGGACCTGCTAAGTTTGTCCTGAATCAAGCTAGAATACTCTGGGATGTGCAATGCTATTAGAAAGTGACTGGAAGAGACACCCATTGCCACAGCCTCATTGCTTCTCAACAATGTGGACAAGATCTGGTTTCATCCTGTTTGTTAATGTACCAGACCACTGTCATATTGTCCATCTGGATGGCTACACTCCCAGCTGGGAGAACGTCTTGAAAAGCCTGCAATGGTAGGAGGACTGTTCTCATCTCCAGGACATTGATATGCATCTTGGACTCTTTGGAGGAACATGTACCTTGGACAGTCCTTCCCAAGTAGTAACCCCCATCACAACTGGGAGGTGGTCACTGTGGCCATGGGCATGGAAAGAACAAATGGGCACTCTTTACAGAGCTGTTTTGAATTAATCCATCAAAGAAGATATATTTTGAACACTTGTGTAATCTTGATTGGAGTGGTTAATGGATGTTGGAGAATGAACCACTGGACTGATAGTGTCACTGAAGAATTTGCATGTGGAGCCTGTCCACAGAAATGAGAGTAATAGCTGCTGCCATGGATCCCAGGGCTTGAAAGATTAATCAGGCCAGAAGAGAAGAACTCTGACTCACTTTCTTGACATGAGACCTCAATGTCTGTATTCAAGTAGAGGGAAGAGAAGCTATCTGACTGTGTTCAGATGAGCACCTATGAATTCCAGACTTTGTGAAAGTGTTAGCTGAGATTTGTTGTAATTGATAGTGATTCCCACATGAACACACAACTGGAGCAAGTAGTCCCTTGCCTGTAGAAGTTAATGCCTGGTTGAGGTCATTAGCAGATGAGTCTATGACAACGGATCAAATACGAAAAAGATCGAACGGCTGTAAGAAGAAAATCCCATTCGTAGAAATCCATTTTCAGAGATCACGGTACAGTGAAAATTGGAAAATTTGCCCTTTCCTCACTGTAGTGCGATCTCGGAGTTGGTGTGTATATATATATATATATATATATATATATATATATATATATATATATATATATGGTTCCCATTCAGAAGCCTGAAACATCATAAGCCTGAAAATCAAAATCCTGAAACCAAAAGCCTGAAAATTCAGAATCCTGAAAACTCAAAATCCTGAAAGACCAAAATCCTGAAAGACCAAAATCCTGAAACTCAAAATCCTGAAAACACAAAATAGACATACTGATGTCATTGTGGCTTTGCTATTGTTAGCCCTGTGGTGTTAGGTCATGCGTTGGGGTCAGGTAAGTGTGCGGTTGGTTTTATTTTAGGGTT
This sequence comes from Protopterus annectens, assembly GCF_019279795.1. Lineage (NCBI taxonomy): Eukaryota > Metazoa > Chordata > Ceratodontiformes > Protopteridae > Protopterus > Protopterus annectens. Next base: position 1,569,132,189 of record NC_056731.1, on the reverse strand, counting down.
AGGGCGGTTTAAGTGAGTTAGAAGCGCAGGTTAGGCATGTATGCAATAGTGACAAATATTGGGGTTAGGGGCGGTTTAAGTGAGTTAGGGTTAGGGCGCGGGTCAGGTGAGTGTGCGATAGTGACGGACCTTAGGGTTAGGGTTAGGGTCAGGGTCAGTTGGTAGATATTAGTGTCTTTATAGTGACATATTAGCATTATTTGTGTTTTCAGGATTTTGAGTTTCAGGATTTTGGTCTTTCAGGATTTTGGTCTTTCAGGATTTTGAGTTTTCAGGATTCTGAATTTTCAGGCTTTTGGTTTCAGGATTTTGATTTTCAGGCTTATGATGTTTCAGGCTTCTGAATGGGAACCATATATATATATATATATTTAGTGGGGGGGGCACTGCCCCCCGCAAAACGGATTTCTATGAATGGCATTTTCGTTCTTACAGCCGTTCAATCTTTTTCCTATTCGATCCATTGTCATACACTCTAGGAAACAGTTGTCTAGATACAGAACCATTCAGACTCCCAGCAGTCTCGAGTAAGCTGCTACCACTGTCCTGGGGGTTGTGGTTAACCAAAGGACAGTGTTCTGAACTGGTAATGACTGCATCCCTGCCAGAAGCTCATGTATCGTCAGAAGAATCTGTGCATTCTCATGTGATAGTATCCATTGTGAAGATTTATCAAGCACATCCAATCGTCCTTTTGCAGCAGACGCAAAATGGATTGAACCATGACGACCTGAAATTTTAAACACTGTACAAATGGATTCAATTTTCTGAGATCCAGAAATGGTCTGAAGTCCTCTGTCTTTTTTGGCACCAAGAAGAATCACTGGATCCTCTCTTGTCTAGGGGACCTCTTGGATGACTCTTTTCTATAGTAGCTTTTTTATTTCTAGAGATGCTGCTTCCCTCTGACTGGGTAAAACATCAGTGATTTTTTTTTCCCCATTGGTAAAGGGGTTAGAGAAAATGGTATAATATAACGTCTGGATATGATTCCCTGCACCCAGGAATCTTTTGTAATAGAGAGCCAGGCTCTCTGGTGCAGAGACAAATGTCCTGCAACTGTCTCCAGGGGTAAACAGGTGGGCCTCCCTTCAGGAGCACTGGTAGGGCTTATCCGAGAAAGAATCCCTGAAGCCCTGGTTCTGCAGGCCACCTCTGCTGTGAGGACAGTGCTTTCCATTTGAGTTCTATCCTCTGCCCCTGAGGGAACTATCTAGATGTGGATCTTGAAAAGGACACTGGGATTTACTAAACTGGGATTTACTAAATCGTGTTTTTCTACCTCTTCACTGATTCCTTGAGAAAAGTCTTTGAGGGGTTGAGAAACGTACACCCCCAGCAGACAGGGTCTTTTCCTCTTGATCACATCTGGACAGCTTGTCTTTTCCCTTGGGGCTGAGCACCACATTGATGACCGAAGACTTAAAGGGCTCTGCAAAATCACATAATCGCATCCAGGCATGTCTCCTGATGACTATACCCAAATATGCTGCCCATGAGTTACCTTGCGCTGCATAGGATATCAGTCTCATGGATGCATTTGAAATAGACTGGAGGGTGGCCATTTGGAAAGAGATTCTATTTTCATCCTCCACCAACATGGACCCATAAAGAAATTTGGCAAGTTCTTTGGTCAGATCTCTTTGTAACCTCAGAAAATGTGCCAAATTAGTGACCTGAGGGCAAAGGTCACTGAAGCGTACATGCACATCCCAAATCTGTCCAAAGCCCTGGACTATCTGTTAGGGGGATGGACAGAGGAACTCTGTTCTGCCAATTCCTTGTTAGTGGCTGCAGCCACAACCATGACATTGGCCAGAACTAAAATTTTGTCTAGTCTTTTTGGTATTGGCTCTACAGCATCTGGCTCTTTCCACACTCAATGAGAAACAAGGTCTATGAGCTCATCGGCCAAGTGGGTCACCCTAAAAGTAGACAACACAGACCCAAACGCATCCATGACACCAATTCCTCCTGGTAGGGGGTGTCAGATGCCCAACCACCTTTTTGTTTCAGGAACTCCAGGATGTCTTCAAAGGAGACATTTTCAGGTTGTGATCTGGGGGACCCTCTCCTCCTCATCAAAATCAGTGCCCACCGTGAGAGATTCCTAGACAGAATCTAAGTGCCTCCTCTTACATGTTCACTTCTGAGGGACTTCCTCAGTGGGGTGCTATAGGGAAGTATCAGAGGAGATGACAATATCCTGACAGACTGACTGGAGACTAGATTGAGCTGACTATCTCAGTGGAAAGGATGGACAAGGCTTAGAGCAAAGAACCAGATAAAGGCATGGTTGTCTGATCCAAGGGGGCCATGGATTTCCCTTCTCTAGACAAGGAGAAAGTGCTCTGCACAACCTCAAAGGTAGAATGCCTACAGGACACAGAAGTCAACAGCACAGGAGCTGAAACTTCTTAAACCAGGCTCTTGCAACTACACCAGCAATCCACCTGAAGAGGGAGTCGGATCCAAGCTATCCAGCACAGAATCCCTAAGAGGAAGAAATGGCTCCAAAAGCTTCAGAGTCAACTCCAACCCACAGGACCTGCCATTGATGTTTTGGCTCTGAGAGTCTTCTGGCTCCAAAAGGCTTGAGCCACTCAGCTCAGAGAAGCTATCAGAATCAAAGAACAATTATCTTTGGATCCAATGAAGATACCCCAGAGATCTCGGATCCAAGGGCTCTGAAACACTGAGTCAGATCAGAGAAGGTGATACCAAGGGGGAAGTGGACAAAGGATGGCTCATGGATCTGGTGAGAATTGGAGCCGGGAGAGACCCCATCTGAATCTGCTCTCTGAAAGCTTCCTCATTATCCTAGTCACATCAGCTTCTGAAAGGCTTCGGGAAGATCTAAGAGATGATGTGGTGGCCAAAGGCCTGGAGTGTCTTCATGGAGATCCCTCCAGGAAAGGAGAAGGGAGCCATGACAAAACTGATCCTATAGGAGTGGAGAGGTATGGATCCGAAGAGATCTAGGTTTCAAAATGGTCGGCTCCAAGAAAGATGGATCTGACTTATTATACACTTCTGAAGGGGACTCCGATGAAGGAGCTGACATGGAAGAATTGTCAGGAGACCTCTTACAGGACCCCTTTTCCTTGGAAGCTGACTCTGACTTACTCTTGTCAGACTTTTTGCTAGGGGGTTGAGCCCCAGCAACTGAGGAAGTAGAGGAAGAAGGAAGAAGGCCTCTTAAAACTAACTTATTCCTCTGATCGGTTAAAGCTCTGGCATTAAAACCATAGCAGATTGAACAATCCGCTTCTAAATGACAGGGGCCTAGGCAATGCACACATTCTCTGTAGAAAATAATTTTTTTAAGCAGAAAAGAAGAAAGCAAGAAAGAAATCAACAGTGGTAGACAGAAATACTCAAAAGAGTAGCAAAAGAAGGATGAGTACAAACAATGGTACTTTAAGAAGGTATCAATCAATGCTAGTGCAAAGGGGGCAGAATCAGCTAAAAAAATCATTGCTAAAAGTTATCATAAATTAGCTCAAAAGATTATGGGTGGATGATGGGAGTATGAGAGACTATAAAAGTTAAAAACTAAGAGCTAACTCATGAAAAACTAGCTATAAGAACTCCAATGTACTTGAGAGTAGTGCTAGCAAACGAGATCTCAGGAATATTAGGTTGTTGGAGTATTATGGGTAAATAAAGGAGCTTGACAGTTCTTGGATACAATGATCTGGTAGAAGCGGCAGAGTCAAATCTCAGTCTTGGACCAAACCCATCAGTTGAGGAATGAATGAACAGGACAACATGAGATTTGCATTTACTATTGTATAATATAAGTAATTGCTGCTACAAAGATAAGAACGTCTCAATGCTAAATTTGGAAATTCATAGCCACAAGAATCCAGGGATTCACTTTAATGATAATGGCTTATTTATGAAACAACCTAACTTCACATAATGACAGAAATGTCAAACCATTCATTACCAGCTCAGAAGACCTCATGTTCTCAGATTTCCAGCTCTTGATTCAAATTGTCATCTACAGGCTATATCCTATATATCATACATTGTGCACTGTGTATAACTCTCATCTCATAATGTTCGTTACTGATTATGGCTTGGGGATATATGATGAAGGAACACACAAATCTCAGCCCAGTATTGTAATTCACTGAATGTAATGGCCTGGTGATATCGTGTATAACCACAAATGTCATATCAACATCCATTGCAGATGATGGTGTACTAAAGAAGAGGTGCCAAGAAAGTCTGCTGAGGTAACCAGAGTTCCTGCTGAGTGAGTTTTTCCCACCCTAGTTAAAAGTTTTCTACATTTATGTTAAGTACACACAAACTATTATTGAGCCAATTTGTGATCCTGTTTGGTCAAATGCCCTCTTTTATCCATTCTTAAAATATTTGAAATGTTATAATTATTTTATGAAGCACTTTAATTATTTCCAAAGATTATCAAAGTGTCTGTAGATTTTGGATTTATGGTACTGGATACAACTCCAGCCAGGAAATCATATGGCTGAGTTTAGGAACATGCCTTAGGTAAAATTTCTGTAAAACTTCTCAACAACTTTTGTCATTATTAAATAAATACATATATAAATAATGGATTTCATTGGCAAAACAGCATGCAACTTGGGCTGAAATGATACCAAGAAGAGTTTTTTTGTGATATCCAATTCAAATTGCGAGTTGTAGCAGAGTTAGGTGTTGAAAAATTTTGAATTGTGAAGGAAGAAGGACCATTTACCAAACTAAAGTTTAAACTGACAGACTTCATTCTAGCCAAATGCAGATGAACACTAGCAAAAAAGTAAGCTAAACTTGCTTCAGAGAGGTACTTATGATGAGCCAAAACCTGTTATAAAGACAATGAAAAGGGCGCAAAGAATGGTTGTATTTTGCCATATAAAGTCCTTAACACAAGGTTTAAATAACTCAGGAGAGATACAAACACAGTGAAACCAGATCGGAGCAGTCCACAATATCCAATACAGTCCACGGTACAAAACCCTCCAAAAAATATCACCCTGTCACTCGGGCAAGCTCTTTGAACGCAAATTTATTAGTGAAATAAAAAGCGTTTTCACTGCAATACACACAAAGCAGCTTCTTCAGAAAGGGATAAGGGAAAAAGCGCCAAAAATTTATTTAAATGACAAAAGGGAGTGTGTCAAAATACATCACTTCCTGGTATAGCGCTGGGAACACAAGTTAAAAATCAAACAGTAAAATTCACAAGTAAAAAATCTACATTTTGAAATTCAATACATAAATATAAAATAAATTAATGTAGACTATTTAATATAAAAATTATACTATCACAAACTGCATGTGAAATACAAAAAGATATATATATATTATACATAAGCCTGTCCTAATACCATACTCAAAGTGTACGGTCAAAAAGTAAACACTACATGGAATTAATTAAAATACCTCCTCATCTTTAAAACCACTGAGATATTACAGTTATCGTTCAAACCAGGATTATTAAAAGCATTGAGTTTGATTTGCCATTCAAGTTCTCTTAATTCTAGCAAGAGAGTAGATGGGCCTCCTCTGATATTAGTAGGGAGATGATCAATACCCATAAATGAAAAACAATGGTTAATGTGGCTGGAAATATGCTTGGCTAATGCATTATCCAGCTTGTTATTTCTAATAGCGTATATATGTTCATATATGCGCTGACGTAGTTTACAATCCGTCTTACCAATATAAACAACTGGACATTGGTTACAGAATGCTGCATATACTACTGATTTTGTGTCACAATTAATAGTGTGGCATATCCTATATTTTTCTTCTCTAATTTGAAAAGTTGGTCCTGTTTTTACAAATTTACACCAGTTACAGGCTCCACATGTCAGTGAGCCTTTACATCTATGGAACTGGTTAGTATTTGACTTACTTTGCAATATTTCTTTCAAATTTTTACCTTTTCTAAAAACTACTCTTGGAACCGGTCCAAACCTTTCAAATAAAAGCAAGTCATTCGTGATAAAGTGCCAGTTCTTAAAAATGATATTACATATTTCTCTTGCCTCATTACTAAAGGTAGTAATAAAAGTGGTGGAAAGTTTACACTTATGTTGGTCAAAGTGGTTAATATGGGGTGAATCTTGTCCAAAATTACCTTCTAATAAGTCAGGTAGAGAGGACAATGACACATCTAAATTGGAAGTGTCCAAAGCATTAAATTCTCTTAATAATGGTTTATAAAATCCGGTTGTTCGTTTATATTCTATTTCTACTACAATTTCATCTATAAGAGTATCAGGAGGTTATCCATCCCTTTTCTCACTGTAGTGCGATCTCGGAGTTGAAATATTAAGATAGGGGGAGTGGGGGGGCACAGCCCCCTACAGGGGGGTGCAGGTGGGCTTGCCCCCCTGCATGCACGGGAAGTTAGGTGTAGGGATTAGGGAGTTGTGGTAAGGGTGGCATTGTTGTTAAGGCCGTAAAATGTCGTCAACATTTTCAGCATTAACGGCTGTTTTTCGACATTAGGGCTGTTCATTTAGTTGCAGTTTTGGTACAACACTTCACTGTTTTCTACCGTTTTTCTTTTTTTAATTTCAAGATATTGATAGTAAACCATGCTGGAGAATGTAAAGGAAAGTCTCTTGTAAGTAGAGGGCTTTGAAAGCAGCTATCAGCGCTGTTTAGGTCGGCATCTGTTGAGAAACTTCCAAGTCTAGCGTGTAAAGTCCTGCAAAAAGGATCATTAAAATCACAACAGCCATATAGCCACTGACATCTAAATTATCTGACCCTGTAAACGGAAAGTACTGCTTAATAAGTCTCACATGGAAGATAGTATAACTCAAGTCCTCTCTTCTGCGAGGAATAATCTGCTTTAAAATGACTCCTGGTTTCCTCCAATAAACCCTAGAACTACAATAGGAGGAAAGTTTGTCAAGCTACTGTTAAACCAAGACCTGAAAAATAGGACTCAGAGGAGGAAGGCTCTAAGTCAGTTGTCCCAGCAAGAAAAGGCTTGACTACTCCATCTCTGAAGAAAGGCTATAACTAACTCAAGTCATTTTGTAAAAACTCTTGCAGATGAACAGAGTTCAAAGGGTAAAGTGCAAAAATACTAATGCTGTGCACCCACAATAAACCTGAGGAATAACCCATGGCATTTCCTCATTCTAATAGCCAGAGAGGCATCTTATATGTACAACTCATCCACTTTTCACTTGACAGTGAACACAGCCTGCTTAAATCTGAAACATGATATCTGGTACTTTTTGGGGACAAGATGGTTGGCCATCTCTTGGAAGTAGCCTATGCCCTTTAGCTCCATCTGAGCTCTTTGCTTTAGGATAGAAGGGATAAAAAGGGAAAAGGCATTTCATTTTGTCTGAATGTCGTGCATCACACAATGCATGCACTGCCTTCCCCTAGGCAAAAGACTACAGTTAAAAATGGTCACCCTTTTTCTCTCTTTGCAAAAAGGAAGAGAAGAAATGCAGAGCTGGGATCAGTAATGCCATGTTTTTTTAGAGAACTATCTGATGACATTCCTTTGGAACAGAGGTAACTCAACTATAAAGGACAGGCTGACTCATTGAAGTGGAATTTTCATCTTACAATGCTGACCCTGGGGTATCAGGAAAAGGGCTAGTGCTAATCCTGTGATTGCCTTCTGTATTCCTCACTGGGTAGATGGTGTACACTGACTGAAGTAGTGAGTACATGGTGTCCCTCCTGCAGCTGCATTATGATTTCTTGTATCCTACTGCTTTACAAGAAGGTTTTCTGAGAGAACTAAAAAAATCAATTCTGATGAATGAGAAGACTTCAACCCAATGTACTTGGTGTATATTGTTTAAATATGCCCAAGACAGACTTTTAACCTTTAGTCTGAAAACAGGTTAGCAAGGAGGCAGGAACTCTAATGGTATTAGTAAGCATAGCTATTTGAAACTGTGCAGCTTAATGGCTTTATTTATATATTTATTCATTTACCTTCTGGTCCAGAAGAACTGTGAGTCAAAAAAATGCATCCAGTTTCCAATTCAGACTCGCTGCCCTCTTCACTTGAGCTATGAGACGCCTTCTGTTGCTTCAACTTTTGTTCAGAGTCTTCCTGATTTTCACCTCTCATTCTCTTACTTACTACAGCTGATTAAGAACATGAAAATACTAATTATAATTCTGTAACACATAACCAAGCAGTAATACTGTAGAATAAATTTATATTATAGAATCAATAAGCAAACTTTGATGTATATTTTGTTGTATATAGTAGTCTAATATATGTGTATGCTGATTCTGTCATCATGGAATTACTTCCACTTCCACTTCAATGGAATACTTCTTCCCCTACTTGGGGGCAACTGCTGTAATACATGCCATATTATATGTGGTAAACTACGCAGAAAACACAGAAGAGAAATGCTTTGCATATGTATCTTTACTACTACTACAGAAGCCAGTCACAGTAATGAAAGAATGGCCTCCTTTGCTTTGAAAGGACATCAGATTCAGATCTCTAAAAATCCCATTAAATCTTAAAAGCTAATAATAAGCAGGGGAGCATCATATAATTTATTTATTTATTTATTCATGTATTTATTTAATTTGTTAACTGGGAAAGTCCACTGGGCCTAGAATGAGCCCATTTTCAGTGGAGGCCTGGGGAGAAAAGCTGCACAATAATTACATACAAAGAAATGTTAACACACAGAACAAACTATGTCGAGCAGTACTATTACATTCAATGAAAATAATAACAGTGAAAATGTTTACAATCATGGTATAATTTAGAAGTAAAAAATGGCATACATTCAAATAACACATAAATATAATTATATCTGCAGGACTCTTAGCAGATGAGAAGTTCAGGATAAGAATAGGAGGAGACAGAAGAGCTAAAGGAGGGAGAAGTCAAGCTAAAGTGACAGCAAAAGGAGTGAGTATGGTAGAGAGGAGAGGAAATGCTAGTAATAACATGGTTAAAAGTGAGACTCCAGAGAGAAGTCAGGTATTAGGATTATTTGATGGGGTGCACGTGCATAACCAGTGAGAGGAGAGATGTAGTTTAAGGGATTTTTTAAAGGAGGCAGGATTGCGCTGATAGTCCTGAGTGAAGGAGGGAGGTTATTCCATGGCTTAGGGACACTATAAGAGTACAACATTTGGCCAGCTGAGAGTTTAGGTTTCTCGACAGTCAGTAACATTTTTTTTTTCAGACTTGAGGTGTCAATTAGGATGGTATATAGTCAGTATGGAGGAGAAGGAAGGGCAAGTTGCTGGGTGGTGGATAAGCTTATGGGCCGTAGTTAACTGTAGATACGTGAGATAGTGAGGGGATTCTAGCCAATTTAGTTGATGCAGAGAGGAGCAGTGGTGGGTAGAAAATTTTGCATTTGTAACAAATTTAGTGACTTTGTTCTAACAAGAGTCTAGTTTTGTTTTCAAGGAGGACTGCAGATTGGTGAGGATGGGAGCGTCATATAAAACAGTAGGAAGCAGGAAAGATGAGGCAAGGGCCTTTTTAGCAGAGAGGCTAAGAAAATAGTTGTGCCTATAAAGGGATCCTAACTTTTGATTGGTATTTTTGATGTTGCTGTAGATGTGAAGGTCAAAAGTTAATTTGTCATCAATGATGATACCTAGCAATTTGGTACTAGGGACAACTTCAATGACAGTGTTGTTTTGGGAATGAACAGAGAATAATGACTTGTCAACAGGACTAGATTTTGTGGGGGTAAATATTAAGAGTTTTGTTTTATTGGGGTTGAGGGCAAGATGGTTCTGAGATATCCAGGTTTCATTAGAAGTAAATGCTTCTTGGGTAAGACGCTGCAGTCCAGTGGCAGAATTAGAATAGCAGATAATAGTAGAGTCATCTGTATATTGGATAACAGTATTGTGGGTAAGAGTGATATGAAAGTTATTGACAAATATACTGAATAAGAGGGACCCAGTATTGAACCTTGAGGGACACCTGTATTTGTACTGATGAAAGAGGAAGAAGAATGCTGCCATATAGTAGATTTCTGCATATTGCTGAGATAGTTAGTAAACCATTGTAAGATAGGGGAGACAGGCCAAGGTTAGAGAGTTTGGTAAGCAGTAGGGAGTGGGAAATAGTATCAAATGCTTTTGATATATCAAGAAAGAGGGCAGAGACTAAGGAGCCAGCATCTCCATCTCTATTTACTGTATCCAAGAAGGAAATGAGGGCAGTGTTAGTGCTATGTGAGGGAGGAGAAGTCAGAGGAAGAGAGGAGGGAGAGGCGGCCACAGCAGCTACGGTGACCAAAACTGGAGACGAGGAAACGGAGTCGGAAGGAGGAAGAAGACCTTTGAGGGCCAACTTGGCCTTCTTATCCTTTAGGGCGCAGGGTTGATGCCCACACAAATACTAAAGTCCATACTCAAGTGGGCCACGCCCAAGCACAAAACACATAGAGTGTGGTAATCCGCTGGTGATAACTTATGGTCACACTCTGTGCAGCGCTTGAAAATGAGAAGTTATGTACCTACCATAACGTTCCATGTTAGTTGTCTTCTCTCGCCTTCTTTCTTGCTGGATGGGTTTGGAGCCGATCCTCGGCTCTGACTCGCCACTAACTAAAGCTTGACAGCTAATTTTACCGGCTCAAGGCAACCCTATATCCCATGATGCTAGGCAATAACTACCCAGATCTCGTTTGGTAGCTAAAGAAAAATTATGCAATATAGTCCTCCAACTGAAGAGGAGATGGAAAAAAGGGGATAATCCCGCCAAAGAAACCAATCTAATCTAGTGACACTAGGACAAGCTATTTGGCTGGAAAATCTAGATTAGGACTCTTCATGGAAGAGGAACAATCTTCTCGGTCTGTCCAGGCTAGTGGGATGGTGGGCGGGGCGAAGAAAGAAGGCGAGAAGACAACTAACATGGAACGTTATGGTAGGTACATAACTTCTCAATGTTAAGTTGTCAATCTCACCTTCATTCTTGCTGGATGGGACCTCGTCCCTAGCACCTTCATCCTGGGTGGCTCAATGGAACAGACTCTTGAGAATGGTGGAACCAAAATTTGCCCTGTGTCTGGAGGCCAAGTCCAATTTGTAATGCAAAACAAAGGTATGAGGAGAGGCCCATGTGGCTGCTGCACAAATAGTGTCTATTGGTAGTCTAGCTTGAAAGGCTGTAGATGTAGCTAGTGCTCTAGTTGAAGGGGCTTTGGCCTAGAAGTCAACTCTCTACCTCTGAGTTGATAAATACATGTAATCACAAAAGACAGCCACCTAGATAGGGTTACCTTAGATACCGGAAGGCCTTTCCTGTTCTCTGCATACGATAAAAACAGTTGATCAGATTTCCTGATTTGTTTGGTTCTGTCAAAATAATATCGGAGCTGGCGATGAACATCCAGATAATGTAGTTTTTGCTCCGCTCTATTAGTATAATTTGGGAAAAAAACTGGGAGATCAGTAGATTGATTTAAGTTTGTCTGCGACGCCACCTTGGGTAAGAAAGACGGATTAGTCCTTAGAGAAACTCTGTCTTTGTGGAAGATTAAGTAGGGAGGACGAATGCAGAGGGCATGAAGCTCAGATACTCTCCTAGCAGAAGTAATGGCGACTAGGAAGAGTGTCTTCCAGGAAAGAAATTTCAATGAGCAGGAAGCCGCAGGTTCAAAGGGGGGAAGAATCAAGGATGTTAAGACTAAATTTTGATCCCACTGTGGTGGAGGGTCTTTGATCGGAGGCTTAAGTAAAAATACACCTCTAAGGAATGCTTTGCAAAGCTTATGGGACATGATGTTGTGGTCCGACAAGCCTATATGAAAAATTGAAATGGCTGCCAACTGAACTTTTACTGTGGAGGAAGAAGATCCTGAGTGAAAAATTTCAGCTAGGAAGTCCAAGACCGAATTAATCGGAGTAGTAAAGAGATCTCTATTCCTAGCTTTTGCCCAGAAGGAGAAACATTGCCATTTACTAGTGTAAATCCTTCTGGTGGAAGATTTAAGGGAAGCTACTATGATATCTCGGACAGGATTTTTAATCATAGGAAGCCTGGCTAGGGACGGAAGTGGAGCAACCAAGCAGTGAGGTTGAGAGAAGGTATGGATTGGTGCAGCTGCCCTGACTGGTGGGTCAGAAGATCTGGAACCGGATCCAGATGCCAAGGCTGTACCAAAAGATAACGATGCAGGAACGGAAACCATATTTGTCGAGGCCAATAAGGGGTAATGAGAATCATCTTGGCTCTCAAGGCGGTTGCTTTCTGAATTATTTGTGGTATTAGAGGAAAAGGTGGAAAAGCATAAAGAAGTCCCCGGGGCCAATCTTGGACTAGAGCGTCTCTGGGGGGATGGCCTGGAAGGGGGAAGAGGGTGAAGAAGTTGGGGCATTTGCTGTTTTGAGGCATAGCAAAAATATTGCAGCAAGGAAGGCCCCACTTCTGAAAAATCTCTTCCATCACAGATTGTTTGAGAGACCACTCGTGAGGCATGAGAATAGCTCTGCTCAACCTGTCCGCTATGATGTTGGACTTCCTGGGGATATGCGTTGCTATCAGAAACCGCTGAGAAGAGATTGCCCACTGCCAAAGTCTGACTGCCTCTCGACACAGGGGATAGGACTTGGTTCCGCCCTGCTTGTTGATATACCACATTATGGACATATTGTCCATTCAGATTGCAATAGTCCCCAGGGGAAGAGAGTCGTGGAGGGCTTGCAACGTTAAAAGCACTGCTCTCATCTCCAGGACATTTATAAGCAGGTGGCATTGAAAAGGTTGCCAAGTGCCATGGACCATCCTGCCCTGAAAATGCCCCACCCACCCGATCAGGGAGGCGTCCAATGTAACCGTGACGACCGGGGAGGGAGGAACAAAGGGTCTGCCTTGATGGACTTGAGGGGACAATATCCACCAGGACAGATGCCTTTGGCAAGCTGGAGTTATCATGATCTTGTGATGCATAGGGAGTCGTTGAAAGGACCATTGGGCGAAAAGCATCCACTGTAGGAGACGCATGTAAAAGCGGGCAAGGGGAAGAAGTGTTATAGTGGCCGCCATAAGACCTATACTTTCAGGACATAGCTGGCCTGAATTTTGTCGCTCTGAAGAAGAACATGGATGTGGTTTTGAATATCTAAGACCCTTTGATTTGTTAATTTTGCTGAAAGTTGTACCTTGTCCAAACTGGCGCCTATAAAGGCAATAGATTGACAAGGTGACAAGGCAGATTTTTCAAAATTTATAGAGATTCCTAGCCCTCTGCAAATGTGAATGGTGTAATCTCTGGCTTGGAGAAGTTGATGCCTGGTGGTGGAAGTGAGGAGCCAGTCGTCTAGATATGGAAACACCTGGAATCCTTGACGTCTCAGGTGAGCCGTAACCGCTCCCATACATTTGGTGAACACTCTGGGGGCTGTAGTGAGACCAAAGGGCAGGGCTCTGAATTGGTAGTGACTGGCCCCCAGTTGAAAGCGGAGAAACCTTCTGGAGCGCCTGTGAATTTTGATGTGATAGTATGCACCCTGAAGGTCCACGGAGCACATCCAATTGTCCTTGCGCAGAAAGGGTAGAATGGACTGTAGAGTGACCATCTGGAATCGTGTTCTCTTTACAAACCTGTTTAGTTTGCTGAGATCTAATATTGGTCTCCAGTCCCCTGGCTTTTTTGGTACCAAAAAGAATCTTGAGTAGATTCTGGATCCTAGTTGATCTGCTGGGACTGGCTGGATGGCTCTTTTTGCTAGCAGTTTTGATATCTCTGGTACTGCTAGTTCCCTTAGACTGGGTGGAACGACTGGAAGGGTTCCCTTTTGCTGAATTGGGGTTTGGAGAAAGTAAATTTTGTAACCCTCGGATATGATCGACTGTACCCATTTTTCTTGAGTAAGGGAAAGCCAGGCTTTTGGGTACAGCGACAATCTTCCCCCGACTGCCTCCGAAGGTGGACAGTCGGGCAACATCTCAGGGATGCTGGAAGGGTTTGTCAGAGAGAGGCTCCCTGCTACCCTGATTCTGCAGACCCCCTCTGCCCTTAGGGTGGCGTCTGTTGTTGTTACCCGCTCTGCCTCTGGGGGTAAACTGACCTCTCGCATCAGGCGCGACTCCTTGAGATTTACGGAACCACATTTTCCCACCCTTCTGACCCTTAGGGTATGGTCTAGAAGGGGTGGAGAAACGGACTCCTACGGCAGAAAGCGTCTTGCCATCTTGTTCGCATCTGGTCAAGGTGTCTTACACTTGAGGTCTGAACAAGGTCGAACCATCAAAAGGGGAATTTGTGAAGGACGCCTTGAAGGGGTCTGCAAAATTACAAATCCGCATCCAGGCGTGACGCCTCAAAGCCACTCCTGTGCCTGCGGTCCTGCTCGCTCCATTGGCTGCATATGAAATGAGCCGCATGGAGGAGTTAACAATTGAGTTTAGGGTTCCTAGCTGTGAGTTAATTTTATCCTGGGACCCAGCAGCTGACGGATCCTGTAAAACGTCACCCAACTCTTTGAGAACATCTCTCTGAAGGCAGGTGAAGTGACACAAGTAATTCAGCGATCTCATGGCAAAGGTCGCTGAAGAAAACATCCGCTTACCGTACCTATCCATAGTCCTAGAATCCTTGTTAGGAGGATGGATAGGTACTGAAGGATCGGCTAGTTCCTTCTTGGTGGCTGCAGCCACCACCATGGCATCAACCGGGACACCTTTTGTCAAGAATTGTCTATCAACTGGGGCCGTAATGAATTTAAAAGGCCTCCGAGGGGTGGGTTCCACTGAATCCGGGGCCATCCACGTCTTCCGAGCCACCACTTCCATGAGGGGGTCGAAAGGCGGAGACACCCAGGAGGTGGAGGGTCGAGAACCAAACGCCTCCAGGTAAACTGACTCGTCCTCGGAAGGATTAAGGGAAGACCAGTTCCCCCTCTGTTTAAGGATTTCAAGGATGTCTGAGAAAGAGACATCCTCAGAGGGGGACCTTGGGGATCCTTCCGACTCATCCAAGTCGGTATCGGATGTAATAGACTCGGGGGAGTCCACATGTTTCCTCTTACGTGTCCTCTTACGCGGAGGCTCACCTGACAGGTCAGGAGAAGCCTCGGAAGAGGAAGATATTCCCAGTGGGGAAACCTGAGGCGTTGGATCTTTGGGCCCGTGAGCAAGTGAGTGGGAAGAGACGTCAGCAGGCACTGTAGTGGGAGGAGCTGATGTAACTGACCGTTGACTATGCTCTGGGGATAGTACACTCCTCATCACCTCGAAGGCTCCCCCATCAGAGAGGCCAGAGGGCTCCCGCTCCAAAGAGGTAGGAACCCCAGGCCGCACCGACAGGGACGGCTCCGTGGCCGATGTCGGGGCTGAGCTCACCAGCACCGACGCTCCAAGCGGGAGAACGGGGTCGGACAAGGGTCCGATCCCACTCGCCCCCTCGGAGCCGGCGAGAGAGACCAGACACCCGGATGCCTCCAATGAAGGCATCAAGGAGGAGATCGGAGCAGAGGACGATGGAGCCAAAGGGCTCCGACGCCACAACAGTTGCAGCTCCGAGGAGCTCTGGCTCCGAACTCTGAGTCAAAGGAGGAATAATAGGTGGATTTGTAATAGCTACCGTCTGATGATACGGGTTATGGAGCATTTGAACCAATGCCTGAGACTTTAATAGCCTACTCACCACTCTCTCAAGGTCATGGTCAGAAAGCCTGGATGACCGAGAAGATCAGCTCCGATGGCTCCGCTCCGAGAGCAGGGGTGATCTCGGAGC
Source organism: Protopterus annectens (assembly GCF_019279795.1). Taxonomy (NCBI): domain Eukaryota; kingdom Metazoa; phylum Chordata; order Ceratodontiformes; family Protopteridae; genus Protopterus; species Protopterus annectens. The sequence goes on along the minus strand of NC_056731.1, from coordinate 1,569,116,482 downwards.
CGAATGGATAGACTCCAACGATGGGGATCTTGACCTCTTTCTGGAGGTGGATGGAGCCGAGGATATGTTGGCTCCAGCCGGAGCCGGCCGTGAGTGCAAAGATTCAGGGATATCGGCGTTGAGTGGAGCCGATACTGGAGGCTGTGACACAGAAGGATCGGATCCGGCCGGAGCCGATCTTGTCACAGAAGGTGAGCCAGCAGCCGACGGCTTGGGACTCGGAGCCAACAGCTTTGCTGGCTTCGAGGGCTTCCCTGGCGCAGACTTAGTCGGGGAGCTCTCGGGCTTTAACAAGCCCCTCAAAATTAGTTTGTTCCTGCACTCCTGCAGGACTCTTGGGCTGAATGCGTGGCACACAGAACAAGAGTCCTGCAGGTGCAGGGGTCCCAGGCAGTAAACACAAGAAGTGTGACCGTCTGTCAGAGACATTTTCTGACAGCACGAGTCACACATCTTGAAGCCTGAGACCTTTGTGTCCTTCGACATATCAGTGTCGAGGGAGCACCGGAGTAAAAACACACACACACACAAACACCCAATCCAAATAAAAATAATAAAAAACAGGGATACTCACACACCCAAACATTCCACAGAATCCCTGACAAGAATTAGGAAAGGGGCAGGCTTAAGGCCTAACCAAGGGGAAGGGATATATAACTGGGATAAGGGAAATACAAGGTATTAATGGGGAATAGGTTTAAAATTAACCGTTAAAAGTTAAAACAATAAAAGGAGTGGGAACTAAGACAACAAGGGTGACTAAAAGTCTGAAAATTCAAAAACTTACCAAGAGCCGGTAAAAACGCACCTCGCAAGCGAAAGCGGCAAACGAGATCTGGATAGTTATCGCCTAGCATCATGGGATATAGGGTTGCCTTGAGCCGGTAAAATTAGCTCTCGAGCTTTAGTAAGTGGCCAAGTTGGAGCCGAGGATCGGCTCCGAACCCATCCAGCAAGAATGAAGGTGAGATTGACAACTTAACATCAAGCTTTTCGGTCATACTCTATTTTAGAAAGATAACCTTAATAAAAAGCAGGTTCTTTCTAAATAACACACACACACACACACACACACACACACACACACACACACACACACACACACACACACTCATCTACAGAAAACACTGAGGGGGAAGGGGAAGCTACTATCTACACCACAGAACAAACTACTCTAAGTACGTAAAAACACTAACACTCAATGCACCAAGTGGGAGGAGGAGAAAGAAGACTTATCCTAATACTAACTGAGAGAAATTTAGAAAAAAAATATTTGCTCACAAAGGTTTTAAACCCACTGTCTAGTTGTAGCTCAAAAGACACGATGCTGAAGCAATTCGCTGCAAATGAGATCTGGGCATGGAAGGCAGTGGAGGTGTTTTATGGGTAAGGGGAGGAGTTTGGAGCTCGGAGCTGATGCTAGTAAAAGTTGCCGGCTCGGATCCAATACAAATCCATAACCTACAGGTTGAAGACCAAATGAAGTAAACTACTTCAGATCTCATAGTTAATGGTACTACATATACAGAACCTGTGGATATAGCAAATCTGCTGGCTGACAGGTTCAGTGAAAACTACACTCCCCTGTCCCTGTCAAATATACCTCAAAGTATCCCTAACACCTGTCCCCCACCTAGTATCTCTGAGGAGCAGGTCTTAAAATGGATTACGACAGTCAGTAACATTTTTTCAGACTTGAGGTGTCAATTAGGATGGTATATAGTCAGTGGGGGGGTTTAATTTGGGTAGATACATGAGATAGTGAGGGGATTCTAGCCAATTTAGTTGATGCAGAGAGGAGCAGTGGTGGGTAGAAAATTTTGCATTTGTAACAAATTTAGTGACTTTGTTCTAACAAGAGTCTAGTTTTGTTTTCAAGGAGGACTGCAGATTGGTGAGGATGGGAGCGTCATATAAAACAGTAGGAAGCAGGAAAGATGAGGCAAGGGCCTTTTTAGCAGAGAGGCTAAGAAAATAGTTGTGCCTATAAAGGGATCCTAACTTTTGATTGGTATTTTTGATGTTGCTGTAGATGTGAAGGTCAAAAGTTAATTTGTCATCAATGATGATACCTAGCAATTTGGTACTAGGGACAACTTCAATGACAGTGTTGTTTTGGGAATGAACAGAGAATAATGACTTGTCAACAGGACTAGATTTTGTGGGGGTAAATATTAAGAGTTTTGTTTTATTGGGGTTGAGGGCAAGATGGTTCTGAGATATCCAGGTTTCATTAGAAGTAAATGCTTCTTGGGTAAGACGCTGCAGTCCAGTGGCAGAATTAGAATAGCAGATAATAGTAGAGTCATCTGTATATTGGATAACAGTATTGTGGGTAAGAGTGATATGAAAGTTATTGACAAATATACTGAATAAGAGGGGACCCAGTATTGAACCTTGAGGGACACCTGTATTTGTACTGATGAAAGAGGAAGAAGAATGCTGCCATATAGTAGATTTCTGCATATTGCTGAGATAGTTAGTAAACCATTGTAAGATAGGGGGAGACAGGCCAAGGTTAGAGAGTTTGGTAAGCAGTAGGGAGTGGGAAATAGTATCAAATGCTTTTGATATATCAAGAAAGAGGGCAGAGACTAAGGAGCCAGCATCTCCATCTCTATTTACTGTATCCAAGAAGGAAATGAGGGCAGTGTTAGTGCTATGTGAGGGAGGAGAAGTCAGAGGAAGAGAGGAGGGAGAGGCGGCCACAGCAGCTACGGTGACCGAAACTGGAGACGAGGAAACGGAGTCGGAAGGAGGAAGAAGACCTTTGAGGGCCAACTTGGCCTTCTTATCCTTTAGGGCGCAGGGTTGATGCCCACACAAATACTAAAGTCCATACTCAAGTGGGCCACGCCCAAGCACAAAACACATAGAGTGTGGTAATCCGCTGGTGATAACTTATGGTCACACTCTGTGCAGCGCTTGAAAATGAGAAGTTATGTACCTACCATAACGTTCCATGTTAGTTGTCTTCTCTCGCCTTCTTTCTTGCTGGATGGGTTTGGAGCCGATCCTCGGCTCTGACTCGGCCACTAACTAAAGCTTGACAGCTAATTTTACCGGCTCAAGGCAACCCTATATCCCATGATGCTAGGCAATAACTACCCAGATCTCGTTTGGTAGCTAAAGAAAAATTATGCAATATAGTCCTCCAACTGAAGAGGAGATGGAAAAAAGGGGATAATCCCGCCAAAGAAACCAATCTAATCTAGTGACACTAGGACAAGCTATTTGGCTGGAAAATCTAGATTAGGACTCTTCATGGAAGAGGAACAATCTTCTCGGTCTGTCCAGGCTAGTGGGATGGTGGGCGGGACGCAAGAAAGAAGGCGAGAGAAGACAACTAACATGGAACGTTATGGTAGGTACATAACTTCTCAATGTTAAGTTGTCAATCTCACCTTCATTCTTGCTGGATGGGACCTCGTCCCTAGCACCTTCATCCTGGGTGGCTCAATGGAACAGACTCTTGAGAATGGTGGAACCAAAATTTGCCCTGTGTCTGGAGGCCAAGTCCAATTTGTAATGCAAAACAAAGGTATGAGGAGAGGCCCATGTGGCTGCTGCACAAATAGTGTCTATTGGTAGTCTAGCTTGAAAGGCTGTAGATGTAGCTAGTGCTCTAGTTGAAGGGGCTTTGGCCTAGAAGTCAACTCTCTACCTCTGAGTTGATAAATACATGTAATCACAAAAGACAGCCACCTAGATAGGGTTACCTTAGATACCGGAAGGCCTTTCCTGTTCTCTGCATACGATAAAAACAGTTGATCAGATTTCCTGATTTGTTTGGTTCTGTCAAAATAATATCGGAGCTGGCAGAACATCCAGATAATTTGGCTCTAGTTTGACACTGAGAGACCACTCATGAGGCATCAGAATGGATCTACTAAGTTTGTCCTCAATCAAGCTAGAATACTCTGGGATGTGCAATGCTATTAGAAAGTGACTGGAAGACACACCCATTGCCACAGTCTCATTGCTTCTCAACAATGTGGGCAAGATCTGGTTTCTTCCTGTTTGTTAATGTACCAGACCACTGTCATATTGTCCATCTGGATGGCTACACTCCCAGCTGGGAGAACGTCTTGAAAAGCCTGCAATGGTAGGAGGACTGCTCTCATCTCCAGGACATTGATATGCATCTTGGTCTCTTTGGGGGAACATGTACCTTGGACAGTCCTTCCCAAGTAGTGACCCCCATCACAACTGGGAGGTGGTCACTGTGGCCATGGGCATGGAAAGAACAAATGGGCACTCTTTACAGAGCTGTTTTGAATTAATCCCTCAAAGAAGATATATTTTGCACACTTGTGTAATCTTGATTGGAGTGGTTAATGGATGTTGGAGAAAGAACCATTGGACTGAAAGTGTCACTGAAGAATTTGCATGTGGAGCCTATCCACAGAAATGAGAGTAATAGCTGCTGCCATGGATCCCAGGGCTTGAAAGATTAATCAGGCCAGAAGAGAAGAACTCTGACTCACTTTCTTGACTTGAGACCTCAATGTCTGTATTCAAGTAGAGGGAAGAGAAGCTATCTGACTGACTGTGTCCAGATGAGCACCTATGAATTCCAGACTTTGTGAAAGTGTGAGCTGAGATTTGTTGTAATTGACAGTGATTCCCACATGAACACACAATTGGAGCAAGTTGCCTGTAGAAGTTGATGCCTGGTTGAGGTCATTAGGAGATGGGTCTATGACAATGGATCAAATAGGAAAAAGATCGAATGGCTGTAAGAAGAAAATCTTATTCGTAGAAATCCATTTTCTGAGATCACGGTACAGTGAAAATTGGAAAAGTTGCCCTTTCCTCACTGTAGTGCGATCTCGGAGTTGGTATACACACACACACATATATATATATATATATATATATATATATATATATATATATATATATATTTAGCGGGGGGCACTGGCCCCCGCAAAACGGATTTCTATGAATGGCATTTTCGTTCTTACAGCCATTCAATCTTTTTCCTGTTCAATCCATTGTCATAGACCTAGGAAACAGTTGTCTAGATACAGAACCATCCAGACTCCCAGCAGTCTCGAGTGAGCTGCTACCACTGCCCTGGGGGTTGTGGTTAACCAAAGGGCAGTGTTCAGAATTGGTAATGACTGGATCCCTGCCAGAATCTCATGTATCTTCTGGAGTATCTGTGCATTTTCATGTGATAGTATGCATTGTGAAGATTTATCAAGCACATCCAATCGTCCTTTTGCAGCAGACTCAAAATGTATTGAACCATGACCACCTGAAATTTTAAATACTTTACAAATGGATTCAATTTTCTGAGATCCAGAAATGGTCTAAAGTCTTCTGTCTTTTCTGGCACCAAGAAGAATCTCTGGATCCTCTCTGGTCTAGGGGAACTCTTGGATGACTCTTTTCTATAGTAGCTTTTTTATTTCTAGAGATGCTGCTTCCCTCTGACTGGGTAGAACATCAGTGATTTTTTTCCCCATTGGTGAAAGAGGTAAGAGAAAATGGTATAATATAACCTCTGGATATGATTCCCTGCACCCAGGAATCTTTTGTAATAGATAGCCAGGCTCTCTGGTGCAGAGACAAATGTCCTGCAACTGTCTCCAGGGGTAAACAGGTGGGTGTCCCTTCAGCAGCACTGATAGGGTTTATCCGAGAAAGAATCACTGAAGCCCTGGTTCTGCAGGCCACCTCTGCTGTGAGGACAGTGCTTTCCATTTGAGTTCTACCCTCTGCCCCTGAGGGAACTATCTCCATGTGGATCTTGAAAAGGACCCTGGGATTTACTAAACTATGTTTTTCTACCTCTTCACTGATTCCTTGAGAAAAGTCTTTGAGGGGTTGAGAAACGTACACCCACAGCAGACAGGGTCTTTTCCTCTTGATCACATCTGGACAGCTTGTCTTTTACCTTGGGGCTGAGCAGCACATTGATGACCGAAGACTTAAAGGGCTCTGCAAAATCACATAATCGCATCCAGGCATGTCTCCTGATGACTATACCCAAATACGCTGCCCATGAGTTACCTTGCGCTGCATGGGAGATCAACCTCATGGATGCATTTGAAATAGACTGGATGGTGGCCATTTGGAAAGAGATTCTATTTTCATCCTCCACCAACATGGACCCATAAAGATATTTGGCAAGTTCTTTTGTCAGATCTCTTTGTAACCTCAGAAAATGTGCCAAATTAGTGACCTGAGGGCAAAAGTCACTGAAGCGTACATGCACATCCCAAATCTGTCCAAAGCCCTGGACTCTCTGTTAGGGGGATGGACAGAGGAACTCTGTTCTGCCAATTCCTTGTTAGTGGCTGCAGCCACAACCATGACACTGGCCAGAACTAAAATTTTGTCTAGTCTTTTTGGTAGTGGCTCTACAGCATCTGGCTCTTTTCACACTCAATGAGAAACAAGGTCTATGAGCTCATTGACCAAGTGGGTCACCCTAAAAGTAGACAACACAGACCCAAAAACATCCAGGACACCAATTCCTCCTGGTAGGGGGTGTCAGATGCCCAACCACCTTTTTGTTTCAGGAACTCCAGGATGTCTTCAAAGGAGACATTTTCAGGTTATGATCTGGGGGACCCCCTCCTCCTCATCAAAATCAGTGCCCACCGTGAGAGATTCCTAGATGGAATCTAAGTGCCTCGTCTTACATGTTCACTTCTGAGGGACTTCCTCAGTGGGGTGCTATAGGGAAGTATCGGAGGAAATGACAATATCCTGACAGACTGACTGGAGACTAGTTTGAGCTGACTATCTCAGTGCAAAGGATGGACAAGGCTTAGAGCAAAGAACCACATAAAGGCATGGTTGTCTGATCCAAGGCGACCATGGATTTCCCTTCTCTAGAGAAGGAGAAAGCCGTCTGTACAACCTCAAAGGTAGAATGCCTACAGGACACAGAAGTCAACAGCATAGGAGCTGAAACTTCTTAAATAAGGCTCTTGCAACTCCACCAGCACTCCACCTGAAGAGGGAGTCAGACCCAAGCTATCCAGCACAGAATCCCTAAGAGGAAGAAATGGCTCCAAAAGCTTTGGAGTCAACTTCAACCCACAGGACCTGCCATTGATGTTTTGGCTTTGAGAGTCTTCTGGCTCCAAAAGGCTTGAGCCAGTCAGCTCAGAGAAACCATCAGAGTCAAAGAACAGATTATCACTGGATCCAATGAAGATACCCCAGAGATCTCGGATCCAAGGGCTCTGAAACACTGAGTCAAATCAGAGAAGGTGATACCAAGGGGGAAGTGGACAAAGGATGGCTCATGGATCTGGTGAGAATTGGAGCCGGGAGAGACCCCATCTGAATCTGCTCTCTGAAAGCTTCCTCATTATCCTAGTCACATCAGCTTCTGAAAGGCTTCGGGAAGATCTAAGAGATGATGTGGTGGCCAAAGGCCTGGAGTGTCTTCATGGAGATCCCTCCAGGAAAGGAGAAGGGAGCCATGACAAAACTGATCCAATAGGAGTGGAGAGGTATGGATCCGAAGAGATCTAGGTTTCAAAATGGTCGGCTCCAAGAGAGATGGATCTGACTTATTATACACTTCTGAAGGGGACTCCAATGAAGGAGCTGACATGGAAGAATTGTCAGGAGACCTCTTACAGGACCCCTTTTCCTTGGAAGCTGACTCTGACTTACTCTTGTCAGACTTTTTGGTAGGGGGTTGAGCCCAGCAACTGAGGAAGTAGAGGAAGAAGGCCTCTTAAAACTAACTTATTCCTCTGATTGGTTAAAGCTCTGGCATTAAAACCATAGCAGACTGAACAATCCGCTACTAAATGACAGGGGCCTAGGCAATGCACACATTCTCTGTAGAAAATGATTTTTTTAAGCAGAAAAGAAGAAAGCAAGAAAGAAATCAACAGTGGTAGACAGAAATACTCAAAAGAGTAGCAAAAGAAGGATGAGTACAAACAATGGTACTTTAAGAAGGTATCAATCAATGCTAGTGCAAAGGGGGCAGAATCAGCTAAAAAAATCATTGCTAAAAGTTATCATAAATTAGCTCAAAAGATTATGGGTGGGTGATGGGAGTATGAGAGACTATAAAAGTTAAAAACTAAGAGCTAACTCATGAAAAACTAGCTATAAGAACTCCAATGTACTTGAGAGTAGTGCTAGCAAACGAGATCTCAGGAATATTAGGTTGTTGGAGTATTATGTGTAAATAAAGGAGCTTGACAGTTCTAGGATACAGTGATCTGGTAGAAGCGGCTGAGTCAAATCTGAGTCTTGGACCAAACCCATCAGTTGAGGAATGAATGAACAGGACAACATGAGATTTGCAGTTACTATTGTATAATATAAGTAATTGCTGCTACAAAGATAAGAACGTCTCAATCCTAAATTTGGAAATTCATAGCCACAAGAATTCAGGGATTCACTTTAATGATAATGGCTTATTTATGAATCAACCTAACTTCACATAATGACAGAAATGTCAAACCATTCATTACCAGCTCAGAAGACCTCATGTTCTCAGATTTCCAGCTCTTGATTCAAATTGTCATATACAGGCTATATCCTATATATCATACATTGTGCACTGTGTATAACTCTCATCTCATAATGTTCATTACTGATTATGGCTTGGGGATATATGATGAAGGAACACACAAATCTCAGCCCAGTATTGTAATTCACTGAATGTAATGGCCTGGTGATATCGTGTATAACCACAAATGTCATATCAACATCCATTACAGATGATGGTGTACTAAAAAAGAGGTGCCAAGAAAGTCTGCTGAGGTAACCAGAGTTCCTGCTGAGTGAGTTTTTCCCACCCTAGTTAAAAGCTTTCTACGTTTATGTTAAGTACACACAAAACATTATTGAGCCAATTTGTGATCCTGTTTGGTCAAATGCCCTCTTTTATCCATTCTTAAAATATTTGAAATGTTATAATTATTTTATGAAGCACTTTAATTATTTCCAAAGATTATCAAAGTGTCTGTAGATTTTGGATTTATGGTACTGGATACAACTCCAGCCAGGAAATCATATGGCTGAGTTTAGGAACATGCCTTAGGTAAAATTTCTGTAAAATTTCTCAACAACTTTTGTCATTATTAAATAAATACATATATAAATAATGGATTTCACTGGCAAAACAGCATGCAACTTGGGCTGAAATGATACCAAGAAGAGTTTTTTTGTGATATCCAATTCAAATTGTGAGTTGTATCAGAGTTAGGTGTTGAAAAAATTTGAATTGTGAGGGGAGAAGGACCATTTATCAAACTAAAGTTTAAACTGACAGACTTCATTCTAGCCAAATGCAGATGAACACTAGCAAAAAAGTAAGCTAAACTTGCTTCAGAGAGGTACTTATGATGAGCCAAAGCCTGTTATAAAGACAATGAAAAGGGCGCAAAGAATGGTTGTATTTTGCCATATAAAGTCGTTAACAAAAGGTTTAAATAACTCAGGAGAGATGATTTATCTTCATTAGTGACCTCAGTGAGGGTAAGCAGTGCAGACCTGGCTACAAACAGTTCTGACATATTGCTTTCAACAACACTCTTCCATGGATCAGGAAAGGAGAACTGCAGAACAGAAATTGTTTTTTCAATAAAGGCTGAGTGTATCTTACTTTACTCTTTTCTTCCTGAATAAAAGAACAATGCTGAGTTAATTATATAGTGTAATGGTTACAAAATGAGTAAAAAGTCAGCATTCCCCAATGCTGGAACGCAGAGTGAAGCAGTTAGGAATTCAGTGCCTATTCCTGTATGCTGACAAAATCTGCCAATAGATTGGTTTCCCTTGCAGCATTTATAATCATTTCCATCTACTAACTGAGGGCAAACAGGAAAATTATCTTGTTCAACCTTGCATGCTCAGATAATAAACTGTAATCATGTTACTTGTTAGCTGACTCAACAGAAAGGCCAAAGTAATTGAAGCAAATTCACCCACAGGGACCATAACACAGCTCAATACTGTTAATTTACTGGTGCGCTCCCCACACCTTCAGGCACAGCATTAATCAGCTGTGATAATGCTGGAGGGTTTACTATTGAAATGTTGACATGCAATTGCACAGCTATGAATTATTCGAACAACAGATGATCGAATATTTCATATGTGTGCAGGTTACATGAGCGAAAGGCATATTTGCGAATAGACAGTGCATTCACAAATATAACGTTTGTTCATGTAAAAGGATCGCGGTACAATGCGGTTAGGGAAATACATCCCTTTTCTCACTGTAGTGCAATCTCGGAGTTGGAATATTAAGATAGGGGGAGTGGGGGTCACAGCACCCTACAGGGGAGTGCAGGTGGGCTTGCCCCCCTGCATACATGGGAAGTTAGGTGTAGGGATTAGGGAGTTGTGGTAAGGGTGGCATTGTTGTTAATGTCGTAAAATGTCGTCAACATTTTCGGCATTAACGGCTGTTTTTCGACATTAGGGCTGTTAATTTAGTTGCAATTTTGGTACAACACTTCTCTGTTTCGTACCGTTTTTTTTTTAATTTCAAGATATTGATAGTAAACCATGCTGGAAAATGTAAAGGAAAGTCTCTTGTAAGTAGAGGGCTTTGAAAGCAGCTGTCAGCGCTGTTTAGGTTGGCATCTGTTGAGAAACTGCCCAGTCTAGCGTGTAAAGTCCTGCAAAAAGGATCATTAAAATCACAACAGCCATATAGCCACTGACATCTAAATTATCTGACCCTGTAAACTGAAAGTACTGCTTAATAAGTCTCACATGGAAGATAGTAGAACTCAAGTCCTCTCTTCTGCGAGGAATAATCTGCTTTAAAATGACTCCTGGTTTCCTCCAATAAACCCTAGAACTACAAGAGGAGGAAAGTTTGTCAAGCTACTGTTAAACCAAGACCTGAAAAATAGGACTCAGAGGAGGAAGGCTCTAAGTCAGTTGTCCAGGCAAGAAAAGGCTTGACTACTCCATCTGTGAAGAAAGGCTAAAACTAACTCAAGTCATTTTGTAAAAACTCTTGCAGATGAACAGACTTCAAAGGGTAAAGTGCAAAAATACTAATGCTGTGCACCCACAATAAACCTGAGGAATATCCCATGGCATTTCCTCATTCTAATAGCCAGAGAGGCATCCTATATGTACAACCCATCCACTTTTCACTGGACAGTGAACACAGCCTGCTTAAATCTGAAACTTGATATCTGCTACTTTTTGGGGAAAAGATGGTTGGCCATCTCTTGGAAGTAGCCTATGCCCTTTAGCTCCATCTGAGCTCTTTGCTTTAGGATAGAAGGGATAAAAAAGGAAAAGGCACTTCATTTTGTCTGAATGTCGTGCATCACACAGTGCATGCACTGCCTTCCCCTAGGCACAAGACTACAGTTAAAAATGGTCACCCTTTTTCTCTCTTTGCAAGAAGGAAGAGAAGAAATGCAGAGCTGGGATCAGTAATGTCATGTTTTTTTAGAGAACTATCTGATGGCATTCCTTTGGAACAGAGGTAACTCAACTATAAAGGACAGGCTGACTCATTGAAGTGGAATTTTCATCTTACAATGCTGACCCTGGGGTATCAGGAAAAGGGCTAGTGCTAATCCTGTGATTGCCTTCTGTATTCCTCACTGGGTAGATGGTGTACGCTGACTGAAGTAGTGAGTATATGGTCTCCCTCCTGCAGCTGCATTATGATTTCTTGTATCCTATTGCTTTACAAAAAGGTTGTCTGAGAGAACTAAAAAATCAATTCTGATGAACAAGAAGACTTCAACCCAATGTACTTGGTGTATATTGTTTACATATGTCCAAGAGGGACTTTTAACCTTTAGCCTGAAAAACAGGTTAGCAAGGAGGCAGGAACTCTAATGGTATTAGTAAGCATAGCTATTTGAAACTGTGCAGCTTAATTGCTTCATTTATATATTTATTCATTTACCTTCTGGTCCAGAAGAACTGTGAGTCAAAAAAATGCATCCAGTTTCCAATTCGGACTCGCTGCCCTCTTCACTTGAGCTATGAGACACCTTCAGTTGCTTCAAATTTTGTTCAGAGTCTTCCTGATTTTCACCTCTCATTCTCTTACTTACTACAGCTGATTAAGAACATGAACAAACTAATTATAATTCTGTAATGCTAACCAAGCAGTAATACTGTAGAATAAAATTATATTATAGAATCAATAAGCAAACTTTGATGTATATTTTGTTGTATATAGTAATCTAATATATGTGTATGCTGATTCTGTCACCATGGAATTACTTCCACTTCCAATTCAATGGAACACTTCTTCCCCTACTTGGAGGCAACTTCTGTAATACATGCCATATTATATGTGGTAAACTACGCAGAAAACATAGCCGAGAAATGTTTTGCATATGTATCTTTACTACTACTACAGAAGCCAGTCACAGTAATGAAAGAATGGCCTCCTTTGCTTTGAAAGGACATCAGATTCAGATCTCTAAAAATCCCATTAAATCTTAAAAGCTAATAATAAGCAGGGGAGTATCATATAATTTATTTATTTATTTATTCATTTATTTATTTAATTTGTTAACTGGGAAAGTCCACTGGGCTTAGAATGAGCCCATTTTCAGTGGAGGCCTGGGGAGAAAAGCTGCACAATAATTACATACAAAGAAATGTTAACACACAGAACAAACTATGTCGAGCAGTACTATTACATTCAATGAAAATAATAACAGTGAAAATGTTTACAATCATGGTATAATTTAGAAGTAAAAAATGGCATACATTCAAATAACACATAAATATAATTATATCTGCAGGACTCTTAGCAGATGAGAAGTTCAGGATACGAATAGGAGAAGACAAAAGAGCTAAAGGAGGGAGAAGTCAAGCTAAAGTGACAGCAAAAGGAGTGAGTATGGTAGAGAGGAGAGGAAATGCTAGTAATAACATGGTTAAAAGTGAGACTCCAGAGAGAAGTCAGGTATTAGGATTATTTGATGGGGTGCATGAGCATAACCAGTGAGAGGAGAGATGTAGTCTGAGGGATTTTTTAAAGGAGGCAGGATTGCGCTGATAGTCTTGAGTGAAGGAGGGAGGTTATTCCATGGCTTAGGGACACTATACGTGTACAACATGTGGCCAGCTGAGAGTTTAGGTTTCTCGACAGTCAGTAACATTTTTTTTCAGACCTGAGGTGTCAATTAGGATGGTATATAGTCAGTATGGAGGAGAAGGAAGGGCAAGTTGCTGGGTGGTGGATAAGCTTATGGGCCGTAGTTAACTGTAGATACGTGAGATAGTGAGGGGATTCTAGCCAATTTAGTTGATGCAGAGAGGAGCAGTCGTGGGTAGAAAATGTTGCATTTGTAAGACATTTAGTGACTTTGTTCTAACAAGAGTCTAGTTTTGTTTTCAAGGAGGACTGCAGATTGGTGAGGATGGGAGCATCATATAAAACAGTAGGAAGCAGAAAAGATGAGGCAAGGGCCTTTTTAGCAGAGAGGCTAAGAAAATAGTTGTGCCTATAAAGGGATCCTAACTTTTGATGGGTATTTTTGATGTTGCTGTAGATGTGAAGGTCAAAAGTTAATTTGTCATCAATGATGATACCTAGCAATTTGGTACTAGGGACAACTTCAATGACAGTGTTGTTTTGGGAATGAACAGAGAATAATGACTTGTCAACAGGACTAGATTTTGTGGGGGTAAATATTAAGAGTTTTGTTTTATTGGGGTTGAGGGCAAGATGGTTCTGAGATATCCAGGTTTCATTAGAAGTAAATGCTTCTTGGGTAAGATGCTGCAGTCCAGTGGCAGAATTAGAAAAGCAGATAATAGTCGAGTCATCTGCATATTGGATAACAGTATTGTGGGTAAGAGTGATATGAAAGTTATTGACAAATATACTGAATAAGAGGGGACCCAGTATTGAACCTTGAGGGACACCTGTATTTGTACTGATGAAAGAGGAAGAAGAGTGCTGCCATATAGTAGATTTCTGCATATTGCTGAGATAGTTAGTAAACCATTGTAAGATAGGGGGAGACAGGCCAAGGTTAGACAGTTTGGTAAGCAGTAGGGAGTGGGAAATAGTATCAAATGCCTTTGTTAGATCAAGAAAGAGTGCAGAGACTAAGGAGCCAGCATCACCATCTCTATTTACTGTATCCAAGAAGGAAATGAGGGCAGTGTTAGTGCTATGTCCAGGCCTAAAGCCATGTTGAGTGGGGAATAGGATTTGGTGTTTTACCAGATGACTAAGGAACTGAGTATGAATGCACTTTTCTAGTATTTTGGAGATGGGGGAAAAATTACCATAGGACAGAAGTTTTTTGATGTTGGAGTTATTGCCACCTTTATGAAGTGGGAGGACAAATGCTTTTTCCAGATATCAGGTATGCATGATTCCTGAATGGACCTGTTGAGGAGAATGCTGATAGGATATGCAATGGAGGAGGCTGACAGTTGTAAGTATTCTCTGGTAAGTTATCTGGGGCGTTGGTACAGGGTTTGAGTTTATGAAGAAGTTTTTGGATGGTGGACATGGATATGGGTGATATGAGAAAGTAGGTAGAGGATTTGAAGGGGAATGTACTAATGGTGGTACAAGCGGGTCTGTGTTGATGGGTGTGAAGGTGTCAGTAAGTTTAGCGATGGTGTCAGTAAAGTATATATTAAAGAGGGAGGCTAACTCAGATGGTGTTTTTTTGGGTTTGGGCATGGATTATTGTTAGTTCCTGGGTGGAGATGGGAGTTGATTGCTCCCCAGAATTTCTGGGGTTTTGTCTATGCTGGTCTTGGATAGCTTGGGTATTCTTTTTTGTTTTTGACAACTAAATGTTTAGCCTGATTGCGAAGCTGTTTATATTGCAAGAGGTTAGAAAGAGTTTTGTTTTTTTGCCAGGCTTTCCAGGCTTTGTCCCTCCAGGACATAACTTGCTTTGTGGACTTTGCAAGCCATCTAGCATGTTTTGCCTTGATTCCTTTTAACCAAAGTCGGGCAAGCTGTTTAGGATCCTAAGAAATGTAGAATTAAAGAATTCTACAGCTTCATTGAGTCGGAGAAATTTTAGTGGACTCCAGTTAGTGTTCTGCAGGATGTCATTGAAGGTATTTAGGGAGAAATGGGATCTATCTCTGGTATATGGATATTGGTGTATGTTTGATATAGAGGTGGGCTTATGTATTATGAATGCTGGAAAGTGGCCACTAATATTATTTGGTCATTATATATGGTTATTATAATCATTAAGGTGACCCCTCCGATGATAAAAAATATCGTGTCACACTTGTTTCTGTACAGCTGATTTGGCAGTGCTATCTTCCAAGAAAGAAAATTGAAATTTATGTACTTACCTCACAGTAAGACGCTGACCGGTTCGATTCTCAGCTAGAGCATCTTCTGTGTGGAGACATGCGTGAATGGGCGTACCTTTGTTGAAGGTTGTGCATTAAGGCTGGCAACTCAGCATGTAAAAATCAACTGCCAACCATTAGCGGACCGGAGTTCCGCTGTGGTGACCCCTAACCGTGAAAAGCCGAAAGACACAACAACAACTATTATAATAGATCTCTGTTGCCTTCTTCCATCCTTCCTCAACAGATGGGTGAAATTTCTCATCCTACAATGCAGACCCTGGGTATAAGGAAAAGGAATAGTGCTAATCCTGTGATTGCCTTCTGTATTCCTCACTGGGTAGATGGCATATGCTGACTAAAGTAGTGAGTACATGGTCTCCCTCTTGAAGCTATTCCTATTGCTTTACAAGAAGGCCTTCTGCAAGAACTTAAAAAATCTATTCTGCTGGTTAAGAAGCCTTGAACCCAATGTACTTGGTGTATATTGTTTACATATGCCCAAGAGTGACGTTAACATTTAGCCTGAAAACAGGTTAGCTCAGAGGCAGGAACTCTAATGGCATTATTAAGCATAGCTATCTGAAACTGTGCAGCTTAATGGATTTATTTATAGATTTACTCATTTACCTTCTGGTCCTGAAGAACTGTGAGTCCAAAAACTGCATCCAGTTTCCAATTCGGACTCGCTGCCCTCTTCACTTGAGCTATGAGACACCTTCTGTTGCTTCAACTTTTGTTCAGAGTCTTCCTGATTTTCACCTCTCATTCGCTTACTTAATACAGCTGATTAAGAACATAAAAATACTACTTATAATTCTGTAACACATAACCAAGCAGTAATCCTGTAGAATAAAATTATATTATAGAATCAATAAGCAAACTTTGATGATTTATATTTTGTTGTATATAGTAGTCTAATATCTGCGTATGCTGATTCTGTCACCATGGAAGTACTTCCACTTCCACTTCAATGGAACAATTCTTCCCCTGCTTGGGGCAACTTCTGTAATATATGCCATATTGGATGTGGTAAACTATCCAGAAAACACACAAGAGAAAGGTTTCAGCACATGTATTGTTAATACCACTACATAAACCAGTCACAGTAATGAAAGAATAGCTTTCTTTGCTTTGATAGGACATCAGATTCAGAACTCTAAAAAATCCCATTAACTCTTAAAAGCTAATAGTAAGCAGGGGAGCATCATACAATCATTAAGATGACTTCTCTGATGAAAACATTGTGTCACACTTGTTTCTGTACAGCTGATTTGACAGTACTATCTTCCAAGAAAGAAAAATGTAATTTATGTACTTGCTATTATGATAGATCTCTGTTGCCTGCTTCCATCCTTCCTCAACAGATGGGTCTTCAGATCCAATCTCTGATCTGTCTTCAGCTACTCAAAGACTTTGGATGCCAACCTCAGGCTCCTCCCCTTACCCATAATTTCTTACAGAGCCTAACACTATCTCAGATCAAGTTTGCTGAACAGAAAAAAATATAAACACAGGTAATAACAATAACAGTAATGCTATAAAGAATTATCCAATTGGTGTCTGCAATATTATAAGGCAAGACAGGCTACTCCAAAGAGGTGGTGGTGTAGCAATTATATTTAAAGACTCTCTTAAAGTGGAAAAAATAAATTGTTGGCACCTCCCCCCCCCCCCGTTATCCCCACTGACGAAATACTAGCCACACATCTTCAACTTAATCCTCACAAAGCCATTAATATTATAGCCGCCTACCTGCCCTCCGGTCACAACCTTCCCATTATAGAATCACTCTTCTGGGCTACTTCGTCATTCAGCCAAAAAACTATCATCCTAGGTGACTTTAACCTGGACTGGCTCTCATGCTCCTCTAACTGTCCTACTAACTTTATAAACCTTTACAACTTCATCCAAACTGCTAGCTGTCCCACTCGCACTGACAAGCATTCCAAAAAACAGTCACTACTTGACTGGATATTAACTAATAAACCAAACCTAGGGTACCAATCTGGCTCCTTACCAGTCACACTAAGTGACCATGCCCCTACATTTCTAGTAAGAAAAATAATTGAAACTGAATCTTACATATTTTTCAAATACACCTGTAGCAAGAAAAACTTCTTCCCTGATATATTTAATCTTCTTCTTCTTCAACGTTGCGACTGGTCTCCTCTAATAAACCTACAACTAGACCTTACAGTAGAATATTTCAATAACAATTTCCTTGACATCCTAAATTTTCTCGCCCCCACCAGGAAAATACACCACAAAGCCAGACTATTACCATGGCTATCTAAGGACACTAAGCTACTAATCAAACAGAGACAGAGTCTGAACACTATATCATACAACCAAAAACCATACCGACTTCACCATATATCAAAAATTAAGGAACCAAGCTAAGAAAAACATAATCAAAGATAAAAAACTTACTTTCTAACTTCACAACAAAATCACCTGAGCAACCCACAAATGTTCTGGCAAATATCAAATACCTACTTAACCCTGGAAAAACCTCCACCCCTGCCCCCACCACATTCAATATCACTGAGCCCCTAGCATCACAGTTCAACTCTCATTTTATTAACTCTCTCACCTCCCTTCTACACAACAAACAAATCCAGCCACTCACAATCCCACCACTTAGAACTCAAACTCTTACTCCTTTAAACCCATTCAAACTACACATATAAAAAAACTCCTAACCAAGCTAAAACCCTGCTGTCTCGCTGCAGGCCAGCTATCTAACTAATTCCTAAAAGTAGCATCTCCTTCCATCACCTACCCCATATCCATCCTAATCAATCGCTCTATCACAGAACAGTATGTGCCTCTGGAAAATCTCTCACATTCTTCCCCTTCACAATGGTGGCCCCTCTAGAGATATCTCAAACTACCACCCAATTGCCATCCTCTCTCCGCTAGCCAAAATCCTTGAAAAATGTGTCCACCAACAGCTCCTTAATTACCTCACCACAAACAACTTTCTATCCAGCTCACAGCACAGCTTCGGACCTAAACATAGTACAAATACTGCACTAATAATGTTTACCAATACCATACGGCACCTCAAAAATAATGGACGACTAGTCTAAGCAATTTTCCTGGATATGTCAAAATCCTTCGACATAGTGTCCCACTAGCTGCTACTCAACAAACTTGCAACCTACAATCTCAGTTCAACATCATTAACATAGTTTCTCAGCTATATGGCTAACCATCAACAAGCTACAAAATGGGAAAACAAAATCTCTCCACTACTGCCAGCATCCATTGGTGTACCCCAGGGATCCATACTCAGTCCCCTCCTCTTTATCATATTTACCAACAACCTTAATTCCGCCACTCAGTGTGCATTCAATACGCAGACAATCTCTTATCTGCTCATCCCCTTCCCCCCCAAGAACTTTAGCATAAAATGCAAAATTCTTTCCAAGACATTGAAAAACACCTCTACACCCATCAACTCATTCTAAACCCAAATAAGACTAAGCTAATAGTTTTCACAAACAAATCTTCCAAGCTCAGCTCTCTACCTCTCTCTATCTACTCTTCAAATGGCATAAAAATTGAACCAACCAATCAGAGTAAACTCCTAGGAGTTACTATAGATGACAAACTAAAATTTGATAAACATATCACCATAACAATCAAAAAAGTACACACTAAACTAGGCACTCTCTACATGGCCAAACCTTACCTCTCTCACCAAGCCAGACTAGCCACAGCTAGATCTCACTTACTTTCTACCCTCCTCTACTGCTCACATATTTTCAACAACCTATGCAAGTCTGACCTTGATAATCTAGAATCCTGCTATAACAAAATAGCTCAGTTTGCAACCAATCACCACCACAAACCCTCCATTGCTCCACTCTTCGCCAACTCAGCTGGCTGGAACTCCCTGACTTGTTAACCCTAAACCAACTCACTTTTGCCCAGAAAATCACAGACAACCCCAGTAACTGACCTGCATTATCAAACCTGGTCCAACCAAACTTAAACTGCAGGCCCCTTAGGTATTCCAACAGACTTATGGTAAAAGTTACCCAATCACACAATTATTATGGTGACTCATTCTATTCCAATAAAATAGCCAAGGTCTGGAATGCTCTTCCTCTGCACATCCAAAACAATCCTGACAACTCCTCATTTAAAAAAGAGCCTAAAAAAATATCTAAATATTAAATGGCTCTGCCCCTGTACTCCACCTGGTTAATTCCTTTCCCATATTTCCTCCACATTTCCTCTGCATCTCCCTATATTTCTCACCTCTCTCTTACTCTTTCTGCAGCTACTTCCTATGCATTCTGTATTATCCTACTTTCTGTTATACTTTATTTATTCCAGTTACTAACAACTCTGCATTATGCTCTACTACTTGTTTAATTACTAAAAACTCTGAAATATGTTCTATTACATGATTGTTTACAACTATTTAGATCCGATAACTACTTTGTTAACTACAATTTTGTAAACTACAATTTTATTTTTACTCATTTTGTAACATCTTGTTTTTATAGTAATTGTTTTATAGTAATTGTAAATTTTGCTGGAGCTTTTCTCTCCAGGTCTCTGCTGAAAATGGGCTTCTGGCCCAGTTGGACACTACCCGGTTAACAAATGTAAATAAATAAATAAAAAATAAATTGACTGAACACTCAGAAATGGATCTGGAGCTAAAAGTGTACTTGGCCTTTAGAATAGGTTAGTCCAGTCAAACCAGGATAAATGAACGAGTTCCATAATCAGGCAGAGGGATAGCTGGGAGGGAAGTTAAGGAAGAATGGAAACAGACGATTTATCGTTATAGTAAGGACATAACTTTAGTATCTTCTATCTCTTCCATCCATTCCTCAACAGATGGGACAGACTTCACATTTAATATAATCCCTGGGTGGATTCATGGAAGGATATTTCGTAGGATGGCTGAACCAAAGGCTGCCATACCTCTGGAAAATAAATTCAATTTATAACGGGATATGAAGCTACAAATGTTAGACCAAGTGGCCGCAGAACAAATGTCATAAATAGATGCCCTGGAAAAGAAGGTTGTTGAGGTTGCCAAAGATCTAGTAGAGGGGCTTTGTTGAGTTTAGGTAAGGATAAACCTTTTCCTTTATATACATGTGTAATGCAAGCAGACAACCACCTGGATAAGGTGACTTTATAGTAATTGTAAATTTTGCTGGAGCTTTTCTCTCCAGGTCTCTGGCACCATTCTGAAAAAGACAGGCAAGAAACTCTTAAGACTACTGGAACAGGCACCAAAAAGGGTCTAAATTTCTTTGTATAGACCAAACAGAGAACCTTTTCCATTTCCTTTCATAAATATTCTAGTAGATGGTCTCTGGGAAGAAGTAAGAATATGGATAACATGGGAAGAAATCCTGGACTGACTTGGGGTTGGGAGGGTGGCCTAATGGTTAAGGTGTTTGCCTTACAAACACAAGGTGCAGGGTTTGAGTCTCACAAGGGATAATTGGCTAAGCTTAAAATGGCTCGCAAGAGCAGTTAGCTTAGTACTAATCTATGAACCTATGATCAGGTTTATTTGCTGAAAAGGAAACAAAAAGCTAAAAAGACTTTCTAAATGATTTTGTACAGTGAATGTAAAATTGAAGCTGCCTATGAACATCCAATAAATGCAGCATATATTCTCCTTTGTTAGAAAATTTCTGGAAGAAAACTGGCAGATTAATGGTTTGATTTACGTTTGTTTCAGTAGCTACCTTTAGTAAAAATTAAGGACTGGTTCGAAGGGAAATTCTGTTCTGTCCTTATGGAAAATAATGTATGGAGGTTTACATGAAAGGGCTTAGAGTTCTGACACACTCTTTACAAAAATAACAGCTGCTAAGAATAATGCTTCCATGTTAGTAACTGGAGTTCCACCTTGGCTGCAGGCTCAAACTGTGATTGAGTCAGTGCTTGAAGTAGAATAGTAATGCCCCAAGGAGGTGTAGGATCCCTAAGAGGCCTGAAAGGAAAGGTGCCCCCTCAGAAAGGCCTTAGGTAATATGACAGAGGCAATGGGGACTAATTTTCTCCAATGTGGGGACTGGAAATAAGTGATAACTGGACTATGACAGTTGAATAGTTGGCACCATTCTGAAAAAGACAGGCAAGAAACTCTTAAGACTACTGGAACAGGCACCAAAAAAGGGTCTAAATTTCTTTGTATAGAACAAACAGAGAACCTTTTCCATTTCCTTTCATAAATATTCTAGTAGATGGTCTCTGGGAAGAAGTAAGAATATGGATAACACGGGAAGAAAGCCTGGACTGACTAGCCATCATTAGAAGTGGAGAAACTAAGTGGTTAACTTGAGGGCTCAAGTGTCTAAAACAGTAAGAGTAAGAAATGAGATTTAGACTGGGATCCAGCACCCATGGAGGGTGATCCAGCTGAAGTTAAAGGTGGGAGAATCAAATCTGTCAAGGTCTGAAGGGTACAATGATTATCACCATGACTTTTCTCTCTCTAGTTAGTGCTGATTTTGCCTAGTGGTGGTTTACTCTGAGTCTAGTGCTTTCTGAGGACATTTTGGGATCAGAGGTGATGGAGGAAAAATGTAAAGGAGGTCAGGGGACAAATGTGGATCACAGCATCCCTGTATGACTTCTCCTGTTGGAGGGTTTAGGGCAAAGAACCTGCAGCATTCTGTGTTTTGGGTAGAAGCAAAAAGATTGCATGACAGTTGGCTCCAGTGGTGAAAACAAAAGTTATGCACTTGCCATAATGATACATCTGTGTTGCCCTATTTTCATCTGATTCAACAGATGGGTCTCAAGTCTGATTCTAATCCAGTCTTGGCACTTCCAGAATTGTGGATTCAGGGCTCTTACTCCTCCCCTAAACATAATGCCTCTCTGCTTCTCCCTGAATACCTCAGATAGAGTTTTGCCCTTGAACATATGTGATATATTATAGAAAACTTTGCTTAAAAACAAGTGTAGAATAACATTATCTAAATATAGGAGGAATAAGCAACCAGCTGACGTTGATGTTTGCAAGCCTCCTAAGGATATGACCTGTTCTTCAAGGTATCATAGGTGACAATCTGCAAGGGGGAAGGAGAGACGGATGTTGAACCAGAAGAACACAGTGTAACACAGATCTATCATTATGATGAGTATATATCTTTTGTAACTAATGTTGTCCTTTTTCATCTGATTCAACATATTGGAGAGATTTCCTAGTTACCAATTTCCTGGGAAGTATCAAAGAAGGACATTCCCAAGCACAGCAAAGCCAAAAGAGGTGCATGACTTGGATTGTACAACCAGTTTATAATGAGACACAAAGGTATGAACAGTTGACCATGTTGTAGCCGCACAAATCTCATCAATGAGAAAATTGTTTTGAAAAACTGTAGAAGGTGCCACCCACAGATCTGGTTGTTTTTTCTTTCTTTTTTTTTTTTTTAGATAAGAGTACACCCAGTTTGTTACGAACAAACAAAATGCAAAGGGTGACCTTAGAAACACCACACCCCAATTTGACTTTGGAAAAGACAATAAATAATTGATCTGATTTTTCTAAAGTATTTTCTCCTGTGGCAATAAAATCTAAGTTGTCTGTACATCAAGTAAATTTAGTGTGTATTCTCTTTTGTTTAAGAACTTTGGGAAGAAAAATGGAAGCTGTATGGATTTATTAATGTTACATTCAGATGCCATCTTAGGAATAAAGGATATATTTGATTTCAAAACTCTGTCTTTATGGAAAAGCAAATATGGAATTTTGCAAGAAAGAGTCTGTAATTCTGAAATTCTCTTGGCTGATGTAACTGCCACCATGAAGATCATTTTCTGCTGAAGCTGCTGGCTCAAAAGTTAGTTGCATAATAGCCTGCAACATTACTATAATATCCCGAGGTAGAAATGGATCTCTGATCAGAGATCTGAGAAAAAAAGTTCCCTTAAGGAGAGCTTTAGAAACGTTCAAAGAATCTATGGGTGTTTGACTATGGTCAATACAAAAATCTGAAATCACTGCCAACTGGACTTTTACAGTGGGGAAACTAGAACTTTTATGAAACAAACCTGACAAGAAATCCAAAATGGAAGGGGTAAGACTCAGAACTCAGATCTGAAGAAGTTATAAAGGTTGGCTCGAAAGATGAAAGAGCAGAATGGACTGTAAGGTGAGAGAAAGCCCTTTCCATGACCTCAAAAGCAGAAAGACAGGGAGAAGCACTTCTAGTCTCCCGGTGCCGAAACACCAGGAGCTGCCAAGCTCTCACCCTGCCTGGGCTCCTGCCATGATGAAGGAGTAAGACCCAAGCTGTCCAGGGGTAGCTGAGGGGAAGAGAAGGCCCAGAAAACCTCTGAGGTGAAGCCATCCACCGGATTCAGTGCTGAAAATTCAGCTTCGAGACTCATCCTGCTCTATGGGAATCAGAGAGTCAGGGACACAGTTGAGTCAAAGATGTAGCTGTCTTTGGATCTGACACTTCAACTTTCACAATTCTTAGATCCAAAGGTGCTGAATACACTGGATAGATTGACATGGAGAGACAATGGGATGGGATACCGGTTGGAGGCTCATGGATCTGTTGGGAGATGGAGACAGTAAAACCCCCATTTGGATCAGAGTTCTGAGGAACTTCCTCATCATCCTATACACATCTGCTTCAGAAAGACTACAGAAGGACCTGATAGATGATGACATGGAAGGAGGATGAGACATTTTTTGGGGTGTCTTGTACAAATGGAGATCATAGCTTAGGGGAAACAGGCTTCAGAAAAAAACAGGGACTTTGAGGCTGAGGAGACTTGAATGTCCCAGTCATGGGATCTGAAAATGTCGGATCTGATCTCTTAGGTTGTTTAACAGGCAGCTCCAAAGCAGGAGCAGGTTTTGGAGACTGGATAGGAGAGCATTTTCTGTGCTCTCTGGACTCTAAAGATGACTTCGACTTCTTAACCAGGGTTTCAGCCCCTGGAATAGAAGCTGTAGAGGAAGGAGCAGAAGCTGGCAGCAATCTCTTTAGTATTAACTTATTATGTCAATTGCTTAAGGTCTGAGTATTGAAACCCACAGAGATCTGACAAGTGGTTTCATGATGTGCTGCTCCTAAACAATATACACACTCCCTGTGGGCATCAGAGTTGGGTATCTTGTGTCCACAGGAGGTGCACTTTTTGAAACCTGTTGGCTTTTCAGGCATCTTAGCAAGAAAAGTAAAGAGAGAGTTTTTTTTCCCCGTAAGATTAGGAAAGAAAAAGGAAGAATATCAACAATGGTATTAAAGAAATACCCTAAAAATAGGTAAGAGGAACATTAGCAAACAAGGTAAAAGGGAAAACGGTTACCAGCAGTGTTAACAAAAGTACCCAAAAAGAACGGGTAGGAAGAAAAAGGTTTTAAAACCTAGTGCAGAGAAAAGTGTAAAACTGGAAGGTGGAGGAAGAGTAAATACAGAAGGGGTATATCTAGGAAAAATAAAGAATATTCTTTTACTTACAAATAGTCAAAAGAAATATATCCAAAGCATGCGACAGCATGCTCCATTTTTGTAGCATAGAAGTGGCAAATGAGATCTAAGGTATTACATGGTTCTAAGGCATTATGGGTACAGGAAGAAGCTTGAAAGCCAGAATCAAGAGTCTAAATGAAATGCAGATGAGTTGGATTCAATATTTAGTTTGACACTGACAGATTAAGAGACCACTCAAAAGGCAGGAGAATATTTCTGTTTAGCTTGTATGCTATCACACTGGAAGTCCCTAGGATGTGTATTGCTACAAGAAAATTATGTGAAGACATCACCCACTGCCAAACACTCATAGCTTCCCAACACAAAGGATAGGATCTGGTTCTCCCTTGTTTGTTGATGTACCAAGCTATGGACATATCGTATGTCTGATTGGAAATCACACCATCTGGTAGAGAGTCTTGAAATGTCTGCATTGCTAATAGGACTGCTCTCATCTCCAGAAAATTGATTGTCTAGATACCTTGAATAGTCTTGCCTTAATAATGCACTTCACCCTAAAAAGGAAGTGTCTGTGGTGACCATGGCTGTTGAAGTGGAAGAGAGAATGGATGGCCTTCGTATAATGCTGGGACAGAAAGCCAATACCTGATATGGTTTCTGTATAGTGGAGTTAGTCTGATGAGTGTACTCAAAGGATGACATTGTTGTGACTGTTGAACTGCTAGAGTTCACTGAAGGACTCTCGTGTATAAACAAGTGAAGAGAACCAGAGTGACTGTTAAGGCCATGAGGCCTAGAAATATATGGATCATCTCCCAGGTCATAACTTGTAAATGTTTCATCTCCCAAGCCTCTAATTACAGTTACTGAGGGCATCAGAACTTATCAGAGATTTGGGATGCATTGCTAGGCTTAAAAAGGCCCTTGTGGTTGTTAACCTAGTGAACACGTATGAATCTATGAACCTAAGAGGAATGTAATAGTACCTGCTTGGCTACTTTTTGAAGAGAATGGATCCTGGAGTGTGGCAAGGCAGCTATTTGTGTTTGTGTGTCCAGCTGACATCATATGAATTCCAGTGATTTAGTGGGATTCAGCTGACTTTTCTGAATGTTGACTGTAATACCCAAATCTGTAAAGTAACTGCAGTAAAGAGTTCCACCTTTGGATGATTAGGTTTTTGGTCAGAGCAGTGCAGAGCCAATTGTCCAAGTACGAAAAGACTTGAATCCTTACAGCCTAAAATAGACTGTGAATACTGCCATAAATTTGGTGAACACTTGTGGGCTGTGGTGAGACCAAAGGGCAGAGCTCTGAACTAATAATAATTGACTTCCAGCCAGAACATGGATTTCTCATTTATCTTTACATGACAATAAGCATTCTAGAGATCTACTGAGCACAATCAGTCATCCTTTCTGAGAAGTGGTAGAATGGACTGAACCATGATCGTCTGACTCTTAAAGTTCTTTACAAACTGCTTTAGACTGCTGAGGTCCAGAATGGGTCTCAGAGGTTCCCTGTTTTCTTTGGCACTAAAAAGAACCTTGAGTAAATTCTGAATCCTCTCTGGTCTGGTGGGACCTCTTGGATGACTCTTTTGTCTAGTAGCTTTTGAATTTCTACGGCTTCTAACTCCTGCTGATTGAGTGGAACATCAGGGAGATTCTTCCATTGGGATGGTGGTATTTGCAAAAAGGGAATGAAATATCCTCTGGCTATACCTTTTTGCATCCAGTTGTCTTTTGTGACTGATGGCCAGGCTTCCGGTTGCAGAGACAAGTGCCCTCCCCAACTACCTCCAGTGAGCAACAGTCAACTTTTGCATTTCTAACACTGTTAACTCCTGCTGATTGAATGGAACATCAGGGAGATTCTTTCATTTGGATGGTGGTATTTGCAAAAAGGGAATGAAATATCCCCTAGATATAATTTTTTGCACCCAAGTGACTTTTGTGATTGATGCCCAGGCTTCCGGGTGCAGAGATAAGTGCCCCCAAACTACCTTCAGAGAAGAGCAGTCAGGCAACCCTTCAGGAGCACTGATAGTGTTTATCTGAAAAGGAATATCAAACCCTTGGTTTTGTGGGCCTCCTCTGCTGCGATGGCAGCATCTTCCTTTGGAACCCCCCTCCCCAACTCAGGAAGAACTTTCCCCTCATGAGTCCAGAAAAGAAACTTGTGATTTACAGAACCACGTCTTTTTACCTCTGCTCTGATTCCTGGAGAATGATCTCTGCAAGGTAGAAAAATGTATTCTGATGGTAGACAAGGTCTTTCCATTTTGCTCACTATGGGAAAGTGTTTCATTTAGTAGGGCCAAATAAGGAATATTCATCAAAGGGTGCAGTGATGAAAGAAAAATAACAGCGCATAAGCACATTCAGGCATGTCTCCTGATGGCTATGCCTGAACCTGCCACACGTGAGGAACCTTCTATTGCATGAGAGATTAACCTCCTGGATGTGCTGGAAACTGACTGAAGGGTGGCCAACGATGAAGAAAACTGTTTATGTTCCTCCATCAACATGGACCCAGGAATAGACTTGCAGAGCACTTTAAGTTTCTCTGTAATCTGATAAAATATACTAAGTAGTTAAACGACTGTAAGGCAAAGGTCACTGAGGCATAAATGCACTTTCCAAACCTGGCCATCACTCTGAACTCTCTGGAAAGAGGAAGGAAAGTAGAACATCATTCAACTAGTTCTTTTTTATTGGCTGACACCACAATCATGGCATCCATGGGAACGTTCTTACTCCAATGAGGTCTGTCCTTGGGAGGAGCAAGAAATTTATCAGGGCAACAAAAAATAGGTTCCACGGTATTCGATTCCTTCCATGCCTGGCAAGGCATGAGGTCTATAAGGTCATCCACCAAAGAGTTAACCCAAGACATAGATGAGCCGGACCCAAAGGCTTCTAGGAATATCAATTCCCTCTGTGAATAGGGATCAGAAGATCATCTAACCTTCTGGTTAAGGATCTCTAGATGTCTCCAATGAAGGTATCTGGTGGAGATATTGGGGACCCCTCCCCTTCATCAAAGTCATGTTATTGGTTAAAGATTCCTGAGGGGAAGCTATGTGCTTCCTTTTACATGACCTTTTCCAGGGGACCTCCTCAGTGTGATGATCTGGAGATGTTTCAGAAAATAGGGGAGGTTCCTGCATGGGAACTGCCTGGAAGCTCATACAAGCTGGCTGTCCCTGAGTGATAGGTTGATGAGACTCAGAACTCAGATCCAAAGGAGTCATGAAGGTAGGCTCCGAAGACAAAAGAGCAGAATGGACTCTCAGGTGACAGAAGGCCCTCTCCACCACCGTGAAAGCAGAAGAACAGGGAGAAGCCCTTGCTAGCTTCACTGGAGCTTAAACATCAGGCATTGCGAAGCTCCCACCCTCCCTGGGCTCCTGATATAAGTGGGAGTCGAACCCAAGCTGTCCAGTGCCGAGGTTCAGAAGGGAAGAAATGGATCTGAAAACGTCTGAGTTGAAGCCATCCCCTGGAACCAACTCCGATGATTCAGCTTCGATACTCATCCTGCTCTATGGGGATTGGCGAGTCAGGGACATAGCTGCAGTCAAAGATCTAGCTGTCTTCGGATCTGACACATTGACTGTCAGAATTCTCAGATCCAGGAGCTCTGAAGTCACTGGATAGATTGGAGAAGGAGAGACAATGGGATGGGATACCATCTGGAGGCTCACAGACCTGATGGGAGATGGAGACTGTAAAACCGCCATCTGGATCAGAGTTCTGAGGAACTTCCTCATCATCCTATACACATCTGCTTCAGAAAGACTTTAAGAGGACCTGATGATGATGTGGAAGGAGGATGGGACAATTTTTTGGGTGTATCTCGTAAAAATGGAGATCAGTGCTTAGGGGAAATAAGCTTTAGAGAAAAACAGGGACTTCAAGGCTGAGGAGACTTGAGTGTCTCTGTCGTGGGATCTGAAGATGTTGGATCTGATCTCTTTGGTTGTTTAACAGGCAGCTCCAATGCAGGAGCAGGTTTTGGAGACCAGATAGCAGAGTGTCTTCTGTGCTCCCTGGACTCTGAAGAAGACTTCAATTTCTTAATGGAGGTTTGAGCCCCTGAAATAGAAGCTGTAAATGAAGGAGCAGAAGCAGATAGCAATCCCTTTAGTATTACCTTATTATGTCATTTGCTTAAGCCCAGAGAACTAAAACTGCACAGATCT
Source organism: Protopterus annectens (assembly GCF_019279795.1). Lineage (NCBI taxonomy): Eukaryota > Metazoa > Chordata > Ceratodontiformes > Protopteridae > Protopterus > Protopterus annectens. The sequence goes on along the minus strand of NC_056731.1, from coordinate 1,569,087,556 downwards.
GACAAGTGGTTTCAAGATGGGCTGCTCCTAAACAATATACACACACTCCCTGAGAGCATCAGAGTTGGGTATCTTGTGACCATAGGAAGTGCACTTTTTGAAACCTGTTGGCTTTTCAGACATCTTAGCAAGAAAAGTAAAGAGATAAGTTTTTTTTTTTTTCTTAAGATTACAAAAGAAAAAGAAAGAATACCAGCAATGGTATTAAAGAAATACCATAAAAATTGGTAAGAGAAAAATTAGCCAATGAGGTAAAAGGGAACATGGTTACCAGCAGTGCTAACAAAAGTACCCAAAAAGAATGGGAGGGAAGAAAAAGGTTTTAAAACTTAATGCACAGAAAAGTGTAAAACTGGAAAAGGAGAAAAGGTGAATACAGGAGTATATCTAGGAAAAATAAGTTATGTACTTACCATAACGTTCCATGTTTGTTGTCCATCTCGCCTACATTTTTCCATGTTGGGTTGGCGAGCCGATCTCAGCTCCAACTCGACTGAATACTAAAGCTCGAGAGCTTCCACTGACTCAAGGCTAACCCCTATCCCATGATGCTCTAGGGCACATCCCCAGATCTTCTTTGCAAGCGAGATTTATACCAAAAAAAAAAAAAAAAAAAAATATATATATATATATATATATATATATATATATATACACACACACAGATGTTTGGCAGGAAACCAAAAAGAAAAACAGACACTCCAAATCATCATAACTATGTACATAAGTAAAGAGTTGTCCACCAGTTCCTCAAGGAACACAGGAAGGGGGCAGGAGGGAGGGACGCGAAAATGTAGGTTAGATGGACAACAAACATGGATCGTTATGGTAAGTACATAACTCTTAATGTTATGTTGTTGCATCTCACCGTAATTCTTGCAGGTTGGGACAGTGTCCCTAGCACCTTTATCCCCGGGTGGCTTAGGAAAAAATACTCTTCAATACAGTGGCTCCAAAGGAAGACCTGTTCCAGGAGGCCACATCCACTTTGTAATGAGTGATGAAGGTATAAGGTCTCACCCATGTGGCAGCTGCACAAATAGAATCAATAGGAAGTCTGACCTGAAAAGCAGAGGACGTTGAGACCGATCTTGTGGAATGTCCTCTTATCTTCCCTAGTAGTTGTTTATTATTCTTACTGTAAGAGAAGGAAATGCAATCAGTAAGCCACTTTGACAAAGTTACTTTGGAAACTGGCAATCCTTTCTTTTTATCAGAAAAGGACACAAAATGCTGGTTGGATTTCCTGAGGTCCTTTGTCCTATGCAGGTAAAAATATAACTGCCTACGTACATCCAACTGATGCAGTTTATATTCTGCCTTGTCGCTGTAGTTTGGAAAAAATACAGACAATTCAATGGACTGGTTTATATTATTCTCTGAACAGACTTTTGGGAGAAATGAGGGATTAGTTCTCAAAGATACCCTATCCTTGTGAAAAATGATATAATGGGTAGGAACAGAAAGAGCCTGTAGTTCTGATACCCTCCTGGCAGAGGTTATGGCTACCAAAAAGAGAGTCTTCCACAATAAATACTTCAAATCACAAGATGATGTGGGCTCAAAGGGTGGTAACATCAGCAAGGTTAGAATGAGATGCAGATCCCAAGGAACTGGGGGCTCTCTGATCAGGGGTCTGAAAAGAAAGGTACCTTTACACAGACTATGAGACATAACAGGCACTCCCATTTCTCCAGTATGGAAATTAGAAATGGATGTCAACAGAACTCTGGTGGTAGCTGCTGCAGCTCCTTCATCAAAAAGTTTAGAAAGAAATTCTAGAATTGCAGAAATAGGAGCTGTAAAAGGTTCTATGTTCTGTCCTGCAGCCCAGCATAAAAATCTCTTCCACTTATTGGAATACAGTCTCCTTGTGGATAGTTTGTGGGATGAGGAAAGAATATGACTCACTGCAGGGGAAAGGGAGTAACACCTGGCTAAGTGTGGAATTGGAGCAGCCATGCTGTCAATTTGAGGGTTCAGACAGATGGATGGAACTCCCCTGAAGAGTGGGTCAAGAGGTCTGGAATTGGATCCAGAATCCAAGGTTCCTCCAGCAGATGGGTCCGAATAAAGGGGAACCAAACTTGCCGAGGCCACTAAGGAGTAATCCTCAGATCATAGTGCTTTTCAATGAGATGGTTTTCTGCAGTACTTTGGGAATTAAGAGGAAAGGGGGGAAAGGCATAGAGAAGTCCTGGGGGCCAATTGTGAACCAGTGCATCCCTGGGTGACTTCCCCAGAGGGGGAATGAGGGCAAAGTAGTTGCTGCATTTGGCATTCATGGACATGGCGAAAAGGTTGCAGCATAGCTGGCCCCATTTCTGGAAGATCTTTTGCACAATCTCTGTCTTCAGAGACCACTCATGAAGCAACAGAATAGCTCTGCTGAGTTTGTCTGCTATCACATTGGATTTCCCCGGAATGTGTGTTGCTATCAAAAAAAGTTGAGAAGCGATCGCCCATTGCCAAACTCATTGTGCCTCCTGACATAGTGGGTAAGATTTGGTTTCACCCTGCTTGTTTATATACCACACTACTGACATATTGTCTGTCTGAATTGTAACTGTTCCCGTGGGTAGAGTCCTGAAATGCCTGCAACGCATAAAGCACTACTTTCGTCTCCAGGACATTGATGTGCAAGTGGCTTTCATGTTCTTGCCATAAGCCTTGGACTGACATCCTCAGATAATGCCCCCCCCCCACCTGATCTGGGAAGTGTCCGTGGTCAGTACTGCATTCGGTTGGGGAAAGACAAGAGGTCAGCCCTAATACAACTGGTCTGTCTGCAGCCACCAAAGGAGATCCTTTTTGCAAGATTCTGTGACGATAATCTGATGTGAAAGAGGAAGATCTTGCATTGACCACTGAGCAAACAGTAACCACTGCAGGACCCCCATGTGTAACTGTGCTAGGGGAACTACAACAATAGCTGCTGCCATTGTTCCCAGAACTTGCAGCCTGAACTTTCTTCTTCAATATCAAAATTCTGACTTGCTGATGAAGGGACTGTATTCTGTCTGGGGTAAGCTTTGTAGTCATATTTCTTGGATCCAGTTCTGTGCCTAAGAAGGTAATCTGCTGATGGCAACAAGGCAGATTTTTTAAAAATTTACTGTGATGCCTAGTCTGGCGCAAAGTGACATGGTTTCTTCTTTCGCCCGTAGTGGTAGATGCTTGGTGGTGGTGAAGAGGAGCCAGTCATCTAGGTATGGAAACACCCGGAATCCCTGACATCTCAAGTGAGCTGTGACCACTGCCATGCATTTGGTGAACACTCTGTAGTGAGATCAAAGGGCAGGACTTGAAATTGGTAATGACTGCCTCTCAGCTGAAAGCATAAATGTCTCCTAGATTGCCTGTCCATCTTTATATGGTAGTATGCCTCCTGGAGATCTATTGAGCACATCCAATCACCTTTCCTGATAAATGAGAATATTGACTGCAGAGTGACCATCCAGAACTTTGATTTCTTCACTGCTTTGTTTAGCTTGCTGACATCTAGAATGGATCTCCAGTCCCCTGTCTTTTCTGGTACTAAAAAAAATCTTGAGTAAGTTCCGGACCCAATTTGGTCTGCGGGGACCTCTTGGATGACTCTTTTTTCTAGCAACGAGAGACTCTCTTGTGTTGCATAGTCCTTTTGACCGGGTGGGACGTCTGGTAAGGAATGGTTTACCTGTGGGGGAATGGAAAACAGTATGTAATATCCTCTGGATATAATTGTTTGTACCCATTTGTCTTGGGAAATTTCCTGCCAGGTGCTTGCATACAGTGACAATCGACCCCCAACTGCCTCCAGAGAAGAGCAGGTGGGCCTCCCTTCAGGAGCGCTGGAAGGGCCTGTCAGAGAACATGTCTCTGTCACCCTGATTCTGTGGATCCCCTCTACCATGAGGTCAGCGTCTTCCATTATAACTTCCCCCTCTGCACTAGGGGAAGAGTCACCACGTGCATCTGAAAAACCTTTTTGGGACTTGCAGAACCACATCTTTCCACCCTTTTGACCTTTGGGATAAGGTCTAGATGTTGCAGAAAAACGGACTCCAATGGCAGACAAGGTTTTTCCGTCCTGCTCACACCTGGTCAGAGTATCTTTCACCTTTGGTCCAAAAAGGGATAAACCATCAAATATGGCATTGGTGAAGAAAGACTTGAAGGGTTCAGTAAAATTGCAAAGAGGCATCCAGGAATGTCTCCTCAGGAAAATTCCTGTTGCAGCTGCTCTACTCGCTCCATCAGTTACATATGAAATCAGTCACATGGAGGTGTTTACGATGTAACTGAGGGTAGAGAGCTGAGAAGATACTTTGCCCACTGTCCCCGAAGCTATGGTACCCTGAAGAGTATCTCCAAGTTCTTTGAGGAGATCCCTTTGAAGTCTCATAAAATGGGTAAGGTAATTCAGTGACTGGAGGGTGAAGGCCACTAAAGAAAAGGCCACTTTCCATATCTGTCCATAGTCCTGGATTCTTTGTTAAGAGGGTGAACAGATGAGGAGGGCTCCAATAGCTCTTTCTTGGTGGCCACTGCCACCACCATCGCATCTACAGGGACACCCTTAGTCAAAAATTCCTTCTCTGAGGGAACAGTGATAAATATGTTAGGCCTCCTCAGAACAGGCTCCACTGTATCAGGCGATGCCCAGGCCTTATGAGATATGACCCCTAACAGTTGGTCACCCAGGAGGTGGAAGGGCGAGACCCAAAAGCCTCCAGGTATACCAATTTACCCTCTGAAGGGTTGGTGGGCTTCCAGCCACCTCTCTGTTTCAGGATCTCAAGGATGTCCACAAAGGAGACATCCTCAGAGGGGGACCGTGAGGACCCTTCCAACTCATTCAAATCGGTATCAGAAGTGACATACTCAGGGTAGTCTATGTGCTTCCTCTTGTACAGTCTCTTCTGAGGGTCTTCCTCAGAGGGGTACTCCAGATAAGTTTCAGAAGAGACAATGCCACCAGCAGGGGCTTCCTGAGGTTCTGGGTCTCTGTGCTTGGGAGGGGGCAGTGGTGACGAGACAGATACTGGCACCTGGGAGGGATGAGAAGTTGGCTCTGAGATCAAGGCTGTCTGAGGAGACAGCACTCTCTCCATCAGTTCAAAGGCCTCCCCACCCCAGTTTGAGGAGACCCACCAATCCGAAGAGACAGAAGGCTGACTCGAAGGCAGAGCAGGTGGCTCCAAAACTGAGGTAGGAGCTGAGCTCAACCTAGCCAATTCACCGAGGTGAAGAGTCGGGTCAGATGACTGTCTGTGCCAGCTCGCCTCCCCAGACCCAACTGGCGAGCATCGGCTCCTAAACTCCTTGACATCGGAAGGAGCTGAGGACATCAGAGCTGAAGTCAGAACCGAAGATTCCAAAGATGGTCTCAGTGCTGATGGTTCCACTACTATTTGGATCCAAACTCTCTGGCTTCGAAGACTCTAGAGTAATCGGAGGAAGAATCGATGAAGTAGACTTCGTATGGGGTGGCTCCAATTCCTTTGGGTCCGGAGATGACAAACTTTTTGCCAGGGCCGGTGTTCAAAGCAATCTCTTCACCACCCACTCCACATCTTCATCAGATAAACTCCTGGAAGAATGGTTGGACAAAGAAGGGGATCTCCTTCTCTCCAGGATAGGAAATCTCAACGTTGGGGGATATCGGTTCCAATAAAGGAGACCAACTCCTCGATACTTCTGTTGGCTCCATGGACACTTTTGGCACTGAAGAAGTTCCGGGTATATTGGAATCGAGAGCCCTCGGTTCCGATGCCACTATCTTTTTAGATGGCTCCAAAACTGGAGCTGTTGTAGCCGGTTGTTTGGTTGACTTTGACTGGGTTGAAGAAGGAGAGGATGATTTGGAGCTCTGAGAGCTGTCTAAAGCTTCTTTAAAAGGCCCTTTCAACAAAACTCTTGCCAATAATTTATTTCTACACTCATGGAGCACCTTGCTACTGAACCCCTGACATATGGTGCAGGGGTCCTGTAAGTGGATAGCACCGAGGCAATAAGCACAGCTTGTGTGCCCATCTGTGAGAGACATCTTCTGTGTGCATTTATCGCCCTTTTTCAACCCTGACTGCTTATGCTCCTTGCGTTCCCTTTCTCTATCCTTGTCTTTGGACATTATGCAATAAGAAAAAACAAGGCCAACACTACAGAAAAAATGTTAAACTAACTAAGCAAAAACTATCTAAGGGAAACTACCTCTAAATATTATTATTTATTATTTTTATTTTTTTATTTTTTCCAGCGACAAGCAGAAAAAAGGAAAGGAAAGGAAGAGTAAGAATCCTCTAACTTAAACGGCTTCTGTTACAGAGACAGGACAAGGAAACGCAGGGGAAGCGGCCCTATAACTTAAACAGGCCGTGAGAGCCCTCTAAGTTAAACGGAAACCTTCACCGGGTTTGGGAAGGGGTTTAATTACTAACTACTGCTACCTAATGCAGACAACATGACAAACTAACTCTCTAGAGATAAAAAGAGTAGAAGAAAAGAGTTTTAGATAGATTAAACCAACTGAAAACTAAACTTATGAGCCAGCAGGAACACTTCTCGATCGCTTGAGTGGTAAATGAGATCTGAGGATGTGGCCTAGAGCATCATGGGATAGGGGTTACCCTCAAGCCAGTGGAAGCTCTCGAGCTTTAATATTCGGCCGAGTCGGAGCCGAGATTGGCTCCAAACCTAACCTGCAAGAATTACGGCGAGATAGGACAACATAACATAGAATATTTTACTGCTACTCATAAATAGTCAAAAGAACTATACCCAAAACACGAGACAGCATGATCCACATCTGTAGCACAGAAGTGGCACATGAAATCTAAGGTATTACAGGGCTCTGAGGCATTATGGGTACAATGAGGAGCTCAAGAGTCAGATCCAAGAGTCTAAGCGAAATGCAGATGAGCCGGATCCAAAGTCAGATCCGAAACAGATTTGTTGAGGAATGAATGAAAATGGCAATATCAGATATTTAGCTTTCCACTGACCAACTGAGAGACCACTCATAAGGCAGGAGAATATTTCTGTTTAGCTTGTCTGCTAGCACACTGTAAGTCCCCAGGATGTGGGCTGCTACAAGAAAATGATGGGAAGACATCACCCACTGCCAAACACTCATGACTTCCTGACACAAAGGATCTTGTTCCCCCTTGTTTGTTGATGTACCAAGCTATGGACATATAATCTGTCTGAATGGAGATCACACCATCTGGTAGAGTCTTGAAGTGTCTACAATGCTAATAAGACTGCTCTCTTCTCCAGAACATTGATTAACTCAAGATACCTTGAACAGTCTTCCCTTAATAATGCCCTTCACTCTAAAAGGTAAGTGTCCATGGTGACCATGGCTGTCGAAGGGGAAGACATAATGGATGGCCTTTGTATAATGCTGGTGCAGACAGCCACCACCTGATATGGTTTCTGTATACTGAAGTTAGTCTGATATGTGTACTCAAAGGATGATGTAGCTGTGACTACTGAACTGCTACAGTCTACTGAAGGACTCTCATGTGAAAACAAGAGAAGAGAACCAGAGTGATTGTTGAGGCCATAAGGCCTAGAAGTCATAGAATCAATCTTGCTAGTGAACAGGAATGGAATAATGCCTTCTTGGCTACTTTCTGAAGAGAAAGGATCCTTGAGTGTGGTAAGACAGCTATTTGTGTTTGTGTGACCATCTGACATCCTATGAATTCCAGTGATTGAGTGGGATTCAGCTGACTTTTGTGAACTTTGGCTACAATACCCTATCTGTGAAGTAACTGGAGTAAAGAGTTCCTCCTTTGGATGAGTAGGTTTTTGTTTGGTGCAGTGAGGAGCCACTCATCTAAGTACAAATAGACTTTAAATCCTTGCAGTCTAAGATAGGATGTGACTACTGCCATGCGTTTGGTGAACACCCAGGGGCTGTGGTGAAATCAAAGGGCAGTGCTCTGAACAGATAATGATTGACTTCCAGCCTGAACCTGGATTGCTCATTTATCTTTACATAATAATAAGCATTCTGGTGATCTTTTGAGCACAACCAGTCATCCTTCCTGAGAAGCAGTAGAATGGACTGAATCATGACAATCTGGAATTTTCTCTGCTTCACAAATTGATTTAAATGACTTGAAATGCAGAACTGGTCTTAGATCTCCTGTTTTTTTTTTTAAATAAAAAAACCTAGATTAGACTCCAGATCCAAGCTGGTCTGGCGGGACCTGCTGGATAGCTCTTTTTTTCTAATAGCTTTCTGATTCCTGATGTGGCAGATTCCATTGGGTAGGGTGGCTCTAGGGGAATCCTTTTTCCTGGTTTGGGAGAATAAAGGAGAATAAAGGAAGGGAACTCTCTATCCTCTGGAAATCATTTGCAGCACTCATGCATCTGAAGGTATGGCCTGCCAGGTTCTTTTGTGTAGGGATAACCTCCCCCTGCCTGCCTCCAGACTGTGCCAGTCGGGCAACCCTTCAGGGGTGCTGAAAGGATTTCTTAGAAAAGGACCCACAAAAATCCTTAGTTATGCAGACTGCCTCTGCCCATAGGGCAACATCCATTGAACAGACTCCCTCCACCACAAGAGGGCTTCTCTGAGGAAGCATCTTGGTTAAAACCCTGAGATTTTCTGAACGACACCTTCTTTCCTCCTCACTGATTCCTGGGAATGGTCCAGTGAGGAGTTGAGAAGAGGATTCCTATGGCAGATAGGGTCTTACCATTTGCTCGCCCCTGGTTAGTGTGTCCTTACCCTTTGCTCAAAAGAGAGTGGAACCATCAAAACAAAGGATGTTTTGAAGCCTTCCTCAAAATCACAAATTCCCATGTAGGCATGGCGACAAATGGATATGCAGGTTTCTGCTGCTCTGGCCACTCTATCAGCTGCATTTGAGAGCAGACACATGGAGACATTGGAAACAGAATTAAAGATAGATAGCTGGAATTCCACATTTTTCTGGATATCCACTGCCAAAGTACCTGAGAGAGAATTGGTAAGCTCTTTGGTCAATTCTCTCTGGAAACATGTGATATGAGCCAGGTAGTTAAGGACTCTAACAGAAAAGGTCACTGATGCATAATTCCATTTACCAAATCTGTGTAGCACCACAGATTCCCTATTAGGGGGATGAACAGAAGTACTCTCTTCAGGAAGTTCCTTTTTTGTGGCCAATGCTATGACCACATCATCTACTGGAGGCCTTTACTCCATTGTGCCCTATCTTTAGGAGCTGCCAAGACCCTGTTGGGCTTCTATGATATTGGCTCTGCTGTATTAGGTTCCTTCCAAGCTCTCTGAGCCACCAAATCAATGATGGCATCAGGAGAGGGGCCACCCAGGATGTAGAAGAGCCAGCTCCAAAAGACTTGAGGAACATGGATTCTTCTGGGGAAGGTGTATTAGTAGAACAACCCCCCCTTCTGCTTCATCAATTCCTGGATTTTGCCAAAGGTGATGTCACTGAAGGGGGACCTAGGGGAGCCCTCTCCTTCATCTAAATCCATGACTTCCATGGCAGATTCAGGGGATGAATCTGTATGCTTTCTTCTGCGAGTCTGTTTCCTATGGATCCAAGGTTGGGAAGCCTCATACACTGGATATGAATCAGACAGACATCAGAGTGAGCAATTCCTGAAGACTTTTGGAAGTTGCTTGTCCCTACTGAAGATGAGGTGCGGAGGTTGATGGAGAATATGAAATGGGTTAGGTGGATTCCAAAATGAAGGAGGCATCACTTTTCTGTGGCAAGAACCCTCTTAAAGCCTTCAAATGCCAAGCAGGAAATCGGGACCAAGGAAGCCTCCCGAAGTGTCTAGGCCAAGAGAACTCCACTGACACTGATCTGGCCCAGATCTGAAGCTGACATTAGAGCCAAACTATTAACAGCCAAAGCCCCCAGAACAGAGAAGGATTTGAGAGTTTTGAAGTCAATCTGTACTCCAGGACCCCATCCCTGATGCTTTAGCTCAGATTCAATTCTGATTCTAACAAGGTCAGAGTCAAAGAGAGTGGGATAAAGTTGAGGATGAAGAAGTAAGGTCTATCAGTGCCATTGTAGGTGCTCCGCTTATGTTCAGATCCAAGGACCACAGATCTGAAGGGTCGATCAATGCAGGTCTTCTGACAGGAGGGGTCCTAGGACTTTTCCTTGTGTCGATCTGTGGAAATAACACTGGAATGACACTCAGCTGAATCTGTTGTTGAAGAAATCTCTGCATCATCCGATTGACATTGGCATAGGTAAGGGTCTTCGAAGAACACTTAGATTTCACTAAAGAGGCTGCCAAGTATGCTCTCAATGGTCTTCTTTCCTGTAAGATTGAAGAATGTAGCATTGGGTTGACAGGATCCAGGGAGAAAATAAAGTAGGTGAAGGTGATCAGATCTGACTTGTCTTAGGATCCAAAGGCTTTGACACTTTCAGTGGCAGACCCGAGAGAAATGTCAGGTTGGGAGACCATTTATGAGACTTCTTAATACTCTTCTCAGGAGTCTTGCTTCCCTGGGACTTTTGCTCTTTGTCCTTGTCTTTTTGAAGTGTTTTCCTGACCAATGTAGAGGGATGGGCAGATGAGAGTACCAATCTCTGCTGAGAAGGGAGCAAACCTTTTAAAATCAACTTGTCCTTAAGACTTTTTAAGGCCTTCTGCTCAAAAGAGACACATGCCTTACAGTTAGTATCCAAGTTGACCATCCCTAGACAATAGGTATACTCAAGGTGAGGGTCCTGTGGTGGAATTTTGTGATTACACTTGGAGCATTTTCTAAAACTCTTGTCAGCCATATTAAACAAGAAACCAAGAAAACACAACTCTACAATAACACAACACTCTATAAAAGACAAAAAAACTGACCCCATAGACTATACAGTACTACACGAAAAAAGGGATCAGATAGTATAGTACATTTTTTAAAGGACAACAAACAACAAGGTAACAGAAAGATTGAGCCTGGAAGAGCCTTTGAGCTACAAACTCACTATACTATGAAAAGGCAACAAATAATTAGATATATACTAGCTGAGGTAGGGAAGTTACACACAAGCTATGCTAAGCTAATAAAAGAGAAAACAATACATTTTGCTTGACTCATCCTTGCTGACAGAGTGGTGATTAGAGCCCCTAGAAACTTACAGCCTTGTTTCTGCTTGTTCAGTTGGCAAACGAGATCTGAGGTATTCAGGGAGAAGCAGAAGGTTATTGTGGGTAGGGGATGAGTCAGAGCCCTGCAGCCACATTTTTGGAAGTGTCAAGACTGGATCCAAGTAGGATCTGAGACTCATCTGTTGAATCAGACAGAAAAAGACAACATTGAATAATATGTTCCACCACCTTTTGATTGAAGGACCACTTGTGAGGCAGGAGGATGAATCTCCACCAGCTGTCTGCTAGAACACTGAACTTGGGAAAAATGTGCATTGCTAGAAGACAGTGATTGGAAGATATCACCCATTGCCAAACTCTCATGGCTTCTGGACACAAAGGATAACAACAAGTCTCCCCTTGCTTGTTGATATACCAAACTACTGACATGTTGTTGGTTTGGATAGATATCAGTCCTTGAGGGAGGGAGTCCTGAAAGCCTACATTACTAGGAGGATCACCTAATTTCTAGAATGTTGCTATGAGGATTGGCCTCAGAAAGGGACCATGTGCCTTGTACTGTCTTTGGCCTGTACTGCCCACCAACCCTAATAAGGAAATGTCCATGGTCACAGTGGCTTTGGGCTGGGAAAAGACAAGCAGGTGACCTTGCAAGACCATACAGGATTCAACCCACCAGTGGATGCAACATTTGTAAATGGTCATCAGACATACTGGGAAAGACACTGGTTATTGCCTGATGGACAATCGCCCTGTTAGGGTCCACTGTACTCTGATGTGATATCTGGTGAGAGGGATTAAAGTGATGGAGACTGCCATTGAACCTTGTAAACAAAGGACCATTCTCACTGTCAGTTTTTGGGATGAAAGAACAATTTGAGCATGATAATGAAGTGTTAATAACCTGCTTCGTGGAAGTTTTGTTATCTGATGAATTGGGTCCAAGTGTGCTCCTATGAACTCTATTATTTGTACAGGTTAAAATTTGGACTTGTCCAGACTGACTGTGATGCCCAACATAGAACAAATCTGGGGCAAGGAGTCTCTTTCTTGAATAAGCAGATTCATGGTTGTTGTTGTGTCTTTCGGCTTTTCCCGGTTAGGGGTCGCCACAGCGGACCTCTGGTCCGCTAATGATTGGCATTCATGGTATGGGTGGAAATAAGCCAGTCATCCAGATACGGGAAAATCCAGAACCCTTGCAGCCTGAGGTATGCTACTACCACTGTCATGCATTTGGCAAACACACAGGGGGCTGTGGTGAGTCCAAAGGGTGGAGTTCTAGATTAGAAATAACTGACTTACAGCCACCGGTGGAGAAACCTTCTAGATTGCCTGTAGAACTTGATACTGTAGTATGCATCCTGAAGGTCTATGGAGCACATCCAATTGTTCACTCTCAGAAGAGAAAGAATGGATTAAACCATGACCCTCCAGATGGGTGGTCCAAGTTTGGCCTGAGGTCCCTGGTCTTTTTTAGCACCAAAAAGAATCTTGAGTAAGTTCTGGATCCAAGTTGGTCTGGTGACTCACTTCTTTAACAGCTTTTGTACTTCGAGTGCTGCTGGCATTTGAGAGGGTGGAACATTTGATAACTTTTTAGAATTTGGAGATGGGATAAAAGGGGAATATAACAGCCGATGGCTATTACCCTCTGTACCCATCTGTCATTTATGATGGACATCCAGACTTTTGGTGCAGGAACTGGTGCCTCCTGACTGCCTCCACGAAATAGCAGTCAAGTAACCTTTCAGGAGTACTGATAAAACCTCTCTTTGAAGTGACCTCTGAAGCCTTGTTTCTGCAGTCCACCTCTGACTCATGGGCAATGTCCATTATTAGAACTACCCCCCCCCCCCCGCCCTTGGCAGGGGCTGTCTCCAGAACTATCAGGAGAAAGCCCTTGGGATTTTCAGAACCATAGTTTCTTTCCCCCTTTCTGGTTCCTACAAAAAGATCTCTGGGGTGTACATAACTGTATTCAATGATAGAAAGGATCTTTCCATCTTGCTCACTTATGTCTTTCACATTAGGCCCAAACAGTGTTGAGACATCAATTGTGGCATTGAAAAAGGCTATCTTGAAGTGCTCCGCAAAGTCACACAACCACATCAAAGCATGTCTTCTATCGACAATGCCCATAGCTGCGGATGTAGAAGCATCTTTTGTAGTATTAGAATAAGAAGCATTTGGACATTGGGGAGTGACTGTAGAGTGGCTAACTGACAGTCCAAGGTTTTCTTATCTTCTACTGATATAGATCCAGACAGAGATTTGGAAATTCCCTTAGTCAAATTCCTCTGAACTTCAGTGACATGTGCCAAGTAGTTCAGGGCCCTCAACTCCTGTTAGGGGGGTGGAGAGAAGAGCTTTCTTCTGGGAGCTCTTTCTTGGAGGCCGCCACTACTATTATACACTATCTTCAATCTAGTAAAACCACAAAAGGTCACTAGAAAATACTACAATTATAATCCTTGAGCCATGGAGGTTAATGAAAGCAATCACTTTGACTTCACGAAGCGAAGCAAATGTTTAAAAAAATTTCAAGAAAATTAAGACCCTGCAATGGGAGGAAATCTACTTAAAGACAAACTTACATAACAAGTTTATAACCAGGGGTCTGAGGCTATACAGAAAACCAATTTGGAATAATATTGATCCTGATCTTAACAATAAATGAAATAACACCCTGGAAGAAGCTGGGCTTAAACTCACTGAAATCCTACTTGAAAACAAGAGACAACAAGCCATCACAGAAGCAGCTTTAGTACAACTGGAAGAAAAAAAATCAAACACTCATGCCAGGAGGGTTTTAGTCCAAATGAACTTAAACAAATTAAAGACAGAGTCTCCAAATATGAAATAAGAAGTTATGTACTCACCATAACGTTCCATCTGAGTAGGTGGCTTTATTTGTCTGCAACCTGTGGGTCTTGGATCCGATATTGGATCCGAGCCGGCAACTTGTTTCATAGCCAATGGATCCGAGCTCCTAGCTCCTCCCCTCACCCATAATCCCCTGCTAACCCTCCATGACCTCAGATCAAGTTTGCCCCTCTATAGATACCCAAAAGAGGTATTCCAATAAACAACCTACATAGATCCATTCTGAAGGGCAGGGGGAAGGAGGGGGGATGGTTGCAGACAAATGAAGCCACCTACTCAGATGGAACATTATGGTGAGTACATAACTTCTTAATCTGAAGTAGGGACTTCATTTGTCAGCAACCTGTGGGACAGAGTCCCCAGCTACCTGAATCTTGGGCGGCCATCATGGAAGGATATTGCGGAGCACCACGGAGCCAAAGGATGCTCTCCCTCTAGAAATTACGTCCAGTTTGTAGTGGTTAATAAAGGTATGAGATGAGGCCCAAGTGGCTGCCGAACAAATATCATCCAACGGAACTCTAGATTTGAAGGCAGCAGAAGTAGAGATGGAACGAGTGGAATGTGCGAGAATTCCTCCAGGTGCGGGCCTCCCAGAAGCTTGGCACGTTAAAAGAATACATTGGGAAATCCAGTGTGACAAGATGATTTTTGAGACTGCTTTCCCCAAACTGAATTTGGCAAAGGAAATGAACAGCTGGTCGGATTGCCTGTGACCAGCAGTCCTATGAGTATAAAAACGTAGCTGCCTATGAACATCTAATGAGTGCAGCTTGTACTCTCCTTTATTCAGATATTTAGGAAAGAAGACAGGTAGATTTATGGATTGATTAATATTGGTTTCTGATGCTACTTTGGGAAGGGAGGAGGGACTGGTCCTGAGGTACACTCTGTCCGGATGAAAAATCAAGTAAGGAGGTTTCACAGAAAGGGCTTGAAGTTCCGAAACTCTTTTCGCTGAAGTAATGGCTACAAGGAATGCTGTTTTCCAAGACAAGTATTTGATATCCACTGACGTGACAGGCTCAAATGGGGGAGCAGTTAGGGCTTGAAGAACTAATGAAAGATCCCAAGGGGGTACGGCTTCTTTGATAGGGGGTCTGAGCAGAAAAGTACCCTTGAGAAAGGTTTTACACAATTTGGCCAACATCAAGGGCCCTGTGTCATGTCCCACATGGTAATGGGAGATGGCTGCCAATTGTACTTTGACGGTTGAGCAACTAGCGCCTTCCTGAAAGAGTCCAGTTAGGAAGTCTAGTATGGATGGAAGAGGGGCAGTAAAGGGATCAAGATTATGATGCTCCGCCCAGACGGAAAAACGTTTCCATTTACTGCGGTACACTTTCCTGGTGGAAGGTTTATGTGCCGCCACGAGGATGGCTTTGACTGGTGAAGAGATACTGGGAGTCCTAACTAGGAGTGGAACTGGAGCAACCAAGCTGTCAGCTTCAGACTGTCCAGATTTGGGGTCGACAAGCCCAACGAATGGGAGATTAGATCCGGACTGGGATCCAGAATCCACGGGGGATTCACTAGGTGAGACCACAGGTAAGGGAACCAAGTTTGCCGAGGCCAGAATGGGGCAATGAGGATCATCCTGCTCCCCAACCGCGAGGCTTTCTGTAAGAGCTGTAGCATCAGGGGTAGAGGAGGATAGGCATAAAGTAGACTGGGCGGCCAAGCATGCACCACAGCGTCTCTTGGAGTTTCCCCTGGAGGGGGAATCAGAGCGAAGAAATTGTCACATTTGGTGTTTGAGGGAGAGGCAAAGAGATCGCAGCAGGGTTGCCCCCATATTGTGAATATCTGCTTCGCTACTAGTGGGTTGAGAGACCACTCGTAAGGAGAAAGAATGGTGCGGCTGAGTTTGTCTGCTAGGATGTTGGCCCACCCCGGAATGTGCGTTGCAATCAGAAAGCGGTTGGTAGAAATCGTCCATTCCCACACTCTCATGGCTTCACGGCATAGAGGGTAGGACCTGGTTTCCCCCTGTTTGTTGATGTACCAGACAACAGACATGTTGTCTGACTGAATTGCAATAGTTCCTACGGGGAGAAGATTCTGAAGTGCTTGCAACGCATACAGCACCGCTCTCATCTCCAGAACGTTGATATGCAGGGAGGTCTTTGTATCGTTCCACGTGCCTTGGACTGTCCTGCCTGAATAATGCCCCCCCCCCACCCACCCCAGGCGGGAGGCGTCCGTGGTCACCGTGGCAAGAGGGGGAGGAGTGCAGAAGGGTCGGCCCGTATGGAGATCTGGAGCATGAAGCCACCATAACAGGGCCCTCCTGCAAGCCTTGCTGATAGCGATGGGATGATGGAGAGGAAAAGACTGAAAGGACCATTGCACTAGAAGGGTCCACTGCAGTACCCTCATGTTTAGGCAGGCACATGGAGGGAGCATTATCGCTGCCGCCATGGAGCCCAGCGCCCTCAGGACCAATTCCGCCGGTGGAGCTTCTGAATGGAGGATGGCCCGCACATGAAGTTGCAAATTCCGTAGTCGTTCCGAAGTCAGGAAGGCTCGTAGATCTCTGGTGTCTATTCTGGCTCCTATAAATTCTATAACTTGTGTCGGAGCAAGGGAAGATTTGTCCGCATTGATCGTGATGCCTAATTGGGGGGCTAGGCAGAGAAGGTAATCTCTGGCTGAGCAAAGTAGTTGCCTTGTTGGGGCGGTCAGGATCCAGTCGTCCAGGTACGGGAAGACCTGCATTCCCTGGAGTCTCAGGTGGGCCGCTATCACTGCTAATACCTTGGTGAACACCCTGGGGGTTGTGGTGAGGCCAAAGGGAAGGACCCTGAACTGGAAGTGACTGGCTCCCAGCCGGAAGCGGAGAAACCTCCTGGATCTTCTGTCCATTAGAATGTGGTAATATGCATCCTTGAGGTCTATAGAGCACATCCAATTGTTCTCCCGTAGGAGGGGGAGAATAGATTGAAGGGTGACCATTCGGAATTTTTCCTTGGCTACCGACAGGTTCAAGCGGGAAAGGTCTAGAATTGATCTCAAGTCCCCCGTCTTTTTTGGCACCAGAAAGAACCTGGAGTAGAACCCTAATCCGAGCTGGTCTTGGGAGACGGGCTGGATGGCTCTCTTTTCTAGCAGCTGCTGGATATCTGCGGCTGCAGCCTCCCTCTGATCAGGTGGTACATCGGAGAGGTTCCTGATTTTGGGGACATGAAGCATTGGAATTTTGTACCCTCTGGATATAATTCGATGCACCCAGCAGTCTGACGTGATGGACTCCCATGCCGCTAGGTGCTCCGAGAAGCGCCCCCCGACTGCCTCCAGAGTGGAGCAGCCAGGCAACCCTTCAGAGCTGCTGCGTGGGCCGGTCACAGAAGGATTCTCTGGACCCAAAGTTCCTCAGAGCCCCTCTGCCCCTGGGGCAGCGTCCTCCCTGTCCTCCTCTGCCACGGAAGGACTGGTTGTCCGGAGCGGGTTGGGAATGTTGCGATTTCCGGAACCACATCTTCTTCTGACCCTTTTGGTTCTTCAAAAAGGACCGCTGGGGAGCAGAGAAGTGGACTCCGACGGCAGACAACGTCTTCCCGTCCTTCTCACTCTGGACAAGCGTCTCGCGAACCGTTTTGCCAAACAGGGCAGAACCATCAAAAGGGGCGTTCGCAAAGGACGCTTTAAAGGGCTCCGCAAAGTCACAATGCTGGAGCCAGGCCTGACGTCTCATGACTAGGCCCGCTCCACTAGCTCTAGCGGCTCCCTCGGTGGCGTGGGACAATAGCCGCATAGAGGTATTCAAAATTGATCTCAGAGTGGCCATTCGGGTGGAGTACAACTGCTTGTCCTCCGCCGACATGGACTCAGGGGGGAGGCAGCGTATTCTTTGATAAGGTCCCGCTGCATCCTGATGACGTGTGCCATATAGTTCAGGGACCTTACCAAAAAGGTCGCTGAACTAAAAACTCGCTTCCATAAGCGATCCATCGAGCGGGACTCCTTGCTTGGTGGATGGACCGAGGGGCTTTCCTGAGCTAGTTCCCTCTTTGTGGCTGCCGCCATCAACATGGCATCTATGGGGGGACCCTTGCTCCAGTGGGACTGGTCTGCGGGGGGGAGGGGCTCAGTATCCTGTCCGGGCATTTAGGGACTGGCTCCATGGTGTCTGGGTCCTTCCACGCCCTGGTGGTAATAAGGTCCACCAGGGGGTCGGCCGGAGGGGACACCCAAGAGGTAGACGGGCCTGCTTCGAATGCCTCCAGAAACACGGACTCATCGGAGGAAGCCTTGGGGGCAGACCACCCACATCTGATCCTAAGCATTTCCATAATGTCTCCAAAGGAGACATCCTCAGGGGGTGATCTTGGGGAGCCTTCCCCTTCATCCAAGTCCATGTCCTCGGTTAAGGACTCAGGGGAGTCCACGTGCCTCCTCTTACACTTGTGCTTGCGAGGCACTTCCTCAGGGGGGCTGTCCGAGGAGGTCTCGCCAGCAACATCATGTTCCAATGGAACAATCTGGGACATCGAAGCAGGCTGTCCCTGTGGCTGGGTGATGGAAGCCTGGACCGGCAGAGGGGGAGTGCAGGGTGGAGCCAAGACAAGGGCCGGGGGACTGGATGCTCTTGACAGAGCCCTCTCCACTACATCGAAGGCCAAGGGGGAGCCGCTCTCCCTGGGCTCCGAGAATCGACTCCCACTCGGATCCGATGAAGGGATCGGAGCCGGCACCGAGACCATCGGATCCAAAGGACCAGTGTGCTCCGACCTGGGCGGAGCCGAAGGCACAGTGAATTCCTCGGATCCGAAGCTCAGCCCACAGCTCTGAGAGGTCGAATCCGATGATGGAACCGATAGACTCGAGGGCAGGGTCGGATCTGAAGTGCCAAGCACTGTCGGCGCCAACCCACCCCCGGCTCCGGTGCTGCCCGGCTCCGAACGCTCCAAACCCAGGAAGCAGGTCAGAGAAGGAGCAATCGGAGCAAAAAAAGGCATCGAGCTCCCCCCCAAAGGGGGGGGGGGGCAAGAGTACTCCCATCTGCAGCTGGGCCTGGATGAACCTTCACATCATCCAGTCCAAGTCTGCATCTGACAAGCTGTAGGTCGATCTTGACAAGGCCATCGAGGCAGGCCTGGGATGCCACCTCGATGACCTCGACGGAGATCGGGCCTCCTCCTCCTAGGGTAGCAGGGAGAAACAAGGAGATCGGAGTCGAGGAGGAGGAGACCTAGAAGCCATGGAGGGAGAAGCCCGCTTAGCCGGCGGGGCCGAAGCGGAGGCCTCGGCCCGCCGCTTGTGGTGCTTCTCCCTCCGTTTCTCCCTCCTGGCCTCCCTGTTCTCCGGCGCTTTAGCGGGAGTTTGAGTCCCGGCCGGGGGAAGGGGGGCAAGAGTGGCAGTTACCATAGGCTGTGGAAGTGCCACGGGAGGAGCGGGGGCCGAAGCCGAGTCCGGGGGCAAAAGTCCAGCCAGGACCAGCTTCGACCTCCGCTCTTTCAGTGCCCTGGGGTTGAACGCTGCACAAATGGTACAGCCTGAGGTAAGGTGTTCAACCCCAAGGCACCGAATGCACCGAGTGTGGCCATCAGCCGGGGTGAGCTTATGGCCACACTCGGTACATTTTGAAAAAATGGCTTTTGGGGCCTCTGACATACTGGAGGGAAGAAAAGTACTACGCAAGCACACAGGCCCCAAAACACTAACACACACACTCACTAACGACCAGCGAGGGGAGGGAAAAAAACTATATAAAAGGTACAAATAATAAAGGGAACCTAACACTTACACACTGTTTTAAAACTAAGACAGAGAAAGGGTAAGAAAAACACTTATCTTGACAAATCGCTAAGAGCTCTGAAAAATCCAGCTACTCACAAGCGCGGCAAACTAGATCTGAGGTCATGGAGGGTTAGCAGGGGATTATGGGTGAGGGGAGGAGCTAGGAGCTCGGATCCATTGGCTATGAAACAAGTTTCCGGCTCGGATCCGATATCGGATCCAAGACCCACAGGTTGCTGACAAATGAAGTCCCTACTTCAGATCTTACATTAAGGCAAAAAAATTAAGAATAATTAAAAACAACAAAAGGCTTCTGGATGAAAAAAGGACTCTAGCACTTCAACATACAGCCCTCAAGGAGTAAAACAAATAACAGCACATACTAACATCTTATATAGTAATTATATAAAACAATTATTAATTAATCAATTATACAATAAACTAAATTAAGTATTTTCAATTCACCACAGAGTTTAAACCAAAAGGTGACAGTATATTAAATTTTAAAATAAAAATTGATTATATAAAAGCTTTTCTTTTAAAAGACAATTTTCCCCAACCCTCTCGCAAACTTGTTCAAGAATACAACCCTGCAATAGAGAAGAATTACTATCACATTTATCCTTAAAATGCATAGCAATGGGACACTCCACTTTTTGTTTTTTAATGTATTTCATCTGGAAGTCTTTTGCTGTTTTTTATTATTTTCTTTTTTTTTTCTATTTTTACTGCATTTGTGGTTGGTAAAAAAAATAAGAAACTTACAAGAGATAAAAAGGACAATTGCTAGGAATGGCAAGACAGAAAAAGACAACAAACAGACTTTTATGACCAACCAGATAGACTCTGAAATCCTGGCTTCTTTGGAACCTCCAAACATTGTAATGAATGAGCAATAAACATCACTGATATTATTGGGACGGATATTCAACCTGCTGGTACTACTCTTGACAGAAATGCTAATTCCCAGAACAAAACTGACCTAGCAACATGGTACACTGAGCAGGATTTTCCTTTGGCTATCAGAGTAGCCCCTCCAGGCAAAACTCTACAAAAGAAAGAAATAAGATCATCATAGGTCTACTTCAAACAACAGACATCCAAGGAATAAGAGGGGATGGTGAACTCCTACCGGAAAACACCATGTCCTAAGGAGATAAAGAGACCTGAACAAGATAACAAAGGGACACAAGAATTACCTCCTAGGAGTACAGCACCATCCCCATGGCAGATACCTCAGGGAATTAGATCCAGCCCCCAGTAACCCACAGAAAATCAAAATACGAAAACACTCCAAGATGCCATTTATAGAAAATGAAACAAAAGTGTTGAAAAAAGGGCTGACATTTATGCCCCATGGGAGGATCAACTTGGTTAACACCATTATCCACCTTAAGCTGTTTTGCAGGAAGCTGAACTTGAAAAATCTTTTTTTCATGAAAGCAGAATGAAATTTGGGCATGTCAGACAAGATGAGGACCATGAAATGGGGAATGGAATAATCAGCCATGAGTCTAAATGGAAGAAATCAAGTACATTTTGCCCACCTCTCTACCCAGCTATATAGGTATATGAGGAAAAATGTGAGGAGGGCATTTGCAGAATTTTTAGCAAGCCCTGCAAAAGAAAGCTTTATAACCTGTCCCAAAATGAACTAGCAGTATTAAAAAGTCTTAGCATTGATAAAAGGAGGACAGAGATGAAGGAGGACAAAGGTGGGGATATCTTCATCACCAATACTGAGTCCTACAACCAGAAAACTGAGATAATGTTGGGAAATCAGGACTTCTACTAAAAGGTGGACATTGAACATACCACCCAAGCCAAGAAACTGGTAAACACATGCATTGCTACTCTGAATTTAGGTAATCTACTTGATGATTTGGTTAATTTTCTCACAGTCACTCAACTGAGGATACCCCCGTTTTTTTTGTATCCCTAAGCCACACAAAACCTTGGTCACTCCCATTTTGTCCAGTGGTAGCTGGAGGAGGTTCTGCCACTGAGTCCCTATTGATTTATTTGGAATTTAAAATAAAAGACATTCCCAGAAATGTTCTATCATACATCTTAGACACGCTTGACTTTCTGACAAAGATTAGAAAAACTAGGATCAAGCAAGACACTGTACTTGTCACCACTGATGTAGAAGCACTTTACAAAGTATTTCCACATGAGTACTGCATTGAGACAGTTAAAGAATTCATGGGCACTAGGACTTCCACCAACCTCAAGGAAGTACATGCAATAGATAAGCTTCTGGACACAGTACTTAAAAACAACTACTTTCATTTTAACCAGTGATGGTACAAACAAACAAGGGGAATAGCCATGGAAGCAACAATGGTCCTAAGCCTGGCAAACATAGTGTTAGCCAAGAAGGAAGAAAATACCATCTACATCTCTCTGAGTATTTCTCATATATGAGCTGTTATTTTTGCTTTACTGATGATATTTTCATCTCATGGAAGAGTTTGGTGGAAAAACTTAAGACATTCTTTGACTACACTGAAAAGTCGACAGACTTCCTTCTTCTTCTTCCGGCTGCTCCCATTAGGGGTCGTCACAGTGGATCATCTGTTTCCATTTCTTCCTGTCCTCTGCATCCTGCTCTGTCACAACAACCACCTGCATATCCTCTCTCACCATATCCATAAACCTTATCATAGGCCTTCCTCTTTTCCAGTTACCTGGCAGCTTCATCCTTAGCATCTTTTTCCCAATATACTCTGCATTCCTCCTCAGCATATGTCCAAACCAACATAATCTTGCCTCTCTGGCTTTGTCTCTAAACCTTCCAACCTGGGCTGACTCTCTAATATACTTATTCTTAATCCTGTCCACCCTCGCCACACCCAGTGCAAATCTTCACATCTTTAACTCTGCCACATCCAGCTCTGACCCCTGCCTTTTTGTCAATGCCACTGTCTCCAACCCATATAACATAGCTGGTCTCACTACCCTCTTGCAGACATTCCCTTTCACTCTTACTGGTACTCATCTGTCACAAATCACTCCTGACACTCCTCCACCCACTCTATCCTGTCTGTACTCTCTTCTTCACATCTCTTCCACACTCAGAATTACTCTGAACTGTTGATCCCAAGTATTTAAACTCATCCACCCTTGCCACCTTAACTCCCTGTATCCTCACCATTCTTCTATTCTTCCTCTCATTCACACACATATATTCTGTCTTAGTCCTGCTGACCTTCAATCCACTTCTCTCTAGAGCATATCTCCACCTCTCCAGGGTCTCCTCCACCTGTTCCTTACTCTCACTACAGATCACAATGTCATCTGCAAACATCATAGTCCACGGGGACTCCTGTCTGATCTCATCTGTCAACCTGTCCATCACCATTGCAAATAAGAAAGGGCTCAGAGCTGATCCTTGATGTAATCCCACCTCCACCTTAAACGCATCAGTCACTTCCACCGCAGACCTCACCACTGTCACACCACCCTTGTACATATCCTGTACCACTCTTATATACTTCTCTGACACTCCTGACTTCCTCATACAATACACAACTCCTCTCTAGGCACCCTGCCATATGCTTTCTCTAAGTCCACAAAGACACAATGCAACACCTTCTGACCTTCTCTGTACTTCTCCATCAACAGTTTCAGAGCAAACGTCACATCTGTAGTGCTCTT
Source organism: Protopterus annectens (assembly GCF_019279795.1). Lineage (NCBI taxonomy): Eukaryota > Metazoa > Chordata > Ceratodontiformes > Protopteridae > Protopterus > Protopterus annectens. The sequence goes on along the minus strand of NC_056731.1, from coordinate 1,569,064,192 downwards.
TCCTGGCATGAAACCATACTGATGATCACTAAGCATCACCTCCCTTCTTAATCTAGCTTCCACTACTCTTTCCCATAACCTCATGCTGTGACTGATCAATTTAAGCCCTCTGTAGTTATTACAGTTCTGCACATCACCCTTATTATTAAAAATCGGTACCAAAACACTTTTTCTCCATTCCTCAGGCATCCTCTCACTTTCCAAGATTTCATTAAACAACCTAGTTAAAAACTCCACTGCCATTTCACCTAAACACCTCCATGCTTCCACAGGTATGTCATCTGGACCAACAACCTTTCCATTCTTCATCCTCTTCATAGCTATCCTTACTTCCTCCTTGCTAATCCACTGCACTTCATGATTCACTATCCACACATCATCCAACCTTCTCTCCCTCTCATTCTCTTCATTCATCAGCCCATCAAAGTACTCTTTCCATATACTCAACACACTTTTCTCGCTTGTGAGTACGTTTCCCTCATTATCCTTTATCACCCTTACCTGCTGCACATTTTTACATCTGTCTAGCCAATCGGTACAGGTCCTTTTATCCCTCCTTAGTGTTCAACCTTTCATATAACTCTTCATACGCCTTATCCTTAGCCTTCACCATCTCTCTCTTTGCCATGCACCTCATCTCCTTATACTCCTGTCTACTTTCTTCCTCTCTCTGACAATCCCACTTCTTCTCCAACCTCTTTCTCTGTATACTCTCCTGTACGTCCTCATTCCACCACCAGGACTCCTTGTCCTCCGTCCTCTTTCCAGATGTCACACCAAGCACATTTCTAGCCATCTCCCTTACTAGCTCTGCTGTAGTTACCCAGCTATTCGGTAACTCTTCACTGCCACCCAGTGCCTGTCTTAACTCTTCCCTGAACTCCACCTCACAATTACCCTTTTTCAATTTCCTCCATTTGATCCTTGGTGCTGCCCTCACACTCCTCTTCCTCTTCTTGATCACCAGTGTCATCCTACAAACCACCATCTTATGCTGCCTAACCACACTTTCCCCTACCACCTCCAAACTAGTAACCTCCAAACTCTGAATCCCTCCCAGTTCGGGTTTGTGAAAGGCAGATCATGCCTCCTGGACCTGATTGACGACTCTGAGGCAGTCATCAAAACCGTAGATGAGGTTAAAGTGGTTCACACAGCCTATCTTGACCTCGCCAAGGCTTTCAACACCATCCCCCATTCTGGAATTATAGCTAAACTCACTAAACTAGGTATAAATCCCTATGTCACAAGCTGGGTTGCCAAGTGGCTCACTGACAGAACCCACACTGTAAAAGTTGCAGACTCCAAATCTGACCTCAAAGCAGTGACAAGTGGAGTACCACAGGGTTCTGTCCTGGGACCTCTCCTGTTTGGTATCTACTTCTCTTAAGTACAGGCTAACACAGAAGGCCTCTGGCTAACGAAGTTCGCAGATGACTGCAAACAAGAAGGCATAGTCAAGTCCCCAAATGATGTGGACATCCTACAGAAGGGCCTCACTGAGACAGATGCCTGGTGTCAGAGCCATGGCCTCAAGCTCAATGCCAAAAAGTGCAGTGGCATCCCCTTTGGTAAAAACTCTGTACCCATGAACTACCACATAGGCAGCAATCTACTTAACACTGAATGCCTGATAAGAGACCTTGGGACTCAGGTGGACATTAGTCTCTCCTTTGATAGTCACATCACCACAGTAGTCAGGAAGTACTTCTACATGGCACACCTCATCATAAAAGGGTTCTCATCCAGGAAAAAAGAGGTCATTGTTCCCCTCTACTGACACTCATTAGACCCATTATAGAGTACAACGCCCCTTTTGGAATGTACCTCACAAGACATCTGCAGCAGCTGGAAAGGCCACAGAAGTACCTCACAAAGAGGATTACTGGCCTCAAACAAATGCCCTACACAGACCGCCTCAAAAAACTCCAGCTTTATTCCGTAGCATATCGCCTACTCCGAGGTGATCTCTGCCTAACATATAAAGCTATGTCAAACCCAGAGCTGCTGGACATGCTACACCTAAAGAAATCCCAATCTCTCCGAGCTACACACTCTAGGCACCTAAACCTTGTCACCATAACAAACAGGACATGCTGGAGGGATAGAATCTTGTCCCAGAGACTTCCCATACTATAGAACAGGCTACCCATGTACGCCAAGCAAAGTTCTTCATTAGCACTCTTCAAGAAAAATCTTAATGAGTAGATGGGAAATAGGAAATACACCCCAGGGATCACTTCTGTGTCTCTGCTCGACAGTAGCACAGGAAAATAACTTTCTTGGGTGACGTAAGCTAGGGAACCTTGTTGGCTAGACTTACGTAGGCCCTTGGGCTGATAGCCTAGTACCTACCTATGAACCTATGAACCACTTTACAGTCTCCAGTCTCCTTCAGACTGGCCCTTCTACATAAGATATAATCCACCTGTGTGCAACTTCCTTCACTCTTGTATGTCACCCTATGCTCCTCCCTCTTGTTAAAATACGTATTCACCACAGCCAGACTTCCTACATTTCACTAACCACTACAGCTTTAAAAAGGTAGAATTTCTGGATCTCACCATTTACAAAAAAGAAAGTGATGCAGTGTTAAACAATGACCTGTTTATTAAACAGTTGAGCATAATGGTTAAAGAGTTTACCTTACAGAGAAAAGATGCAAGGTTTGATTCTCAGATGGGATAATTGGCTAGGCTTAAAATGGCCTAGAAGGGCAGTTAGCCTTATATTAACTTATGAAAACCCACAGGGGTCAACCTGTTACTACATGCAAACCGTATGCACCCCAAAATTACAAATAAAAATGTTCTAAAGTCAAAAGAGATGAGGATAGCTTGTGTATATGGGAAAATGATGCGGTTTCTATATAACCTCTTTTGAACATAACCAGTCTTGAAATTATCACTATGTCAAGAGAGGTAGGATATTCAGGTATTAACAGAATGGGAACCAAAGTTCACGGTAAATTAGTAGCAGGAATAAAAAAAAAACTCTTACTAGATTTAATCTATGTCAGAGCAAGAACAAGATCTGAGGTAATACTGAGTTTTACAGGGGGTAATAGGTAAGGAGACGAGCTTGAGCTTGAGATGAAGATGGATCTGAGGTTGGATCCAATGACCCATCAATTAAGGAACAGATGAGAGACAACATCAGATATGATGCTTTGGAAGACATGCCTCATACAACAGAAACAATGTGTCTTTAGGAACAAGCATGGATAATTAGCTGTGTGTAACCCAGTTTGCTTCAATAAATAATCCACAAAACATAACATTGACACTAAGAGCATAGAAGGAGTGTGCTACTGACCTGGGTCTGAGTCTCCAACCTCCACACCCAAATTAGACTGCACACTGTTCACTCGCATAACCACACCACTTTCTCCATGAACCAATAATGTCTCCCAGTGCCCCTCTATCCACAGTAACTGCCTTTCACTTAAAGTATTATTTTTCACATACACACAATTTCCAGGGAAGGCTGTTGAATCCCCCAATTCCACACAGCTTTCTTCCTGAGCCTGGTAGTATTGCCACCACTCTGTATGCTCTGATTGTGCCACTTGATATCTTTTTTACAGGTAGTCGCCAGAAGCAGTCTCGACGATGTGGCCCCACAGTTTGTTATTCCTCAGTGCAAAAAGTTATCCTCTTCTCAATTAAGCAAATGAGTGCATAAATACTTTTGTAATAAATAGATACGAGCCACAATAACGTAAAAATAATTAAAATTGGTTTTAGTTAAATATTGAAGAAAATCTTCCTCCAACTATCCAAGTTTCCTAGCTAGCTGCTGCAAGGAGTACTGTCCCTTAAAATGACCAGCTAATTTCCACAGATAGGCTGTTCTCACAGCTAGTCCACATTTGTTTCTCAACACTTCATTAAGTCAGAATTATATCGCCAAAGTCCTTGTGTGATTTCATTGTTGCTACAGAGACTGGTCATAAACCAGCTAGCCTCACACCCATCAAAACAGTAAGAATTTGTCTGAATACCTTTACATCTGTTTCTTCTTTAATTGCATCCCAAATTGGTCTTAAAAAGTGTCAGTGCCCATTGCTTTCCAGTGCTGTTTCATTCTCTTCTGTTTTCTTAGGAGAAAGTGCCATCCTGTCTGTAAATTATCCCCTCACTCTGTCCTTTAACATCTGGACAAACAAAATTGTTTACTATGCAACATATATATATTGCAAAACAACATGCCAGAAACAGAAGAATAAACAACATACAAAGAGGAATACATTTTGTTTGCTTCAGCCTAGCATAAGTACATTTCATAAACATTTACGTTTAGCCTGGCATCACCTCTGGCTTCACAAGCTGCTAGCTGGAGATTATATCCTGCAGGACTTCTTCATACATGTATGAGAGTTCCCACTCACTATGACATTACTGCAGCCATAGTAACAAGGGCTCACGCAGTTAGTCATCTGCATGATCAGGGAACCACCGAATATGATTAAGTATGAACTCTGCATCAGTTCCACTCATTATCAATAAAGGAAAGGAGTGAAGACAGAAAATGTAGGCTGTCATCTGTCACAGAAGGAATGGGAGTCACCAATAATTTGAGCTGTAGGATGAATGATAAAAAAAATGGTTTCATGGCAGTCACTCAAAAAATACAGTTTTGTTAGTAAACCTACCATGACAGTAGATGTCTGGATGATCATTGCTGCAGTATCCTTAGCTACATTTGTTACATGCTGCACACGATGTAGCAGCTGGCCATCTTCTAAAACTTAAGGCATATTCCACTTACTCAAACCTTTATCGCCTCATGAAGAGCTGAAGAAAAACAATGGTTTGGGCACCATACCCTTCACAGCTTTCATACCAATTGAGAGAGAAGGGAGGCTGCAGCCTTGAAAGAGGTCAATGCAAGGAGAAGAAAAATTCAAGTCCTCACCCTGGCAATTACAATATATAAAAGTAAGAGGGCTAGAGGGAGGGTAGGGCTACCACAGCAGTGATCATTCAAACATCTATACTGTTATGGTAAGTTTACTTACACACCTGTACAATGTTCATCACTTGATCAAAGCTGCAGTAGCCTTAGCAATATTGGAAGACCATTATAGTTTATACTGACTGGAAGGAGAAAGTTTGCGGGTCAAGGAGCCCCTGGAAAATAGTCCTAACAAAGCCTGTCCTACACCCGGAGAAGAAATCTAGTTTCTAGTGCTTTGTAATGGTATGTACAGAAGACAAAGTTGCTGCTTCTAGAGCACTTTTAGAATCCAATCCTTTCCAAAAAGCCACAAATGAAACCAAGGCCTTGCTAGAATGAACCTTGTCCCTGCCTGGAATTATTATGGTAGGTATAAAAAAGGTAAAAGCATGAAACAACCATTTGAAGATAGTCTGCTTTAGCAAGTTTGCCCTTTTTTCTTAACTTCATAAGAAATGCATAACTGATCAGAGTTTCTGAACATTCTTAGTTCTATGAAGATAATATCTGAGTTGTCTGTGAAAATCCAGAATATGGAGAATTGTGCCTCCTTCATTCTTAGGTACTGGAAAGAAGACTGAAAGATGGATAGCTTGGCTCAAAGTAAACTGGGTGATCACTTTACGCATAAATGAAGTATTAGTTTTCAAGGAAACCTCTGTCTTTGTGGAAAATGAGGTAAGGATGACCCACCATGAGAACTTGCAATTTAGACACTCTTCTTATAGAAGTAAGAGCAAGCAACATAACTGTTTCCCTATGTAAAGAATTTCAAATCAGCCGAAGTGGGTTCAAATGGAGCAAGATTTAATTTTTCCAAAAACAAAGTAAAGCTTACAAGGAGGAGCCACCTATTTTCTAGGTAGCCTGCTATGTAATATTTTTTTCAAAAACATTTAACAAGGAAATGCATTGAAACGGGTTGTTCTAGTGCAAACATGCAGAAATGGCCAATGTGTAACTTGATAGAGTGGTAAGAAAGGCCAAAGTATAACAACTCACACAAATATTATAGAACTAGAGAAAAACTTGCTTTAAAAAGGTCCTTGTTCTTGTCTTAGCACCAACTAAGAAATCTTTTCCATTTGCTAATATATGATTTCCTAGTGGCAGGTTTATTTTCCTCCTTTAATACCTGATGCATGTCCTTAGAAAAAAATAGATGCCTAAAATATATTACAACTCTATAATCTATACAGTTAGTTGAAGTTGTTTAGAGTTTGGGTGCATCTAATGTACCTTGTCTTATGCAAGTGGGTTCAGTCTGTGGGGAAGCTTTTGGTAGCTGCCATAGCCCATTTCCAAAAGAAAGGAGAACCACTGTGCCCTGGGCCAGAAGGGAGTCAATACAATAATATTTGGAGAGCCTTTCTGAATCTTCTGAATGACCCTGGATATCAGTAGAAAAGGTAGAATAGCATACAAGAACATTCCTGTCCACTGAAATTAAAATTCATCTGTTTGCCTAGCCTTCTTGCATGGAATAGTGGAGCAGAATTTTGCCAGTTGATTGTTGTGAATGGAAACAAAGAGATCTGTCTGAGGTGTTCTCCACAGATGGAACAATTCCTGGAAGACCACCTGAATCAATTTCCATTTATGAGGTTTTGTCCTTACCGTATTCAGCTTGTCCGCCATAAAATGTTGCGATGCCAAGAAGTAAGATGACCACAGAGTGAGAATATGCTGAAAAGATATATCCCATGCTACTATGGCAAGTCTGCACAGAAGTTAAGCTCCAGTTCTCCTTTGTTTGTTTATGTACTACATTATCATGTTGTCATAACACAACTGTTGAAAACAGTCCCACTGATCATATATGACTGACAGAGTTAAGCGCATTGATTACTGCCAACATTGCTTTTATGTTTATGTGATTTGGTCTGTCCTTTTTATTTCATATAACCTGCACTATTACACCCATATACACTGCTCCCCAAGCAAAGTCTGAAGAGTCTGTAGTTGCAGACTGAGATGGAGCTAGAAAAGAAAGTGGAAAACCTGGATTCAAATAAATATAGTCTCTCCACTAAAGGAGTTTCTTTTATATAAATCCCAAAACAGAAACCTGGAATGTCAGAGGATGGCGAAGTTAGGACCATACTGATTTTGGGTACAACTGAATTTTTCTCATGCAAAGTCTGGCTAGAGGAATCATCAGAATCATGTATGCCATGAAATCCAGTAGCATGAAGCATTCCCTTGCTGAGGCCTTGGACAGAGTAGAAAAGCTCAAGAATATATATCTATACAGAGCTTTTTTTTCCCCCCTGCAGATTAAATACTCTTTGAATTGAGGAATCTAAGACACACTGTAGGAAATTAATTCTGTGGGAAGGAATTAAACAAGACTTTTGCATTTTCTCCTGAAACACTAGTCTGAGAAGTAAAGGTGTGCAAACCTGGGATTTTTAGACTCCAATTAAAGCCAGGCAGAGCACACAATCACAGCAGTAGCTCTGTTAAAACTAACTACATCTGGGAGTCCAGAGGCAATTATTTAAGTAACAAAAAATACTACAGTTACAGCCAAACGGATCTATTTTAAATGATCGAACAATCACTACATCAAACCACATAATATCAAGGCGAAAGGATCGAATACTTTAAACATTGAATGCTAACTTTGAATCTAAGCACACTGAATTGCATTAGTTGGCCAACTTGTAAAAGAACTACGCATATGTCGTGATAATGGAAGCTGTCAATTTGTATAATAATCTATTTGACTTGTACAATTTGACTGTGTATTATTACTGTCACAGCTAAGGTGAATACAATATTGAGCTTTGTACAGCACTTTTATTTTCCATGTACATGTGGCATGGAAAATTTTAATTAAACATTTTGTTTCTTTATTCACCAGGTTACGATAATATCTAAGATGCTGGCCAGCTAATGCCTGACCAGGACCTAAAGAAGGAATCAAGCTTATTGTGCTTTGTAAAGTATGTGCAGAGGATCGAGTAGAACGAAAATTTCTAGAATCCAACCCTTTCCAAAAAGCCAAAGATGAAGGCAAGGCCATGGTAGAGTAGGCCTTGATCATGCCAATTGATTATTCAGAGAAGATGTACATTTGTGAGGATCTGCCCTGGTCCTGATCACCTGATCAGTTTGTATGCCACATAATTCTGGTCTGAAAGAATGTAGGATGCCTGTAGGTTGAGATTGTGAAGCTATATCCCAAGCTAATGTGGTTAGACTGCAAAGGGGTATGACCTGGTTCTCACTTGCTTGTTGATGTGCACCACATGAATGTGGTACTGAATGTAACCACTTGAAGAGGTCCCCAGGACCAAAGATGGTTTAGAGAGTTAAGTGACTTCACTAGGTCAAACATCTCCTTGATATTCATGTGCTTGTCTCTGTCCTTAGTGTCCCACGCTTCTGCACTTTTGTCCATCATGAAATTGCTTCCCAAGTAAAGTCTGAGGTATCTGTGGTGAGAGGCAGAACAGAAGACCTGGATTTAAGGATGTCTGTTGTCTTGACCAAATGATTTATCTTCTGACAAACCTCACCACTGAGATTTGAAAAGATAAAGGGTGTGGTATTGGGACCACATAGACTTCAGATACCACTGTATTTTTCTCATGTGTAAGTCTTGACAGGGGTATCATGAGAATCATAAATGTCATGAGACCCAAATCCTGAAGTATTCCACTGCAATGACCGAAGTCTGAGTGGAAAAGTTTACAACTAGATATAGATCTATTTTTCCTGTGGAAGAAAAGCTCTTTGAACGGAGGTGTCTAGTATACATTCCAAGAACACAATATTATGTGAATGAGTCAAGAAAAACTTTTGAATTTTGGAATCCCAGCTTGTGAAAGAGATTTCTCACTCAAGATAGAGACACCTGACACATTAACAAAGACTCTGCAAAGATAAGCAAGTTGTCCAAGTATGGAAAAATATGAATACCCCCTAGCCTGCAATGAGCTATAAGAGCTGGATTCTTTGAAAACACCTTTGGTGCAGTGATAGACAGAGAACTGTTAATGTGATCTAGTCACACAAAATCTTAAGCAACGTCTGAAGTCTGAATGAATAGGGATTTGATTATATGCATATTTTAAGTCCAGTGTTACCAGGAATCTTGAAAGAGAAAGAAGTAAAACACCATGAAGTGACATCATTTTGAGCACTATTACAATCAGGTTTAGGAAAGGAAGATCCAGAACTGGTCTTCAAGCATTCTCTTTCTTTGGCACTAAAAACATCCTTGAATACCCTTCCCCCACAAAAGAACAAGAATGAGGACAAAGTCATTCTATCACTCTCTGGGGCAGCATGTGATAAAGAACTGGAAGAAACAAAAGAATCTGATCTGTAGGATGACTAATGACCTCTGTGAATGAAGGAATTTCCTCCCACAGCCATCTGTAACCTTGATGAATGACTTTTAGAACCCATTTGTCTGAAACAATTTGTTGCCAAAGAAGAAAAATGGAGATTCAGACTTTCTGAAGGAAAAAAGGAACCAGGGTAGGAGGGGACACAAGGTATTTTGACTAGTTATTCAGACTTCTTGGACTGCCCTATATTTAGGAGATTTGAGACTTATTTTTGGAATACCCTTGCCATTTCTTCTTAAATGTCTGTTTGTCTGTATCTTGTTGAGACTACTTATTCTGCTTTTTGCCAAAATTGGACGAGGAGCTAGAAAATCTGTTGGAAAATTTGGAAAAGGACAGGTGAAAAAAATCAGCTTGCAATTTTCAACCCACTTTTCGATCACCTCTGCAGAAGAGGGACCATATACTAAATCTCTATGCAAGGGTGAATTTAAAATCTAATTTTAACATTAATTGGGAGGTTCTGAGAATGCAGCCATGCAGACTTCCTTAAAGCAATTCCAACGGCCATAGTCCTGGAAGAAGTATCAGCACAGTTATGCACATAGTAAATAATGAGAAGTGACATGTGCAATAGAAGAAACTAAGTTATTTCAAGCAGATATTTCTTCACAAGAAGAAAAGCAGATAAAAGATTCCTCATACTTTCGCAATTAGTCAGAACAAATTTTAAAATATGAGTCTGACAATTCAAAATTCTTAAACTGAAAGTTTATAGAAGTATACACTGTTTTCCTCTTAACTATCAATAATTTTCCTATCCTTATCAGAAAAAGTAGTATTGGAACCGGCTAAGTGCTTATCAACAGTGAGTCAGGTTTGGGAATAGTGTATAAAAATTTAAAAGACTGAGGGACTTTGTACATTTAATCTGCCATTTTAGGGACAGGTGTTTGGCTATCAGGAAAATAGCAGGTGTAATACACACATCTTGTAAAACAAACAGAACAGGAGGAATGTGTGTAGGATCTGGAAAATAATTCTGTAACAACTCATAGTAGTTTTTGAGGGAGGGAAAAGCCTCAGTGTTCTCCCATTGAAAACAATCGCACATTCAAACAAAAATATCAGAGAAAGGGAAACTCCCACAGGGAGAATCAGAAATGGTGCTCTCCATTGAATATGAAGCAGAAATCTTGAGGAAAAACCCTATATCCATCCCTTCATCTTCCAGTTCAGATTCAGAATGTTGAATCTCTTCAGGAAAAAAGGTATTGCTCTTTCTTTTATCAGAAACTACTTTATCAGAAGGAACGATAGCCTGAATTAAACCCTGAGCCAGACCCAGTAGACTCCTCCTATCCAAAGAAATCTGAGGAGAAGTAGAATCATGCTTGGCTTTCTGCTTCTTCTTGACAGGAAAAATGGGGACAACAGTGTTACTAATGGCAGCAGCTTTCCCAGGGATGGGTACAAAATTCTGACACAACAGGCAAAACTTTCCTGTTCCCCTCTCCGAGGACCAACAAGATTGGTTCTCCCTTGCTCACTGAGGGGACCCCAACAGCCTCAGAGGACATGGTTACCCCCCCCCCCCAGTCCATAGTGACTGTAGATGCTATGCCAGAGATATTTGGAGTAAAGCAAGAGCAGTATGAGGTACAACAAATGGCCACACCAGGGTCACCCACCTGAAGCTGAGGCAAGTTGCTAGCGTGCTGTGCTGGCAAAGGCTGTTTGCTTATTTTTTTCTTTTTGTGGCTGGACGAAGGACCAACCATGGGACAGGTAGTCTGTTTCATGGTCAAGACAAAAAGTGTGCCCCTTTCCTGGGGAAGAGCAGCAGCAAATGCTGGTAAAAACTACCAGCCTATAAAAGTTCCTTTTTGTCCAAATAACACGGTAAAAAAAAACTTTAAAATACTATGCCAGCACCATAAAAGTAAAATGGGGACAACCATGTTACTTATGGCAGCAGCAGCTTCCCTAGGGATGGGTATTGCATTCTGACAGAAAAAAACAAGTGCTCTGTTTAAAAGTGCATTATAATCTGTGACAGTTTGTTAAAACACAACACTCCCAGCTTTAAAATAACTTTCCTTTAGATGAACGTGATAAAACAGCAACACAAATAAGAAAATGGAAGTTTTCCCCCCAAAGGTAACTTATCTGCACAGCAAAGGAAAAGAACAAGCTGACCGTCAATTCTCAAAAGCCTCAGAAGAGTACTCTTCAGTGGCAGTAAAACTCTGAAGTGCTTCGCACCCCAAATTGTATTCTACTCAGCTAAGTTCAAGCTGCCTGGCAGTTTGTGCCTATGGAAGGTGCTCCAAAGCTCTGGAAGATGGCCACATGTTGTATACTTGGCAGGATATAACCCGTACAGTTAAAGCAAAGGCTACTGCAGCAGTGATTAATGTGATGAACATCTCTAAGTGTGATCCAGACACAAGAAACCTTAAAGAGCATTTGAAGTCTAGTGCTACAGGAATGTGATGATAACATCCTTTAAATGTAAAACCATTAAAAAAGAGAGATGAGAGGTAAATGAAAGTTATGTACTTACCATAATGTTAAATCCATCCATACAGCCATCCAGAACTCCTTTTTTCCCATTTTTGCACATGGGGTCGGGGTGTCACTTCAACAGTGACAATCACCTAGGGCCAAGGTTTACACTGCTGAGTGGATAGCCCTGCCACAGAAAGCTAAATCTATGTTGTCTTCTCTTATCTGGCTTAATGGATGTGTTATCAGGCCTGACTGGAGCTGACACAGGTGTCATTTTCAGGCTCTTGGAACCAGGTCTCAGTTCCAGCCCTGCCCATAATTCCCTATTGTCCCTACAATATTTCAGATCAAGTTTGCCCACTTGTAGCTTATACTTCTACCAAAACCACTAAAAGGTGGAATTAATAAAACAGTGAGAAGGGTGAAAACCCCAGCACAAGGCTGAATACTTGACAAAGCCTTGGAGAGGTCATATTCGCCAGACAAGAGACATTTTCTGACAATTAGATAAAGGGGGCAGAGGGAGGTAAGGTTCAGATGGACAGAAGAAGGCAACACAGATCTAGAATTATGGTAAATACATAACTTTCGTATCCAATGTTGTTTCTTCCATCAGACTCAATGGATGGGACAGATTCCCCAGCTACTAACAATCCGGGGTAGAATTTTTCCAAGCTGGCTGCACACTGATCAACAGCTTAACTTCAGCTCTTCTAGTGTGAAAAAAGAAAATGAAAGACAAAGGTCCTTAACTTTCTCACTTTTAGTAAATTCAGTTACTGGCTAGTAAGTATACTGCAAAGATGCCAGCAAAGAAGAAACTAAGACAGTCTGAAAGAAAATCAACTAGAAAAGATGAAGAGAAAACACTGACTGGGAAGAATCCTGCAGCTGTTCATCAAAAAGCAGTTCAAGCTCCAGTTTTGGTGCAAGACATGGCTTCCAGTAAACTAGAGGAAAAAAAAATAAGTCAAATGTGTTCACACCTGATTGAAATGCATGAAACACTGAAGGAGTATATCAACTCAAATAACAAAAAGCTGGAAATAAACAGAAGAAGCTTTAAATAGATATCAGATGAACTAATAAAACTGCAAAAATCAGAGGTCAAAATGAAGAAAAGGCTGGCTCAATATGAGACTGTTCAAGAAGAGATGTTTCAAAAATGGTAGAATTAGAGGTCAGAGCACACTGGGAAGATCTGAGATTTTCTGCTGCATGGCAGAAACTAGAAGGAAAAGACTGTATTAATTTAATGAAGGCACAGGTAAGAAGCTGGACTGGTATTCCATAGCATAAACTGTTAACTGAAAGGGCACACAGTGTGTATGCTCCAAATCTGGTTATGAGAAAGCAGCAAAGACATGTACTAGTAAAGATGCAAATCTACCAGTAGAAAGAGTAGATCTTAACAAATAGACAGGCTTGCCAGTGAAATTGTTTCCATTATTTCAAAGGATAATGCATGAGAGACAGAGAAAAGCACAAGAGTTGACTAGAAGAATTAGGAGTACATTGGAAATGAACTGAAGTTTGGATCTGGGAGATGGAGATTAACAGGAAGAAGACCAGCAACACAGAAATTATTGAGTAAATGTCACACTGCAAATCTAGCTGATGCCCTTCCCATTGCTATTCAGCATTTGGAGACCGATTTACTGTTGATCTGTGCACTACTCCTGATACCACGCAGTTGCAACTCATTGAGCTTTAGAACAGTGACTTAAGAAAGCCTTCACAGACAACATTCTTCTGAATTTCTACAAATCTATAGTACTTGTTTCTGCAGAAATATATCCAAGTATCATAGCAAATGATATGAAATAGCATAGTCTTCTACAAATATTATCTTTGTTGTTTACTGGACATTTTGGCAACACTTGTCTAAAATGAAGAATGTGAAAAGCAAATCTACATTTGTTAGCACAGATGCACATCTGGCAGATACACCTTACATTGCCACTTCAACAGTTGGCACAGCAATGTCAGACATCTCATTAACTGTGGTCTTGCAAGTAACACATTATAACAGCTTTTTATTCTGACTTTTGACATTTGTTGTATGCTTTTTGCTAAAACTTCACTTGGATTTGAGTAGTTATAACATTTTTAAAACTAATATGCATATTTGCACCATTACATTTGCGCTATTGTAGCAAGGATACTAGCTGTAAATTTCTCAGGTTGTAAGCTTGTTTCCAGTCTGGCAAGAATACAGATGTGATTCTGAAACCAGCAGTATTTTTTTTGTTCTGTGACTGAGATGCACCACTAGCTGTGGAGTCTATAAAAAGTAAACACATCTTCAATATGGTAATATGCCCCCCCCCCCCTCCGAGCCTCTCCAGGTAAGGTAAGTGGCCCTCAAACTGAAAAGGTTGGATACCACTGCCCTAGGTCCTCACAACACTTTTCCTCATAAATGTCACTAAAATTCCCCAAAATGTTACAGAATCCTCACAGGGCTAAGGATCAGTTTACGGTAAAGCATAGTGTCTAATAAGTGGTTAAAGGAGATGAGACGGATTGGTCTCAATTGTTGATAGAAAAATACATTTTTTTGGGAAAACATCACAAACAAACAATCTGACGACTAAAGAACAGGTCCCACTAGCAAAACACTAAAGTAAAGTATTTTCTTTTTCCTAAGAAAAACACAGTTTTACACAGGAATTCACCAAGAGCAGAGCACCCATACAACTTAAGCTCTGAGGAAACTTTCTCTTGGGTCAGGTAGTCCAAAGGGCAGAAATGTCCTAAATTAAAATACTGCACAAAACATTTATTTTTAAAAAAATAAAAATAAGTGGAAAGTAATCACCTATGGAGAACTTATCTACTCATCTTAGAGGAAGAGGTAGCAAGCTTTCAATCTCTGAAGCCTGCAGGAGGACACTCTTCAGCAGCAAGAAAGTTCTGAAGGTTTGGCCCCCTAGCCACTAATTTTCTCTGCATTCATCATGCATACCAGTGGCTGGTGTGTGTAGATTCATAGGTTCATAGGTTAATGACCTTGGGGCCTTTACAAGCCTAGCCATAGGAATACCCTGGCATAGTGTCACACGACCTTAGTTCCCAGTGCCTTTGCCGAGTAGAGCCATTGGTGTTATCCCCAGGGTGAACTGTCTGTTTCCCATACATTCATCAGGATTTCCCTTGAAGAGGGTCAGCGAGGTGCTCTGCTTGACATGTATGGGAAGTCTGTTCCATAGCTTGGGCAGTCTGTGAGTTATGAACCTGCCCCTCCAGCATGTTCTGTTAATTGTGGTAATGAGGTTGAGGTCTCCGGAGAATGTGGTGCTGAGGGATTGGAATTTCTTTAGATGTAGCATTTCTAACAGAGCTGGGTTAGACATGGCTTTGTAAGTCAAGCAGAGATCGCCTCTAAGTAGGTGATATGAGACAGAGAATAGCTGGAGTTTTTTGAGTCTGTCCATACAGGACACATGTTTACGGCCTAGGATCCTCTTTGTGAGGTACTTTTGTGGCCTGTTGTTGCAGGTGTCTAGTGAGGTACATGCCAATTGTACTCGATGATTGGCCTAATGAGGAAAGAGTAGAGGGAGACAATGACCTCTTTCTTCCTTGATGCAAAACCCTTAGTAATGAGATGTGCCACATAGTAGGACTTTCTGATCACAGTGGCAATGTGGTGATCAAAAGAGAGGTTGCTGTCAACCTGTGTTCCCAGATCTCTTATAACATCTTCTGTGTTCAGTGGACTACCATCAGTGTGGTAATTCATGGGAACCGGGTTTTTCCCAAAGGGGATGACAATACCTTTTTTGGCATTGAGCTTAAGGCCATGGTTCTGACACCAGTCGTTGGTCTCAGTGAGGCCATTCTGTAGGATGTTAACATCACTTGGGGAGTTAATAATAGAGAACAAAAATACACAGAGCCAGCAAACAGTGTCCAAAGTAATGTAATGAATGATAGTGAAAGTGAATTTGGCAGAAGCATGTTCTAAGTGATGTTTGTACAGAGGTTGTGTCATTGTGGCTCATTTTATGTAGGACAAACATCTAGACCACTCAAAATCAGGATTTCGGAACATATCAGTAACATTAAGAACAAAAGGCTAAATAATGCTCTGTACAAACATCACTTAGAACATGCTTCTGCCAAATTCACTTTCACTATCATTGATAAAATAGTAGGCAGTAAGCAAAATAAAATTGGTTTACACTCCATTCTAAATACTAAAGAAAAAAAGTGGATAATTAAACTAGGGGGATTATTCCCACCTGGTCTTAATGAAAATCTCTGATTGAACTCAATTAATCAATAATGATTTTATATGTGGGGGTATATATACCTTTGTTCACCATTATGTATGTAACCAACACTGATGAAGGCTGTGGTTTCCTGCCGAAACCGGTTTGTTTTTTCTGTAATGACCTAATATTCATTACATTACTTTGGACACTGTTTGCTGGCTCTGTGTATTTTTGTTCTACATTGGATGGTTGGTGAGCCGTGCAATTGCCCTACGTGCTGTTGTATTTTTCTTTTGAGTTAATAATAGCTCCCAACTTGCAATCATCTGTGAACTTTGTCAGCCAGAGTCCCTTCGTGTTGGCCTGGACTTCAGAGAAGTAGACACCAAACAGGAGAGGACCCAGGACCGAACCCTGTGGGACTCCACTCGTGACTAATCGGCAGTCTGACCTGGATTCAGCTACTTTCACACTGTTGGTTCTATTTGTGAGCCAGTTTGCAACCTACCTAGTGATATAGGGGTTGATGCCAAGCTTAGTGAGTTTTTCTATGATTCCTGAGTGGGGAATGGTATCAAAATCCTTGGCCAGATCAAGATAGGCTGTATGGACCGTCTTGCCTTCATCCACAGCTCTGTTGACTGACTCAAAGAAGTCGACCAAGTTGAGCAGGCATGAGCTAACCTTCACAAAACCAAAATGTGTGGGATCCGGAGTTTGAGATTCCCTATATCCTTGTTGATTAGGTCCATGATGATGTTTTTCCATAGCTCTGCATATCAGACTCGTCAGGCTAATGGGGCGATAGTTCCCAGGGTCTGTAGTCACTCCTCCTTTGTGAAGAGGGATAACTGTAGCAGTGTGCCATTTGGCAGGGACAAAGCCTGAGGTGAGGCTGTGATTGAACAGAGCACACAGGTGAGGTACCAGTTCACTCTGTAGTTCATGTAGAACACAACCAAGGATATTGTCAGATCCTATAGAAGCTGTATTCTTGGCCTTAGACAGTGCTGTTTTAACCTGTGCAACAATAATATTGGGTGCCTGGCAATCTACTGGCATTGTGATTGGTCCTTTGGGGGGGGGGGGGGTAAAGTTGGCACTGAATCTGTTGGCCAGTATACTGGCAATATATGCTGGCTCGGTATAGGAGGTACCATTGTGCAGTAGCTCAAAGCAAATTTGGGTATTGCCATGGAGATTCTTTACATAACTATAGAAGTCCTTGTGGTTGTCTTTACTATCTGCTGCAATTCTGTTTTCATACCTAGCTTTAGAGGACTTGATGAGGAATCTCAACTTTTGTTGAGGCAAATAAGGGAGTTTTTCCAGTCCTGGGACTTCACCTTATTCTACATCAGTTTCCTCCTTCTGTTGTAGAGTTTGTTTATGGCAGGGGACCACCAGATTGCCTTCCTTTTTTTGGAGGAGAATGTCTTGGTTCTATTGGGTATGGCGAGATCCATGCATTTGTGTACATGTTCATGTTCGTACAGTGCATTGGTGAATGATTCTGCAATCACGCAACTATTCTCCATTTGCATGGGTGCCGTGAAGTTAGTCACCTCTGTTTTTAGAATCCCAAAGTTAGCTTTGGAGAAGTTTTCCATGGTGGCTACCTTTGCTGGGGGGGTGGGAGGGATGTGGATTTCCAAGATAATTAGTTTGTGGTTGGAGCTAACCAGGGAGATTCAGATTCAGCTCTAAAGCTTTGGACAGCTGGTCAGGAGGGCCAGTCCTTGGCAGGAAATCCCACATTGTTTTAGGCTACTGCAGCAGTGATCTCATGATGAACATCTATAACTGCTTGGATACAAAATATGATCCCCAAAGTTTACACTTCAGCTCAGGGGAAGGCACCACACTTTTAATGTACATGTAGTCTGGGCACCTCCTCATTTCTGGTAAACGTACACAGGACTGCCACTTGAAATTATGTTGTCATGGCCAGCTGGGTCTTACCATTAAAGGAACTACATACTGAATGTTTCTAATACATCCAGATCTATTTTACAAAGTCAGTGTTTTGCATCATAGTGCAATACTTTTTTAGTTCTGTCACATGGAATTCTATTTTTATTAAACATTTGTTAACTAGGAAAGACAGCTGGTTCATAGACCTTTCTCAGGCACAATCTGGGCTACAACATTAAAGGTAAAAGCAAAACACATGCACAATTTCATAAAGCCAGTCAAATAGCATCTTTTTAAAAGCTGAAAGGAAACTAAGTTACATGGAGAAAACTTGCACAGATAAGGCGAGAACATGTCAACTCCACACAGACAGTGACTGGAACTCAGAACTGAACACAAACCTCAAAGCTATGAGAAGGACAATATCTCATTTAGCACCATGCAGCCCAACATATGATGCTGTGCTTTATGTACAAATGTACTACCTTTTAGTACCTAGTAAACTGGGCTCAAAGGAAAGCTACAAGGTGATGCATAATGCACTACAGGGTTACTCATCTGGCAATAATAACATAAAAATCATCATATACCAGTCAACTCCCTACCTTGGATCTTGTAATGTACAGCTGGATCCCAGTAAGCACATGTCCTTCATGTATTGTTCCTGTCTACCCCTTTGTAGTGAAGTCAGTGCCAATTTTGTAATGCCATCTATTTTATGATTATACAGTCAGTATAATTCAGTAGCCCAAGAAAAAAAGGAAGAGTCTGACTCAGCACAGGTACAGACTGATGACATTCCATGTTAGAGGATTTTTCTTTCTTTTGGCCACTTTCTATTTTCCCTTCCAAAAAAACAGTTTCCATATCCTAATAACAGATTTATGTATCTTTTTAAGGACACTGACTGGCTACATGAAGAAGAGGCAAATGGATGCCCACAGATGAAATCAGAAATCATCTACATCAAATGTACCTGGAATAGATTCAGAGCACCACAATCAGGACTGGACAGGAGAGCTATAACTGGATCTTCACCACTTTACCTGCATCAAGTGAACTACTGAGCATTCTCTACTCTTTAGTCAAGCTGCCTTACCTGCTACCCTCATATACTTGAATTTGTTCACACTTTCTATTCACTTCTTCTATAAGAAAACTTTATCATTTGATCTCCACACCTCTACAACCTATTATAGCTATTAAATTAAACAAACCTGTTTTATTAGATGGAGGTAGTCCAAGTAACTGTTGGAAAAACACTTCTCTTTCTTCTTTGCTGGGCAACTCAACCTTAAAAATACAGGGATGTTCTGTTTCTGGAAAGGGATCCGCAATCTACTGACAGAAAAGGTATTTTTGAAGATGAAAATGCATTACATACTTGACTAAATTAAGCAAACATTAAGAGCATTTTATCATTTGAAAACAGAACACTTTACCTGTTTGGGCAACTCCTCACCATCTGACTCACGTACTGTCAGCAACAGAAGTGGCACAAATGGATCTGAATCACATGTTGCCAGCAATAAAAGTGGCAGTGATGGATCTATGTCTCTTACAAGTCTTATGAACAAACTTTGTAAACGAGGTGCTGCAGATTTCCAGAAATAATCAATCCCTGGGATATACAGAATACTTGGCACTGTCCTCTTAGCTGTATGGAAAGCCTGCAAGAAGAAGAAAGGAAACATGGCATAAAAATGGAAAACCTTAAAAATAACAAAGAAAGCATTGTACTAAAAGGTTATTTGTTGTATGATACTTATTTCAATTTATTAAGTAGGTGGTCCCAGTAAGCACACAAGGGTTTAATTTTATGTAAGATATTAGGAAATAGCACAGTTCAGGGAAATCTGTAGAACGTTTTAACTGGAGCAGTACAGAGAGGCATTACAGTAACAAAACAATTATAACATTTTATGCAATGCTAAAAAAACAGATCAGTATAAAACTACACCTTTGCATTAGATAGGTTCAGAGTGTGCATTTGAAATTGCTTGTATGTGGGAAAAGAGAAAGGTATACATCACCTTCCTTATTCTTTCATGAAAAGCGACAGCAAACCCAGTTAGTAACATAACAAATATACTCTTCCTTTCTGTCAGAGGAACTCTCCTGCCAAAGTAATAGCCTGCAAGAAGCTATGTACGCAACTAAATATACAGAGCACAAGCAGGTTGTAGTAAGGAAAGTGAAAAATTAGGTCAGAATCAAAATAAATAATAAAAAAATTAATGGCTACAGGACCAGTGGGGATTAACCTAAGCACATTTTCCCGTAGGGAACAGAAACAGCTAAAATATAAATAACGCATTTTAGTATGGGTTGAGGGCACTTCTGTGACTTTATGATGAGCATTCTAAACAGCACCTAAAACAGAATATTTTGCTGAAATCCCATATTTATCCCACTGAATGGCACCAGTTCGTATACCAGGCAATTTGAGAGGGAAACTAGGCTCACACTACAGAATGCGTACTGATTAAACAAGCTGAATTTAGAGCACTTTATGCTTTCTGTAAACTGATTATATCTTGTGCTGTACTGATATGCACTGACCACCATAAAACATAATCCCACATGAATGTCTATCATAAATATGTGAGAACATCACCCCCTGTACTGTATAACTGCAGAGGAAGGAAAGTGGAACTACTAAAACTGACACATGAACCACTCCCTCCCTGGATGCAATGTCTTATGTTACCTGTATGTATATAACAGCAGGTCATAAGAGTACATACAGAATAGTTCAGTGCAGTGCATGTTCTGAAAATGCACCCTTTAGTTTCTGCTTCCTGCCTCTTGACACAGTTATGTTTTATGGCACCTCAAAGTACACTTGTAAGGCCTGATCACATAACATCTGTTTGCCATACAAGAGACTATTGTCGAAGCTGGGCAGATGTTATCACCATCCTTGTGAATATCAGCATGACTCAACAAATCAATCATAAATAACAGATGAGAATACAATAAACATGAGCTTGCCACCATCTGAGAGAGAATGTAATCCACCTTTGGAGTCTGTGCTCCAAAAAGTGCAAGGACTACATAAATTAAAAGCACCTGAAGAAATTTCATAACTATTGAATATGTTTATTGGGCACCAAGTTGACTTGCACTTATTTCCTATTCATAAAGTGAGTAGGTATGAACTTGTAAAAAATTAATGTATGTGAATTTCTGCATAAACATTTGTGTCTTCTGTTTGAGGCCTGGAAAAATAAACAGGTAGGCCATAGACATTCAGGATAAAGTACAGTTATATTAAGCAAACTTACTATAACGGTATATGTTTGAATGTTCACTGCTGCAGTAGCCTTAGCTATAAGAGTTATATCCTGTCAAGGATATAACAATTGACTAGCTTCCAAAGCTTCAGGAAACCTTTCACGTGTCCAAACTTTCAAGCAGCTTGAGCTGAGCTGACTAAAAGATAAGTTTGGGAGCCAAGCCCTAGAGAGGGAGGCTGAGCCCTGAAAGAGCAATCCTAGGAACAACAACAAAAAAAAAATGTCCACACCCTGTCATAAGAAATACACCAAAAAAAACAAAGGAGCTGGACAGAGCAGATACTGCAGCAGTGACTATTCAAACATATTTACACACCTTTACTATGTTCAACATATTAATCTCTGTTGCAGTAGCCTTAGCTATATGGGTAAAATATTCTAGCTTACTACATTTGGAAGGTGGAAGGAGATGAGTCCAAGAGTTCCAAGAGAATGGTCCTAGCAAACCTGACCTGGACCTAGAAAAGGAATCAAGCTTATAGTGTTTTGTAAAAGTATGTGCAAAGGACAAAATAGCAGCTTCTAGAACACTTCTAGAATCCAACCCTTTCCAAAAAGCCATTGAGGGAGCCAAGACCATGGTAGATTAGGCCTTGACCCCTACTTAGAATAGTTTTGTTACAGTGAGTATAAGAAAAGGTAGTAGCCTTAGGCAACCATTTTGAAAAGTCCGTTTTGACACAGTGTTCCCTTCTTCTTACTCTCACAAGAAATGATCCATTGATCCTAAGATCTTAAAGATTTAGTTCTGTCAAGACAGTACCTGAGCTGTCTGTGGAAAGCCAAGATACAGAGTATCTTTTCTACCTCATTTTTAGTTTCAGGAATGAAAGTGGGAAGATGGACAATTTGGCTTAAAGTAAACTTGGATACCACTTTAGGCATAAAAGAAAGAATAGTTCTCAAAGAATCCCCTTCCCTGTGGAAAATGAGATAAGGTTGACTCACCATAAGAGCTCGCAACTCACATATCCTTCATGCAGAGATCAGAGCAATCAGTAAAACTGTTTTTCATGTTAAAAACCTCAACTCAGCCAGATTAGCTGGTTCAAATGGAGCAAGAGTTAGCTTCCCTAATACAAAATTAATATCCCAAGGTGAGGGCGCATGTTTACTTGGAGGATCTTGAGCAAACCCTTTTCAAAAACATTTTCACAAAAGACTGCATTGAAAGAGGAGGTTCCATGGGCAGACATGCTGAAATGGCAGATAAATAAATCTTGACAGAGTAATAAGAAAGGCCATTGGATAGTAACAATCGTAAATATTGTAAAACCAAAGAACAACTAGCCCTGAATGGGTGCTGGGTCTGTTGTTGGCACCAACTAGAAAACCTTTTCTACTTGCTAATATATGATTTTCTAGTACCAGGCTTTCTTGCTTCCATTAGTACCTGTAGCATGTCATCAGCAAACAGGTGCCTAAAAGGAATTAAGAGCTTAGCATCCATGCAGTCAAATGAAGCTGACTGATGTCGGGGTGTATCAAACACCCCTATTCTTTTGTGCATAGATCCAATTTATAAGGAAACCTGCGGTAATTGCCCCTGGTTATTTTCAAAAGAAGGAAGAATCAAGGTTGCCTGGGCCAGAAAGGAGTTACCATAATGATCTTGGGGGATTCCTTCTGAATGTTCAAAAGCACCCTGGATATTAGTGGAAAGGGTGAAAAAGCATACAGGAACATTCATGTCCATGAAAAAGAAAAAGTATCTGTCTTTCAGACCTTCTTGCATGGAGTCCTCAAACAGAATCTTGTCGGCTGATTGTTCAGAGAGGAGTCAAAGACATCTACTTGAGGAACTCCCTACAGATGGATCAAATCTTGAAGACCCCTTGATTTAGTTTCCATTTGTGAGGGTCTGCCCTGGTACTGCTCAGCTTGTCTGCAACAGAGTTTTGCACAGATGGAATGCAGAATGACTGTAGAGTGAGACTGTGCTGTGAAGCTATATCCCAAGCTAAAGTGATTACTCTGCAAAAGGGGGCATGACCTGGTTCCCCCTACTTGTTGATGTACCACTGTGGTATTGCCTGTAACAACTTGAAGAGGTCTCATGGACCAAAGATGACCCAAAGAGTTGAATTCCTTCACCAGGGCAATCACTTCCTTGATATTTATGTGCTTACAGCTGTTGTTGCTGTCTCACACTCCCTGCACTTTTATCCCTCCTGAATCTACTCCCAAAAAAGTCCAGGGTGTCTGTGGTGAATGACTACCTTGGAGCAGGGAGAGAGAAGGGGTGACCTAGCTTTAAGAATATCTGTAGTCTCCACCAATTTGTTTCTGTTCTGACAAACTCCACCACTGGGATTTAAAAAGACAAAGGGTGTTGCTGCTGGGACCAGACAGACTTCAGATACCACTATATCTTTCTCATGTGGAATATTTCCAGTGGTATCATGAGAATCATAAATGCCATGAGACCCAAAATTCTGAGATATTCCTTTGCAGAGAAACCCAGTCACTGAGGATGTACAAGCCAGTGCATTTTTTCGTGCCGGTCCCAAGCCCAGATAAATGGGGAGGGTTGCGTCAGGAAGGGCATCCGGCGTAAAACATTTGCCAAATGAGATATGCGTAAAACAATACAGAATTACATACCGGATCGGTCGAGGCCTGGGTTAACAATGACTGCCACCAGTACTGTTAGCCAACAGGGTGCTGGCAGAAATTGGGCTACTGTTGGCCGAAGGAGGAGAAGGAGAAGAAGAGGGAGAAGGCATGCCCGAATGCAAGAAGAGAGGAGTTTTGAGTGTGGTAGTGAGGGTAGGAACTTTGAATGTTGGGAGTATGACTGGTATAGGGAGAGAGATAGCTGATATGATGGACAGAAGGAAGGTTGATATATTGTGTGTGCAAGAGATCAGGTGGAAGGGAAGTAAGGCCAGGTGTACTGCAGGCGGGTTCAAATTGTTCTATCATGGTGTGGATGGGAGGAGAAATGGGGTAGGGGTTATCCTGAAGAAACAGTATGCCAAGAGTGTTTTGGAGGTGAAATGAGTGTCAGATAGAGTGATGTTTATGAAGTTGGAAATTGATGGTGTAATGATGAATGTTGTTAGTGCATATGCCCCGCAAGTTGGGTGTGCGATGGATGAGAAAGAAAAAATTTGGAGTGAGTTGGATAAAGTGGTGAGAGAGTGGTGACTGGAGCAGATTTCAATGGGCATGTTGGTGAAGGGAACAGAGTGGATGAGGAAGTGATGGGTAGGTATGGTGTTAAGGAAAGGAATGCAGAAGGTCAGATGGTAGATTTTGCAAAAAGGATGGACATGGCTGTGATGAATACGTATTTTAACAAGAGGGAGGAGCATAGGGTGACATACAAGAGTGGAGGGAGATGCACACAGGTGGATTATATCCTATGCAGGAGGGCCAATTTGAAGGAGATTGGAGACTGTAAAGTGGTGAAGGGGGAAAGTGTAGTTAGGCAGCATAGAATGGTGGTCTGTAGAATGACGTTGGTGATCAAGAAGAGGAGGAGGAGTGTGAGGGCAGCACCAAGGATCAAATGGTGGAAATTGAAAAAGGGTGATTGTGATGTGGAGTTCAGAGAAGAGTTAAGACAGGCACTGGGTGGCAGTAAAGAGTTACTGAACAGCTGGGTAATTACAGCAGAGCTAGTAAGGGAGACTGCTAGAAAGGTGCTTGATGTGACATCTGGACAGAGGAAGGAGGACAAGGAGACCTGGTGGTGGAATGAGGAAGTACAGGAGAGTATACAGAGAAAGAGGTTGGCGAAGAAGAAGTGGGATTGTCAGAGAGATGAAGAAAGTAGGCAGGAGTATAAGGAGATGAGGTGCAAGGCAAACAGAGAGGTGGCAAAGGCTAAGGATAAGCCGTATGGAGAGATGTATGAAAGGATGGACACTAAGGAGGGAGAAAAGGACCTGTACCGATTGGCTAGACAGAGGGACCAAGCTAGGAAAGATGTGCAGCAAGTAAGGGTGATAAAGGATAATGAGGGAAACATTTTCACAAGCGAGGAGAATGTGTTGAACAGATGGAAAGGGTACTCTGAGGGGCTGATGAATGAAGAGAATGAAAGAGAGAGAAGGTTGGATGATGTGGGGATAGTGAATCAGGAAGTTTAGTGGATTAGCAAGGAGGAAGTAAGGATAGATATGAACAGGATGAAGAATGGAAAGGCTGTTGGTCCAGATGACATACCTGTGGAAGCTTGGAGGTGTTTAGGAGAAATGGCAGTGGAATGTTTAACCAGATTGTTTAATGAAATCTTGGAAAGTGAGAGGATGCCTGAGAAGTGGAGAAAAAGTGTTTTGGTACCGATTTTTAAGAATAAAGGTGATGTGCAGAGCTGTAGTAACTACAGAGGGATAAAATTGATCAGTCACAGCAAGAAATTATGGGAAAGAGTAGTAGAAGCTAGGTTAAGAAGGGAGGTGATGATTAGTCATCAGCAGTATGGTTTCATGCCAGGAAAGAGCACTACAGATGCGATGTTTGCTCTGAGAGTCTTGATGGAGAAGTACAGAGGAGGCCAGAAGGAGTTGCATTGTGTTTTTGTGGACTTAGAGAAAACACATGACAGGGTGCTTAGAGAGGAGTTGTGGTATTGTATGAGTAAGTCAGGAGTGGCAGAGAAGTATGTAAGAGTGGTACAGGATATGCACAAGGGTAGTGTGACAGCGGTTAGATCTGCAGTGGGAGTGACAGATACATTTAAGGTGGAGGTGGGATTAAATCAAGGATCAGCTCTGAGCTCTTTCTTATTTGCAATGGTGATGGACAGTGTGACGCCTGAGCCCTGGCCCAGCAATTAAGAAGCCTCAATTCTCACCAATAACACCAGAGAGAGCGTCTCATATAGGAGAAAAGGATAACACATGCACACAGTAAAGTACAATTTCCCTTAAGAGCACACAGAGATCACAGTCAGTCTGGGGCTGGTTGCTCCCTTGCTCTCCAGGTCCCCAATAAGTTTCCCCACTGGCACAGCTATAGGGTCCAGGTCTCAGCCTAACTGGCAAGCTAAACTCCAGTACCCTCTCTGTCCAACCAGTGCTTCATCACCCTGCTCAGGTAGCTGACACACACACACACACACACACACACACACACACACACACACACACACACACACACACACATACACACACACACACACACACACACACACACACACACACACACACACTTTGAGATAAATATTTATACAACTTCACAGACACTCCTGAGAAAGGCTGACACAGATTCTCCAGCTGTGCCCCTATACCCAGACTATATAGTAGTAATTCCTGCCACAACCAACTAATAATTATCAGCTACCCAAAGGCCCTTAAAAGGGTGTCCAATTATTACTGTGCAATATTATTATCAAATAGTAGTGTAACTAAGCAATCAAGGCTTATTGGAAGGGCTTATTAAAGGATCACTTATAAGCATGCAATGTACTCTAGAGCTTAATTTATTCCTACATAAACCAGCCAGAGTTGAAAAGGGTTTAAAAATATTTAATAATACATACTAAAAAACACAAGACAATACTACTATACCATAGTGCCGTTCAACAGTTCAGAGATCACACACAAGTTTAAAATAATTCAGTAGTACAGTTCTGACATGACAGAAAACAGTCTAATTTTTTCTAATTCCTAGCTATTGCTACAAGAAAGCATACTTCTAAAGTAACTTACTTACATAGAGCATAAGGCATTGCTGAGTTGAATACTTTTTACAATCACTAACAAACATTTCTGCTGGGCCCTCCCAGATTACATCATTTTTGACACTTAAGTTTCCCAGTATACACATTACATCATTTTGACACTTAGCCTGGGGTTCCCAGGCCAACAGGCTTCATTATTTAGCAAGCGAACACCTGCTCATGAAGCTACAACAATAAAAGACGTTTTGCATGTGCACTCTATTATTATTCCTTAAGTTAAAACAATAGAAAGAATGCACAATCCCAGACAGACTGACTCCAAGCTCTAGAGATCAAAGGATAAATTTGAAATAATTTTAACTTCAAAAAAAGATTTGAAATGCTTGACTTAGTTTTCCTTACAGCAGATGGCAATGTTGCTACAGTCTTGAAGTTCAACATTTTACAGTATTTTCTTTCATTTAAGAAACAAGCCTGTATTTTACATTTATATTTACAAATGCCAGAATTATGTGTCAAATTCTATTTGGCTAGGCTGGCAGCCTTCACCCATCTCTACCCAATCTTCACATCCCTCCCCCCTGGAAAACTCAAGCTAGTTTTGTAAGTGACCCTTGAGAAACGCTGCTTGACAGGGTTAGGTCTATCTGAGTATACCTTACACCATTCCCTGTCTTGAGAGCCCATCTGCATTGGCATTGCTAATCCCACTGTGGTGCTGCACTGACATGTCATATGCTTGCAACCCCAGGCTCCATCTTAGCAGCATTTTGCTGGCTGGCTCTGTTTCACCATGTTAGGGGGTTGTGATCTGTCATAACATTGAATTTCCTTCCATACAAATAAGGCTGAAGTTTCTGCAGTGCCCACACTATGGCTAGACAGTCCTTTTCTACAGCTGCATAGCATTCCCCCCTGGGTTGGAGCCTACAACTGAGATAAATCACTGAGTGCTCTTCCCTCTCTGAAGAAATCTGGCTAAGTACAGCTCCCACCCCATGGTTTGAAGCATCTACCTGTACAACAAATTCTTTGCTGTAGTCTGGACTGGCTAACATGGGGGATCCTCGCAAAGCTTCTTTAAGCTTCTGGAATGACTGCTCACATGCTGGGATCCACACTACCTTGTCTGGCCTGTTCTTCCTTGTCACGTCTGTGAGGGGAGCAGCTAAGGTACTATAACTGGGGACGAACTTTCTGTAGTACCCTGTTGTCCCTAAAAATGCCTTAACCTGCTTTTTAGTAACAGGCGTAGGCCATGCCAGAATGGCTTCCACTTTGGCAGGTTCTGGCCTTATCTTACCACTCCCCACTCTATATCCTAGGTAAGAAACCTCTGCCATACCCACCTGACAATTGCTTGGCTTAATGGTCAACCTTGCCCTCTGTAGTCTGCCCAGCACCTCCCTGACATGCTGAAGATGCTCTTGCCAGGAATGGCTGTAGATGGCAATATCATCTAGGTAAGCAAAGATAAACCCTCCAGCTCCTACTAGGATATAATCTACCAGCCTCTAGAAAGTCGTTGGGGCATTCTTCATCCCAAAGGGTATCTTTGTGAACTCATACAAGCTAAAAGGAGTCACAAAGGCTGACTTCTCTCTAGCACTGGGAGTTAAGGGCACCTGCCAGTACCCCTTGGTAAGATCAATGGTTGTAAGATACCTAGCCCCATCCAGCTGCTCTATGGCCTCGTCTGTCCTAGGCATGGGGTAAGCATCTGACTCTGTATGACTATTTAATGTCCTGTAATCCACACAGAACCTGCTGCTGCCATCCTTCTTTGGCACCAGCACCACTTTTTTGAAGCCCAGGGACTGTTGGACTCTTGAATCACCCCTAGTTCCAACATCTCCTGTAGCTGTTCCCTCAGAGTCTGTCTGACTCTCTCAGGCACTCTACGAGGGGCTGCCTAATAGGCCTTTGGGGTCCTGTATCCACCTGGTGCTGCACAATGTGGGTGCACCCTGATTTCCCAGTGAACATGTGCCCAAATTCCTGCAATACTGCTCAGATTTCTCGAATGTGGGTGGGAGATTGCTGCTGGGATATTGCTACCCCATCCACTGAGGTGTCAGCCCAAGCCTCACTGAGGAGACCAGTCCTCAGATCTCCCTCAGACTCCTGGAATCCTCTGCAAATACTCAGCAAAAGGCCTCCCTATCATGGTAAGGTTTCATCATGTTAACATGGTACAATTTGTGCCCCTGCCATCTGCCTAGCAGTTCCACCATGTAGTTAACATTACTTACCCTTTCTTACCACCTTGTAGGGACCCTCCCAAGCTGCTTGCAGCTTATTGTGTCTCACAGGAATGAGAACCATTACCTGCTGCCCCACAGCATACTCTCTAGCTCAAGCATTCCTGTCATACCACACCTTTTTCTGTTGTTGGGCTTCTGCCAGGTTCTCCTGGGCCAAACCCATGAGTTCCCTGAGCCTTGTGCTGAGGATTAGGATGTATGCCACAACAGACTCCTTCTGAGACTCACACTCACCTTCCCACTCATCTCGAATTAAATCTAGAGGTCCCCTCACCCTATGCCCATACAGCAACTCAAAGGGTGACAACCCTGTGGATTCCTGGGGAACCTCATTGTAAACAAACAACAGATGGGACAAATATTTGTCCCACTCCCTCTTAAACTGATCTGCAAATGCCCGTAGCATGGACTTGATTGTAGAGTTTAACCTCTCAACAAGACCATTAGTCTGGGGATGGTTGGGGGTGGTCTTCATGTGCTTCACTCCACAGGACTTCCACAGACAAGCCAGCAGGTCTGACATGAAATCAGCACCTCTGTCAGACAGTATTTCTTTTGGGAAACCCACCCTGCTAAAAATCTCTAACAGAGCATTTGTCACCTTCTCTGCTTCAGTGGAGGAGAAAGCCACTGCCTCAGGGTATAGTGTAGCATAATCCACTACCACCAGGATATACTTTTTCCCTGTGGAAGTTGGGGTACTCAGAGAACCCACAATATCCACAGCTACCCTCTGAAATGGCTCCTCAATCACAGGCAAAGGCATCAAAGGAGCTCTCACCTTGTCTCCTGCTTTGCCTACCTTTTGGCACTGCCACAGGTCCTGCAGTACCCTGTTACATCTCTGGAAATGTCAGGCCAATATAAGTTCTGCATAATATGCCTCTTTGTAGGTTGTATGCCCATATGACCTGCAAAGGGAATAGTATGGGCAATGGCTAGAAGCTCCAGACAGTAGGCTCTAGGCACTATCAACTGCTGTACTCTCTCACCTTCTAGCCCTCCCTCAGGGGTCCACTCTTTATATAGTACCCCTTTGTCCCAGTATACAGATTCCCCCTTTCCTTGAGAATCAGGTGCATCCCTAGCTACCTGCCTCAGGTCTTGCAATGTAGGGTCTGAGAGCTGAGCCTGTCTCAACTCTCTCCTTGTAACCCTTCCCAGCTCCCCTTCCACAGGAAGTCTGGCATCCTCTGTTAGTGGTGCCTCACTGTCAGCCTGGATACTACTACTCACCTCTACCTTTGCAGTCACTCTGTCCAAGGGAACATCAGTACCCACAAGCAGCTGTGGCTCACATTCAGTCTCACTGCTACAAAGTAGCTCCCTTCCTGAAGTAACCACCTCACCAGTCCTGGCTGCAAGTATGCAGTCTCTCTGGGTCTCCCCCAGGCTACCAGACCCACATGCTTCTCTCCAAGCCTGACCGCATGTAACTGCATAAGCACATGGTACTGCCTCATCCAAATCCTTCCCTCTCAGAACATCTGCAGGATGGTAGTTTAGTAACCCTGTTGTCTCACGACAACCTACTATTGGCATTTTGTCTTTCCCACTTACTGGCTCCCTCACCTTTGGTTTCCCATCTTGCCTCCGTGGACACCTGTATGCCACATGGCCCCACTGGTTGCATTCAAAACATTTAACCCTAGCTCCTGGACAAGTACCTAGTCTAGTGGCTTCCCCTGCTACTGGCAGATTCTGTTGGGACAGTCTGTGCTGCCCACCATGGGTTCCTTTAGACCCATGAGCAGTACTGGGGTTCCCCTTCCTGTGCAGGGCTGTCCTGCTTGCCAGGTATAGGTCTCCCTTCTTCCCCAACTCATCTGAAGTAGCACATTGTCTATCAGCTAACCAGATCCTCTTGTCCTCAGGCAAAGTGCTAAGGGCTTGTTCCCTCACCAAAAGATCTGCCAGCCCTTCAGAAGTGGTGACCTGACATCCACTCACCCAGCTATGAAAATAAGTGCTTAGTTCAGCAACATATTCACATACACTTTCATCTACCTTGCGTATGTGATCACAAAACTTTTTCCTATACATTTCAGGTGTTAGCTTAAAACATTTTAAAAGACATTTTTTTACAGCAGTATAATCAAAACAGACAGTGTCAGGCATTTTTGACCAAAAAGTTACAGCTTTCCCATGGAGTAAGGGGGTCAGGAACCGTACCCAGAGCCTTTGATCAACACTATACTGTTTGCATACCCTCTCAAACATATGAATGAAACTATCAAAATTATCCCCCTCTTTAAATTGCAGAAGGAATTTACTGACCTGTTGTGCTTCTGGGGTACAGTTACTCCCTTTCCCATTACCTCCATGACTCTGGCGAAGAGTCAGCTTTTCCCTCTCATGCCTCCTCTGATGCTCCTTTTCTTCGGCTTCTGTCTCCAAACGCCTGGCCTCCAACTCAAGTCTCTTTAGCTCCAGCTGGATTTTTAAGTCCACTGAAGAAAGGTTGAGCTGTCCATTCTCCAAGGATATTGTATCTCCACTGCCAGTCTGATTGTCCTTCGCAGAAAGGTTGAGCTGTCCATTCTCTGAGGATATTGTATCTCCACTGCCAGTCTGATTGTCCTACTGGATGCTGTTTTCTGATGCAGCTGTGACCAAGGCTGCAATCAGGTCTGCCTTAGTCAGGTTTCCATGCACCAGTCCCCTAGCCAGGCAAATCTTCACCAGCTGGCTCCTTGTCAGCTTTCCATACTCCTCTGCTGACATGCTGCCTGCTTACCCTGACTAACTACGCTAACAAAAGAAATAAAACAATTGTGATCTGAATTCTGAGTATTCACTATGTGGCTGTTTTAGAGTACAAAACACTTTCAGAGATCACTGTACATAAGCTACAGGAGTCACTTTACCCACACCACTGCAAGCCAATTAGTATTTGCCAACTAATTAATATGTGATGTGGATATCCCACCATTGCCACCAATTAATATGTGAAGCCCGTGCCTGGGCCCAGCAATCAAGGAGCCTCAATCCTCACCACTAACACCAGAGAGGGCATCTCATATTGGAGAAAAGGATACCAAATACACACAATAAAGTGCAATTTCCCTTAAGAGCACACAGAGATCACAGTCAGTTTGGAGCTGGTTGCTCCCTTGCTCTCCAGGTCCCCAATAAGACTGCCCACTGGCACAGCTATAGGGTCCAGATCTCAGCGTAGCTGGCAAGCTAACCTCCAGTACCCTCTCTGCCCTACCAGTGCTTCGTGTCCCTGCCCAAGTAGCCGACACACACACACACACACACACACACACACACACACACACACACACACACACACTTTGAGATAAATACTTATACAACTTCACAGACACTCCTAGGAAAGGCTGACAGAGATTCTCCAGCTGTGCCCTTATACCCAGACTATATGGTAGTAATTCCTGCCACCATCAGCTAATAATTATCAGCTACCCAAAGGCCCTGAAAAGGGTGTCCAATTATTATTGTGCAGTATTATTATCCAAAAGTAGTGTAACTAAGCAATCAAGGCTTATTGGAATGGCTTATTACAGGATCACTTATAAGCATGCAATGTACTCTAGAACTTAATTTATCTCTACATAAACCAGCCACAGTTGAAAAGGGTTTAAAAATATTTAATTTATTTATTTTATTTTATTTTACATTTGTTAACCGGGCTGGTCTAGCTGGATATATTTCCATTTTCAGTAGAGGCCCGGGGAGAAAAGCTCCAGCAAGATATAAAAAAAATTAAAATGTAATTACATGTTAAAAGAAAGGATTGATAAAAAAATACAGCAAAAATTATAACATAATAAAAGTATTTACACTTGAAAAAGCATCAGTAAATAATATATACTTGGAAAATCAACAATAGAATGTAGCACAGTAAGATACATAAGGAAGTTTTCACTTCTAGTAGAATGTTATTCAGTAGAATATAGATTAGAGTTTGAAACAGGGCAAGACTTACTTGCAAGTATAAGAATTTAAAAGTTTTGAAGTTTGTAAGGAATGTGAAATAAAGTACAGAGGTGGGGAGAGGGTGGAGGGGGTGGTTAGTCGGGGTTGTTACAGGGGCATAACCAGTGAATTTTGAGGTGTTTTTTAAGTTTTTGTTTAAAGAGAGGCAAGGATGTGATTAGGGTTAGTTCAGTAGGTAGCAAGTTCCAGTTTTTCCTGCTGTGTTAGTAAACAGAGAGTCACCAGCCATGTTGTTAGATTTTATAATGGTTGCGAGGAGTTTGCTATTAGAACGTAGGGAATTCAGACTTTTATAGGGGATAAGGAGATTGGAGAGTATAGGGGTAGCGTTGGGTTGATAAAATATTTTGTGGGCAATCGTAAGTTGAGAGATTGTCAGTTGGTTTTGGAATTCAAGCCAGTCTAGTTGCCGAAGATTCAAACAGTGGTGGGTTCTAAAGGGATTGCCAGTGGCAAATCTGGCGATGTTGTTGTAGGAAGTTGCTAGTTTGTTGAGATTATGTTTCTTTAGGTTGGTATAAATAGGTGAGGCATACAGAAGAGTAGAGATTAGATGGGAATGAGCAATTCTGGTTCTGGCTGGTGGAGTTAGGAAAGGTTTTATTTTATATAAGGAGCCTATTTTTCTGTTTACTGTTTTAATGGTGTTATTTATATGGTGATCATAGGTAAGGTAGTTGTCAATGCTTATTCCTAACAGTTTAGTAGTAGAGTCAGGGAATATGACAGTGCCATTACTGGAAGAGACTAAGAAATCTAAGGGGGAGGACTTGGTAGTGGTGGAAAAGAGAAGGAGTTTGTTTTTTTTGGCATTAAGGAGGAGACAGCACTTTGTAAACCATGTTTCTACAGTATTAAAAACTTTTTGAGTAAGAGAATAAAGTTCAGATGGGGAGTTTGCTGAGCATACAAGTGTTGAATCATCTGCATATTGAATGCAGGTGGCTTAAGGAATTGCTATGTGGAGGTCATTGATAAATAATGAGAAAAGTAGTGGTCCAAGAATAGAGCCTTGAGGGGCTCCGAGGGTGACTGGCAGAACAGATGAAATTTGATTTTCCCAGAGAACTGCCTGTTGCCTGTTGCTAAGGTAGGAGCTGAACCATTTAACATCTTGAGAGTCAAAGGAAAGGGATTAAAGAATATTGATTAAGAGGGTGTGGTTTACCATGTCGAAAGCATTTGAAAGGTCAATGAAAAGTGCAGATGAGATGATGTTTTTATTGCGGTTTCTATTAATGGTATCTGTAAAGGATAAAAGGGCAGTAGTGGTACTATGAGATGGCCTAAAGCCATGTTGGCAGTCTGCTATTATGTTATATTGTGACAGATGATGTAAAAGTTGTTTGTGAATGCATTTTTCTAAAATTTTTGCTAGGGGTGATAAGAGAGCTATAGGCCGGTAGTTTGAGTAGTCATTTGAGTTCCCACCTTTATGTAGGGGAATAATATGGGAGATTTCCCAAATAATTGGAATGGTACCCTCTTTGATTGCTCTATTTATAAGGATAGATATAGGGTGGGCAATTGCTTTGGCTGCTTTTTGGAGATATTGTGATGGTAGTTGGTCAGCAGAAGGAGTACATGGCTTGAGGTTTTGAATGAATTTATAGATGAGAGTAGCAGAGATGGGTTGTAGTTTAAATGTAGGTAAAGAGCCTGCTGGGGTAGTGGGAAGGCTTGAATTGTCTGGGATAAGTTGTCTAGCTAGAGATTGTATGGTGTCTGTGAAGAAAGAGTTAAAGGTATTGGCAGTTTGATGGGGGTATTTGGATCGGCGTTAAGTGGGGTAGGTGTTTGAGAGTGGCCAGAGGAAAGGAGTTTATTGATACTAGCCCAAAACTTTTGAGGATTATGTTGATGTTTTTGCTGCAGTTTAAAGTAGTAGTTCTTTTTATCTGTAAGTATTGCCTTTTTTGTACTATTTCTCAGTTGCTTAAAATTTAGTTGATTAGAGATATTTCTGTTTGCTCTCCACTTAGCCCATGCTTTGTTTCTAAGCAGGATTTGATGTCTGATTTCATTAGAGAGCCATGGGGCTGGGTTGGACTTCATTCTGATGGACCGTTTAGGTGCATGCGTATCTAGGACAGATAGGAATTTAGAGTTAAAATACTTTACAGCCTCTTCAAGTGGAAGGGCTTTTAAAGGGTTCCAGTCACAAGCATTAAGTTAAATTTGAAATAATTCTAAGTTAAAGTGTTTGGTAGAACGAGCTATCCTAAAGGTGAGGAGGTTGGGAAGATCATTCTTTTCTCTTATGATGTAGGTTAAAAAATCATCACTTGCATTGTCTGGCAATGTTCCTACCTTATAAGATTGTTGGTGTTTGTTTATAAGTATCCAGTCTAAGATACTCTCTTTTTTACTTGGTTTGTTAATTCTGGTTGTAGAGGTTATAGTTTGGCTAAAGCCGTGGAGGTTAATATGAGAAGTAGGATTTTCTGAACTAACACCTTTCCAGTCAATGTTAAAGTCACCTAGTATTATAGTTTCTTGGGGGTAAGTAGAAGACACCCAGTTTAATATGGCCTCTACTGTAGAGATGTTATTTCCTGGTGGTAAGTAAATACAGACAATGTATAAAGATTTGTTAGAATTGATTTGGAGTTTGGAGATGAGAACTTCTGTGTTACTATCCTGGGTTGGATTATAAGGTAGGGTAGAGATATGAAGTCCATCTTTAAATAGAACTGCTACTCCACCCCCTTTCCATTTTGTACGATCTTGTCTAAGTATGTTATCGCCTTGGGGGATGATTACATTATCTTTAGTTTCTGGTTTCAACCAAGTTTCAGTGAGGCGGAGGATATCAAAGGAGTAAATATCTAGGATGGTATGGAGGTGGGCTATTTTATTATTAATGCTTTGGGTATTTAGGTGTCCTATTAGGAGAGAGTTATGAAGTTTAGGATGGATTGAATGGATAGTGGGGTTGGCAGGGCCAGGGTTGGGGTGGATGTCACCATCTTTTAAGGAGGGATGTTTTAGTTTTATTAATGAATTATACCTAAGGTAAGTTTGAGGTTTCACTTTCTTTATAGTGGGTATGTTAAGTTTAATGTGGGAGAGTCTATGGTATTTTGGTAGTATGTAACTGGGAGTGGATGTTATATTAGTATGACTATAAGAGGGTATATGAGTGTAGATTGCTGTTTGCTTTAGGGGGAGGTTGAGATGGTAGTAGTGAAGTTTTTCATAGGAGGTAAGAAGGTAGGTTGAGGTCAGGATAGTAGGAAGTATAAATGCAAGAGTTAGCTTGGTTAGAATAGCTAGAGGCATTTTATTGAGTTTATAAATCAGAAGAGTGAGGATATTGGGAAAAAGAAGATAAAGGATAAGGGAAGGGAAGAGAGGAGGGCACTAATTTGTAGTAGTTAAGAGTAGAGTGAAATTGGTAAGATATTTTAAGGTGTGGCTGATTAAGAGTGATAGGGGGTGATAGGGGCGTGACTAAAGTGTATGGGATGAGGTGAAGGTATGGGATAGGTTGGAAGAGAGAGGGTGTGGTTAGGGAAGTATAAGTGTAGGGCCACTGGGGGTGTGTGGGAATTGGGGGTAGGGTAGAGAAGCGGAGTGAGCCTGCAGGGCGAACGGAGTGGGTCAGAGCAGAGAGAGGCTGAGAGGCCTTAATAATAAATACTAGAAATACAAGACAATACTACTACACCACAGTGCCATTCAAGAGTTCAGAGATCACACAGAAACTTAAAATAATTCAGTAGTACAGTTCTGACATAACAGAAAAACACTTAGTCTAATATTTTCTCAATTCCTAGCTATTGCTAGAAGAAAACATACGTCTAAAGTAACTTACTTACATAGAGCATAAGGCAGTCCTGAGTTTGATAGTCAGACAAAAAATGCTTACAATCTCTCTCTGAACAATAGTTTTTAAAATCACTAACAAACATTTCTGCTGGGCCCTCCCAGATTACATCATTTTTGACACTTAGGTTTCCCAGTATACACATTACATCATTTTGACACTTATCCCGGGGTTCCCAGGCCAACAGGCTACATTATGTAGCAAGCTAACACCTGCTCAGGAAGCTACAACAATAAAATATATTTCACATGTACAATCTAGTAATTATTCCTTAAGTTAAAACAATAGAAAGAATGTGCTAGCACAGACAGATTGACTCTGAGCTTCAGAGATCAAAGGATAGATTTGAAATAATTTTAACTTCAAAAGAAAGATTTCAAATGCTTGACTTAGTTTTCCTTACAGCAGATGGCAATGTTGCTACAATCTTGAAGTTCAACATTTTACAGTATTTTCTTTCATTTAGGAAACAAGCTTGTATTTTACATTTATATTTACAAATGCCAGAATTATGTATCAAATTCTATTTGGCTAGGCAGGCAGCCTCCACCCATCTCTACCCAATCTTCACAGACAGGTGAACAGACGAGATCAGACAGGAGTCCCCATGGACTATGATGTTTGCAGATGACATTGTGATATGTAGTGAGAGTAGGGAACAGGCTGAGGAAACCCTGAAGAGGTGGAGATATGCACCAGAGAGGAGAGGAATGAAGGTCAGCAGCACTAAGACGGAATATATGTGTGCGAATAAGAGGGAGGATAGAGAAATGGTGAGGATGTGGGGAGTAGAGTTGGCGACGGTGGATGAGTTTAAATACTTGGGATCAACAGTTCAGAGTAATGGCGAGTGTGGAAGAGAGGTGAAGAAGAGAGGAGTACAGGCAGGGTGCAGTGTGTGGAGAAGAGTGTCAGGAGTGATTTGTGACAGACAAGTACCAGTAAGAGTGAAAGGGAAGGTTTACAAGAGGGTAGTGAGACCAGCTATGTTATATGGATTGGAGACAGTGGCATTGACAAAAAGGCAGGAGTCAGAGCTGGATGTGGCAGAGTTAAAGATGTTAAGATTTGCAATGGGTGTAACAAGGGTAGACAGGATTAGAAATAAGTATATTAGAGGGTCAGCCCAGGTTGGACGGTTTAGAGACAAAGCCAGATAGGTGAGATTGCATTGGTTTGGACATGTGCTGAGAAGGGATGCTGGGTATATTGGGAAATGGATGCTAAGGATGAAGCTGCCAGGTAAGAGGAAAAGAGGTAGGCCCAAGATAAGGTTTATGGATGTGATGAGAGAGGACATGCAGGTGGTTGGTGTGACCCAGCAAGATGCAGAGGACAGGAAGAAATGGAAACAGATGATCCACTATGGTGACCCCTAATGGGAACAACTGAAAAAAAAGAATATTCCTTTGCAGAGACCAAAGACTGAGTGGAAAACTTTAGAAATATGTTTAGATATGTATCTATTTTTTTTCTGTGGAAGAAAAGCTCTTTGAACTGAGGTGTTAATTGATATCCCAGGAAAATAATATTGTATAAAGGAGTCAAGAAAGACTTTTGAATATTCTCTTAAAATCCTAGCAGTGTAAGAAATCACTCACCCAAGACAGAGAGATTCCTGATACCTTGAAAAAAAAAGAATCTGCAAAGATAACCTAGTTGTCTAAATATGGAAAAATGTGGATACCCTAAGGCAAAAAACTGATAATGCAATCCACACACGCAAGACCTTAAGAAACATTTGAAGTCTGGATGAATAAGGATGTGATAATTAGCATCTCTTGAGCCTAGTTCCTAAGAAACTTGAAAAAAGGAATAGGAGGTAACAGGTTGTGAAGTGGCATCACCATTTTGAATTTGGGCACTACTATAAATAGGTGTAGGAAAGAGATCCAGAAATGATATCTAAGCATCTTCTTTCTTTGGCACTAAATAACATTCTTGAATAAAAACTCTTCCCCGCCTGGGAAGAAGGAACTAATTTGATCACTCCTTGGGACAGCATATGATGAAGAACCAGTATGAATAAGAGAGTCTGATCTGGAAGATGAGGACTGACTTTCTGGAAAGGAGGAATTTCCTCCCACGGCCATCTGTAACTTTGATAAATGATCTTCAGAATCAAATTTGTACAAAACTATCTGTTGTCTAACAGTAAAATGGAGATTCAGACTTTCTGGAAGAAAAAAGGGGGCCAGGGTGGGAGAGGGTCAAAAGGTCTCTTGAACAGTCATTCAGAATTGTTGGACTGTCCTTAGTTTTGGGAGGCGTGAGACTTCCTTTTGGAACCCCCTTACCATTTCTTCTTAAATGGCTGTTTACCTGTATTTTGTTGACACTGTATTCTGCTTTTTGCGAAAATTGGATGAGAAGTTAGAGAATCCCTTAGAAAATTTGGAAAAGGAGTGCTGAAAAATCTTAAGAGATTCCCTGGATCAGCTTACCCCTTTCATCAAACTTTTTGATCACCTCTGCAGTGGGGGACAAAAACTAAATTTCTATCCAAAGCAGAATTTAAAATCTAATTTTTTAACATAATCTTGGAGGTTCTGAGAATGCAGTTATGCAAACCTCCTTAAAAGAATATCAGTGGCCATAGCCCTGAAAGAAGCATCAACAAAGCCATATATACATTGTAAACAGTGAGTGGTGACCTGTGCAACGGAAGAAGCTAAATTATTTAAAGCAAATTTTTCCTCATAAGATGACACTGCAGATAAAACATATCTCATGCTTTCACAATTAGAACAAACTTTAACATACAAGCCTGACAATGCAAAATTCTGAAAATCAAAATTGTAGAAGTACACACTTTTTTTCCCATACTAATCAATACATTTCCGATCCTTATCAGAAAAAGTAGGATTGGAATTAACCAAGGGTTTAGCAGCAGTGGGATCAACTAAAGTTATAGATGCTTGAGAATAGTACAAAAACACTTAAGAGTGAAGAACTTTACACAGCCTATCTGCCTTTTTAGGGGCAGCTGGCTGAATATAGGAAAATTACTGGTACTAACACACATCCTCTAAAGCAGACAGAACAAGAGAAATGGGTACAGATTCTGGAAATTCCTTCTGTAACAACTCATAGTATTTTCTGAGCGACTGAGAAACCTCTCACTGAATACACCGGCATATTCTCACTATAGACTCACAGAAAGAGAAACCTCGCAAAGAGAATCAGAAACTGAGTACTCCCCTATGTCTGAATCAGAAATCTGAGGAGAAATCCCTATATCTGTCCCTTCATCTTCCTCTTATTTTATCAGAAACTACTTTACAGTGATCAATGACTTGAATTAAACCCTGATGCAGACCCAGTAAAGTACTCCAGTCTAATAAAATTTGAAGAGGATAGACACATAGTTATTTTTCTGTTTTTTTTGTCAAGAAAAATGGGGGCAGCCATGGTGCTAATGGCAGCAGCAGCTACCCTGGGATGGACACAGCATTCTGATACAACAGGAATGCCTTCCGTGTTCCCTCTCTCAGAACTGACAAGAGTGACTTTCCCTAGCCCAGTGAGGAGACCCCATCGGCCACAGAAAATGTGGCTAACCCCCAATCTGTAGTGGTTGTAGATGCTACAGCAGAGGGATCCTGGTAAAAGATGCTTGGTCTGAGGTACAATAATTGGCCATAGCAGAGTCACCTACTTGTGGCTGTGACAAAATGCAAGCCTGTTGTGGTGGCAAAGGCTGTTTGCTTAACATTTTTTTTTGTGGCAGGAAGAAGGACCAATCATGGGACCAGTAATTTGTTCCTTGGTCAATCCGAAAATGGTTCCTTTTTCCCAAGGAAGGCAAGCAGCAAATGCCAGTCATAGCTAAATGTCTTTAAATGTCACTTTTTTCAAAAAAAACACAGTAAACAAAGCACTTTAAAATACTTTGCAAGTAGCAAAAAGTAAACACAATTTCTCCACAGAGAAAAAAAATGATTTTGAGTTCCTTTAAACAACTTTTAAATTGACAGGAAAAAAGTGTGCTCCCATTTAAAAGTACAATACAGTTTTGTGACTCTCTGTTAAAACACAAAATGCCTAGATTTAAAATAATTTTCTTAAACAGGAAATTGATAAAACATAAAAAATATTTAGAAAATGCCCAGCAAAAGAAGACCACGAAGCTGACTGTCAATCCTCGAAAGCCTTACAGGAGCTTACTTGTCGATGGCAGCAAAGCTCTGAAGAGCTTGGTGCCAAAACATGTCGTTTAGTCAATTCAGCTTGAGCTGCCTGACAGTTTGGGATCATGGGAGGCACCCAAAAGTTTTGGAAGCTGGCCGGCTGTTATTTCCTTGTCAGAATATAACCCATACAACTAAGGCTACTGCAGCAGTGATAAATATGATGAACATCTGATGTATTTGTTGAATGGGGTCTTGGGAAGTAGGAATTGGCACAGAACACTGAATAATCAGACCCTGCTAGTTCACAGACTGCATTAAAACTAGCTACACACTGTTTTACACATGATGTAAGGAGTTTCTCTGATGAATGGTATGTGCTAATTTGTTACAGTGATGGCCACCTCCGTTTTACTACTGTGTCAATCAAATCAAAACAGTACACATCAGAGTGTAGGAATTACAGGATGTCTAAACAGGGACCTCCGGTTACCAAGTAGCGATATTTGTGTGAGGCAGGCATGCACAAATTAGGATAGTAGGGACCAAACCAGGAAAAAATCTTGCAGACAAACGTCAAAACTATGTAATGATACAAATGGGCATACTGAATACTTTGTTGATACCAATGGACATACAGAATACTTCTGAAGCAGTTGTAAGATAAATTGTTAAGGCTTCGAACAAGTATCAACAAACACATCAGTACAGTGTGTTTATGTGTTACACATAAAATTTATAAACAGCACCTACAGGGAAATACAGTTCTAAAAGGTCCTCACCATAACAGTAGATCTGATGTTGTAATTTTCATTCATTGCTCAATGTATGGGTCTCAGATCCGTTCCACCAATCTGACTTGGTCGATCTCTTTAGATTCTTGGACCTAACTCTCGAGCTCCTCCCTTTACCCACAATGCCCCTTGTTTGCCAGATTGCCTCAGATCTTGTTTGCTGCTCTAACAATTCAGTCGGGATTACATTCTCTCAAGCTCTAGGGTGCCTTGTTAGGTACTGTGAGTAAAAATATAATTTATTTTTTCTATTCCTTCTGTTTCCTATTTGTATCTATTTAATCCTTCCTCTATTTACTCTTTCTTTTACCTTCGCAGATACTGTTTATGTAATATTTTAGTACAAAGAATCATATATAGAGGATATTTCATTACCTTTTCACAAAACCCATCACAAAAGAGACACCTTTCTGATGCTCCACCCAATCAGAGAGAGTTAGCAGCCGTAGAAGTTCAAAAGATGCTAGAAAAGAGAGTTATCCAAAAGGTCTCAAGCAGACAAAGAAGGTTTTGGAATTTACTCAGGGTTCTTTTTAGTGCCAAGAAATCAGGGGACCTGAGACCTATTCTAGATCTCAATCATTTAAATCAATTCATTAACAACTCTAAGTTCCTGATGGTTACGGTTCAGTCCATTCTACCTCTTCTACAGAAGGATGACTGGATGTGCTCTATAGATCTTCCAGATGCATACTATCATTTCAAAATAAACAGGCGCTCCCGAATATATCTGTACTTTCATCTGGGAATCAGTCATTACCAGTTCAAAGCCCTGCCCTTTGGTCTCACCACAGCCTCCAGGGTGTTTACCAAATGTATGGAAGTGATGGCAGTTCATTTCAGACTGCACAGATTCAGAGCATTTCATTATCTAGACAACTGGCTCCTTTATGCACCAACCAAGCATGTTCTACAAAAGGCCAGAGATTATTTACTCCAGTTGTGTCCATTCCTAGGGATAACAGTAAATCTTTCCATGTCCCAACTTCAACTAGTTCAAGTCTTGGAGTTTATAGGAGCTCACCTGGACACAGACATTTCGCATTCTTACCCCAGAGCAGAATTCATTCCCTAAGATTGCATGTCAGACAGATTCTGGACCATCCCTCTCCTCCTGCAAGACTGGTTTTTCAAGCCTTAGGTTCAATGGCTGCAGCAATCACCCTATTACCTATAGCTCACTTTCACATGAGAATTCTCCAATGGACCCTGTCAGCCCAATGATCAATGCTTCAGCATCCTTTGAAGTATCCTGTAAAGATTTTCCAAGCCTGCAAGGTTCCCTACTTTGGTTGGTCCAGTCCATCAAGCTTTGCTAGGGACATCCATTTATCTTTCCTCCCCTGAAGGCCACGCTGACCATGGACGTCTTCCAATTGGAGTGGGGGGCATTGCTTGGGATGGACTGTTCAGGGTACATGGCCCCAGAAGAGACCAATTTGCATAACAATGTCTTAGAGATGACAGAGAGGTCTTATAAGCACTGTAGACCTTTCAGAACTCTCTCCATATTGGTACAATTGCTATCCAGACAGACAATATGTTAGTGGTTTGGTACATCAACAAATAGGGGGGAACCAGATCTTATCTCCATTGCCGAGAAGCAATGAGAGACTGGCTGTGGGCGATCTCCTCCAACTGATTTCATGTAGCAATGCACATTGCGGGTAAGTCAAACGTCTTAGCCAACGAATTCAACAGAACCATTCTGATGCCGCCTGAGTGGTCTCTCAATCCTGTAGTGATGAATATGATCTTTTGTCACTGGGGTCAAAATTACTGTGATGTCTTTGCCTCTCCCTTCAACAACAAGTGCAGCAGGTTCTTTGCCCTAATTCTCCCTCAGGGGAAGTCACTGAGAGATTCTCTAGTCCATGTTTGGACCCTGGTCTTCTGTATGCTTACCCTCCCCTTCCCTTAATACCCAAATTTCTCCAGAAAGCACAACGGTTGAAGAGCAAGGTAACCTTCACTGACCCCTTCTCGCCTCAGTAGGTGTAGTTCTCAT
This sequence comes from Protopterus annectens, assembly GCF_019279795.1. Lineage (NCBI taxonomy): Eukaryota > Metazoa > Chordata > Ceratodontiformes > Protopteridae > Protopterus > Protopterus annectens. The sequence continues at coordinate 1,569,020,368 of NC_056731.1, read as the reverse complement.
TCCTATGGTCTAATCTTCTATGTCTGCCTTGGACACTGGACCCCAGTCCAGATCTACTATTGCATCCATTGGGAATGATTCATCCAGACATTCAAAGCCTCAAGCTAACCATATGGTTTATGTAATTCCAGTGATGACTAGACAGTCCAGGCTTTCCTCTCCAGTTCGTCAACTAGATCCATGACTACATCATCTGCCTTTTGGGCCAAAGCTTCAACTGATTTTATTTGTGCTGCGGCCACTTGGTCCAATTCTCATACATCTATTGTTCATTCCAAGTTGGAAATCATATCCAGAAACAGGGCTGCTTTTGACTCTGTGGTTCTCCTGAATATCCTTCCATGAGGGCCACCCAAGATTATCGCAGCTGGGGACTCTGTCCCCTAAGTTGAGGAATGAATGAAAATGACAGCATCAGATATTAAAGTTATGGACTCACCATAACTATGTATCTGTGTTGTCCATTTTCATTCTTCCTAAACTTCCCATCTTCCTTCCTCCTATCCTTATCCTTTGGAAGTGACCTGATGAGGTATATGGGAACCATTGTTCCCAGTATGAGTCCCTACTCTATCTCTGTTCTATTTCATGTTATAATTATAATGATTATTATAAGTATTTTTGCCTTTAGCCATATTTAGCAGCAGTAAACTCGATCTGAGGTAATCTGGCAAGCAAGGAGCATTATGGGTAAAGGAAAGAGCTCCAGGGTCATATCCAAGAATCTAAAGACACAGGCCGAGTCAGATCCAAGGATCAGCTCCAAGACCCATACTTTGAGGAAGAATGAAAATGAACAACACAGATGCATAGCTATGGTGAGTATATAACTTTAATATATGTTATTCCCTCTCCTATCTCTTCAGTCTTTCTTAGACATGAATATCCATCGTCTAAAATGGCACTGCAGTGGCTCCAGAATTCTATATCACTGACTATGGCCTCTCCCTGAAAGCCTGTATGTTTCTTTGATCACATGACCAGGTGTGCCTGTCAGTATTTCAGTACGCAGGAAGGGGATGTCTTCTGTATGTGCATGTAAACCTACACAAGTAAACCAGTGGCGGTTCGTGATATCAGACTGCAGCCCCCCCAGATGTGAACAACAATGGTACAATCCAGCAATCCAATAACTTCTCAATAGAAAGTGAATCCGGACTACTGCCTTACCAGTCCAGATTCAGGAAAAAGGCAGCAGACTGCTAATACCCCAGTAGTCTATGCGGTTAGCACAGCATAGACTGGAAGGGGATCGGACTGCAAGGTCAGCAGTCTTGGAACTTGGAACGTTCACAAACAGGAAACCAGAAGTGTGCATTCCAGCACAAAAGCCGCAAACATAGACAAGAAGCAGCTTTGGACTTATTTTGCAGAGTTAGCAGCAGATTGTATTTACAGAGCCAGCCATGACTTTGGATTATCAAGTGCCAGCACAGACAATGCCAGTAAAGCTTCATTGCAGCTTGAACACAGACGTATTTGCAGAGTTAGCGCAATCTAATGCAGAGTTTAACAAATTTGGCAATTTGCAGAGTTTAGTTAGCGACCATTTAGTTAATGCAGATAAGTGAAGTGTGTGCAGAGTTCCATTAATGAACACAAAGTATTTAGTAATGTGTAGCACAAGTGTGTGTGTGTGTGTGTGTGTGTGTGTGTGTGTGTGTGTGTGTGTGTGTGTGTGTGTGTGTGTGTCAATGTATAATGGCCCAGTTCATATCTGATGGTGGGTAGAGAATACCTCAGACTTGAACCCTGTACCTTAGGGTCAGGTACCAAGAGCCTGAATTCCATACACACCACTATCTGTAAAAGCTCTGCAGATTTTTCCCTAATATTTTTCTTATGTTCCTCATAAAATCTGTGGTTTCTTTCTGGAATGGATGTTTCATTCAATAAGAAGTTGTAGTTGTTGATGGTGTAGTCGTAGCATTGTTGCCTCACAGCTACAGGTTCTCTGGTTTGATTCTTGTCTGGTGTGCCTTCTGTGTGGAGTCTGCATGTTCTCCCTGTGTTTGTATGGGTGTACTCTGGTGTCCTCCCATGTTACAAAGACAGATGTATGGAGTGTTTCTCCCTGGGCCTCTGCTGAAAATTGCCCTTTGTTCCAAGTCAGACTTTCCTGGTTAACAAATGTTAAATAAATAATGACAGACATTTGAATTTCAGACTTTGTATTCTTCAGAAGGTATGTGATAACACAAAACCTTTATTCTACCAATTTTCTAAGTTTATAAGATGAATATTTGAAATTTGTCCCTATTTTTGGGACAGTATACTCCCATTATTGGCTTCATCCAGGTTTTTTGTGCTAAGGCTGATAGCTATGGTGAGAACTGAATTCACTGAATATATTTGGGGTCTGTACTCCCCCCATTATTGGCTTTGTTCAGGTGTTTTGTGCTAAGAGGTTGACAGCTGTGGTGAGAACTGAATTCACTGAATATGTTTGGGGGCTGTACTCCCCCATTATTGGCTTTGTTCAGGTGCTTTGTGCTAAGAGGTTGACAGCTATGGTGAGAACTGAATTCACTACATAGTAGCCATTTAAGTTTCAGTCTTTCTCTCTTTAAGAAAACACCTGATTTGGCATAGTGGTATGTTGCTTTGACTGTTTTGCACGAGGTCCTGGATTCAAGATGTGGCAGTGAAATGTATGGTGGTAACACAGCATTTTATTCTGTCAATTTTCCAAGCTTATACAAGCAATGTTTAAAATGTGTCCCTGGTTTTTGGGCTTTTGTCCCCCCCCCAATAAATTTTGGCTTTTTCTAGATTTCTTGTGCTGCAAAGTTGAGAGATACAGCTGAGTGTCTAGTAGATTTTACAAGGAGCTGAGAGCTGCAGGGAAGAGAAGTTCAGTGCTGCTTATGCTGAGTCTGCTTGCACTGTTAATAGCACAGTTACTCCCACAGTATGTAGATGCATTGCTGATACTGTACTGTTTTGTAAAGGGGGTGGATGTTGCAGTCCTATTTGGCGAAGATACCTAGTAACTATGAAGCTGTTATCAGTTTGCCATCCATCCCCTAGTGCAATATTACTAGCTTATCTTTTTTTTTTATTTAACATAGGCAATTTATTCCTCAAGGGCAACAAGTAATTACTTGTAGATGAAATATAAAGTTGTTTGCTAGCAGCAACCTCATTAGTTACAGATCTCTTTAATGTGGAATCATTTAGATGACTGACTTTTTCAGAGATTGTGCATATTTACTGATACTGGTGGATTGTAGAAGTTTGAGTAGACTTTTATGATGGAAATGTTCTGAATTGGGCAATTTTGTCATTACTGGTGCATGCATTTTGTTTCATTGCTTACTGGAAAAATGTTCAAAACAATAAATTAAAATGCCGTCTAACAACTGTACTGTATTATACAAGGAATCTTATTTAATACAATCAGGAAGATGTATCAAAGAACACATGTATGTTTCGTGTGCAAGGGGCCTATGATTTGAAAATGGCCAAAAGTTAATCTTTATCTGCCACTGGCAAAATATATGTTCTTTGAATGTGGGTTTCAATGCTGCTTCAATGAATGTGAGTTTCAAGGGCAGAGAAGTTTTAATACTAAGTATTTTCATTGTGAAACTGCATTGCTTTGTTTAGCAGATTGTCTATTAGTGTTTGTGCTGTAAAATGCAAAATAAAACTTTCAAATGAAATCCAAATCATTACAGAAGTAAAGCAGACCAATTTGTATTACGGTCTGTATCTTCCCACAATATATTTGGCCTTGTCCAGATATCCTGTGTTAAGAGGTTGAGAGATACACACAAATAAATCGCTTTATAGAATTAGGTATATCCAAACCTCTAAACTGTCCCCGACTTTGGCTCAAAATATTGCTCTCCCCTTAATAATCCCTCCGCAAAATGGTAATTTTGGAATAAAATGTAGAGGGTTTACAATTACTAAATAACCATGATCAGAGTTATAGATTATTTTTATTTCAGAAATGTATATAGATTCTCTTATTTTGTCAGCTGTTCAAGTTCACAGTACTAATATTTAAAAAAAGTGTCCCTTTTTTGACAGGTTCCCAGCTATATTGTGTGGCTATTTTATATTTTTGCATCACATTTTTTATCCGTTTTTCATAAAATTGCGCTTTTCTGGCAAATTAGTGGCAAATCATTAAAGACTGAAGTTGGAAAATGATGACAGACATTTGAGTTTCAGATTTCATACCCTTCAGAAAATTCATACTAATGCAAGACCTACTAATTCGATTATCTTTCTAAGTTTGTAAGAGCAATATTTAAAAATTGTCCTTATTTTGGGGCCTTTGTCCCACTTCTGTTTATGGCTTTGTCCAGATTTCTTGCTCTGAGGTCGAGAGGTATGACAAATGTGTCAGGGCCATCGTCAGCCAGAGACATTTCAAATTGTGACATACTTGTTGCACCCCACTCCCCCATGTAGTGACTCAGGATGTGTCAAAGCAAGGCAAGGAACAGTTATGCAGTGTAATTGTGCAGAGTATCCCCCCATCCAAGGTAGACACAAGTACAACAATGGCTTTTCATCTGTCTTTGATTTTGCAGAATGTTCTGGTTTTCTGTCATTTTTATACTGTTGATTTATGCTTCTTATTATTCAGAAAATGCATGTTGTTGCAGTGCCTCTTGCTCTGTGTTTAAGTAGCAATGCTTTCATGACCATGAGGTAAGCTTGTCTGAGATTGTAAGATGCAAGTAAGTTTAAGCATACTGTTAAAGAATTACCAACATTGAAAGTCTTTTTGTTGTTGCCATGCAGAGAATATTTACATAACTAGATAACGTACAAGCCTTAGGTACTGAAATGCATATGACAGTATTTGTAATAAAGGACAGGATTACAGTAAAGAAGCTCATTACATTTGTTGAAGACTTGCAGTCATCTTTGCAGGCTCTACCCATGAACTAAACAGAATGCCAGTCTATCATGTGTGGTCCATAACCTGTGCAGTAATCCTTTAAGCAATTTATCTTGAGCTTGTTTTTTGTTTGCTGTTAATTTTTTACTTTGATCATGTTTTCCATGAAACAAGTAGGTAGTTGTTGTCAGGCAGCATATCTTTTTTGGATAAGAAACATTTTTACAAGTGGGGGTATCACAGAGATTGCTACTTTCAACATGTTACTTGGTACTTTTATAAAGCTGCACATAAATTATAATTAGAACTGCAGTGCAAGGAGAAGTGGTTTGAGTTGAGTGCTGCTTGCTTTTTTATACTTGATTTTGACTGGCATTCCAGTAATGTATTTAAAAAGTAATTTAATTTTTCATGCCTCACAACCTTTTTGTTTCCATTTAGATATTAAGTAAGCTGTCATGTAGCCAATGCACTGAAATATTTTTTTCTTCTACACTTCATTTGGTCTTGGTTGGACTCTCATAATGACAGTTTGGCACCCAGGGCAGTGTATTTAATTAAAGTCACAGTTTTTGTGGTTTTGAGCCTAACTTTGCCCCTTTCTAGTTGGTCACACCCCTTCCTGTTGGCCACACCCATTCAACTGTCTCCTGCAGCCCCCCTTGGATTTGAAGTTACCAGCCACCACTGAAGTAAACACACACACAGAAACAGATATATATATATATATATATATATATATATATATATATATATATATGGATTCACTTTAGAAGATCGAATTCCCAAAATCTCGAACCTCATATTATCGAGACCAAAAGATCGAATTTTGGAAACTCGAACTTCTAAAATGAAATGGCAAAAAAAAAAAGTCAAACATTGCTTTTGCAGGGGGCTTTGCCCCCCTGCACCCCCCACACCCCCCTACTTAAATATACCAATTCCGAGATCGCGCTACAGTGGGGAAAAGGGAAATCTCCCATACTGCGCTGTATGCGGAAGAGCAAAACGGGAGATTTCCCACTTCCTGTCAACACCACAAAATAGATAACAACATTACGTACACACAGAGCGTACAAGAAGCCTTCCTCTGTGTGCACGTAACGTTTTAAGGTAACTAAAGTGTTATTTTTTAAAACTTTACATATTCAATATACTGAAATGGTGATCATATGGTCTCGACCATATGACATTCGAGATTTCAGTATTTCAATAATGTAAAGTGCTCCCATATATATATAGATATATATATATATATATATATATATATATATATATATATATATATATATGTATAGATATATAGAGAGAGACTATAGATTTATACTTAAGTAGATATTTGCAGCTGTATACATACACACACACACACACACACTCACACACACACACACACACACACACACACACACACACACACACACACATACACACACACACACACACACACACATATATATATATATATATATATATAAGAATAAACTTACCATAAATAACTGATCTCTTCTTAGTGTATCAGTTGATTGACAAGGGAACTCTCAGTGGGTCTCAGACTCTGTTTCTCTTCTATTTCATTTCAGCATTTTATTTCATCTCAGAAACTTCCATGACCAAGGGCACATGTGTTCTACTCCAGGCACACAAGTTATATCAAAGGAGACAGCAGGACACTGCAGCCACTTCCAGATACTGCCACTTAATCCCCACCCACTGCGAGTGCTACACTTCTTGCAAATCTAGAAACAAATAATGTTATTAATGTATCCACTGATGTAAGACTGAACCCATTTTGATAGATCCTTGGTTACGTTAATCTTCTCCAAAAAAATCAGAATCTCACAAAAATCTTAGAAGATCCTATGTTTTTGGACATTTGTGCACTCATTTTGATGCATGCTGTGCAAAATGTGCCACATAAATGAGCTTATTTGCCCCCTGAGCCTGCCAGTTTGTCTTCTAGCCAACAGTAAATACCTTCCTGCAAATAATAAATAAAAATGAAGATTTGACACTTACACTGCTGACTAGTGACATAAAAGTGTGTATCTACTTGATCTACAAGGAAGTCAAGTAACGGGTTGGATGGCGGCAAAACCCCAAACAAAGAGGAACAGAGGGAGATATGCCTACCCCATTAAAAATTGTCCTCCTCTGTCTAATCTGATAAGATAAAAACATATTTGTTATATCGAACAGATTATGGTGGTTCAGGCGCATGTGCAAAAAAGCAGAAGAGAATCTGGTGAAAAAAATCTGGGACAGACAGGAAGAAGACAAAAGAAACAAGGGTGTCCAGCAAAGAGGTGGATGGGTCGTGTGAGAGAAGATCAGGCATGTCAGGCATGAGTGTTGATAAAGGTAGGACAGTGGCAATGAACAGAGCAGAGATGGCAATAGTTGACACAACACCCTGGTCTCATCTAGAAAATGGGAAAAAGATGAGTTGTTGATGATAATGATATTTGTTATATCTAGCATTGAGGACCCTCCCTTGACGAGTCCTTGGCTGTGGTGAATCCTAAGTAATAATCCTATATAGTACTTCAATTGGGGTCAGCACAATGGCAAAGCTCAGAAAACAGAATTCTGAAGTAATATCTTACAAAAGAGGCTAGACAGTCACAGACATGCTTAAGACAATATTGCTTGATGAAAAATATGCAACAAAAAAACATGTGACCAAAGCATGAATGCTTTCAATGGAGACATTTTACAGCAAGCAATGGAGGCATCCAATCCCATGACAAAGAAGGTTTGACTGGAGCAATAGTCTATGGATGTCTGGTCACCTAATGGCAAAAGATCATGCAGCTGGCAATTCACTTAGACAGCACCTATTTGATAACTGTGAACCGTTTCTCACCCACACTTAAGGATAGGATAAGTTGTTCCTTCTTTCTAAAACTGTGTAATAATTTCAGATTGACACCACCTGATCATGAAAATCTGCAATGTGAATGTTTGTATCCCACTCCAGTTTCTGCCCCTGCAAAGGAAACAAGGAAATTAAAGTACTGGTTTAGAGAAGACTTGGAGACATTTAGGAGAAAATGTGGGTTAGTCCTCTGGGACACACTATCCCTGTGAAAGACCATATATAGTTCCTACACAAGCGGGCCTGAAGTTCTGAGATCCTATACTCTGTAGAAAAGGTATTTTCTAAGAAACACGTAGCCAAGCTCACTGTCTCAAATGACAAATGGGTAAACCTGGAGAAGCAAACTTGTTAATCTTGAAATTCAGGACCCATGGAGGCAAGAGTCCATCAAAGAATGACACAGATGCAGAACTCCTTCAAGAAATTCTTTGACCAGCCAGCTGCTGAGCCAAACACTTGCCCAAAGTAAGGTGATGCACCTTAACTGAGATCCAACTTATATAGACATCTGACAAAGGTCAATATCACTCATAAACTGGCCAACATGGGTAGCATAGGGCACTACTCCATCCCATCTGAGAACTGTTTCCACTTAAAGGTACTTCAAGGCATTGGTCTGCAAGAAGGGCTTCCTAACAGCTTCAATAACCTCAGAGACCACAGCCAGAAGATCTGTCAGGACCACAGCTCTATATCATGAATATCTCTAAGGACCTAATTGCTTCAAACCACTCCACTGTCTTCTCAGCCAGCAAGGACCGATGAGGATAAGATTTGGTCTTTCTTTCATCAAATGTGAGACAAGGGATCAGTGAGAATGACAGAAATGTGAATAAGAACCTCTAATGCCAAGTGAGGGAGAAGTATTCTACCTCTGTCTCCCCCTTCCACTGCACCACACAGAAGTTGAAGAACATTCTCCCAAATAGCAAACAAATCAGTCTCCAGGGTGTCTCACTTCTCAGAGCTGCAGGTCCATCCAACTTTTGGATTTACAGCTCCAAGAGAGACACTCATTTATTTTCCCTGAAGAGTGAACTCCCTGATAAATAAGAATTGCTCCCCTGCAATGACAGTATGATTATTTAACTATTGCTTGTTTAGACATCACTTGGAAAACTGGTTGCTTGATTGGACTTCTCTGTATTTTACTTTATTTATATTTTGTTATCCAGGCTATCTAAGTGGAGTGTGGGCTCCGTTTTCACTACAGGTCCAGTAAAAAAGCTCTGTGAAGTCTTAATGTAATGGTGTACAAACTGAATAACCAAAATATCATTGCATAATGTAATAGTGTACAGTTATAAGCATTCTATAAACAAAGAACATAAAATATTAAATGCATCTAGTTGAAAATCAAACAGACACAAAGCAATACAATAAAAGACTCAATAATGTAGTATCTAAGCAAGCTGATGCAAAACACTTGGTGTGGCATATCAAAATATGTAGTTAGAATTAAAAATGTGCAATATGTTTAAAGACAAAGGAGAATTATCTCTTGACACCTAGACTCAACAGTAATTTAAATGGGCAAAAGAAACCAAAATAACAGGGTAACGGGCAGGCAACCATCAATAAGGTTAAAAAAAACTAAATGCAAGAGAGACAGAAAGAGAGAGAGAGAGAGAGAGAGAGAGAGAGACAGAGAGACAGAGACTATGTAGCTAGAGTAACAAGAATGGAATTGGCTAAAAAACAAAAACACAATGCAAACTGTTGAACTTATGGGCTTTATTGCTGTTGCAGTTTTCATGATAACATATGCACACCTGTGCACTCTTATAAACAGAGGCCCTGAAGAAGCAATTCTCATTTCTACCTATGCAGCTGATGTATAGCCCCCTCTCCAGAATGGGAATCACATGCTCTGAAACTTAGGAAATTTGGGGTGAGCTCCCCATGCTGTAAACATTCCACTCTAAGAATCTACAAAGATTCAGCTAAAGAAAGGAAAGATCCACTAAGTGAATGTTAGCCACTGTCTCCCATTCTAGCAGTAGGTCCATGACAGTGTGGGGGCCAGAAAGCCGCTGTCAGTTAATGCTCTACTGCAATACCAAAATCCTCAGAAGTACATAGTGCACCATGAAAACCGTGTCAACCACCATGCCCAGAAGGTACAAAAGAGACCAAGCCTGGATCTTATGTTAAGTCTTTGCTCAGATGGCCAGTGCTATGAATTCCTGGATTTATCCAAAGGCAGAAATGACCAAACTGCAGCATCCAACTCTGCACCTATAAAGGGGGTATCATTTCATTACTTCAAATAGCATTTAATCGAACATGAGTTTTGCAACATTTTCCCAAACTGTATTAATTCAAATGCTGCTCATTTGTGGTCAAACTGTGTACTAGATGGTGCGCTTATTATCACTTTACAGTGTAAGTAAATAGGTAGTTGTCATATACTTATACTGTTTACTGGGGATTTATAGTTAGAACCAGGAAATGAAAAGGGGATTTATGTTTAGGGGAAAGGAAAGGGAGTGTTACTGTTAGTGTTAGTGTTAGGAAGTGGGATGAAAGAGTTTTAGGGTTTGGGAGTGATTAGGGAATTTGGCTTTAGAGTGCAAAAGGGAAGTCTTAGGGTTAGGGAGCAATTTCAAAGTTTAGGTTTATTAGTGAGAGGAGAGTTTTTGGGTTAGAGTCAGAATTCTGAGAGGGCTACAGAGTTTAGCTGAATCTGGTTGCAGGAAGGATATGCAAGTTGGAAGGATCTGGGTAGTTAGTGGTACAGAACTTGGGATTTTAGGTTATTTGATAGTTTTAGTTGCTTTCATTCCTTTCAGATTTGTTGAAAGATGCATAGATGTTGGGGGTTTTGATTAGATAACATAGATCTAACAGAATTCCTCTAAAAAGAAGTCAAAGACCAGTCCATAGTAACCTCCTGGAGACTACAGACAGGAAAGTAACCACTGCAGGGATGTCTTAAAGGAATCCCTGGAGAGGGCCACCAGAAGCCAGTCATCCACTTAATGGAACACATTAAGATTCTTCCCTGTAACAATGTCTGCTCTGTTGGTATACAGGGATAAAGACCAAGCCAAGCTAGATTTTATTGCTCACTCTAGTATCTGCTGGAGCTAGGTGTGAAAAGGTATAAACCCCTACATTATCCACTGGGTTGCAAACTGACTATCCAACACAGATCAGGCTGTGAAAGTTGCCTATACCTTCTCTGAACAAAAAATTGTAACTAGTGGGGTACTAAAGTAAACACTGCAGGGCCCTTTCCTGTTTGGCATTTATTTTCACATAACCAAGACAATAAGGTACCACAGGAATCAGTGCAGGGCCCTCTCCTGTTTGACATTTATTTTCAGATACCCAAGCCAATATCCCAGAGGTATCATTGTTCAAGTTTTCTGATGAATGCACACTGGGTACTGTTATCTACAGATCCACTAATAATAAACAGCTCCAGCAAGGGCTGAAAATATGCAGATACCTGGTAACCTAAAAATGGTCTCCAGCTAAAAGCAAAAAAGTGCAGTGTACTAGTGAGTGGTAAAAAAGCTTCATCCACCTCATATGTTATAAATTGTAATCCTCTTCAGACAGATAAAGTCATAAGAGATCTGGTAATTACATGGACAATTCTCTCATTCAATGATCATGTCTCCAACATAATCAAGAAACCTTCTACCTTGTCCAGTTAATTTCCAAGGGAATATCTTCAAGATCCAAAGAAGTTATCCTACCACTGTCCTCTTCCCTTATCAGACTTGTCATTGAATAGAATGTCCTCTTTGGTATATACAAATCGAAGCACATCACACAACTGGAAAAGTCCCAAAGATTTATAACCATGAAAACTGAAAGTCTTAAATCCTTCAATTATCCCAATAGAGTAGCATGACTCTACTTACATTCAGTTAGCCTACAACTACTTTGAGGTGACTTGTATCTCACTTTTTGAGTCATAAAAGATTAATTCCTATATGACCTACAATTTCTCCCAAACCCAAAGGCTGTACAACCTCCAACACTAGAAACCTAAATCAGCACCAACAAATAAGGAAGACTCACTGGAGGGACTGGTTCCTAAATCAATGTATTCTCAGCCTATGGAACATGTTAACACTGCAGGTCAAACAAAGCACTATTTAAGCTACTCTTAATGCTAGTCTTGATGACTGGATGGGTAGACACAAATTTATATCAGGATTATCGTGTAGAGCCCTGCTCAATTTGGGAGATGAGCGCTATTAAGTGCTGCAAAGGGTAGAAAGGTGTTTTACGCGCATCTATATCACGTTATTGAAATCTTACTACATCAAATCACTAAAGGTCGACCTCTAGTGATCGATGTAGTAAAACATCGAATAACGCATAAAAAACAAAAAGCAAACAAAAATAAAAACTAACTAGCATAGGCAGGGTGGCAAGCCCCCCTGCACCCCCACACCCCCCTACTTAAATATTCCAACTCCGAGACCGCACTACATTGAGGTAAATGGAAATCTCCCCCTACGGAGATTTCCGTTTACCTGCACGATGTTCTGCACTTTCGATGTTGTGGTGCCCACAATATCAGCTGTGATATTGTCGGCATTCGACATTGTGAAGTAAACCCGTTTTATGCATGTCTGCTTAAAGGTGTATATGTCTAAGCATCTTACAGCCCCAGAGATAGCTTGCTAGTATTGTTCCTAAGATAGATCTTATAAGGATGGGTTTGCCTATCCTAGTCAGGGGTGTAAACTAAGGTGGGAATGTGCCATAATCCCTTTGATGAGGGGCAAAATATGGAAATGCAGTCCAGGGGTATGCATTTGGCTCACTAAGCCACTGCTTGGTAGTAGTCTTCAAAGCAGCTGAATGGAACCATGCATGGAATCACGCAATCACATGGGGAAGGTGTTGTAATCTCTGCAGTTACAACAAGAGTTGCACTTTCTCCTGCTCAAGGGAAAGTTAAGGTCATAATAGTAATATTTCATTGCTGGGATGTCAGCAGGAGTACAAATAATCCATAGCTCTCTGTATGACAACACTTCAGGATGTCTCTCACTTCTATAATATGCATACTTGGTATGGGAAACAAATGGGCTCAAATTCAAGAGGGGAGGCCTGATGGTCAGCAGGCATGGAGACAAAAAAAAAAAATAGAAAAAATTATGTTTCCCTGCATACTTTAGCCACCACTGCCAATATCTTGATAAATTCTGGACATTGAAGAAAGCCTAAAGTACTTTGTACAGGAAGTGATGTCCCTTGGAGGAAATGTCCGGGTTGACTCCCATATTCTTACACTGCCTAAGTTCTTTGTAAGTGCAAATAAATAAGACATTGCAAAAAGACCATCCAACACCAAACTTAAAAAGATGTGTTGGTTGACTTTAATTGTATTCCTATATTTTAGTCCAATCTGATGCTAACCCGGAAGGCTATTGGATAAATTGGTTTAATATATTACATTTGTTAACTGGGTAAGAAAGTTAGATGGAAGACTTTTTTTCCATCATGACCTGGGATCAAACAAGACCAACAACTTATAACACCATTGTTTTTCCTATTACAGCCCACATCATGGCTGAAAGCATTCTTCACCTCCACTGACTTTATGACCCCTTCATCCTGGCTGCTCTAGCCAATCAGCTGGGGGTGGGTGGTATCAGAACCCTTGGAGGCAACCCTTAAGGAGGGAGCCAGCAGTATGCCTCTCTTGTCTCTCCTGTTCCTCCATGGTGAAAGAATATTAAGGGCTTGAGCCCTTGCTAGCAGAGGGTACGTTTAATACCTGCAGCAATTGGGAGTTTGTTTCAATGAGGACTTTAATCTTCTGGAAGGCTAGGCTGAGACCTGCTCTCCAACTAGATTTATTTATTTATTTATTTATTTTATGTGTTTATTTATTTATTTATTTATTTATTTAACATTTGTTTACCGGGAAAGTCCATCTGGACAAATTGCCCATTTTCAGCAGAGGCCCAGGGGAAAAGCTCCATACAGAAACATGATCACTGGAATCCTTCAGACCCCCTGGGCCAGAGGATAATACAGCCCAATCCGCAGAATCCTTTACAAATGCATTCTATGAGCACCTGCAGTAATGCATGGATCGTGCTATCCCAAATAAAACCAAGACTCACTCCTCCAAAAACAGGAGACCGGTCTGGTGGACCCCAGCCATAAATAAACTATACAACAGAAGGAGGAAGCTACTACATGACAGAGCAAAATCCCAAAAAGGGAAGGCATCTCTGATCAGTATTAGCAAGAAACTTCAATCCCTCATAAAATCATCAAAGGCCAGTTTTGAAAGAAAAATTGCCCTAGACACTAAAGATAATCACAAGGCCTTCTTTAGTTATGTCAGGAACATGGGGGGGGGGGGGGACTCCCAGATATGCTCTGAATTGTTGCATAACGGTACAAAATATACCGAACCTACAGACATAGCCAACATCCTGGCAGACAGATTCAGCGCAAACTTCTTCCCCCCTTCCCCCCCAAAGGAGCAAATGCCTATCCCAACTGAATGTAACCTCCCTGACATCACAGATGCACAGGTGAAAGCTGCCCTCTCCAAAGCAAAAAACACAGCATCTATGGGACCGGACGGTGTCCTAGGCTGTGTCTTACACGAGCTCCAAGAAGAACTGAACCCTCACATTAAGTCACTGTTCAAACTTAGCCTTACTACAGGATATGTACCCAAAGAATGGCATACAGCTACAGTGGTCCCACTCCACAAAGGTGGTGCCACAACTGACCCCGGAAACTATTGCCCCATTAGCCTGACTATTCTGGTCTGTAAAGCTATGGAGTGTATTATCATGGAACTCATAAACAAAGACATTGGGAGCCTCCAGACACTGGACCCTACCCAATTCGGCTTTGTTAAGGGCAGATCTTGCCTCTTAAACCTAGTTGATTTCTTTGAAACAGTTACCAAAGCCATAGATGAGGGCAAGGTAGTCCACACAGCCTACCTGGACCCCGCAAAAGCCTTCGACACAATACCCCACTCGGGCATCATAAATAAGCTTACCAGCTTAAATATCAACCCCTATATCACAAGATGGGTTGCAAACTGGCTCAGAGATAGAACCCACATGGTCAAAATCGCAGGTGCCATGTCCGAATCCAAACCAGTTACAAGTGGCGTCCCACAGGGCTCAGTTCTGGGACCTCTCTTGTTTGGTATATACTTCTCTGAGGTTCAGGCTAACACGGGGGGATTATGGTTGACAAAATTCGCAGATGACTGCAAACTGGGGGCCATAATCGAATCTCCAGCTGACACAAGCAACCTCCAAAAGCGTCTCACAGAGTCGGATGCTTGGTGCCAGAGCCACAGCCTCAAGCTAAATGCTAAAAAGTGCATAGTCATCCCTTTTGGGAAAAACAAGGTGCCCACAAATTACCACATAGGTGGTAATCCATTAAGTACGGAAGAAGTAATTAGAGATTTGGGGACCAACATAGATAGTAATCTCTCCTTTGATAATTATGTTGCCAAAGTGGTTAGAAAGATGTTCTATATAGCCCACCTTATCACAAAAGGGTTCACATCTAGATCAAGAGAGGTCATTGTGCCCCTCTACTCGTCACTCATCAGGCCCATAATTGAATACAATGCCCCTTTTGGGATGTACCTTACCCGACACCTGCAGCAACTGGAGAGACCCCAAAAGTACCTCACCAAGAGGATCATGGGCTACAAACAGATGTCCTATGCAGCTCGACTAAAGAAACTCCAGCTCTACTCAGTTGCTTACCGCCTACTCAGAGGCGATCTATGCCTGACGTACAAAGCCATGTCAAACCCAGAATTAATGGACATGCTCCACCTCAAAAAAATCCAAGTCCCTTAGAGCTACACGCTCCAGGGACCTAAACCTCAGCACAAAAATAAATAGGACATGCTGGAGGGACAGATTCATTTCCCAGAGGCTCCCCTCACTCTGGAATAGAATCCCAATTCATGTAAGACATAGCCCCTCGCTGACCCTCTTCAAGCGAAGTCTGGACGCATGGATGGGAAATCGCAAATTCACCCCTGGGATCTCTTCTGTGTCCCTGCTAGACAGAGGCACAGTAAACTAATCTTAAAAGGGTACCTTCTGTGACCTATTTTACAGAGGCACAGTAGGCTAATCTAATAGGGAGGCGGAAGCCAAATACACTCTGGCTAGGTTTATAAATGCCCTAGGGCAGACAGCCTAGTATCTACTTATGAACCTATGAACCTATAAAACAAGAACATACTCTTTACAGTACAAGATTAATAAAACATACAGTACAAGGTTAATAAAAAACATACTCTTAAAAATAAACATTCAAAATAAGCATAAGAAAAATATTTTTATAAACGCAAATTTGAGGACAACATAGTTAAGAGTTAATAAAGCCTTCAATACCTTAAGGTATAATTTTAAGATCAAGTGAAACACTTGACAAATACACTAAAGTAAGCATTTAAGTGTATTTCATAGAGTATATGTAAAGCAGCCTACGTGAGGTATATGGTGGACAGTAAGATGTTTGATCTATCTTGGGTATGAACAGGTACACTTCCAGGAGCTGGTTAAGTAGGTCTGTGGAAGGTTTTTAAAGTTTTGTGTACTGTCTACTGTCCAGATTTCTAGAGTAAGGGCATTTCATATTTTTGCAATGGCACTAGAGTAGAGGGAGTTGCCTGAACAAATTCATACTTTTGGTTATTTCAACTAGTGTTTTTTTGGAGGATCTTAGGAGATAATTATTAGTTTAGTGATTTAGAAGGCCTTGTAGAGCAGGTGTTTTTTCAGGGTGGTATAGGATCTGGTAAGCAACTGTAAGTTGGTTATAGGTCAGTAAGTTTGGTAGTTCCAGCTAGGATAGTTGTTTGAGGGCTAGGCAATGGCAGGTCCTGAAAGCTGAGTCAGTTGCAAACTTTGCCATTTTGTTATAATAACTGGTTAATTTGTTTAGATCTCCTTTACTTGGTTAATTAGTACTAGGGAAAATAAAGAAGTGTAAAGAGTAGGGGGGTTTTACTGCGGTGGTGTAGCGTTTGTCGCCTCACAGTAAGACGTTGTCCTGTTCGATTCTCAGCTAGAGCGT
Source organism: Protopterus annectens (assembly GCF_019279795.1). Lineage (NCBI taxonomy): Eukaryota > Metazoa > Chordata > Ceratodontiformes > Protopteridae > Protopterus > Protopterus annectens. The sequence goes on along the minus strand of NC_056731.1, from coordinate 1,569,003,569 downwards.
CTTCTGTGTGGAGACATGCATGAATGGGCCTACCTTCGTTGAAGGTTGTGCGTCAGAGCTGGCAACTCGGCACGTAAAAATCTACTGCGAATCATTAGCGGACCGGAGTTCCGCTGTGGCGACCCCTAACCGGGAAAAGCCGAAAGACACAACAAGTATTGTTTTAGGGCGGCCACGGTGGTGCAGTGGTTAGCATTATCGCCTCACAGTAAGAGGTTCTATGGTTCGATCCTCAGCTGGGATGTCTTCTGTGCGGAGTCTGCATGTCCTCCCTGTGGTCGTGTGGGTTTCCTCCGGGTGCTCCGGTTTCCTCCCACATCCCAAAGACATGCATTAAGTGGATTGGACATTCTAAATTGGCCCTAGGTGTGAGTGCTTGTGTGTGTGTGCCTTCTGTGGAAGGTTGGGCACTGGGCTGGCAACTCGACACTGTAGAACTCCACTGCCAGTCATGAGCAGACAGGTGATCTGCTGTGGCGACCCCTAACTGGGAAAAGCTGAAAGAAGAAGAAAGACTAGGTGGGTTTTAGCGATGATGGCTTTACTGTTGTTGGAGAGGTAGTTTTTGCATCTGTAGAGGGTTCTGAGTATTTTATGTGCTACGTTTGTTGAACTTCATGTTGTTGTCTATGATAGTTTGGTTTGTGAGACTGGTGTGATGGGGGTATTGTTGGAAAAGATTATTTTAAATGGGGGAATGGGGTCTGTGGTTTTTGAGGATGGAATAGTATTAGTTGTGTTGTTTTAGGGTTAAGTATTAGTTGATAGTCAGATAACCAAGTTTCTATAGCAGTAAATGATTATTGGGTGATTTTTTGCAAATGTTGGAGAGAGGGGCAAAGCAAATTAGTGTGGAGTTGTCAGTGTACTAGACCAGACTGGCATGGGGGGTGGCTTTGCGAAGGGCATTTGTTAATAAGGAGAAGAGGAGAGGCCTGAGGATGGATCCTTGTGGGACACCTAAGGTGACAGAAAGAAGAGAAGATAGAGAGTTTTGCCATTTTACAGCTTGTTGATGGTTGCATAGTTAGTTTTTAAGCTATAATAGTGTGGCGTTACTTAGGTTGAGTTTTGTGAGTACAGTTAGGAATATGACATGGAAAACTGTGTCAAATGCCTTAGAGACATTAAGAAAGACAGTGGAGACCAGGTTACCATTGTTCCATTGTTGATTTACAGTGTTGGAAAAGCTCATAAGGGGTGTGGTAGTGCTATGATTGGGTCAAAATCCATGTTGTGCGTTAGCCAGGAGATTATTAGTTAAGAGATAGTTTAGAATTTGAGAATGTATGCATTTTTCTAAACTTTATGACAGAGGGGATAGTATGGCAATTGGTCAGTAGTTGGATAATTCAGTTGAGTTGGAACCTTTATGGAGTGGTATTATGTGTGAAATTTCAAGAGGATTGGGATGTATTGTTCTGAAATTGACCTATTTATTAGTAGGTTATGAGGGTATGAGATGGCTTAGGCTGCACAATTTTAACGCATTCTGCTATGAGCTTGTCGGCTGTTAGGGTTATGGGTTTTAGTTTTGTCAAGTAGTTATAAATTATTTTGGTTGGAACTGGTTATAGAAAGAAGCAATTTTGACCTGTTGTTGAGGTGCTGGGATTAAGGTGTGTTACAGAGGAACTGGTGTTTGTAAGGTTTAAAATGGATTTTGTGAAGTACTGGTTAAACTGCGAGGCAATTTTGTCAGTGGTGGTACTGATATTTGGGGGTGGAGTATTCTTTTTTCCTGGTTGTAGTATTTTATTGATTGCTACCCAGAATTTTTGAGGGTTATTTTTATGTTTTGTTTGGATGTCTGAATAGTGATTTTTTGTGTCCGTTCTTATTTGTTTTTTGATTTTGTTTTTTACTTCTAGGTATGTCTGTTTATTTGCATTAGTTTTGTTTTGATGCCATGCTTCCCATGCCTTATCTCTATGATTTAGGAGAGTTTGAGTACTTTTGGTGAGCCAGGGGCATAGTTGGACTTAGTTCTTAATATTCGGGTAGGGGCAAGGTGATTTAGTATGTTCAGAAAAGCAGAGTTAAAGTAATCTACAGCTTTCTCTAAGGGAGATGAAACAGAGGTTTCCAGTTAGAGTTAGTGCATTTATGGGGTCTTGGGGTTTGAAATTCTTTGTATAATGAATTTGTTGAAGGGAGGTAGTTTTTATTGGTTTAAGTTGTTGTCTAAGTACTAATGTAGGGAGGTGGTCACTAAGGGGTGTCAGGGAGGGATCCAGAGTAGTGCGATAGGTAAGGACAGTTTGTAAGGATCCAATCTAGTATGGACTCTTTCTTGGATGATTTATCTACTCTGGTGTAAGTATGGATTAGCTGAGAAAAAACATGGAGATTAATATGGTTAGTGGGTAGTGGAAAGTTTCAGGTTGACCAGTCTATGTTAAAGTCACCTAGTATCATTGTTTCTTGCGGGAGGGTATGAGATGCCCAGTGGAGGATGGATTCTAATGTATTAATGTTATTCCCAGGAGGAATGTATGCACTGACGATGTTTAGATTATTTTTTCGAACTGATTTTTAGTTTGGCGAATAGAGTCTCTGCTTTACTGAAGATAGCTGGGTGAATATATAACATGTCTATAGAAAGGTTGTTTTTGAAAAGCAGTGCGATACCCCTGCCTCCTTCCTGTGTTCTGGCTTTTCTGAGAATGTTATAACCTGGAGGAAGTCATTCATTATCTTTGTTATATGGCTTTAGCCAAGTTTCTGTAAGAAGAACTATGTCAGGGGAGTATTGTGACAGAGCTGCATGTAGCTCTGCTATTTTGTTAAGTATGCTTCTTATGTTAATGTTAAGGATTAGGTGGTTTGATGATTTTCTTTGAGAATATATTGTGTGTCTTGCTTGATTAGTGGTGCTGTTAAGGTTAGATGCTGGGCCAGGCTTTGGGTGTATATCACCACCTAGTAGAAGTACAGATACTGTGCAGATGATGGCCAATAGGTATGTAGATATGAATTTGCTACACTGTAGGGAAATATGAGATTTTGTTTGGTACTTGGAAATTATAAATGGGGCCATGTCAATATGCAATGAATTGTATAATGAAGGTAAGACTACTACTAGGGTTGGCTTGGTTTTTGGATGGGTTGGGTAGGTCGGAGATTGTATTATTAGTTTGGTGTTAATGTTTTAGTGATAGGAGGTAATATGAGCTATAATTAGGAGGATTATTGCTAGTAAACCTTGCAATGGTAGCATTTTGTATTATAGGGTTGTCTAGTAGTAGTTGTGGTGATGGGATGGAGGGTTAATAAGACTTGGTTTTAAAGTGGTGATGGGTGGGGTTATTTATTTATTTATTTATTTATTTATTTATTTATTTTACATTTGTTGACCGGGCTAGTCTAACTGGATACAGGTCCATTTTCAGTAGCAGCCCAGGGAGATAAGCTCCAAAAACAAAGAATTACAAAAATGTTGGTACAGTATAATAATGTAATAAATGATAATAGTAAAATACCTTACTTACTAACAATCTAAGCATGAACACTAAATAAAACTTTATGCATTAGAATGATGTTTCTATATACATTAGCTGAAATTACAAGATCATAGAATTGATGAAATCAAGGAATTGTTGAATGAGCATACAAACTGCCTGGTTGGGGAACAGGAGAGCTTTAGTAGAACAAAAAAGGTTAGCAATTAGAGTGGTATACTGTACCTTAGCCAGTATGTGTTTCTATGAGGAAATTGTTTAGTGGTTGTTTTTTGGTAAGGGGCTTGGTTAGCCAGATGTAGCTGATTGGTTGGCTGAACTAGGGGGGATGGCTTAAGTAACATTAAAGGTGTTAAAAGATGGGGTGGGTGGGAATAGCTGTAGGGTACTCTCACTCAACGATTCCTTGATTTCATCAGTTCTGACACACTAGACCAGCTCGTCTCATCCTCCCCAAGGGGAGATAACATTCTGGACTTGGTTCTCACCAACATGGGTGCCCGCTGCACCACTCCCATAGTATGTTCTTCCCTGGTGAGATCAGATCATCAGACTGTCTTGCTTGAAGTTTCTATCCCATCCAAACCCCCTCCCAGCCATAATCAAGCTAAAAAACTTCTCAAAACCTGACTACAAACTCCTAAGGGAGGGTATCTGTAGCTTCATACCACCGCCCCCCTCAGAGGATGCAGACAACTATGCTGAACAGTATGCCAATGCAGTATATAAGCACCTGTACAACTGCATGGACTCAGCCATACTCAACAGAACTAAAACCTGCTCCTCAAGAAAACACAAACCTGTTTGGTGGACATCTTCTATCAACAGGCTTTACAACAAAAGGAAGAAATTGTTGTCCAAGGGCAAAAAGGAACACATTCCAAATTAGAAAAACTCCCTCCTTAGCCTCAACAAGCAAATTAGATCACTAGTGAAAACCTCCAAAGACAATTATGAATAGAAACTATCCTTCAAAACAAAGGGAAACCACAAAGCCTTCTTCAGTTACTTCAGAAACCTCCATGGCAAAGCCCAGGTTTGTTACAAATTAGTACTTAACAGTATCAGCTACACTGATACTGCTGACTTAGCCAACCTGCTAGCAGATAGGTTCAGTGCAAACTTCACCCCCTGTCCCCTGCAATTGCCCTTTCAACATCCCTGATACTTGTCCCGCACCTCACATCTCCATAAATCAAGTGTTAATGGCCCTATCCAAGGCAAAGAACACAGCTTCAATGGGACCTGATAGTATCCTAGGCTATATTCTGCACCATCTCCAGCAAGAACTGGCTTCACCATTGAGCATCCTATTCAACCACAGCCTAAGTACAGGCTTCATCCCAGCAGAGTAGAGAATTAGAAGTTATGTACCTACCATAACGTTCCATGTTAGTTGTCTTCTCTCGCCTTCTTTCTTGCTGGATGGGTTCAGAGCGGATCCTCGGCTCCAACTCGGCACTTGCTAAGCTTGAGAACTCCTTTTACCAGCTCGAGGCAACCCTATATCCCATGATGCAAGGTGAGACTACCTCAGATCTCGTTTGGAGCTATAATACCCTGCTAAATAATACTATTCCCAAAGGAAGAGGAAAGACTAGCCTAGAAGAACTAGGCAAAGGTTCTTAAGATAGAGTCTTTCTACTGAAGACTCAGGAGAAAGAGACCTGAAAAAGAGAAGCCCTTCAAGATCTGTCCAGGCCAGGGGGAAGGAGGGAGGGACGCAAGAAAGAAGGCGAGAGAAGACAACTAACATGGAACGTTATGGTAGGTACATAACTTCTAAATGTTAAGTTGTCAATCTCGCCTTCATTCTTGCTGGATGGGACCGCGTCCCTAGCACCTGTATCCTGGGTGGCTCAATGGAACAGACTCTTGAGAACTGTGGAACCAAACCTGGCTCTGTCCCTGGAGGCCAAATCTAATTTATAATGAGAGACAAAGGTATGAGGAGTGGCCCAAGTAGCTGCTGCACAAATGGTGTCAATGGGTAGCCTATCCTGAAAAGCTGTAGATGTGGACAGGCTCCTGGTTGAATGCGCTTTCGGTTTTGAGGGTAGTTGCTTGCCTCTGAACGAATACACATAAGAAATGGTAGAAGACAACTATCTGGATAAGGTCACTTTCGAAACTGGGAGACCTTTCCTGTTTTCTGCATAGGAAACAAATAATTGATCAGATTTCCTGAATTGTTTAGTTCTATGCAAATAATATCTGAGTTGACGATGGACATCCAAAAAATGAAGTTTTTGTTCAGCTCTGTCCGAATAATTAGGGAAAAAAACTGGTAGATCAATGGATTGATTAATATTAGTTTGAGAAACAACTTTGGGCAGAAAAGATGGATTAGTCCTTAAGGATACTCTATCCTTGTGAAAAACTAAGTATGGGGAACGGATACAGAGGGCTTGTAGTTCAGATACCCTCCTTGCTGAAGTGACAGCCACCAAGAATATTGTTTTCCAGGTCAGCAACTTTAACGAGCATGAAGCAGACGGTTCGAAGGGAGGTAAAATCAAGGATGCTAACATCAAATTCAGATCCCATTGTGGAGGAGGATGTTTTACTGGAGGTTTTAGGAGAAAAACGCCTCTCAGAAAGGCTTTGCACAGTCTGTGCGACATTATGTTATGATCTTGCAAGCCAACATGATATTTAGAAATTGCTGCCAGTTGGACTTTAACTGTCGATGAAGAAGATCCTGACTGAAAAACTTCAGCCAGAAAATCCAAAATTGAATGTACCGGCGCAGTAAAGGGATCAATGTGCCTGGAGTTTGCCCATAGGGAAAAACGTCACCACTTGCTAGCATAGACTGTTCTGGTGGACAATTTTAAGGAAGCTATTATGATATCTCTAACAGAGTCAGAGATCATAGGAAGCCTGGCTAGGGAAGGAAGTGGAGCAACCAAGCAGTGAGGTTGAGAGAACGAATGGCCCGGTGCTGTTGACCCGTCTGGTGGATCAGAAGATCTGGAACTGGGTCCAGATATCAAGGCTGCACCAGGAGATGACGATGTAGGGACGGAAACCAAATTTGTCGAGGCCAGTAAGGGGCAATGAGAATCAACTTGGCTCTCAAAACGGAAGCTTTCTGAATGACCTGTGGAATTAAAGGGAATGGGGGAAAAGCGTACAGAAGTCCCCAGGGCCAATCCTGGGTTAGAGAGTCTCTCAGGGGATGGCCTGGTAGGGGAAAGAGGGTGAAGAAGTCCGGGCATTTGCTGTTTTGGGGTGTAGCAAAAAAGTCGCAACAAGGGGTGCCCCACTTCTGAAAAATCTCGTCCACTACCGATTGTTTGAGAGACCACTCGTGAGGCATGAGAATAGCTCTGCTCAGTCTGTCCGCTAAGAGGTTGGACCTGCCGGGGATGTGCGTTGCTATCAGAAACCGATGAGAGGAGATTGCCCATTGCCAAAGTCTGAGAGCTTCTCGACATAAAGGATAGGACCTGGTCCTGCCCTGTTTGTTGATGCACCAGACTACAGACATGTTGTCCGTTTGAACTGCAATAGTCCCCGAGGGAAGAAAGTCGTTGAGGGCTTGCAACGTTAAAAGCACCGCTCTCATCTCCAGGACATTTATGTGCAGATGGTATTCTGTGGGTTGCCAAGTCCCATGGACCATCCTGCCCTGATAATGCCCCCCCACCCAATCAGAGAGGCATCTGAAGTGACTGTGGCAACCGGAGTTGGGGGAACAAACGGTCGGCCCTGATGGAGCAGAGGAGAAGATATCCACCAGGTTAGATGAGTCTTGCACGATTGTGTAACCAGAATTTCGTGCCTCATGGGTAGGTTCTGGAATGACCACTGAGTGAATAACATCCACTGCAGAAGACGCATGTGGAAGCGAGCTAATGGTAGAAGTACAATGGCCGCAGCCATAAGACCTAGAACCTTCAGAACCAATCTGGCTCTGACCTTGTTGCTCAGTAATATGATCTGAACGTATTTTTGGATGTCCTGAATTCTCTGATTTGTTAGTCTGGCTAACATACTGACGGTGTTTAGCTCTGCGCCTATAAAGGTGATAGATTGGCAAGGCAGCAGAGAAGATTTTTCGACATTCACTGAGATTCCCAATTGTTTGCAGATCTGCAGAGTGTAGTCTCTGCATTGAAGAAGCTGATGCTTGGTGGTGGCGGAGAGGAGCCAGTCGTCTAAATAAGGAAACACCTGGAATCCTTGACGTCTCAGATGAGCCGTAACCACTGCCATGCATTTGGTAAACACTCTGGGGGCTGAAGTGAGGCCAAAGGGCAGGGCTCTGAATTGATAATGACTGGTCCCCAGCCGAAAGCGGAGAAACCTCCTGGAGCGTCTGTGTATCTTTATGTGATAGTACGCGTCCTGAAGGTCTATCGAGCACATCCAGTTGTCCTTGCCCAAAAAGGGCAGAATGGACTGAAGAGTGACCATCCGGAATCTTGCCTTTCTGACAAATCTGTTTAGATTGCTCAGGTCTAAAATTCGTCTCCAATCTCCCGTCCTTTTGGGGACCAAAAAGAATCTTGAGTAGATGCCGGATCCTACTTGGTCTGCTGGAACTATTTGGACGGCTCTTTTTTCTAGGAGCTTTGAGACCTCCTGTTTTGCCAAATCCCTTTGACCGGGTGAGATGTCTGGAAGGGATTGGTGAGGTACGGGATACCTTTCGAAAGGGATTTTGTAACCCTCGGATATGATCGACTGTACCCATATGTCTTGTGAGAGGGAACGCCAGGCTAATGGGTACAGTGATATCCTTCCCCCGACTGCCTCCAAGGGTGGACAGTCGGGCAACACCTCATGGATGCTGAAAGGGTTTGTCAGGAAGAGGCTCCCTGCTACCCTGATTTTGGGGACCCCCCCTGCCTCTAGGGCGGCGTCTGTTATTGTTACCCCCTCTGCCTCTGGGGGTAAACTGACCACGTGTGTCCGGCGTAACTCCTTGGGCTTTACGGAACCACATTTTTCCTCCTTTCTGACCTTTGGGATAGGGTCTTGAAGGAGTGGAAAAATGGACTCCTACGGCAGAAAGGGTTTTGCCGTCTTGTTCACACCTGGTCAAAGTCTCCTTCACCTGCGGACCGAACAAAGCCGAACCGTCAAAGGGGGTATTGGTGAAGGACGCCTTGAAGGGGTCCGCGAAATTACAAAGCCGCATCCAGGCCTGATGCCTAAGTGCCACTCCTGTGCCTGCGGCTCTACTCGCTCCATCGGCCGCATAGGATATGAGCCGCATGGAGGAGTTGGTTAAAGAATTTAGGATTGCTAGCTGTGAGGCAATCTTGTCCTGAGCCCCAGCAGCTGAAGGATCCTGAACTACCTCACCTAGTTCCTTGAGAATGTCTCTCTGAAGTCTGGTGAAGTGACAAAGGTAGTTCAGCGAACGCATAGCAAAGGTCGCTGAAGAAAACATCCGCTTGCCATACCTATCCATGGTCCTAGAGTCTTTGTTAGGAGGATGGACAGGCATGGAAGGATCCGCAAGTTCCTTCTTGGTGGCTGCCGCCACCACCATAGCATCCACAGAGACGCCCTTAGAAAGAAACTGCTTGTCTGAAGGGGCCGTAATAAATTTGGATGGCCTCCTGGGGACAGGTTCCACAGAATCCGGGGCTGCCCACGCCTTCCGAGCCACTACCTGCATGAGTGGGTCGAAAGGCGGAGACACCCAGGAGGTGGAGGGTCGAGATCCAAACGCCTCCAGGTATACCGACTCATCCTCGGAGGGGTCAATGGAAGGCCAGTTCCCCCTCTGTTTGAGGAGTTCCAGGATGTCTGAAAAGGAGACATCCTCAGAGGGGGACCGGGGGGAACCCTCCAACTCATCTAAGTCGGTATCCGATGTGGTAGACTCAGGGGAGTCTGTGTGTTTCCTCTTACACGTCCTCTTGCGCGGGGGTTCCCCTGCGGGATCAGGAGAAACCTCGGAAGAGGAAGTCATTCCCAATGGGGAAACCTGGGGCGATGGATCCCTGGGCCTGGGAGCAAGAGACTGGCAAGAGACATCAACAGGCACCAAAGAGGGAGGAGCTAAAGGAATGGACCGTTGACCTGGCTCAGGTGCCAGGACACTCCTCATCACCTCAAAGGCTCCTCTCCCAGGGAGACCAGAAGACTCCTGCTCCGAAGAGACAGCAATTCTCGGCTCCACTGAAAAAGAAGGCTCCGAGGCCGATGTCGGTGCCGAGCTCACCAAAGCCGAAGCTCCGAGAGGGAGAGCGGGGTCGGACAAGGGTCCGATGCCACTAGCCCCCTCGGAGCCGACAAGGGAAACTCGACGACCGGATCCCTCCAAGGAAGGTCTCATGGAGGCGATCGGAGCCGAAGATGACGGAGCCGAAAGGGGATGTATCGGCCCCGGCGCCGACACGGTCACTGTCCCGAAAAGCTCTGGCTCCGAACTCTAGAGGAGAGTCGGAGGAGGAAGTTCAAGGGGAAGAGCAATAGCCGAAGTCTGTTGAGACGGGCTATGGATCATTTGGGCTAGTGCCTGTGACTTCAACAGCCTGCTTACCACTCTCTCTAAATCGTGGTCAGACAGCCTGGAAGATCTCGAAGATCGGCTCCGATGACTCTGTTCCGATAAAAGAGGAGACCTCGGAGCCGAGCGAATCGACTCCAGAGAAGGGGACCGAGATCTCTTCCTGGACGGAGCCATCGGAGCCGACGACCTCTCGGTTCCAGATGGAGCCGAAGACTTATCGGCTCCGATGCTGGATAACACCTCGGCACCAGCCGGTGCCGACAAAGAAACTGAAGACTGTGTGTCGGAGCCGGAAGGAACCGACACTACAATATCAGTGGAAGAAAGATCGGCTCCAGCCGGAGCCGATCTCGACTCCGAAGGAGTCGGAGCCACCGAGGAAGGCTTAACTACCGGAGCCTGAACCTTAGGTGGCTTAGAAGGTTTACCCGACCCAGACTTTGTCGGTGAACCTTCTGGCTTTAATAAGCCATGGAGGATCAACTTGTTCCTCCTCTCCTGCAGGACTCTCTGGCTAAAGGAGTGGCATATAGCACAGGAGTCCTGCAGATGTAAAGGCCCCAGGCAGTAAACACAAGAAGTGTGACCGTCTGTCAGAGACATCTTCTGACAGCACGAGTCACACTTCTTGAAGCCTGAGACCTTTCCCACTTTAGACATAGTCTAAGAAAAGAAAAATACACACACTCAACAAAAGTCACACAATTAACCCCAAAACACACACAAACTGACAGGGATTAATAAACTGGGAGGCTTAGGCCTAACAGAGAAAAAATAGACTTTTACCCCAAAGGAGGAATATAGGGTGGGAACTATAGTATAGCTAAACACACTAGTTTAGAAACTAACCAAATTAAGAAAAAGGGAGAATTACCCCTGAATAACTGCTGAATTGAAAACTCACCCGAGCTGGCAAAAAAAGAGACCTCTTTAGCGAAGCGGCAAACGAGATCTGAGGTAGTCTCGCCTTGCATCATGGGATATAGGGTTGCCTTGAGCTGGTAAAAGGAGTTCTCAAGCTTAGCAAGTGCCGAGTCGGAGCCGAGGATCGGCTCTGAACCCATCCAGCAAGAATGAAGGCGAGATTGACAACTTAACATCTGCCATTGTCATCCTCTTGCACAAAGGTGGTGTCACTACTGACCCTGGAAACTATTGCCCCATTAGCTTGACAAGTCTGATCCGTAAAGCCATGGAGTGTTTTATTATGGATCTCATAAACAAGGGCATAGGCATTCTCCAAGCACTTGACCCGACCCAGCTTGGATTCGCCAAGTGGAGATCTTGCCTGTTGAACCTGGATGACTTCTTTGAGACTGTTGTCAAAGCCCTGGATGAAAGAAAGTCAGTACATACACCTTACCTTGACTCGGCCAAGGCCTTTGACACAATCTCCCACTCGGGCATCATCGAATAGTTAACACAACTTGGCATAAATCCCAATCTCATCAGGTGGTTGGCCAAATGGCTCACCGAAGGACCCCCAAGGTCAAAATAGGCACCTCCACCACCTTCAATAGCATACTTGTCACTAGTGGAGTTCCCCAGGAATTTATCCTGGGACCCTTACTGTTTTGCTTCTACTTCTCTTCCAGGCAAAGACAAAAGGACTGTGGCTGACCAAGTTTGCAGATGACTATAAGTTGGGTGATGTCATTGGCTCCCCAAATGATGTTAACATACTGCAAGAGGGTCTCACACAAACTAACAACTGGTGCCAAAGTCATGGCCTCAAGCTTAACGCAAAAAATGTATCATCATACCGCAAAAACATGGCCCATACTGATTACCACATCAATAGCAACCCCCTAAACACACAACCTGTGGTGAGAGACCTGGGTACTCAGGTTGATAACAATCTCACATTCGACCATCATGTAGCGGCAGTGGTCAGAAAAGTCTTTTACTTGGTTCATTTCATAAGTAAAGTGACTGCATCCAGAAAAAAGGAGATTATTACTTGTCTATACTCCTCCTTCATTAGACCAATAATTGAGTATAACGCCCTGTTTGGTATGTACCTCTACAAACATCTGCACCAACTGGAAAGGCCACAGAAATACCTCACAAAGAGAATCCATGGCCTCTAACACCTGTCCTATATGGACAGGCTCAAATCAGTTTCACTGTATTTGGTACTGTACAAGTTGCTCAGGGGTTATCTGTGTCTTGCCTACAAGGCAGTCTCAGACCCTGCCCTACTAGAGATAATCCATATCCCTAAGTCTAACTCCTCTTGCATTATCCGCTTGAAAGGCCTAAATCTAATATACGACATTAACAAAACCTGCTGGAGAGACAGGTTTATCTCCCAGAGGGTTCCCCGTCTATGAAATAGACTTCCTATACACGACAAACAGAGTACCTTGCTGACGCTCTTCATGTACAAACTTGATGAGTGGACGGGAAACCACATTTGTCCCAGGGGTTCCACCTGTGTTCCTCATTGACAGGGGTGACAGGTGCTGACTGAAATTTCTTTTTGGGGATAAACTCTTTGCTAGGCTTGTAAGGGCCCTAGGGCCATTAGCCTAGTAACCTCCTAAGATCCTATGGTAGGGGAGTGAGCTCAAGCGGAGCAAGGGAGAACAGAGCTGGTTGGGCCCTGGACAAACCTCGCGCCAAGAAAAATTATCTGTCTGATAGAACAGTGATTAAGAGGTAAGCTCCAAAAAACATTAAGACCAATGGCTGATTTTTGAAAGTACACACACCAAATAGTGCAGGCCCTGCAGTATGCTTCACAAAAGCATCTTACTTTGAATATGCCTTTACTCTGAGTTCTAGTGATTTATCTGGTAGAGTTGAACTACTGGTAGTGTTATAAGGCAAGTTAGATATGGTAGAGCCAGTTCAATAACCAAAGTAATTTAGACTGTAGGCTTTCAGTGGAAATGGTTGCATGGGGGGTTTGACTAGGTTGCCCCTGGTAAGTGTGCACGCCACTAGCAGCAATGATACCCTTTATAAAACAAGTGATTTAACAGCAGATGTGGAGATACATACAGGTATCTCCGTGGGAGAGTCTTTTTGGCTTGCTGTTACAGTGGGTCCCACATGCTGATCACTGTAGGGTAACCGCTGACTGTATACCAGTTGAGTGAGGTTGGCACAGGTGAGGAGCAGATTGAGTATAAGCAGAACTAGACAGGGGGGGGGGGGGAATGTGTTAGAGGATATGAATACAGTGACTAGAATACAACCTAGCATGAGTGCATATAAAAACAAAGATATGGCTAGCTTAATATGAAAGCTTTTACAAAAAACAGACACAGCATATTAGCATGTTTGTTCTTTTCCACCTTTTATTCATGACTATATCAGTATAATAACAGTTGTTCATTATGGCGCTAAACCAGCTCTAAAAGCAGGTTCACATCTGCAGAACTCAGCTATTCAGTTACAAGTTAGCTAGTGTATGGTCAGTATTCTGTTTCACTTCTTGCAGTGCACTTATTCAGTCACAGGCAAGTCAACAGTTTCTACCACTTAGCATCTGCATACATACAGCTAAATAAATGCTGCAGGTAAAAAAGAAGTTATGTACTCACCATAACATTCCTTGTTTGTAGTCCATCTCACCCTTCATTTTTACATATGGGATCGGCTCCGACTCAGCCTTTTTGCAAGCTCAAAGACTTCTAGTTGGCTTGTGGCTAGGTAGGTATCCCATGGTGCACCAGTACAATCCCCAGATCTTGTTTGCTGCTAACTATAGAGATAAAAAAACAAAAACTATGCAGAAAGAACCCAATAATAAAAGGTCTCCACTTAATAATAAACATTTTTCTGTCTCCAGATCCCTGCAGGATGGGGGTAGGAGGGTGGGTTTGTAAGAATGAAGGGAGAGATGGACTACAAACAGGGAACGTTATGGTGAGTACATAGCTTCTTTATGTTCTCTAGTCCTATCTTGCCTTCATTTTTACATATGGGACAGCGTCCCTAGCACCCTATTCCTGGGTGTCTCAAGGAAAAATACTCCTGAGTACCGTGGAACCAAAGGATGCTGTACCCTTAGAGGTCAAATCCAATTTATAATGAGTAATAAATGTGTGAGGGGTAGCCCATGTTGCTGCTGCACAGATATTATCAATCGGGACCTTGGCTGGAAAGGCTGCAGAAGTAGACTGAGATCTCGTGGAATGAGCCTTAATTTTGAAAGGTAAAGGCTTACCATCAGAAGAGTAAATGCAGGATATACAACTGGAGATCCAATTAGAGAGGGTCACTTTGGAAACTGGGAGACCTAATCTGGAGTCGGAGAAGGAAACAAATAATTGGTCTGACTTCCTAAATTCCTTGGTCCAGTGTAAATAAAACTGTCATTGTCTGTGAACTTCCAACTGATAAAATCTGTATTCTGCTGCATTGGAATGATTAGGGAAAAACACCGGAAGCTCTATAGATTGGTTCAAGTTGTTATGGGAGCACACCTTGGGGACAAAGGATGGATTAGCATGAAGAGATACTCTGTCTGTTTTTGTGAAATATCAAATAAGGAGGGTTGACAGACAGTCCTTGTAACTCTGAAACTCTTCTAGCAGATGTGATTGCCATCAGAAACAAAGTCTTCCAAGATAGAAATTTCAAAGGAGACAAATGAGCTGGCTCAAAGGGTGGAGACATTAATTTGGATAGAACAAAGTTCAAATCCCATGAAGCAACCGGCTCCTGAAAGGAAGGTCTCAACAAAGTGGCACCTTTAAGGAAAGTTTTACATAACCTATATGACATCAGATTGGAATCCTGTTGACCCAAATGGAAATTTGAAAATCGCTGCCAACTGAACCCTAATTGTGGCAGCAGCAGATCCTTGGTGAAAGAATTCAGACAAGAATTCCAATACAGTCGGGATAGATGCAGTATAAGGGTCAACATTCCTTTCCTCAGCCCAGATAGAACACCTTCTCCATTTACTGATGTAAAACTTTCTAGTGGAGGGTTTATGAGAAGATGTAAGAATATGAGTCACAGAGGGTGAGAAATCGTGAAGCCTAACTAGGGATGGAAATGGAGCAGCCAAGCTGTCAAACTGAGGGTGTGTAGGCTGGGATGAAGAAACCCTGACATGTGCATCAAAAGATCTGGCACTAGGTCCAGAGTCCATGGATCATCTAATAGGTGAGGCCCAAGAAAGGGAAACCAAACCTGAAGAGGCAAGTAAGGAGTGATGAGGATCAATTTGCTTCCCAACAGTTTTGCTTTCTGAATAACCTTGGATATGAGAGGAAAGGGTGGGAAAGCATAAAGGTGACCCAGGGGCCAATCGTGAACAAGTGCGTCTCTTTGTGACTCCCCCGGCGGGGGGATGAGGGAGAAATAGCTACTGCATTTGGAGTTGATTGGGCTGGCAAAAAGATGGCAGCAAGGCTGTCCCCATCTGCAGAAAATCTGTTCCGCTATTTCCTGCTTCAGAGACCACTCGTGAGGTATCAAGATTGCCTGGCTGAGTTTGTCAGCTATCACGTTGGCTGTCCACAGGATTTGCATCACCACAAGAAAGCGCTGGGAAGATATCACCCATTTCCAAACATGAATGGCCTCTCGACAAGAGTGGGTATGATCTGGTTCTGCCTTTTTTGTTGAGATACCATACTACCGACGTTGTCTGACTGCATTGCAATTGTCCGAAGAGGAAGAAGGTTGTGAAGTGTTTGCAACACCAGAAGCCCTGCCCTCATCTCTAGAACACTGATATGCAGATGGGCCTCGTGATCTTTCCATGTGCCTTGGACAGTCCTGCCTAGATAATGCCCCCACCCTATATGTGAGGCATCCGTGGTCACAGTGGCAACGGGTTGGCAAGGGAGGAATGGAGTGCCTATAGTTAACTGGTTGGGTTGGTGCCACCAACTGAGGTCCTTCTTGCAAGACTCTGTTAACAGAATGTGGTGATTTAGTGGCAGTTGTTGGAAGGACCACTGGGATGACAGAAGCCACTGAAGAATCCACATGTGTAGTCTGGCTAAAGGCATTAGTAGTATGGTGGAAGCCATGGTCCCTAGAAGTTTTAGAAAAGTCTTTGTCTTGACTTTTCGGAGAGGGAGAAGACTGTGAATTTGTTGTACAAGATTCTGTGCCCTTTCTAATGGAAGACGAGCCAACATGGCTACTGTGTCTATTTCTGCACCTATAAAAGTCACAAATTGAGAGGGCGATAAGGCAGATTTTGCCCAGTTTATAGTAATCCCCAAATGGGCACAAAGTTGAATAGTGGTGTCTCTGGTCTGAAGAAACAGATGCCTGGTGGGGGGCGGTCAGGAGCCAGTCATCCAGATACAGAAACACTTGGAATCCTAGACGTCCCAGGTGAGCTGTCACGACTGCCATACACTTGGTGAACACCCTGGGGGCTGTGGTGAGACCAAAGGGCAGAGCACGAAACTGGTAGTGACTGGCTCCCAGCCAGAAGCGTAGAAGGCTCCTCGATGCTCTGTCCATTTTTATATGGTAGTACGCATCTTGGAGATCTATTGAGCACATCCAAGTGTCTTTCCCTAATAAAGGGAGTATAGACTGCAGTGTCACCATCCGGAACTTGTCCTTATTTACGGATTTGTTTAATTTGCTGAGATCCAAGATGGGCCTCCAGTCCTCTGTATGTTTTGGTACTAAAAAGAATCTGTAGTAAGTTCTGAATCTTTCTTGGTCTGTGGGGACAGTTTGGATGACTCCGTTTGTGAGCTACTAGTTGACTTCTACAGTTGCTCGATCCCTGTGATTGGGTGGAACATCTGGATACTCTTGGGGATATGAGGTGGCAGAGAAAAGGGTATGGAATAACCTCTGGTGATAATTCTTTGTACCCATCTGTCTTGAGTGATACTTAGCCAGGCTTCTGTATACAAAGAAATGCGACCCCCGAACGGCTCCAGAGAAGCACAGTCGGGCCCCACATCAGGAGTGCTGGTAGGGCCAGCCCCAAAATGAATCACGGTCTCCCTGGTTTTGTGGTCCGCCCCTGTCTCTAGGGTGACATCTACCATTTCCTCCGCCTATGACTCTGAAGGAGGAGTCACCCTGTGCATCCTGGGAAATCCTCTGGGGCTTCTTGAACCACATTTTACCACCTCTCTAACCCTTGGGATGTGGTCTAGAGAGGACGGTAAAATGTACTCTCATGGCAGAGAGTGTTTTCCCTTCCTGCTCACACCGGGTGAGTGTGTCTTTTACCTTAGGTCCAAACAATGAAGAACTGTCAAAGGGGGCGTTGGTAAAAGTAGACTTCAATGGCTCTGCAAAATTACACAAGTGCATCCAGGAGTGCCTCCTTAGGGAAACTCCTGAACCCGTTGCCCTACTCGCTCCATCAGCTGCATAAGAAATTAGCCTCATGGACGAGTTAACAATGGAATTCAAGGTGGACAACTGAGCAGACACCTTATCAGGGACTCCTTCAGTGGATATACCTTGTAGAGTCTCTCTCTGAAGCCTTGTAAAGTGTGTTAGGTAGTTCAGTGATCTAAGATTGAATGCTGCTGATGAAAAAATACATTTCCCATATCTATCCATCGTTCGAGACTCCTTATTCGGCAGATGGACAGAAGAAGAAGTCTCCGCTAGCTCCTTCTTAGTGGCCGCCGCCATGACCATGGCATCTACGGGAACACCCTTTGACAAAAATTCCTTCTCCTTGGGGGCTGACAGAAATTTATTAGGTCTCCTGGGGACTGGCTCCACGGCACCAGGAGTCTCCCACACCTTCCGACTAACAAGCTCTAACAGTTCGTCAAAGAGTGGGGACACCCAAGAGGCTGAAGGTTGAGACCCGAAAGCCTTCAGGTACATTGACTCCTCATCAGAAGGGGTAACAGTGGGCCAGCCACACCTCTGCTTAAGGATCTCTAAGATGTCAATGAAAGAGACATCATCAGAGGACGACTTGGGGGACCCTTCTGACTCCTCAAGGTCAGTGGCGGAGGTAAGAGACTCATCCTGGGAGTCTACATGCTTCCTCTTCCATGTCCTCTTCCATGGGGGCTCCTCAGAAGGGTATTCCGGGGAAGTCACAGAAGAGTGGGGGCCACCAGCCAGAGGCACCTGAGGCTGCGGGTCTCTGCTGTCCAGAGTGGGAGTAGGTGCTGAGACGGAAGTAGGTGCCCGAGAGGGAAGAGTGTCGGTACCCCTGGGTGAAGCTGATGATCGGGACAGCACGCTCCTCATCATCTCAAAGGCTGACCTCTCCGGCTCGAAAGACCTTACCAGCTCTGAGGAGACAGAGAATGCCATCGGCTCCAGAGCCATTGGCTCTGACACAGATGTAGGTTCCGAGCTCACCCTAGCCGACCCACCGAGAGGAAGTCTCGGAATCAAAGAGGTCCGGTTCCAGGCGTCCCTGTCGGGGATGACTGGAGAGCTTCAGCTCCTAGATACCACGGAAGGCATCAAAGGTGTCGGAGTGGAACTCGGCTCCAAGACAACCTCGGGGGAAGCTGGAACCGAGGGTTCCACCAGTGGTACCAAGCACTCCAGCTCCGAAAGCCAAGCATGGCTTGGAATAGGAATCACAGAAGGGATAATGGACTCGAGTGGCTCCGGAACTGACTGGGTCAGAGCTAACAGCATTTTCGGTAAGGCAGATGACTTCAGGAGACTCAGCACTACTCTCTCCACATCTTCCTCCGATAAGATCCTGGAAGATCTGGAAGACAGTGTGGGAGATCTAGACCTCTGTAGTATAGGGGACCTTAGTGTAGGGGAGACTGGCAAAGGATCTGTAGACCGGCTCCGATGTCTGCTATCAGTGGTCGGCTCCAAACTGCCTGGTGCCAACACTGTAGCCATAGTAGTAGTAGTATCCTCGATCAGTTCCGAACTCAGTGAAGCTGAGGAGGAAGAAGACTTGTCAGTTTTGGAAATTTTGGCAGCCAGCACTGGGAATGCCTCTTAGAAGGTTATGACTTGTATTTCTTGGAACCATGTGATTTAGAAGAGGAGGAAGAGCTAGCAAGGTCTTCCTCAAAAGAGGGCTTAAGGAGACCTATTAGTATCAGTTTATTCTTTCTCTCCTGCAATACCCTGGCACTAAATGAGTGACAAAATAGACACGTTTCCTGTAAATGGATGGCCCCAAGACAGTACACACAGTTACTATGGCCATCCATAATCGACATCTTCTGCGAGCATTTCACACACTTTTAAAACCCAGAGGGTTTATGATCTTTAACCTCCTTAGACATTTTGCTGAAGATGAAAACAAACAGACTCAATCAAAGAGAGAGAGAGAGACAGAGAGGATTAGGTCCTCTAACTTAAATGGGCCTAGCCCTTAAAGCACCAGCAGTCACACAACCACGAGGACTAGGTCCTCTAACTCAAATGGGCCTAGCCCTGGGTAGAAAAAGAAAGGGAAAACCTAGGTCCTCTAACTAAAATGGACCTAGAAGTGGAAAGGGGTCAGAAATAACAAATTTTGTAACTCGCACACACACACCAGAAAGAGTCTCTATATAATAACTAAGCTTTATAAAAGATAATGGTTGAAAGGTCAAAAACCTGTTGAGCTAAGGCAAATGCAGCACAAAACTATGCAAACTACTCTGCAAAAAACTAGCTTAAGCTAACAACACAGCACACTGAGGACACTATAGCTACACTTTACAGAATACTAGACACACAAGTTAAATTACACGCAAATGTGCCTAGGACACTAAATATCAACGATATCTGAACTACTAGAGAAAAAACCACTAAGGACAAAACGCCCAGACAGAAACTAACTGGCACACAGGATATCAATGAGAACAGCAAGGACAACAGCCAGCCAGTTCTCAACAACACTTATCTAAACAGGAAAAAGTATGCTAAACTATCTAACTATAGAAACGACACTCGTAAATGTTATATAAATCTATCTAAGGCTGAAAATAGCATGAAATAGCAAAATATTTAGCAAAATGTTTTAGACTTAGCCACGGCCAAGGAGAAGCACATCCGAACTCGTCTACGTGGCAAACGAGATCTGGGGATTGTACTGGTGCACCATGGGATACCTACCTAGCCACGAGCCAACTAGAAGACTTTGAGCTTGCAAAAAGGCCGAGTCAGAGCCGAGGATTGGCTCCGAACCTATATGTAAGAATGAAGGCAAGATAGGACTACAGAACATCTATGCTTTACATACATCCGTTGCTAGTAGGCAATATTACATTAAGCTCCCGCAGGAGGTAATCTAACATTTCTGTTACAAAATACAATATCCAAGCAGCAATTTAACTTTTCTGGATAAGATTCTAATATTCAAACAACAAAAATGCACATATTGTACAATATATGTTCACCTACTGCATCTTAAACATAATATACCACAGTAGCACTTATGTGGGAAGCACATGGCACCATGGACATGGGGAGCTCTGTCTAACATGGTAGAGATTAAAAAAATGGCACCCTCTGGCTACAGGGGTTTGAGTAACCTCTCCTCTAACTCTGTTGGGAAGGGGGAGGAGCTAGTCAGGTATACTGTGTTAGATTGGTTCAAACTAAGCAAGGTTCGGACCCTGGACAAACCCCGTGCCAAGAAAATATTCCTGTAGTGATGGTCTAATCTATAACTGATGGTAAATGGTCCAGTCTACTGCCAGTCCCTGTGTGAAGAGCTCTTAATGATTGCCAACTTTTAGTTGTGAGGTAACCAAAAGTTTCTCCCTAGAGTATTTATAAGTGATATGAATGAAAACATGATACTTATTACAATGTTTCATCTTGTGCACCTCCCTGAGACAATAAAAGCAATGTCGGTGTAGCTCATGTCTTGTTATCTGGCAGCCACATAAACAGTCTGAATGCTTACCAGGCATGCGAGCATGAGACTTTCCACAGGCAGCACGATGGCTCATGATCCAAACTCAGCAAGTGTTAAAAAAAAAAAAAATTGTCAGACTCAAAGCAAGCTTATGTATATGGCATGTTACTTCATGGTGATCATAACAATGAGTGCTTGGGCATTTCTGAATGAGGGCTCTTCCAAGATTTTTTCCAGAATCAGAATGGTGAATTAGATAAACTCAACTAAGGGCCAATCAATGAGTATCCTTGATATTAGATCTATGAATTGACATCTACATGGTTTCTAGGATATATAAGCAAACCTGTCTAACTTACAAAGAACTCCACAGCAAACACTATAGCAGAGCCATAGCTAGCAATTCTGGTGTCTTGTGCCATTCTCTGGTCTGGTGTCCCCATCAATTTCAAATGAAAGATGGAAAAACAAAAAAGGTCTTCTTGTACTTGAGGACAAAAAAATCTCTCTCCTTTTTCTTTTAAACCATAGCAAACTGCTTTCTACATTTATAGCTAACAGCTTCCTACACTTTATACCATACACAAGGTGTTAAAGTGCTTCAGTTCTGACCACAAATGCAACACTGATATTCAGTTATAAATGCCAGTAATGCACTAAAGAGAGACTGGAATTTGCTGACTGTGCACCCTAACTTTTTGCATCCAAGGAGGCTGATCCTTCTCCCGACCCTAGCTAAGCCTCTGAATGTAGCATTAAGTTAGTGGAATTACCCTTGACTGCAGTGCATCCTAATGACCACTAGAAGGAGGTGCTATAGAAGCAAATTTGCTCCAGAGTTGGGTAATCTTTATATGTGGCAGAAATGTGTGAGGAAGTGCAGACGTTATGCAATGATATGTGAGAGGTATGGACAGAGGTTGTGGGATGTAAGCTGGAAGAATCATGGCGATTCTCTTTATTTTAGGATGCTGTAGTAGAAGAAATGTGAACACGTTCAAAAGATGGGCCTCATGTTTATGACTAACATGGCAAAAGGAGAATTAACAAAAAGTATTAGAAAGTGGCTGTGCCAGAAGTAAACACTAGAAAAAGAAACATGCAGTGCTTAGTGAGGTTATTAATGGGTGGGGTTAGACTGAAGTCCAACTTCAGATAATGTTGAATGACTGACTAAGACGGCATAAGGTGGAAGTTTAAATGAAGAAGTGAAGTGTCTTCAGTTTTCCTCCACTCAGATATGAGTATAACAGTTAAATGTTGGCAATATGCATCTTATTAAATCAAAGGGTTAAAAGCTTTCATAAGGAACATATAAGTATAATGATACAGTTGTAACTGAAGTTTATTGTATACTGTTACTACCAAGGTGTATTTATATAACAAATAAATAGTCTGAGTGATTTCATTTAACTCTTGACAGGAGCTGCAAGCATCAGTTTTATCATTAGGTAATGGGGCACAATATGCTCTTTTGTTGCATTTGTCCTGATAGGGCATTTGACTGCAACAAGATGCAGTGGTCTTTCATGCTTTTCAAACTCCATCTTTGGCCAATGTATGAAAAAACCTGAAGTGTCAAAACAAAGAGTAGTCACGCAAACTGTGTAATGAGTCCAGATACCTTCTTTAACTTATTGTTGCTGTCTACTCAAATATTTTAATAATTTCTATAAACCAAAGGAAATTAATATCCATTATATGCAGCCCCTGAAATGTTTTACTGCTATGTATTATCAGTCTTCACCATGATTACTATGTATGCTAACACCTGTTTGTGCCACTGGCCTGGGTTATGGCCGAAAAGAGATCTCATACCAGCCCACTCATGTGGTCAACAAACAGACAAATCATAAGCAATGGGGGAAAATGATGAGAGATTAGGAGCTTAGTCAGGGTTTTCTCTTGCAAGCTACAACAGCAACAGTGACCATTTCATCACAAAAGGAAGAATAGATATTAAAGATACTGCAGTCGCAGCACCTTATACAGAGTTTAGAAGTTCTGGACAAGAAAGCAGTGTCTAGCTTGTGGTGCAGATGCAGAGTGTCCAATAATGTTAGCTATGATTTGGGTTTACCCATAGTAATGAGGAGGAAAGATGAGACAGCCTGTGAGCTGCTTTTTCTCTTGTGGGGGTGCAGAGATCTGTTATTGCACTAATGACAAACTGAGGCAGTCCTCTCAAAAATGAAAGTTCATAGCACACATAGATGCAACTGAGCACAGTGACTGCAGTGACTTGCCTACTGCAATGTTTCACCATTTGCATGTTCAGCAGGGTGGGGATTAAAATAGAAAAAGTTCTTCCTTGACAACAAGGCACTAAAACTAGAGAATTTGTGGTAGTAGAACAAAAGGACAATAAAGAAAGTCATATGAAACAAAGGATCATTTTTTGTTAAATAAAGTCATAGTAGACAACTGCAAAAAGGGGAAGAATCTATGTATGGCATGGACTGACTACAAAAAAGCATTTGATAGTATCCCACATTCAGGGATAAAAGAGTGCTTAACAAATTATAAGATACTCCCTACAATGATCGACTATATTACAGTGACCATGAAACACTGACAGACCACTCTGCAATTAATCCATGATAAAGGACAAATTATTATCCCAGGGATAAAAATTCAAAGGGGGATATTCCAGGGTGACTCTTCGTCACCGCTGCTATTCTGTCTTGCTCTTAACCCATTAAGCTGTCTACTTAACAGCTTAGACCATGGCTATAATTTGGCTCCTGGAAAACAACAAAGTGTAAAGACGTCTCATCTTCTTATGATTTAAAATTGTATAGCTCATCAGATGAGGAACGGAAAGCACAACTACAAGTTGTCAAAACTTTTTCAGATGATATAAGAATGTCATTTGGTCTTGATAAATGTGCAAAAGCAACCTTTAAAGCAGGAAAACTGCAGCACCAAGAAAAAAAGAAGTTATGTACTCAACATAACTTTCCATGTGAGTTGTATGTCTCGCCTTTATTCTCACTGATGGGTTCGGAGCCAATCCTCGGCTCCGGCATGGCCTATACCAAAGCTCAAGTTTTGCCCGTAGCTCGAGACCAAGCCCCTTATCCCATGATGCACTGCTGGAATTACCTTAGATCTTGTTTGCTGCGTGTATATATACCCCTGTAAGGGGAGCACTCTGCAAGAAGGAAGAAGAAGTACTGAACAACCAGGATGATACTAGCCTCTAGGTCAACTGTTAGCTAGGAGGGGGATGGAGGGAGGGACGTGACAATAAAGGCGAGATAAACAACTCACATGGAATGTTATGGTGAGTACATAACTTCTTTATGTGAAGCTGTTAAATCTCGCCGTTTATTCTCACTGGTGGCTCACGGGAGTACATTTTTGAGGATCATGGAACCAAAAGAAGACCTGTCCCTGGAAGCCTTATCTACTTTGTAATGAGTGATAAAGGTATGAGGCTTAGACCAAGTGGCTGAAGCACAAATGTTGTCAAGGGGCAATTTAGCTTGAAAAGCAGAAGACGTAGAAACAGCTCTGGTTGAATGAGCCTTTGCTTTGTGTGGCAAAGGTATGTTAGCATTTGCATGAACAAATTAGATACAATCTGATAACCATTTTGAAAGGGTTGTTTTAGCCACTGGCCTACCTTTTCTGGCCTCCGAAAAGGATACGAAGAGTTGATCTGATTTTCTCATATCCTTAGTTCTATCAAGATAAAATCTGAGCTGTCTATGTACGTCAAGTTTGTGCAGCATGTATTCCAATTTATTGGAATGGTTGGGAAAAAAGACTGGCAACTCAATGACCTGATTGATATTGGACTCGGAACAGACTTTAGGCAAAAAGGAGGGGTTTGTTCTGAGAGATACTCTATCAGCATGGAAAATCACGTAAGGTCTGATAGATAATGCTTGAAGTTCTGACACTCTGCAGGCAGAAGTAATGGCCACTAGAAAAATAGTTTTCCAGGACAAAAAGTTGAGATCACAAGATGATGCTGGTTCAAAGGGGAGAAGAATTATTTGAGACAGCATAAAATTCAAATTCCAGGGAGAATAAGGGATTTTGACAGGAGGTCTCATGTGAAAAACACCTTTAAGAAAAACCTTACATAACTTATGGGCCATAACATTTAACCCATCGAATCCAAAGTGGAAATTTGATATGGCGGCTAACTGAACCCGAACTGGGGCAGCTACTGCTCCTTCCTTAAAAATCATTGTCAGAACTCTAAAATGGATGATAGAGGAGCTGAGAAAGGGTCAATGTTTTGTATACTGGCCCAAATTGAGAACCTTTTCCACTTACTGCAATATAGTTTTCTGGTGGATGGCTTATGAGAAGACAATAGAATTTGTCTTGTGTCATCTGAGAGTGAATGAAGACTGGCTATTTGGGGAAGTGGATCAGCCAAGCAGTCAGCTTTAGAGACTGCAATAAGGATGGAGGTCCCCTGACGGGTGTGTCAGGAGGACTGGAACTGGGTCCAGGATCCATGGATCCTCCAGCAGATGATGGTGAAGGAAAGGGAACCAAATCTGTCAAGGCCAATGGGGGGCTATGAGGATAACAGTCCTTCTCAGCAATTTTGCTTTCTGTAAAAACCTGGGTATCAATGGAATAGGTGGGAATGCATATTGGAGACCTGGCGGCCAATCGTGTACGAGTGCGTCTCTCGGGGATGTCCCGGAGGTGGTATCAGGGTAAAGTAGCTTCTGCATCTGGTATTGATGTGATTGGCAAAGAGGTCGCAGCAAGGGTGGCCCCATTTGCGGAAAATTAAGTCCGCAATGTGTTCGTTGAGAGACCACTTGTGTCGCAACAGAATCGCCCTGCTCAGCTTGTCCGCTATCACGTTGGATTTCCCTGGATGTGCATTGTTAACAGAAAATGCTGCGATGACACAGCCCATTGCCATACCCTGAGGGCTTCTCGACAAAGGGCTAGGTAGGTATCCCATGGTGCACCAGTACAATCCCCAGATCTTGTTTGCTGCTAACTATAGAGACAAAAAAACAAAAACTATGCAGAAAGAACCCAATAATAAAAGGTCTCCACTTAATAATAAACATTTGTCTGTCTCCAGATCTGTCCAGGATGGGGGTAGGAGGATGGGTTCATAACAATGAAGGGTGAGATGGACTACAAACATGGAACGTTATGGTGAGTACATAGCTTCTTAATGTTCTGTAGTCTTATCTTGCCTTCATTTTTACATATGGGACAGCGTCCCTAGCACCCTATTCTTGGGTGGCTCATGGAAAAATATTCCTGAGTACCGTGGAACCAAAGGATGCTGTACCCTTAGAGGTCAAATCCAATTTATAATGAGTAATAAATGTGTGAGGGGTAGCCCATGTTGCTGCTGCACAGATATTATCAATTGGGACCTTGGCTGGAAAGGCTGCAGAAGTAGACTGAGATCTCGTGGAATGAGCCTTAGTTTTGAAAGGTAAAGGCTTACCATCAGAAGAGTAAATGTAGGATATACAACTGGAGATCCAATTAGAGAGGGTCACTTTGGAAACTGGGAGACCTAATCTGGAGTCGGAGAAGGAAACAAATAATTGTTCTGACTTCCTGAATTCCTTGGCCCAGTGTAAATAAAACTGTAATTGTCTGTAAATGCCCAACTGATGAAATCTGTATTCTGCTGCATTGGAATGATTAGGGAAAAACACCGGAAGCTCTATAGATTGGTTCAAGTTGTTATGGGAGCACACCTTGGGGACAAAGGATGGATTAGTATGAAGAGATACTCTGTCTGTCTTTGTGAAATATCAAATAAGGAGGTTTGACAGACAGTCCTTGTAACTCTGAAACTCTTCTAGCAGATGTGATTGCCACCAGAAACAAAGTCTTCCAAGATAGAAATTTAACAGGAGACAAATGAGCTGGTTCAAAGGGTGGAGACATTAATTTGGATAGAACAAAGTTCAAATCCCATGAAGCAACTGGTTCCTGAAAGGGAGGTCTCAACAAAGTGGCACCTTTAAGAAAAGTTTTACATAACCTATATGACATCAGAATGGAATCCTGTTGACCCAAATTGAAATTTGAAAATCTCTGCCAAATGAACCCTAATTGTGGCAGTAGCAGATCCTTGGTGAAATAATTCAGACAAGAATTCCAATACAATTGGGATAGATGCAGTATAAGGGTCAACATTCCTTTCCTCAGCCCAGATAGAACACCTTCTCCATTTACTGGTGTACAACTTTCTAGTGGAGGGTTTATGAGAAGATGTATGAGTCACAGAGGGTGAGAAATCGTGAAGCCTGACTAGGGATGGAACTGGAGCAGCCAAGCTGTCAAATTGAGGATGTGTAGGCTGGGATGAAGAGATCCTGACATGTGCATCAAAAGATCTGGCACTAGGTCCATAGTCCATGGATCATCTAATAGGTGAGGCCCGAAAAAGGGAAACCAAACCTGACGAGGCAAGTAAGGAGTGATGAGGATCAATTTGCTTCCCAACAGTTTTGCTTTCTGAATAACCTTGGATATGAGAGGAAAGGGTGGGAAAGCATAAAGGTGACCCAGGGGCCAATCGTGAACAAGTGCATTTCTTTATGACTCCCCCGGCGGGGGGATGAGGGAGAAATAGCTGCTGCATTTGGAGTTGATTGGGCTGGCAAAAAGATGGCAGCAAGGCTGTCCCCATCTGCAGAAAATCTGTTCCGCTATTTCCTGCTTCAGAGACCACTCGTGAGGCATCAAGATTGCCTGGCTGAGTTTGTTGGCTATCACGTTGGTTGTCCACAGGATGTGCATCGCCACAAGAAAGCGTTGGGAAGATATCACCCATTACCAAACCCGAATGGCCTCTCGACAGAGTGGGTATGATCTGGTTCCACCTTTTTTGTTGAGATACCATACTACCGACATGTTGTCTGACTGTATTGCAATCGTCCGAAGAGGAAGAAGGTTGTGAAGTGTTTGCAACACCAGAAGCCCTGTCCTCATCTCTAGAACACTGATATGCAGATGGGCCTCGTGATCTTTCCATGTGCCTTGGACAGTCCTGCCTAGATAATGCCCCCACCCTATATGTGAGGTATCCGTGGTCACAGTGACAACGGGTTGGCAGGGGAGGAATGGAGTGCCTATAGTTAACTGGTTGGGTAGGAGCCACCAACCAAGGTCCTTCTTGCAA
Organism: Protopterus annectens; assembly: GCF_019279795.1. Classification (NCBI taxonomy): domain Eukaryota; kingdom Metazoa; phylum Chordata; order Ceratodontiformes; family Protopteridae; genus Protopterus; species Protopterus annectens. The sequence goes on along the minus strand of NC_056731.1, from coordinate 1,568,975,748 downwards.
GACTCTGTTAACAGAATGTGGTGATTTAGTGGCAGTTGTTGGAAGGACCACTGGGATGACAGAAGCTACTGAAGAATCTGCATGTGTAGTCTGGCTAAAGGTATTAGTAGTATGGTGGAAGCCATGGTCCCTAGAAGTTTCAGAACAGTCTTTGCCTTGACTTTTCAGAGAGGGAGAAGACTGTAAATTTGTTGTACAAGATTCTGTGCCCTTTCTAATGGAAGATGAGCCAACATGGCTACTGTGTCTATTTCTGCACCTATAAAAGTCACAAACTGAGAGGGAGATAAGGCAGATTTTGCCCAGTTTATAGTAATCCCCAACTGGGCACAAAGTTGAATAGTGGTGTCTCTGGTCTGAAGAAACAGATGCCTGGTGGGGGCGGTCAGGAGACAGTCATCCAGATACGGAAACACTTGGGATCCTAGACGTCGTCTCAGGTGAGCTGTCACTACTGCCATACACTTGGTGAACACTCTGAGGGCTGTGGTGAGACCAAAGGGCAGAGCACGAAGCTGGTAGTGACTGGCTCCCAGCCGGAAGCGTAGATGACTCCTCGATGCCCTGTACATTTTTATATGGTAGTACGCATCTTGGAGATCTATTGAGCACATCCAAGTGTCTTTCCCTAATAAAGGGAGTATAGACTGCAGTGTCACCATCCGGAACTTGTCCTTCTTTATGGATTAATTTAATTTGCTGAGATCCAAGATGGGCCTCCAGTCCCCTGTACATTTTGGTACTAAAAAGAATCTGGAGTAAGTTCTGAATCCTTCTCGGTCTGTGGGGACAGTTTGGATTACTCTGTTTGTGAGCTACTTGTTGACTTCTACAGTTGCTTGATCCCTGTGATAGGGTGGAACATCTGGGATCCTCTTGGGGATATGAGGTGGCAGAGAAAAGGGTATGGAATAACCTCTGGTGATAATTCTTTGTACCCATCTGTCTTGAGTGATATTTAGCCAGGCTTCTGTATGGAAAGAAATGTGACCCCCGTCCGGCTCCAGAGAAGCACAGTCGGCCCCCACATCAGGAGTGCTGGTAGGGCCGGCCCCGAAATGAATCACGGCCTCCCTGGTTTTTTGGTCCGCCCCTGTCTCTAGGGTGACGTATACCATTTCCTCCTCCTCTGCCTCTGAAGGAGGAGTCACCCTGTGCATCCTGGGAAAACCTCTGGGACTTCTTGAACCACATTTTGCCACCTCTCTGACCCTTGGGATGTGGTCTAGAGAGGACGGTAAAATGTACTCCCATGGCAGAGAGTGTTTTCCCTTCTTGCTCACACCGGGTGAGTGTGTCTTTTACCTTAGGTCCAAACAATGAAGAACCGTCAAAGGGGGCATTGGTAAAAGTAGACTTCAATGGCTCTGCAAAATTACACAAGCGCATCCAGAAGTGCCTCCTTAGGGAAACTCCTGAACCCGCTGCCCTGTTTGCTCCATCGGCTGCATAAAAAATCAGCCTCATGGACGAGTTAACAATGGAATTCAAGGTGGACAACTGAGCAGACACCTTATCAGGGACTCCTTCAGTGGATGTACCTTGTAGAGTCTCTCCTAATTCCTTAAGGAGATTTCTCTGAAGCCTTGTAAAGTGTGTCAGGTAGTTCAGCGATCTGAGAGTGAATGCTGCTGATGAAAAGATACATTTCCCATATCTAGCCATCATTCAAGACTCCTTATTCGGCAGATGGACAGAAGAAGAAGTCTCCGCTAGCTCCTTCTTAGTGGCCGCCACCATGACCATGGCATCTACGGGAACACCCTTTGAAAAAAATACCTTCTCCTTGGGGGCTGACAGAAATTTATTAGGTCTCCTGGGGACTGGCTCCATGGCATCAGGAGTCTCCCACACCCTCCGACTAACAAACTCTAACACTTCGTCAAAGGGTGGGGACACCCAAGAGGCTGAAGGTTGAGACCCAAAAGCCTTCAGGTACACCGACTCCTCATCAGAAGGGGTAACAGTGGGCCAGCCACACCTCTGCTTAAGGAGCTCTAAGATGTCAATGAAAGAGACATCATCAGAGGACGACTTGGGGGACCCATCTGACTCCTCAAGGTCAGTGTCAGAGGTAAGAGACTCATCCTAGGAGTCTACATGCTTCCTCTTGCATGTCTTCTTCCATGGGGGTTCCTCGGAAGGGTATTCCGGGGAAGTCTCAGAAGAGTGGGGGCCACCAGCCGGAGGTTCCTGAGGTTGCTGCTGTCCAGAGAGGGAATAGGTGCTGAGACGGAAGTAGGTGCCCGACAGGGAAGAGTGTTGGTACCCCTGGGTGGAGCTGACGATCGGGGCAGCAAGCTCCTCATCATCTCGAAGGCTGACCTCTCCGGCTCCAAAGACCTCACCAGCTCCGAGGAGACAGAGAATGCCATCGGCTCCAGAGCCATCGGCTCCGAGACAGATGTATGGTCCGAGCTCACCCTAGCCGACCCACCGAGAGGAAGGCTCAGAACAAAAGTGGTGTGGTTCCAGGCGTCCCTGTCGGGGATGACTGGAGAGCTTCAGCTCCTAGACACCACGGATGGCACCGAAGATGTCGGAGTGGAACTCAGCTCCAAGACAACCTCGGGGGGAGCTGGAACCGAGGGTTCCACCAGTGGTACCAAGCACTCCAGCTCCGAAAGCTCAGCATGGCTCAGAATAGGAATCACAGAAGGGCTATCAGTGGTCGACTCCAAACTGCCTGCTGCCAACACTGTAGCCATAGTAGTAGTATCCTCGATCAGTTCCGAACTCAGTGAAGCTGAGGAGGAAGAAGTCTTGTCAGTTTTGGAAATTTTGGGAGACAGTTCTGAAGCAGCAGCCAGCGCTGGGAATGACTCTTAGAAGGTTATGACTTGTATTTCTTGGAACCATGCGATTTAGAAGAGGAGGAAGAGCTAGCCAGGTCTTCCTCAAAAGAGGGCTTAAGGAGACCTTTTAGTATCAGTTTATTCTTTCTCTCCTGCAATACCCTGGCACTAAATGAGTGACAAAATAGACACGTTTCCTGTAAATGGATGGCCCCGAGACAGTACACACAGTTACTGTGGCCATCCATAATGGACATCTTCTGCGAGCATTTCACACACTTTTTAAACCCAGAGGTTTTATGATCTTTAGCCTCCTTAGACATCTTGCATAAGATGAAGCCAAACCTACTCAATCAAACACAGAGAGAGAGAGAGAGAGAGAGAGAGAGAGAGGATTAGGTCCTCTAACTTAAATGGGCCTAGCCCTTAAAGCACCAGCAGTCACACAACCATGAGGACTAGGTCCTCTAACTCAAACGGGCCTAGCCCTGGGTAGTAAAAGAAAGGGAAAACCTAGGTCCTCTAACTAAAACGGACCTAGAAGCGGAAAGGAGTCAGAAATAACAAATTTTGTAACTATCACACACACGCCAGAAAGAGTCTCTATATAATAACTAAGCTTTATAAAAGATAATGGTTGAAAGGTCAAAAACCCTGTTGAGCTAAGGCAAATGCAGCACAAAACTATGCGGACTACTCTGCAAAAAACTAGCTTAAGCTAACAACACAGCACACTGAGAACACTATAGCTAAACTTTACAGAATACTAGACACACAAGTTAAATTACGCGCAAACGTGCCTAGGACACTAAATATCAACGATATCTGAGCTACTAGAGAAAAAAACACTACGGACAAAACGCCCAGACAGAAACTAACTGGCACACAGGATAGCAATGAGAACAGCAAGGACAAAGGCCAGCCAGTTCTCAACAACACTTATCTAAACAAGGAAAAGTATGCTAAACTATCTAACTAAAGAAACGACACTCGTAAATGTTATAATAAATCTATCTAAGGCTGAAAATAGCATGAAATAGCAAAATATTTAGCAAAATGTGTTAGGCTTAGCCACGGCCAAGGAGAAGCACATCCAAACTCGTCTACGTGGCAAACGAGATCTGGGGATTGTACTGGTGCACCATGGGATACCTACCTAGCCACGAGCCAACTAGAAGACTTTGAGATAGCAAAAAGGCCGAGTCAGAGCCGAGGATTGGCTCTGAACCCATATGTAAGAATGAAGGCAAGATAGGACTACAAAACAGCTATGCTTTACATACATCCATTGCTAGTAGGCAGTATTACATTAAGCTCCCGCAGGAGGTAATCTAACATTTCTGTTATAAAACACAATATCCAAGCAGCAATTTAACTTTTCTGGATAAGACTCTAATATTCAAACAATAAAAATGCACATATTGTACAATATATGTTCACCTACTGCATCTTAAACATAATATACCACAGTAGCACTTATGTGGGAAGCACACTGCACCAGGGACATGGGGAGCTCTGTCTAACGTGGTAGAGATTTAAAAAATGGCACCCTCTGGCTACAGGGGTTTAAGTAACCTCTCCTCTAACTCTGTTGAGAAGGGGGAGGAGCTAGTCAGGTATACTGTGTTAGATTGGTTCAAACTAAGCAAGGTTCGGATCTTGGACAAACCCCGTGCCAAGAAAATATTCCTGTAGTGATGGTCTAATCTATAACTGATGCTAAATGGTCCAGTCTACTGCCAGTCCCTGTCTGAAGAGCTCTTAATGATTGCCAACTTTTAGTTGTGAGGTAACCAAAAGTTTCTCCCTAGAGTATTTATAAGTGATATGAATGAAAACATGATACTTATTACAATGTTTCATCTTGTGCACCTCCCTGAGACAATAAAAGCAATGTCGGTGTAGCTCTTGTCTTGTTATCTGGCAGCCACATAAACAGTCTGAATGCTTACCAAGCATGCGAGCATGAGACTTTCCACAGGCAGCAGGATGGCTCATGATCCAAACTCAGTAAGTGTCAAAAAAAAAAAAACTGTCAGACTCAAAGCAAGCTTATGTATATGGCATGTTACTTCATGGTGATCATAAAAATGAGTGCTTGGGCATTTCTGAATGAGGGCTCTTCCAAGATTTTTTCCAGAATCTGAATGGTGGATTAGATAAACTCAACTAAGGGCCAATCAATGAGTATCCTTGATATTAGATCTATGAACTGACATCTACATGGTTTCTAGGATATATAAGCAAACCTGTCTAACTTACAAAGAACTCCACAGCAAACACTATAGCAGAGCCATAGCTAGCAATTCTGGTGTCTTGTGCCATTCTCTAGTCTGGTGTCCCCGTCAATTTCAAATGAAAGATGGAAAAACAAAAAAGGTCTTCTTGTACTTGAGGACAAAAAAGTTTCACTCCTTCTTCTTTTAAACCATAGCAAACTGCTTTCTACATTTATAGCTAACAGCTTCCTACACTTTATACCATACACAAGGTGTTAAAGTGCTTCAGTTCTGACCACAAATGCAACACTGATATTCAGTTATAAATGCCAGTAATGCACTAAAGAGAGATTGGCATCTGCTGATTGTGCACCCTAACTTTTTGCATCCAAGGAGGCTGATCCTTCTCCCGACCCTAGCTAAGCCTCTGAATGTAGCATTCCCCTAGCGGAATTACCCTTGACTGCAGTGCATCCTAACGACCACTAGAAGTAGGTGCTGTAGAAGCAAATTTGCTCCAGAGTTGGGTAATCTTTATATGTGGCGGAAATGTGTGAGGAAGTGCAGACGTTATGCAATGATATGTGAGAGGTATGAACAGAGGTTGTGGGATGTAAGCTGGAAGAATCATGGCGATTCTCTTTATTTTAGGATGCTGTAGTAGAAGAAATGTGAACACGTTCAAAACATGGGTCTCATGCTTATGACTAACTTGGTAAAAGGAGAATTAACAAAAAGTATTAGAAAGTGTCTGTGCCAGACGTAAACACTAGAAAAAGAAACATGCAGTGCTTAGTGAGGTTATTAATGGGTGGGGTTAGACTGAAGTCCAACTTCAGTTAATGTTGAATGACTGACTAAGATGGCATAAGGTGGAAGTTTAAATGAAGAAGTGAAGTGTCTTCAGTTTTCCTCCACTCACATATTAGTATAACAGTTAAATGTTGGCAATGTGCATCTTATTAAATCAAAGGGTTAAAAGCTTTCATAAGGAACATATAAGTATAATGATACAGTTGTAACTGAAGTTTATTGTATACTGTTACTACCAAGGTGTATTTTTATAACAAATAAATAGTCTGAGCGATTTCATTTAACTTTTGACAGGAGCTGCAGGCACCAGTTTTATCATTAGGTAATGGGGCACAATATGCTCTTTTGTTGCATTTGTCCTGGTAGGGCATTTGACTGCAAAAAGATGCAGTGGTCTTTCATGCTTTTCAAACTCCATCTTTGGCCAATGTATGAAAAAACCTGAAGTGTCAAAACAAAGAGTAGTCACGCAAACTGTGTAGTGAGTCCAGATACTTTCTTTAACTTATTGTTACTGTCTAGTCAAATATTTTAATCATTTCTATAAACCAAAGGAAATTAATATCCATTATATGCAGCCCCTGAAATGTTTTACTGCTATGTATTATCAGTCTTCACCATGATTACTATGTATGCTAACACCTGTTTGTGCCACTGGCCTGGGTTATGGCTGAAAAGAGATCTCATACCAGCCCACTCATGCGGTCAACAAACAGACAAATCATAAGCAATGGGGTAAAATGATGAGAGACTAAGAGCTTAGTCAAGGTTTTCTCTTGCAAGCTACAACAGCAACAGTGACCATTTCATCACAAAAGTCACAGCACCTTATATAGAGTTTAGAAGTTCTGGACAAGAAAGCAGTGTCTAGCTTGTGGTGCAGATGCAGAGTGTCCAATAATGTTAGCTATGATTTGGGTTTACCCATAGTAATGAGGAGGAAAGATGAGACAGCCTGTGAGCTGCTTTTTCTCTTGTGGGGGTGCAGAGATCTGTTATTGCACTAATGACAAGCTGAGGCAGTCCTCTCAAAAATGGAAGTTCATAGCACACATAGATGCAACTGAGCACAGTGACTGCAGTGACTTGCCTACTGCAATGTTTCACCATTTGCATGTTCAGCAGGGTGGGGATTAAAACAGGAAAAGTTCTTCCTTGACAACAAGGCACTAACACTAGAGAAACTATGGCAGTAGAACAAAAGGGCAATAAAAGAAAGTCATATAGGTTCATAGGTTCATACTAGGCTATCTGCCCAAGGGCATTTATAAGCCTAGCCCATAGTTATGTGGCTTTCGCCACCCCTTTAGTTTGAATAAAAACTATGCCTATCATTTTTCTGTGCCTCTGTCAAGCAGTGACACTGAAGTAATCCCTGGGGTATATCTGCGATCTCCCATCCATTGGTCAAGATTCCTCTTGAACAAGGCCAGCGAGGTGCTCTGCCTCACATGTACCGGGATTTTGTTCCACAGCATAGGGAGTCTCTGGGTGATGAATCTGTCCCTCCAGCACGTTCTATTTATAACCGTGTCAAGGTTTAAGTCTCCCACCCTTGTGGTTCTGAGGGATCTAGATTTTTTGAGGTGAAGCATATTCATCAAATCTGGGTTTGACATGGCCTTATATGTCAGGCACAGGTCACCTCTGAGCAAGCGGTATGAGACTGAATAGAGCTGGAGTTCTTTCAGTCGGGCAGCATAAGACATATTTTTGAGACCCTTTATCCTTTTGGTGAGGAACTTTTGGGGCCTTTCAAGCTGCAGCAGGTGTCTGGTCAGATACATTCCAAACAGGGCATTGTACTCAATCATAGGTCTAATGAGTGATGAGTACAGGGGGACGATGACCTCCCTTGATCTAGATGTGAATCCCTTCATGATCAGGTGGGCGATATAGAAGGTTTTTCTAACTACTTTAGCAACATGAGTGTCAAGCGAAGGCTACTGTCAACTTGGGTCCCCAGATCCCTGATGACTTTTTCTGTGCTCAGTGGATTGCCACCTATATGGTAGCTAGGGGTAACCTTGTTTTTCCCAAAGGGTATGACTATGCATTTTTGGCGTTTAACTTCAGGCCATGGCTCTGGCACCAGTTATCCGTTTCTGTGAGGCCCTTCTGGAGGATATCTGTGTCAGATGTGTTTTCGACTATAGCGCCAGTTTGCAGTCATCTGCAAACTTTGTCAGCCATAACCCTCCTGTGTTTGCTTGCACTTCAGAAAAGTAGATGCCGAACAAGAGTGGACCCAGGACTGAGCCCTGTGGGACACCACTTGTGACAGGCTTTGAGTCTGACATGGCTCCAGCAACTCTGACCCTGTGGGTTCTGTCACTTAGCCAGTTTGCAACCCATCTTGTGATGTATGGGTTTACATTCAAGCTGATGAGTTTTTCGATGATACCTGAGTGGGGTATTGTGTCGAAGGCCTTTGCCAGGTCGAGGTAGGCTGTATGGACTGCCTTTCCTCATCAATGGCCTTGGTGACTGTCTCGAAAAAGTCAACCAAGTTTAAGAGGCAGGATCTGCCTTTGACAAAGCCAAACTGGGTTGGATCCAAAGTCTGCAAGTTCCCTATGTCTTTATTTATGAGTTCCATTATGATCCTCTCCATGGCTTTGCAGATAAGGCTTGTCAAGCTAATGGGGCGGTAATTTCCAGGGTCTGTGGAGGCACCGCCCTTATGAAGTGGGACCACAGTCGCCGTCGCCACTCCTTGGGTACGTATCCTGAGGTGAGGCTAAGATTAAACAGCTGTCCTAACTGTGGGTTTAATTCCTCGTTGAGTTCATGAAGCACACAGCCGGGGACACCATCCGGTCCCATGGATGCTGTGTTTTTGCCTTAGTGAGGGCAGTTCTCACCTGGGCGTTGGAGATGTTTGGGGGCTACAATCCTCTGGAATAGATATCTCTCCTTTTGGGGAGGGGACGAGAAGTTTGCACTGAACCTGTCAGCCAGTATGTTAGCAATGTGTGTAGGTTCAGTAATTTTCACATCATTTTGAACTAATTCTGAGCATATCTGGGAGTTTCCTCCTAGGTTTCTAACATAGCTAAAGAAGGCCTTATGATTGTCTTTAGAGTCCTTGGCGATTTTTCTCTCAAAATTTGCCTTGGATGATTTTATGAGAGCTCTTAGTTTTTACTTATAATGATCAAAGGTGTCTTACCTTTCAAGGATTTTGCTCTATCTTGTAGTAGCTTCCTCCTTTTGTTGTAGAGCTTGTTTATGGCTGGGGTCCACCAGACTGGACGCTTGCCTTTGGTACAGAGAGTCTTAGTTTTGTTTGGGATTGCCTGATCCATGCAGTCCTGTAGGTGCTGGTAGAAGGCATTTGTAAGTGATTCAGCGGTTTGAGTAATGTTTACCACTGGCTCAGGGGCCTTAAAGGAGACCACACTAGTTTTTAGAAGTGTGAAATTGGCTTTTGAGAAGTTTTTCACTGTGGTCTTTTTGTTTCAGGTGGGGCGGGATGAGGACCTCCAGCGAGATTAGTTTATGATCTGATCTCACCAGTGAGGGGTATACTTCCAGTGTTGAACATTTTGATCCCATGTTCGTGATGATGAGATCAAGTATGTTTTCTCCTCTTGTGGGGATGGTGACTAGTTGTTCCATGGCATTTGAGTTTATGAACTCCAGGAATCTTTGGGTTAGAGTGTTCGGGCTTGAGTAGTGTTCCCAGTCTATATTAGGGTAGTTGAAGTCACCTAGTATGATGGTGTTTGGAGATACATTTATCCCTCCAATGTTTTCAGGAAGGCCATGTGAGGTTCCTGAGTTTGAGAGGGTGGCCTGTAACATGCTACAAATTGCAGAGCAGTCTTGCCTATGGTTAATTGCACCTGGATGGTCTCCGATGCATCGTGCGTTGCCACCAACCTTGAGGTGTGGGTGTCCTTTATGAATATGGACACCCCCCCCTCCTTTCTTGGTGTTGTCCGGATTTTCGGCGCGGTACGCATGATATGAGGTGAAACCTGTTAGTGCTGGGGTGCTCTCAGGAGCCTTGAACCAGGTTTCTGTCACAGCACAGACATCGATGTTCTCCATATTGAGAAGGGCCTCGAGTGCGTGCATCTTGAGAGTGAGACTTCTGGCATTGAGCAGCATTACCCTTAGTTTTTTTCCTTTTGGTGTTCTAGGGTGGTAGGTTTAGAATTTGAGCCTTGCCTAAAAAGGCACTATGGGGTGGCAAGAGCCTTTGCCAATATCCGGAAGCCCAGGGTGACAGGTGCAAGCCGTCCCTTGAGCAGCGTGGCTTGTCCAGCATGTCATCCCAGGCAGACAGACATTGGATCCCCTTTGAATGACACCAGAATTTAAGCCAATTATTAAAGCTGATCATCTTATCACTGTATTGTGGCATCATTCTAGGTGAAGGTAGGATACTGCTCAAGGTCAGGGTCATACCTGCCTGGGCTACATAATCAGAGAGCTCCTCGATGTCCCTTTTCATGTAGTCCAAGGAGGTACGTCTCAGGTCGTTGACACCAGCGTGGACAATGACTGAGTCGTACTTGTACCTGCTGTTGAGAGACCTGAGTGCTTGCGTTATGTGGCGGATTCTAGCGCCCGACAGGCAGCTTACTGTGACCTTCTCCTTACTCAGTCTGGTGAACGGGACGTCAGTGTGTCTGACTATGGAATCACCAATGACAAGTGTGTCTGGCATTTTGTTTGACCTTAAGGGCTGTGACTGTTTGACACTCTGACTGTGTGGTCTATGTGTTGCATGTGTTGGGTCGTGAGGTGGTAGTTGTTTGGGTATCTGCTTTGGTGGCCTCTGCTGTTTTGGTAAATTTTTGATCAGAGCCTCCAAGTATGTCTTTGTGTGAGTATGTGTATGATTTGAAGTTGTGATGGTACCATGTGTGACTGGGTATGTATTGTGTGTGGTTACCTTCTCCTCCTGTCTGGTCTTGCCAGTCCTATGTTGAGAGAGCTCAGCCTCCAGTTTGGCCGTATAGTTGCATCTCTCGCATGTATTTGTGTTTTGTGGGAGAAGGAGAGGATTGTCTGTGTACATGAGGCAATTGTAACATTGCCTCAATATTCCTAGGTTCACCAGTTGAGCTGGAGAGGACACTAGCAACTGATCCCTCGACATACTAGAAGTAGTAGATAAAGAGACTTTCGAAGGACTCCGGGGGAAGTGGGTTTTAGGCTGGTGGGGTACTATCTACAATAAGAGTGCTTTATCAAGGTGCAAGTACTGTAGGAGTAAGTGCTAGGCTTTACAGATAGAGAATAGTCTACTTGGGAATCAAGTAGAGATGAACTTTTCAGTTATAGGATATGCTGGTTAGATCAGCAGTACAGCTCGAGGAAGGTAGTTCTAAGGGAAAATTTGAAGAGTGGAATTTAGATGGCCGGAATAGTTTAACCTTGTTTAACCGCCGCTGCTCTTGTGTGCAACAGTGGCAACTCATTAGCTAGCGTTTAAGCGTGTTTTATAGCAGGGGGCTGAAGGGAGCTAGGAATTGGCCCAAAACGACCAATGGACTACTAGTTTCTGGCTGAAACTTCACCAAATCGGACAAAAAGGCCGCTCAGTGCTTCCCACTCCCACTGGTAAGCAAAGAAACTTCCCTCCTTCCTAATAAGGCAATGGATCAGTAACAGGAACTAAAAACAAAGCCCAGGGATCAGCAACTCTGAAACAAAGGATCATTTGTTGTTAAATAAAGTCATAGTAGAGAACTGCAAAAAGGGGAAGAATCTATGTATGGCATGGACTGACTACAAAAAAAGCATTTGCTAGTATCCCACATTCATGGAAAAAAGAGTGATTAAAAGTATATGGGATACAACCTACACTGATCAACTACATTACAGTGACCATGAAACACTGACAGACCACTCTGCAATTAATCCATGATAAAGGACAAATTATTATCCCAGGGATAAAAATTCAAAGGGGGATATTCCAGGGTGACTCTTCGTCACCGCTGCTATTCTGTCTTGCTCTTAACCCATTAAGCTGTCTACTTAACAGCTTAGACCATGGCTATAATTTGGCTCCTGGAAAACAACAACGTGTAAAGACGTCTCATCTTCTTATGATTTAAAATTGTATAGCTCATCAGATGAGGAACGGAAAGCACAACTACAAGTTGTCAAAACTTTTTCAGATGATATAAGAATGTCATTTGGTCTTGATAAATGTGCAAAAGCAACCTTTAAAGCAGGAAAACTGCAGCACCAAGAAAAAAAGAAGTTATGTACTCACCATAACTTTCCATGTGAGTTGTATGTCTCGCCTTTATTCTCACTGATGGGTTCGGAGCCAATCCTTGGCTCCGGCATGGCCTATACCAAAGCTCAAGGTTTGCCCGTAGCTCGAGACCAAGCCCATTATCCCATGATGCACTGCTGGAATTACCTCAGATCTTGTTTGCTGCGTTTATATATACCCCTGTAAGGGGAGCACTCTGCAAGAAGGAAGAAGAAGTACTGAACAACCAGGATGATACTAGTCTCTAGGTCAACTGTCAGCTAGGAGGGGGATGGAGGGAGGGACGTGAGAATAAAGGAGAGATAAACAACTCACATGGAACGTTATGGTGAGTACATAACTTCTTTATGTGAAGCTGTTAAATCTCGCCATTTATTCTCACTGATGGGTAGCGTCCCTAGCATCCGCAATCCTGGGTGGCTCACGGGAGTACATTTTTCAGGACTGTGGAACCAAAAGACGACCTGTCCCTGGAAGCCTTATCTACTTTGTAATGAGTGATAAAGGTATGAGGCTTAGACCAAGTGGATGAAGCACAAATGTTGTCAAGGGGCAATTTAGCTTGAAAAGCAGAAGACGTAGAAACGGCTCTGATTGAATGAGCCTTTGCTTTGTGTGGCAAAGGTATGTTAGCATTTGCATGAACAAATGAGATACAATCTGATAACCATTTTGAAAGGGTTGTTTTAGCCACTGGTCTGTCTACCTTTTCTGGCCTCCGAAAAGGATACGAAGAGTTGATCTGATTTTTTAATATCCTTAGTTCTATCAAGATAAAATCTGAGCTGTCTATGTACGTCAAGCTTGTGCAGCATGTATTCCAATTTATTGGAATGGTTGGGGAAAAAGACTGGCAACTCAATGACCTGATTGATATTGGACTCGGAACAAACTTTAGGCAAAAAGGAGGGGTTTGTTCTGAGAGATACTGTATCAGCATGGAAAATCATGTAAGGTCTGATAGATAATGCTTGAAGTTCTGACACTCTGCGGGGAGAAGTAATGGCCACTAGAAAAATAGTTTTCCAGGACAAAAATTTGAGATCACAAAATGATGCTGGTTCGAAGGGGAGAAGAATTATTTGAGACAGCATAAAATTCAAATTCCAGGGAGAATAAGAGATTTTGACAGGAGGTCTCATGTGAAAAACACCTTTACAAAAAACCTTAGATAACTTATGGGCCATAACATTTAACCCATTGAATCCAAGGTGGAAATTTGATATAGCGGCTAGCTGAACCCGAACTGTGGCAGCTGCTGCTCCTTCCTTAAAAATCATTGACAAAAACTCTAAAATTGACGACAGAGGAGCTCGGAAAGGGTCAATGTTTTGTATACTGGCCCAAACTGAGAACCTTTTCCACTTACTGCAATATAGTTTTCTGGTGGATGGCTTATGAGAAGACAATAGAATTTGTCTTGTGTCATCTGAGAGTGAATGAAGCCTGGCTATTTGGGGAAGTGGACCAGCCAAGCAGTCAGCTTTAGAGACTGCAATGAAGGATGGAGGTCCCCTGACGGGTGTGTCAGGAGGACTGGAACTGGGTCCAGGATCCATGGATCCTCCAGCAGATTATGGTGAAGGAAAGGGAACCAAATCTATTGAGGCCAATGGGGGGCTATGAGGATAACAGTCCTTCCCAGCGATTTTGCTTTCTGTAAAAACCTAGGTATCAATGGAATAGGTGGGAATGCATATAGGAGACCCAGAGGCCAATTGTGTACGAGTGCATCTCTCGGGGATGTCCCGGAGGTGGTATCAGGGTAAAGTAGCTTCTGCATTTGGTATTGACGTGACTGGCAAAGAGGTTGCAGCAAGGGTGGCCCCATTTGCGGAAAATCAAGTCCGCAATCTGTTCGTTGAGAGACCACTCGTGTGGCAACAGGATTGCCCTGCTCAGCTTGTCTGCTATCACGTTGGATTTCCCCAGGATGTGCATTGTTAACAGAAAATGCTGGGATGACACAGCCCATTGCCATACCCTGAGGGCTTCTCGACAAAGGGGGTGAGGCTTGGTTCCGCCCTGTTCGTTCAAGTACCAGACCACTGACATGTTGTCTGTCTGAATTGCAATTGTCCCTAGAGAAACAGAGTCCTGGAAGTACTGCTACGCCAGAAGTACTGCTCTCTACTCCAGAACATTGATATGCAGATGTGACTCTTGATCAGTCCATGTGCCTTGGGCAGTCTCTCCCTGAAAATGCCCCCCCACCCTATCAGGGAAGCATCCGTGGTCACAGTGGCTACTGGGGGGGGGGCACAAACGGTCTTCCTATTGTGACACGAAGAGACGTCAACCACCACCGAAGGTCTCTCTTGCAAGAATTTGTGATGAGAATCATATGGTTCATTGGTAACTTCTGGTAAGACCATTGAGCAAACAGGACCCATTGAAGAATTCGCATAAGCATCCTTGCGAGTGGAATGGCTAGAATTGCTGCTGCCATCAAACCTAGTACCTTCAAGACCTCTGTGGCTGTAGCTCTGTTCTTTGACACCAATGAGTTGACGTGTTGGTGACGAAGTGAGACCCTTTCGACTGGAAGACGTAGAGTGGTGGTTGAGGTATCTAACTCTGCTCCTATAAAGATGGTATGCTGCGATGGCGACAAGGCACACTCTTCGAAGTTGACTGTAGTACCTAAGTGGTGGCAGAGTGTCAGAGTAGATTGTGTTGCCTGAATCAATTGATGCCTGGTGGTAGCGGTGAGGAGCCAGTCGTCTACATATGGAAACACCTGGAATCCTAGACGCCTCAGGTGAGCCGTGACCACTGCCATGCATTTGATGAACACTCTGGGGGCTGTAGTGAGACCAAAGGGCAGGGCTCGAAACTGGTAGTGATTGGCTCCCAGCCGGAAATTCAGGTGATCTCTGGAGCATCTGTCCATCTTTATGTGGTAGTACGCATCCTTGAGATCGATGGAGCACATCCAATCGCCTTTCCCTAGAAAGGGAAGAATGGCCTGAAGCGTGACCATTCGGAACTTCTCTTTTTTTACAAATGGTTTGAGTCTGCTGAGGTCCCAGATAATTCTCCAGTCCCCTGTTTTCTTTGGAACCAAAAATAATCTTGAGTAAGTTCCGAACTCAACTTGGTCTGCTGGGACTGGCTGGATGACTCTTTTCTAGCAACTGGTGGACCTCTATGGTTGCTTGTTCCCTGAGACAGGGTGGAACATCTGGGATTCTGTTTACAGGAGTGGGGGGGGGGGGGAGAACAGTATGAAATACCCTCTGGAAATGATGCTTTGTAGCCAGGTATCGGATGTTATGTTTAGCCAGGCTTCTGGGTACAAAGATAAGTGACCCCCAACTGCCTCCAGAGCCGGACAGCCGGGTCTCCTTTCAGGAGCGCTGGTAGGGCTGACCAGAGAACTGGTCTCTGTCACCCTGCTGTTGTGGACCCCCCCCCCCGCCGCGCGGTCGGCGTCTTCCATTATAACCCCCTCCTCTGCCTCTAGAGAGGGTTTCTCCACGTGTGTCCTGAAAGGCTCCCTGTGCTTTTCGGAACCACATTTTTCCACCCTTAGGACCCTTGGGATAGGGCCGGGTAGGGGTCGAAAAATGGACTCCAACGGCAGATAGAGTCTTGCCTTCCAGCTCACACCTGGTTAGAGTTTCCTTTACCTTGGGCCCAAACAGGAATGAGCCATCAAATGGGGTGTTGATAGGCTCCACAAAGAAACAGAGATGCATCCAGGCTTGTCTACACAGAACAATGCCTGAACTAGTGGCTCTACTTGAACCATCAGCTGCATAAGATATGAGGTGCATGGACGAGTTCACAATCATGTTTAGGGTGGTGAGCTATGTGTTAACTTTGTTGGCAACCCCTGCAGCTACCGTACCCTGGAGAGTATCTCCTAGCTCTTTCAGGAGATCTCTTTGTAGCCTTGTAAAATGGGTTAAATAGTTCAATGATCGAAGGGAAAAGGTCGCTAAACTAAACATGCATTTTCCATATCTATCCATGATCCTAGAATCTCTGTTAGGAGGATGGATAGATGAGGACGTCTCAGACATTTCCTTTTTGGTGGCTGCAGCCACCACCATGGCATCAACAGGCACTCCCTTAGTCAAAAAGGCTTTGTCCACTGGGGCAGAGATTAACTTATTTGGCTTCCGAGGGACAGGTTCCATGGCCTCTGGAGACTCCCACGCCTTACGAGAAATCAGCTCCATGAGTTCATCATAAGGCGGAGACACCCACGAAGTGGAAGGTTGAGACCTGATAGCCTTCAAGAGCACTGACTCATCTTCAGTAGGGCTTTTGGACTGCCAACCGCCCCTCTGATTAAGGATCTCTAATATCTCGGCAAAAGAAATATCCTCAGAGGGGGATCGAGGGGACCCTTCTGACTCATTCAAGTTAGTGTCGGATGTCAAAGACTCCTGTGGGGAGTCCAAGTGCCTCCTCTTGCACAGTCCCTTCCTGGGTACCTCTTTTTGGATGCTTTCGAGTCACCTGAGAATTTGGAAGATTTTGAGGATCTTCTAGCACCATCCTATTCACCCAGCACTTCGGAGAAAGGGTGCTGAAGTAAACCCCTGTCTACTAATTTTCTCCTTCTCTCCAAAAGTACCCTGGAGGAGAAGGAGTGACATATACTGCAAGAGTCTTGGAGGTGTTTAGCCCCCAGACAATAAACACATTGAACATGCCCGTCAATGACAGACATTTTTTGTCCACAATCAGGACATTTTTTGAAGCCATATTTTGGATGAGGCTTCTCTTTCTCATCAGACATTTCTGTTATAAGATTAAACAATTTTAAAGAATTAAACAACACACTTAGAAATTATCTACCAAGGTACAACTAAGAATTAGGTTAAATATAAGGCCAACTCTTAGGCCCAACACTATAGAAAAACAGAAGCCAACACAGGGCACTAATCTAAAACTATGTCTAAGTCTAAAACTCTAGAGATTTTATATATATATATATATATATATATATATATATATATATATATACTATCCTATCAAGAAGTCAAGAAAAAAAAAGTTTTTAAACTTGCAAATAGATGAATCTATCGATTAATAATGGTCCAAGCTATCTGGAACACGGAAATCTGTGCCGCAGCAAACTAGATCTGAGCTAATTCCAGCAATGCATCATGGGATAAGGGGCTTGGTCTTGAGCTACTGGCAAACCTTGAGCTTTGCTATAGGCTGTGTCGGAGCAGAGGTTCGGCTCCAAACCCATCAGTGAAAATAAACGGCGAGATTTAACAACTTCACATCATCAGTTTGGGATATGAATGTGATATAAAAGAACTTGAGCAAGAGGGAGGTGTATAAATATTTGGGAATTGGTGAAGGATCAATAATAAAGCATGAACAAATGCAAATGAAACTTAGTAAGGAATACTTTAGAAGACTTAAATTAATCCTGAAAACAGTGTTGACATCTAGGATCCCAATTCAAGCTATAAACCAATTTGCTCTTCCTGTCCCAACTTTCGGTTTTGGAGTGATTGATTAGCCCCAAAATGTGCTGGATAGATTAGACAGAAAAACAAGAAGGATGCTTCATGCTCACCAAATTATTTAGAAAAATCAGTGCATACTAAGATTCTGCGCTGTGGTGGTGGTGCTGCGGTAGCATTGTCACCTCACAGTAAGACGTTGTCCTGTCCGATTCTCAGCTAAAGCGTCTTCTGTATGGAGGCATGCGTGAATAGGCGTACCTTCATTGAAGGTTGTACGTTAGGGCTGGCAACTCAGTACGTAAAAATCTACTGCCAATCATTAGCAGACCGGAGTTCCGCTGTGGCGACCCCTAACTGGGAAAAGCCGAAAGATACAACAACAACAACAGTGCATACTAAGATTATATATTCCCCATTCCGAAGGAGGGATGGGCCTCCTTGAAATTGATTACATGTATAGATCTGCAGTCATGGAACTGCACACATATCTGCTGACCTCACAAGACCTGAACGTAGTGAAAGTTTTGAAACATGAGGAGAATAAATCTAAGATGACTTCTCTGCTTAGTCTAGCAGAAGCATATCGGTGTCAAGCAGGAATGGAAATCAAACCAGAAAGAGATAAAAATCAGGCAGCAAATGAATGTGCCAAAAAACAAAAGAAAGAATACAAGGTGAAGGACCACATGAAAAGGCAATAAATGTGGAAAATGCATAAATATAGTTGCAAGTATAGAAAACTTCTGCAAGAACCTCGTGTTGATCAGGATCGAATGCAGGAATAGTTAAGGAGAGGTGAATTCAAACCAAGAGATGAAGGGTTAATACTGTTGGCCCAAGACAGTGGGCTACATACTCATTGGTTTACAAAGTCCACTGAACATGTGGGAGAAACAGACAAATGTAGGTTTTGTAAAACAGAATTGGAAACAGTTGCACACCTCGTTGCTGGTTGTGACATACTAATGGCAGAAAGACTGTATACTGAATAATTGGCAAGACTGTTGCATTGGGGATTGTGCAAACATTATGGTACTGAAGTGGTTGAAAAACACTGGAAACATGAGTCACAAAGCATCACAGAAAATAATGAAGTCTACATCACATTGGGATCACTCGTTACTAACAGTTCAAAAGATAGATGCTAGAAAACCAGATATAGTGGTCCATGAAAAGAAGACAAAAGTAGCATTGATCACTGAAATTGCCACACCCAGTGACTACAGTGTCTTGCGTACAGAGAGACACAAAGTCATAAAATATCAGGATTTGCAGGCAGAAACGTGAGCAAACGTGGAAGAAAGATACCCAAACAGTTCCAATAGTAGTAGAAGCAACGGGTCTTATAAGAAAGAATTTACAATCATATTTATATGTTACCAAAACATGTAACACCATACGAATTGCAGAAGGAGTCATTACTGGACACATTGCGGGTGCTGTGAAGAGCACTTTTGGCTGACATCAAAGATTGAAATAATGCTAATTTAATGAACTTTAATAATCATAGTTTGACTTAGGAATGGGGTCCATTCCCATCACGGTATTAGAAACCCAAAAGACTTGGATAAATCAAAAAAGAGAAATGAGCTAAGGCTCATAGGTTAGTACTAGGCTAACTATCCTTATGGACCATTTTAAACCTAGCCAATTACCCCATGTCAGAATCAAACCCTGCACCTTGTCTTTCTAAGGTAAGCACTTTAACCATTACGCCAACCTCCCACCCCAAAATATACATCTTGAATCTGTAAAGCTCTTTCCAGTGGTGAGAATCAAACCTTGCACCTTGTGGTTGAAAGGCATATACCTTAACCACTGTACCACTTGGCCTTTCAGCCTTCAGAGAAGAGTTGCTTGATTTAATAGAGATAGATAAACATATTAAGATCAATAAAAGAAATAGACTGCAGACGGTCAATAAAACCCCAAAAGTTAGAAGTTTGATAAAACAAATGAACATAGTAATTAGGACTGTCCAAAATTTAAAAAAAAGGCAGAAACTAGCAAAGAGGACTTCATTCCACAAGCAAGGCTATACTTACACTGATAACGGTTTGAGGGGAGAGGGACCTCAAAAGACACTTCAGCAAGGATGAGGATGATGGAAAATCTAATGTGAAAAGCACCATGGGTAAGATAACCGTTGAGAATGAAGTGAAAGAAAAAGAAAGCAGTCTGGCTCCATGGTGCAAAGGAATGCAGCCTTGACTATTACCAGGTAACTTGGATTTGATTAGTAGCCCTGGCAGTGAAGGAGCCAGACAGGAAGGGATAGCAATGGAGAAGTGTGGCCCACTTTCATCTCTTCTAGGGGGAGAGGGGTTGATGTGTGCTCAGGCAGTATATGGAGAGGTGAGATTTCTCTGGAGGAAACCAGGGAAACCATCTTCCTTGCTCAAAAGTGGTGGGACAGGTTCCTTGTTGATGTGTGTGTGTGCCTTATGGATATAAGGGACTGTCCAGTGTTGCCAATCCATTGCACGTCTCACCTTCCTCAGCATGCATGGGAAGGTAGGGTTATGCAAAAAATGCATTAACTACCCCTAGATGGCTGCCTTGTTGATTGCCCCTACTGGTCGATTTTCATCCAGGTGAAGGGGCAACAAATGGCCTGACTGGACCAAAGGGGGTTGATGACCAGCAATTAGCATGGGTAAAGTGTGGGGAAAAAAAAGAAAATCCCACAGAAGATTTTATTTTTTTATTTATTTATCCTTTGTTGACCTGGTTAGTCTCACTAGGCAATTAGCCTTTTTTCCAGGGGAGTCCCAACGTGGTATTTATATTACTAGTGGAAATTTGGCCAGGGCATCAGGGAAGTTTCCCTACTCACCATTGTTGCTACTGAGACCCATTTTGGAAGAGCACTTCTTGTTTCCATTCCAGGCACAGCAGCTTGGAAAAACAGCAAGGCAGATGGAGACAGATGCAAATGATGGAGTGGTGAAAGAAATGAAGGAGAAAGCAAATATCAGTGGGGAGGAAATTTGGTAAATGAGAGATGTTCTAGATTAGCCATATTCTATAGAAATACAGTAAAGATATGCAATGTAAATATAACAAAAATGGGAAGATTAACCATGGTAGATTTAAAATGGAAAGAGCAAGTATATAGAATTATAACAGTATATACTTATACTAATTGTAAAGCAAGGGAGAGTTTATTTCATAAGATTTTAAACTATGTGGTGATAAATATGACTGCTATAATAACAGGAGACCTTAATTGTGATTTAAGAGGCAAGTATAAAAAGAAAATAAATGATATAAGAAGAATGTTAGAAGTTTTAAGATGCAGTAAGTTAAAACTCTATGACAAAAATTCATGGACTTACAAAAGGGGTATTATAGAACTGAAACAGATTTTATAGTATCAGAATGTTTAGTAATAGGAGAAGGGGTAGTTGTTGAAACAGGATTTTCTGATCATCTTGTAATGTGGCTAGAGAGAAAGGAAAATGAGGAATATATAGAATAGGTAAATGAATAAAAAGAATAAACTAGAAAGCATGGCATGAAGAAGGGAAAACATTAGTAATACTGTTATGGAAAAATGATATTACTATAAGAACATTTTATAAAAAGAAATCTGAATGGTGGATGATATTTAAGGAAAAATATAAAAAAAGTTTTTTTACAGTGGCAATATAATGTGAGAAAAGTAGAGAAAGAAAAATATAACAGAAAATATAACAATACATTTGAAGATTTAGAACATGATGATAAAAAGTACTTTGACAAAGAAAAATAATTATATGAAAGAAATCAAGAATAAAATACAAGAACTGTTATACAAGCAAATATTTTTTTACAAGGAAAAAGAGAAGTATTGAGTTAATTAAGCAAATTAGTAAAGGAAAATGGTAGTGTAATGAGAGAAATAAAAAATGTAAAAGGAGAAACAGAACTCATGAAAACATTATCAATAGTGTAGTACAAGACTATTTAAAGAAAAAGATCCAGCCATCCTCTAACCCTTTTCCCATTTTGCACATGGGGTCGGGGTGTCACTTCAGCAGTGACAATCATCTCAAGCCAATATCTACACCAACTGGTGGCTAGCCCTGCCACAGTAGTTCATTCATACCACTCACTCACACACACACTCTCACCTATGGCCAGTTTAAAGTGTCCAATCTACCTACTGCATGTTTTTGGAATGTGGGAGGAAACCGGGGCACCCTGAGGAAACCCACATGACCACAGGGTGGACATGCAGACTCCACATAGATAGCACCCCAGCCAAGAATCCAACCGGAGACCCTCTTGTTGTGAGGCAACAATGCTAACTGCTGCACCACCACGGCCACCAACATGGTAGCAAAAAAAACAATGGAAAGTAAAAAAGTTAACAGAAAAAGAGAATAAATATTTCAAAAAGCAGATTTCTTTAAATGAGGCAGATAAAGTACTAGGACAAGTAAAAACAGAATCGGCTGCAGGACCAAATGGAATAGGATATGAAATGTATAAAAATGTATGGGATTGGCAAAAAATATTATTTAAAGAATTTGAATGAATGGTTAAATGAAGGTTTTATGTATAAATAATTACGTTGTGAATGTTTAAATTTGTATGGAATAAAGAAGATAAAGGACAATTAAAAACTGGAGACAGACAGTACTGAATAATAATGATTATACGATATTTATCAAAATAATGCAGAAAGATTTGAAACTAAAATGGAAAATATTATGGAAGATAGCATATATAGTATAAAGGGGAAGGGTTGTCAAGAATTATTAATGATAATTAAAGAAATTGTGGATCATATGAACAGAAAAAAAGAAGCAGAAATCATGACAGCAGCCCTTAATAAGGTATATGATAGAACTGGACATTAAATCTTATGGCTAATAATGAAAGAATATAATCTAAGTGAAAATGTCAAGAAATTATATATGTCAATGTACAGTAATAATAAAGTAAATAATACTTGTAAATAGCTGGTTAAGCCAAGAGGTACAATGGAAGAGTGGTGTAAGACAGGGATGTCCAATGAGATGTATACTCTTTGCATTAGTTATAAATATGATAGTATGTGAAATAAATTGCAAAATGAAGGCAGCAGGGTATATGACTCGTGAAGGACTAAGAATTACAGGTCAGTTAACATATGTAGATGACACTATAATAGTTGCAAAAAAACAAAATTTGGATAAATGAAGTAATAATTTGCACAAATGAGTGTCTAGAGAAGATAGGGATGGGGTTAAATAAAAAGAAAAAGTAAAGGTTTTGATGATACAGATTGGGTATATATTTCACAATGAATGAAATTTCTATGTTAGGAATAAAAATTAGGAATAAAGATGTTAAATATAATTCAATGGGAAAAACAATAGAAGAAATAAAACAAACCTGTCTTTTCTGGAGAACATATAAATTATCATTCAGAAAAAAAGGTTTATTTAATAAATTCAGTACTGATGGGAAAATAGCATACTTAGCAAGTGTATTTATTTTTCCAACAGTATTTGAAAAGGAATTATTGCCGATATTTTTTTTTTCATTTATATGGGGTTCTAGATTAAACTCGGTAAAAAAAAGGAGTTTTGTATGGTAATAAAAGAAAAAGGAGGTTTTGTATTAATTAACCCAGTGATATATGCTGCCTCATTAAATTTTCACAAACTGTTAATGTGGATAAATGAAAAAGATGAGAGATTAGTAGTAAAACTGCATAAATACAAGTATGATAAATTTTGAGGTATGGTTAAAAGAGTAAAAGAGAAAAAGAGTGTATAAATTAGGAAATATAACATTAAGAAAAAAAAAAACACTAATGCAAGCTAATGTGCCCAACAATCCTTTAATACAAAATTAAATAAAATAAAACCGTTGAACACTTTTGTTGTAAATTTGAAATGAACTTTGTCAGAGTAGTGGCCACATGAAACAATGCCCATAGTTAGAAAGTGAACCAACAATGAAAAGGTGATAAATACATAATAGATTAACTGGTACTTAATTAGATCAGTGGTCGTAAACTAACTTGACACAAACCTACCTTTATACATAGGTTCATAAGTTCATAGGTTGGTACTAGGCTATCGGCCCTAGGGCCTATACAAACCTAGTCATAACAGTTCCCTGGCTATTTCTTCCCACACTATTTACTTCCCTGGACCCCTGTCTAGCAGGGTGACTGACGTGATCCCTGGGGTGAATATCCTTTCTCCCATCCAGTCATCAAGGTTCCTTTTGAAGAGGGCCAAAGAGGTGCTCTGCTTGATATGTATGGGCAGTCTACTCCAGAGTCTGGGGAGTCTCTGGATCAGGAACCTATACCTCCAGCATGTTTTGTTTATTGTGATGACAAGGTTTAGATCCCTGGAGTGTGTGGCTCTGAGGGATTGGGATTTCTAAGTGTAGCATGTCCAACAACTCTGGGTTTGACATGGCCTTGTATGTTAAGCAGAGATCACCTCGGAGTAGATGATATGCGACAGAGTATAGCTGGAGGTTTTAAGGCAGTCAGCATAGGGCATCTGCTTTAGGCCTGAGATTCTTTTAGTGAAGTATTTCTGTGGGCTTTCCAGTTGTTGCAGATGTCTTGAGAGGTATATACCAAATGGGGCATTGTATTCTATAATGGGTCTAATGAGGGATGAGTACAGTGGGACAATGAAAAGCCCTTAGTGATGAGGTGTGCCACATAGAAGGATTTCCTGACTGTTGTGGAGATGTGGTTATTGAAGGTGAGATCACTGTCCACCTGTGTCCCTAAGTCTCTTATCACACTTTTGGTGTTTAGTGTACTGCCACCTATGTGGTAATTCATGGGTACATGTTTTTTCCCGAAGGGGATAACTATATATTTATTGGCATTGAGCTTGAGCCCATGGCTCTGGCACCAAGCATCTGTTTCTGTAAGGTCCTTCTGTAGAGTATCGACATCAATTGGGGATTCAATAATGACTCCCAGTTTGCAGTTATCTGTGAACTTTGTTAGCCAGAGTCCCTTAGTGTTGGCCTGTACTTCAGAAAAGTAGATGCCAAACAAGAGAGGTCCCAGGACTGAACCCTGAGGTACTCCACTTGTCACTTGTCTGGAGCTGGATTTGGAGTCAGCTACTTTTACAGTGTGAGTTCTGTCAGTAAGCCAGTTGGCAACCCATCGACTGATGTAGGGATTAATGCCCAACTTAGTAAGTTTATCTATGATTCCAGAGTGGGGGATGGTGTCAACGGCCTTGGTAAGGTCCAGATAGGCTGTGTGGACTGCCTTACCCTCGTCCACAGCTCTGGAGACTGATTCAAAGAAGTCAATCAGATTCAGGAGACAAGATTAGCCCTTCACGAACTCAAACTGGGTGGGGTCCAGTTTTTAAGGTTGCCAATGTCTTTGTTTATAAGTTCCATGAAAATACATTCCATGGCCTTGCAGATCAGGCTCGTCAGACTGATGGGGTGGTAGTTCCTGGGATCCAAGGTGGATCCCCCTTGTGGAGTGGGATAACTGTAGCTGTGCGCCACTCAGTGGGCATGAAGCCTGAGGTGAGGGTATGATTAAACATGACACTTAGGTGAGCTGCCAGTTCATTTTGTAGTTCATGTAGTACACAGCCCGGGATGTCATCTAGTCCCATGGATGCTGTATTCTTAGCTTTGGAGAGTGCATTTTATACCTGTGTGGCCATTATTACTGGAATTTGGCAATCTTCCAGTATTGAGATGGGCCATTTAGGGGGTGAGAGGGGGGTGAAGTTGGCATTGAATCGACCTGCCAGGATATTGGCAATATCCTTGGGATCCGTATATTTAATGCCATTCTGTTGTAGCTCAGAGCAGATCTGATTATTGCCGTTTAGATTCTTGACATAGTTATAGAATGCCTTGTGGTTGTCTTTGGAATCTTTGGCAATTTTATTTTCATAACTAGCTTTGGAGGATTTTATGAGGGATCTCAGTTTCTTACTGAGGCTGGTAAGGGAGTTTTTTGCATCCTGGGATTTTCCTCTTTTCTGCAACAGTTTCTTCCTTTTGTTATAAAGTTTGTTTATGGCAGGGGACCACCAGATTGGCTTCCTTTTTTTGGAGGAGAGCATCTTGGTTCTATTTGGGATGGCACAATTCATGCAAGAGTGGATGTGCTCATACAGTGCCTTAATGTAGGACTCTGCAGTCGAACTTTCAGTTCTCGTCTGCATGGGTGTCATGAAGTTTGTAACTTCTGACTTGAGTAGCATGAAGTTGGCTTTGGAGAAGTTTTTTATGGAGGTTTCCTTACTGGGGGGGTGGGGGAGGGATGTGGATGTTAAGGGTGATTAGCTTATGGTCTGACCTGACCAACGAAGGGGTGACCATAGGTGTGGATTATCGATTTCCCATGTTGGTAATGACCAGGTCTAGGATATTGGAGCCCCTGGTGGGACTATGGATTAGTTGATCCAGGGCCATAACATAGCAATAAAATGAAAAAAAACACTACATAATTGGCTTAGTTTTTGGTGTCATTCTAAAGGGATCCAGTATCTGTCAACCTGGGATGACATGATTGACAGACCTCGATGCTTTGCCAAAGGTGGTCTTCATCTGTCACCCCTGGGATTTCAGCTACTGGCTAAGGCTCATGCCACCCCCATAGTGCCTTTTTTTAGGCAGTGTCACAAGGACAAAACTCCCAATGTAAAAATTCCAACCAAAAGCAACCTCAAGGTCATGCTGCTAAACACTACATGAAACTGCACTCACTGGAAGCAGTCCTTTCCCTGGAGGACGCAGACATTAGTGCAGTCACAGAGACCTGGTTCAAGGCTGTGGATAGCACCCCAGCCATACCAGATTACACCTCCTTCCACACATTCAGACCACAAACAGAAGGCAAGAAAACTAAAGGAGGCGGTGTATCAATATTCATCAAAGATAAATACACCTCCAGATTGGTTAAACAGTATGATGCCCTAGAGATACTTCAGGTACAATTAACTGTTGGTAGGACACCTATTCAAGTCATCGCCAGCTACAAAACCCCCTCTATGAATTAGGACACCCACTCTGCCTATTTGGATCAACTTGAGTCTATCAAGATACATCCAAACACCATGGTTTGGATGACTTTAACTACCCTAGCATTGAGTGAGTAAATTATTCGTAGTGAAACTCACCTGCCAAAAGGTTCCTCGACTTTGTCAACTCCAATGCCCTGGACCAGCTGGTTGTCACCCCCACTAGGGACACCAACATCCTGAACCTGGTGCTTACAATGCAGCACCCCATTGTGAGTTCATCCCTGGTGAGATATGACCACAAATCAGTCTCATTTGAAGTAACTATCATACTTGACCCCCCCCCCCCAGCAACAATTATACTAAAAAACTTCTCTAACGTAGATTATAACTTCTTACGGGGTCTATATTAGAACACCGAACATTTGAAATGTTGAGTGTTCTAATATTGACCCATTTTCAGCGAACGCTGAAAATATCGAAAAAACAGAATTCTTTCCTAGGGAAAGAATTTGGTTGTCCATTTCTGTTGCTTTGGTATTTTCAGCGCTCTGGTGGAAAGTTACGGGTTGGGTTCAAGTATGCGATTGTGTGGACGTGTGGGTTAGGGTGGGTTAGGTGAGTAAGGGCACGGGTCATGTAAGTGTGCGCTTGTGTGCACGTGAGGGTTAGGGCGGGGTAGGTGAGTTAGGGTTAGGGCGCGGGTGAGGTGACTGTGCAATAGTGACGGACATTAGGGTTTGGGTTAAGGTAAGTGAATAGTTAGTGGTGTATGTATAGTTTAGTGTAGGGTTAGGTGTAAGAGTTTAGGTGTATGTGTGTGGACTGCTATTTGTTTGGTGTGCTTGTGCTCTGTGTATGTGTTTTGGAACAGCAATTTTTTTCCCTAGAAAAAAAATTGCTGTTCTGAATGTTCAATGTTTTGTATTTTCGATTGCTAGGGTTCAATATTAGAACACTTGACATTTTGAATGTTCGGTGTTCTAATATGGACCCCTTCTTACGGGATGGTATAAATAGCTTCACTGCACCTCCCCCTCAAACGGAACCGGCAACTATGCCAAGCTCTACACCAATACCTTATACAAGCACCTGTATAACTGCACAGACTTGGCAGTACCTGTTAGGACCAAAACAAGCTCTTCAAGGAACAGCAAACTTACCTGGTGGGCAATCACCATTTACAGGCTTTACAATAAAGGAAGAAACTGCTGTCTAAGAGTACGAAGGGGCTGGCTTTAAATTTGAGACACTCTCTCCTCAGCTTAAATAAGCACATAAGATTTCTTGTGAAGTCCTCCAAGGTAAACTTCGAATAAAAGTTAGCTTCCTCAACAAAAAACAACCATAAGGTGTTCTTTAGTTATATCCGTAACCTAAAAGGTAAGGCTCAGATCTGCGCTGAACTGGTAGTTAATGGTAACACATATACTTAGCCGGTGGACATAGCTAACCTGTTAGCTGACAGGTTTGGTGATAACTTCACTCCCCTGTCTCTGCCACACATACCTCATGACATCCCTACCATCTGTCTCCTACCTTGTATCTCTAAAGAGCAGGTCGTAAACACCATCTCTAAGGCCAAAAACACAGCATCAATGGGACCTGATAACATCCCAGGCTGTGTTCAACATGGGCTCAAACAAGAATAAGTACCACCATTGGGTAGTCTTTTCAATCACAGTCTAAGCACCAGCTTCATCCCAGCTGAATGGAAAACAGCCACCATTATCTTGGTGTTTCTACTCACCCTGGGAACTATAGACATATTAGCCTGACTAGCCTTATCTGCACGGCCATGGAGAGAATCATCATGGATCATATCAGTAAAGATATAGGTAATCTCCAAACACTAGATTCTGCTCAGTTTGGATATGTTAAGGGGAGATCATGCCTGTTAAACCTGGAGAACGTCTTCGAGTCAGTCACCAGGGCTCTGGACAAGGGGAAGTCTGTGCATACAGCCTACCTAGACCTAGCCAAGGCATTTGACACTATCCCTCACTCAGGCATCATTGACAAACTCTCACAGCTAGATATCAACCCTTATATCGTAAGGTTGGTTGCGAACTGGCTCACTGATAGAACCCATACAGTCAAAATAAGGGAATCCACCTCCAACAGCAGACCTATAACCAGTGGCATTCCACAGGGATCAGTTCTGGGACCTCTACTGTATGGAATCTATTTCTCCGAAGAACAACCTAAAACCAAGGTACTGTGGCTGACAAAGTTTGATGATGACTGAAAACTGGGTGCAGTCATAGCATCTCTAAATGATGTCAACATCCTTCAAGAAAGTGTTATGCAAGTGAATGACTGGTGCCAAAGTCATGGCCTTAAATTCACTGCAAACAAATGTATTATCATCCTTTTCAGAAAGAGCGATGTTCCTGCAAATTACCACAACCATGGCAATACCCTAAGTACGCACTCAGTGGTGAGAGATCTGGGCACTCAGGTTGGCAGCAACCTTGCCTTAGTCATCACCTCCCTGTACTCTTCACTCATTAGGCCAATAACTGAGTACAATGCCCCTTTTGGTATGTACCTTTCAAAGCACCTGCAACAATTGGAGAGACCGCAAAGGTTACTCACAAGGAAAATTCAAGTCTTCAGTAGCTACGCTATGTGGATCACTGTCACTTTATTTTGTTTCATACAGACTACTCAGAGGTGATCTCTGCCTTACATATAATGTGATCTCTGACAGTGCTTTATTGGAAATCCTGCACATCTGCAAGTCAAATGGCACACGGGTTACTCACTCTAAGGACCTAAACCTGGTATGTCACATCAATAGAACCTGCAGGAAGAACAAATTTGTCTCCCAGAGGTTACTACACCTTTGGAATAGACTCCCACTTCACGTCAAACAGAGCACCTCATTGGCTCTCTTCAAACGCAATCTGGAGGATTAGATGGGTAACTGTAAATTCACCCCAGGGGTTCCACCTGTGTCCCTCTTGGACAGGGATAATAGGTACTGATTGTTGTAACAAAGGTAAATTTAGCTAGTCCTGTAAGGACCCTCGGGCCATTAGCCTAGTAACTTCCTATGATCCTATGATAAAAAACAAGAAAAAAAATCAAAATGCAGAATGTGAATAACACATTTTAAAAGCAAGAAATAAACCCCTTCGTGAACAATAAAATTCTAAGGAAACTATAAAATTCAAGTTTATTAATATGGTACGAGACAGTCCATTCTTCAGCTTTCACTTTTGGTATTGTACCAAAAGGACTTCAGGTTTGGAGATACCTGAAAGGATTACTTTCCAATTCTATTTTACATAAAGAACTACTTACCTTTTTAAGCACTACAAGAATCAGGATGTTACAGCTTATGATTACTGACAAAGGAAGCTCTTAGACTTGAACAAAGAGATTAAGTTACTGTTAGACTATTACTGATGATTTATTGTTTTCTATGTAGTTCAACGAGTTTAACAAGGTTTTTGTTGAGATTAGGTCAATAGGCAATGTAAGCAGTACAAACTCGAAAGACATCAGCAACAATATGATTTGGACAGAGCCTACCCTAAACCACCAAACAGTGTCAGGATGGATTCTGACATGACTCAGTCTAATTCTAATCTTTTGATTCTATATTCCATGCTGCTAAAACCTATGGAGACAATGTGATGGAATATCAGCTTGCCGATGAAGAGGTTAACATGTCAGTTAACTCCACTTTATTGATATAATCAGAAAAGATAGCTTCTCACATACAGACAAGAGTGCTACATGTGGAACACAATTATAGGAATGACAAATCCTCCAAAAACAACAAAAAATGTCCACACAGGGAAAGGGGGAGAATGAGGAGGTGAAAGTCCCATCCTTCCTCTCATACAAATTTTAGTTCTGGACATTGTGATTATTTTTCGATTTTTAACTTTACAGGAAGAATTTTCCCTGATTCTGTGACTTCACTATTTTAAGACAGGGTTTAGTTTTGTACCTTCCTACCATTTGAATATTGCTGAAGTTTTAATTTAATTTATGTTATAAACTAGACTGCTTAATTTGCATTTATTTTTGGGAACTCTTCATCACCAGCTGACAAGGTCAATTTAAACATCAAAAGACAAAGTGTGTTTATACCCCCAGTCAACCCTCTTATAGCAACATTTGAGAGGTTATGTGAAGTGTGTTTATACCTCCAGTCAACCCTCTCATAGCAGCATTTGAAAGGTTATGTGAACACACCTTTAGAGAGATTTATTCCATTTCTATGCCACTACCCTCGAACTTGACTTCCAGAAAAATGAAGGCACTTTTATCTGTCATGGGTGACAGATCCCTGCATATAATGAAACCCAGCAAAGAAGTGGATGTGGTTATTATGGACTCGATTATTCCATCAGAATGTCAGAAGTGCTGGCTGACAAGACTACCTACAGGAGAGTGTCTAGAAATGAAGTGAATATTTCCTATGGAAAAATCAGTGCTGTTTTGTTTGATTTATTGTTACAGCGGGTTCTTGACCTGGAAATTTACAGCTTTCTTAAGATGGTTAATCCAGTCAATCCATCTTTATTTGGGAGTCGTAAACTTCACAAAAATCCTACAAACCCACCTTTTCGACCCAGAAGGTCTAAAACTGAATAATTGGCCAATTATTTAGATCTGATTTGTAAAACATTATTGAATTCCAAAAGTCACATTCTCAGGGATTCATGGCATTTTTTGGAAAAGATGAATGACATAAAATTTGACAACAGTTTTTGGTTTGTCACAATGGATGTCATTAATCTCTTTAAGGTTATCCCCCACTCAACAGGCATTGAATATTTTTAGCCACTTTAGTTAAACAGGGTAATAATAATAATAATTTTTTCCACCTTGCAGATCAAATTGATTGAGGTCCTTCTATATTTGGTTCTGAACAACAATTTTGTTTATTATGATGCTGAGTAGTTTTACTAAGTCTCTGGAGTTGCTATGGGTTCCTCTTGTGCCCCAATTTATGCCAACTAGGTGTTGAATTTCTGGAAGGAAAACTTCATTTGCACTTCTGAATGGTTTCATTTTGTAGAAGCATATTTTAGATTTCAGAATATCATTCTTATATTTTGGAAAGGGACTCCAAAACAGTGGCTAGAGTTTAAAAATGTTTTTGTTTTCTACGCTGAGTTCTTATAATTTACCTATCATTTTAGTTTCAATAGCATAGACTATTTGGATCTGTCTACTGGAAAATATTTCTTATGACAGCAATAAACTTTCACAATTTACCGTAAAAAAAATTCAAATTCTTATTTACACTTCAACAGTTGTCATCCTTTTTTCACAAAAGAGATATAGTAAAAGACCAAATTGTTCGTTTGTCTTGATTAACAAATGTGGAGGAAAAATTTCTCACTGAGTTGGACTTTTTGATGAACTTATTTAGAGCACAAGATTATCCTAACCATTTATTGGTTGACAATAAAGAAGAAGTGATCAAAGGTAGAACTAACAAGTTCCAGCCTCTTATGTGGAAAGAAGACAATATTAGTGCAACAACGGGTCTTATCATCACTTATCATCATTACGACTGGGATGACATGATTGACAGACCACGATGCATTGCCAGAGATGGTCTGCACCTGTCGCCCCTGGGATTCAGGTTACTGGCTAAGGCTCTTGCCACCTCTATAGTGCTTTTTTTAGGCAAACTTCAAAGGACAAAACCACCACCGTAACAGGTACAAGCATGCAAAATCTGAAGGTAATGCTACTCAATGCTAGAAGTCTAAACCTCAAAATGCACACTCTCGAGGCACTCCTAAAAATGGAGAATATCGATATCTGTGCAGTAACTGAGACCTGGTTCAAGGCTCCAGAGTGCACCCCTGCAATACCAGGCTACAACTCTTACCATACTTTTCGGCCACCAAACCAGGACCGAAACACTAAAGGTGGAGGAGTGTCAATATTCACCAAGGATATTCACACCACCAGGCTAGTTGGCCAACACAATGTGTCTGAAATTTTCCAAGTGCAACTAACACTAGGTAAGACTGCAGTCCAAATTGTAACTTGCTACAGATCCCCCACCATACCCCAAGATTCTCACTACACCTTTCTAAACATACTGGAAAATATTAAGATAGAACCAAACACCCTAATACTGGGTGATTTTAACTACCCTGACATTAACTGGGAAAACTACTCATGTCCCAACACCTTTGCGCAACGGTTCTTGGAATTCATAAATTCCAATGCCCTGGATCAACTAATCCATAGTCCCACCAGGGGCTCCAATATCCTAGACCTGGTCATTACCAACATGGGAAATCAATGCTCCATACCTATGGTCACCCCCTCGTTAGTCAGGTCTGACCATAAGCTAATCACCCTTAACATCCACATCCCACCCCCACCCCCAGTAAAGAAACCACCATAAAAACTTCTCCAAAGCCAACTTCATGCTACTCAAGTCAGAAGTGACAAACTTCATGACACCCATGCAGACGGGAACTGAAAGTTCAACTGCTGAATCCTACACTACTGCACTGTACAAGCACATCCACTCATGCATGAATCGTGCCATCCCAAATAGAACCAAAATGCTCTCATCCAAAAAAAGGAAGCCAATCTGGTGGTCCCCTGCCATAAACAAACTTTACAACAAAAGGAAGAAACTTTTGCAGAAAAGAGGAAAATCCCAGGATGCAAAAAACTCCCTTACTAGCCTCAGTAAGAAACTGAGATGCCTCATAAAATCCTCCAAAGCTAGTTACAAAAATAAAACTGCCAAAGATTCCAAAGACAACCGCAAAGCATTCTATAACTATGTCAAGAATCTAAATGGCAATGCTCAGATCTGCTCTGAGCTAAAACAGAATGGCATTAAATATACTGATCCGAAGGATATTGCCAATATCCTGGCAGATCGATTCAGTGCCAACTTCACCCCCCTCTCACCCCCTAAATGGCCCATCTCAATACCGGAAGATTGCCAAATTCCAGTAATAACGGCCACACAGGTACAAAATGCACTCTCTAAAGCCAAGAATATGGCATCCATGGGACCAGATGACATCCCGGGCTGTGTACTACATGAACTACAATATGAACTGGCACCTCACCTAAGTGTCATGTTTAATCATAGCCTCACCTCAGGTTTCGTGCCCACTGAGTGGCACAGAGCTACAGTTATCCCAATCCACAAGGGGGGATCCACCTTGGATCCTGGAAACTACCGTCCCATCAGTCTGACAAGCCTTATCTGCAAGGCCATGGAGCATATTATCATGGAACTTATAAACAAAGACATTGGCAACCTTCAAACACTGGACCCCACCCAGTTTGGGTTTGTGAAGGGCCGATCTTGTCTCCTGAACCTGATTGACTTCTTTGAATCAGTCTCCAGAGCCATGGACAAGGGTAAGGTGGTCCACACAGCCTATCTAGACCTTGCCAAGGCCTTTGATACAATCCCCCACTCTGGAATCATAGATAAACTTACTAAGTTGGGCATTAATCCCTATGTCACCCAATGGGTTGCTAAATGGCTTACTGATAGAACCCACACTGTAAAAGTAGCCGACTCCAAATCCAGCTCCAGACAAGTGACAAGTGGAGTACCTCAGGGTTCAGTCCTGGGGCCACTCTTGTTTGGCATCTACTTCTCTGAAGTACAGGTCAACACTAAGGGACTCTGGCTAACAAAGTTTGCAGATGATTGCAAACTGAGAGCCATTATTGAATACCCAAATGATGTGGATACTCTACAAAAGGGCCTTACAGAAACAGATGCTTGGTGCCAGAGCCATGGGCTCAAGCTCAATGCCAAGAAATGTATTGTTATCCCCTGTGGGAAAAAACATGTATCCATGAATTACCATATAGGTGGCAGTACACTAAACACAGTAAGTGTGATAAGAGACTTAGGGACACAGGTGGACAGTGGTCTCACCTTCGATAACCACATCACCACAACAGTCAGGACATCCTTCTATGTGGCACGCCTCATCACAAAGGGCTTTTCATCCAGAAAAAAGGAGGTCATTGTCCCACTGTACTCATCCCTCATTAGACCCATTATAGAATACAACGCCCCATTTGGTATGTATCTCTCAAGACATCTGCAACAACTGGAAAGGCCTCAGAAATACCTCACTAAAAGAATCACAGGACTAAAGCAGATGCCCTACGCTGACCGCCTTAAAAAACTCCAGCTATACTCTGTCACATATCGTCTACTCAGAGGCGATCTCTGCTTAACATACAAGGCCATGTCAAACCTAGAGCTGTTAGACATGCTACACTTAAAGAAATCCCAATCCCTCAGAGCTACACGCTCCAGGGATCTAAATCTTGTCATCACAATAAACAAAACATGCTGGAGGGATAGGTTCCTGACCCAGAGACTCCCCAGACTCTGGAATAGATTGCCCATACATGTCAAGCAGAGTGCCTCTTTGGACCTTTTCAAGAGGAACCTTGACGATTGGATGGGAGAAAGGA
Organism: Protopterus annectens; assembly: GCF_019279795.1. Taxonomy (NCBI): domain Eukaryota; kingdom Metazoa; phylum Chordata; order Ceratodontiformes; family Protopteridae; genus Protopterus; species Protopterus annectens. The sequence goes on along the minus strand of NC_056731.1, from coordinate 1,568,940,828 downwards.
AATTCACCCCAGGGATCACGTCAGTCGCCCTGCTAGACAGGGGTCCAGGAAAGTAAATAATGTGGGAAGAAATAGCCAGGGAATTGTTATGGCTAGGCTTGTATAGGCCCTAGGGCTGATAGCCTAGTACCAACCTATGAACCTATGAACCTATGAACTCACTCCCAAAGAAGACTAGGGTAGTTTGGTTGTTATTTGTCCCTCTGACACTTTCAAATATGTTAAAACAGTATGGGACATCTGGAATTTGGAATTTTCTCAGGAGTTAAAAGCTAAGTTAGTTACTGATCCTAAAGTTGTTTTAGTAGTGAAAAAAATCTTAAAAATGTGTTCTAAGGAGAACCAGCAACTTTTACTATTAAATGTAGTTACATGACTAAATGCAACCATTATACACAGTGCTATTTTGTATATGAGGGGCCTTATATTTTGACTGAAGGCACAGACAGGACTATTCCCTGTCCATGCAGGGAGAATTGCGATTCCTCCATGGTGGTATATACAGCTAAATGCATTTCCTGCCCCATGTTTCATGTAGAGAAAACTAGTAGAAAATTGATGAATAGGATCCGGGAAAATTGTTATGACATCAAAAAATGTAAACGTCCAAAGCTCTTTTTAAACACACCTTGGATTGCACTGGTTTAAAAAATTGTGTCTTTTTTATAATGGATCGTGCCCGATACAACCCTTGGGGTGGTGACATAAAACTATACAGGAGCCCTGTGAGTTAAACTGGCAGCATAGATTAAAATTTTCAGCACACCCTGGTTAAATGATCTTACATCGATCGGTAGTGTGCTTAGATTAAGAGTCTCTAACTTGTGATGTCAATAGTTTTTTTAGTTTCCTTGGAATTTTATTGTTCATGAATGAGTTTATGTCTTGCTTTTTAAATTTATTACTCACATTCTGCATTTTGATTTTTGTCTTTTTTTTATGTAGTGTTTTTTTAATTTTACTGTTATGTATAAAGGTAGGTTTTGTGTCAACTTAGTTTACGATCATTGAATTTATTAAAGGAAAATTCCATCCTCTCCTACATTTTAACTCAATCCTTAGGTTTCTTTTCTCCCTACAATATGGTTTCAGTATTGCGTAAGTACCAGAAACCTGCGTGTACCTTTTAAAAAAAGAAGTTATGTTCTTACCATAATGTTCCATGTGTGCTGTCCATCTCATCCTTTATTTTCACTGGTGGGTTGGATCTGATCCATCGGATCCATCTCGGGCATTTCTCCAGCTCGAGGTCTTTAGCAAAGCTCATGGGCCCTATTCTTTACCCACAATGCAACCCCCCCAATTACCTCAGATCTTGTTTACGCCCGATGTTGTCAATCTCACCTTTATTCTCACTGGTGGGACTGCATCCCAAACATGGGGTGGGAGGTTAGCATAATGGTTAAGATGTTTACCTTACACTTACAAGGTACAGGGTTTGAATCTCACATGGGGTAATTAGCTAGGCTTAAAATGGTGCAACCTCACTCAACCCCACGCAAGTGAGACAGGGTGCACTGACCAAACCAATTGTAGTCAGAAGCAAAAATAAAGTCCAGCACCAAGGAGATAGGTAAAATTAAAGATGTAATGTGACAAAACAGCAAATCGGTTACGGCAAAACTTACAGTCTTCTTCAGTGCATTTTTTTTTTTTTTTTTTTTTAGTCTTCTTCAGTGCATTAACTGACATTAATCCATTACACATTTAAATAGTACCAAGTTAAACCAGAATCAAAGCTAATTGGTACATGCCAGAATTAGCTTAATTCATTAAGGCCGGGCTAAAACAGAGCCCCCCAGCCTGACAATCCAACCAGATTCTTTATTATTTAACATGGAGTGCCAACCTGCTTTATTAGATTTGTGTCCCTGGATTTTATCAAAAATTGTAAACTGAAATTTGGCAGTGGCATGGGTCATTGTATGTTTATAAAGAGCATTCGATATTCTTTTGTTTCTTATATCGCTAAGATGTTCACTAATCCTATGTTTTAATGGCTGAGATGTTTGCCCTACATAAAACGCAGAGCAAAAACAGGTGGCTAGATAGATGACCCAGTCACTGCTGCAGTTGCCGAAGCATCTGATTTCAAAAATATGTGGAGTGTTGCTGCTGGTAAATTCCTTTGTTTTGCAAACATGTACAAGAACTACAATGGCCACAAGGGTTACTGCCCAACAGTTTGTCCCGAAATAAAGTGACTTGTTGTGTGGTAGTAGGGGTGAAATGTCTGTAGTGGGTTAAATGGGATTTGATGGTACGACCTCTTCTATAAGAGAAAAGACATTGTGGGGAAAGCATTGCAGCTAATTCCTCATTGGCCAACAAGATGTTCCAATGGTTATTGATAATATTTTTGAAGCCATCTGTATTGCATCCAAATGTTGCAACCAGACGAATGGGTTGGTGAGACTGTCCATCCCTTCTCTTGGATCCCTTACCATAAGTCAACAAATTCTTCCTGTCTTGTTCAGTAGCAAAAGAACATGCCCTGTTAATGTTGTCTGCATGATAACCCCTATTTAGAAATCTTTGGGATAGATAGTTTTTCCTGGTATTATAGGCTACATCTGAGGAACATATATGCTTAATGCATAGAAATTGGGATTTTGGGATGTTCCAGATGATGTGGAAGAGGTGATGACTGAAAGCATGAAGTAAGGTGTTAAACTGGGGGAATTTTCTAAAGACCTCCATTTGAAGTGTATGGTCAAACTGACGTAAAATGTAAACATCCAGGAATGTAATTTCTTTGTAATCAAAATTAAGTAAAAAGTGTATCCTCCACTTATTTTCATTTACGTATTCTACAAATTCCTGTGCATATCCAGCATCCCCTCTCCACACCATTCAACAGTCATCTAGATAATGTATCCAGATATCCATGTTATCCAAGAATATACTGTGGTTCTCATCATACAACAATTCTTCTTTGATGTAGCCCATAAAGAGATCTGCAGAAATGGGAGCGAAGACACTCCCATAGCAGTACCTCTTAACTGCCAGTAACATCTCCCATGAAAGTAAAAAACATTCTTAGTAAGAACATGTTCAGCTAAGCAAACAAGAAGAGTGTTGAAACCGGGAGTGTATAACTCAGCTTTATTAAGCCAGAATTAAATAGCTTCCAATCCTGCTCAATGTGGGATATTGGTGTATATGGCAGAGACATCCAATGTTCATAAAAGCCAACCTGGTTCCAACTGTGTGTTATTAATGATATTGAGAAACTGGGTGGTATCTTTAATTCTGCTTCTGACCAGAGGAAGAAGTGGTTGTAGATGTTCCATGAGAAAAGCAGATAATGGTTCCATCAAAGATCCTCAACCTGAAACAATTGGTCTACCTGGCGGTTTGGTAGGATGTTTGTGTATTTTGGGGAGTAGGTATAGATATTGTGACCTAGGATCTTGGACGGTCAATTGATAACCAGTCCTCTGATCAATGATACCTTCCTCCTGTGTCAGTTTTAGAAAGGCATCAATTTCTTGTTTGAACCTAAATGTTGGGTCCAGGGGCATATGCATATAAAATTTACTATTGGACAGCTGTGTTACAGCTTCTGTTTCATGCATGTTCCAATCCATGATGACCACTGCCCCCCCCCCCCTTTGTAAGCTGGTAAGATAACCAGGTCATGATTGTTACTGAGTTTCTGTAGGGCATCCCATTCTTGTTTGGTAAGATTCTGTTTACTACTGGTGTATGTATTCATGTTGAAATGTAAATCTTTAAGTACACATACTTTAAAGACTGAGACATGTTTGTCCATGGGAGATATAACACTAGATTTATGGAAATGAAATCCAGTAGATCTTTGAGTTTGGTTTGAGTCTGAAAAAAACAATTTGAGGTTAAGAATTCTGCAAAATTCATGAATATCATTTACAAAAACATGTTCAGCCACAAAAAAAGATGGAACAAAATGTAATCCTTTGTTCAATAATTTTATTTCAACATCTGACAAAGGTTTGGAATAAATGTTGTGAATATTATTGGTGTTTAATATGTGAGGATCTTGCCCAAACGTTGTTGGATGTTGTGTACCTCTCTGGTGTTTCCTACCCCCCCCCCCCCATGCTTCATACCCCTAAAGGGTCAGTACTAGGTTTCCTCTTTGCTACTGGAGATTCCTCAGTGGAGATAGGATTGAGATTCGTGGTTGAGGACGAGACATCCCCTGATGTCCTCCCATGGGTGTAACTTCTGTTCCTAAGTATGGATCTGGGTATTTTTTTCTTATTGATTTGTTCGTTTCCTGAATCCTGAAATCTAACACTCTTGTTTGTTCCAAATGGTTTACCTCTGTCATAATCTGAAATGTCTCTGTTACATTTTTGTGTTTTTTCTTTATCAATTGTTGCTCTAAAGCTGAAAGGTCTGTAGCCAAAGCATTCAGATGTTTGCTGAAGAAGGATTTTCTTTCATATATTCTAACTTCCTCACAGTTGCTAGTTACTTCAACAATGTTTTGATCTATGATTCTTTCATAATATGAGATGAGAGCATCCACAAACAGCATAGAAGCTTTGTGTTGGGCCTGAGCCCAATCTTGAGATAATGTCTCATCTATCTGACAAACCAAGGGTTGGGTGCAAACACACAAACCCCCCAGGGGTGATATCCTTTAATTTATATGCTTTAAAAAGCTTCAAATGCCAAATGTTAGATCTAAGTGTCCTCATACTCTTTGTAAGTTTTTGGAATAATACCCCACAAAGACCATCAGGATTGTCCTTATCCAAAGTAGTGTTATCTGTACCTAATGGTTATAATCCAAAAACTGTCAAATTGTCACAGTCCACTGACAGATCTTTCAACAGTTTTGTAAGATCCATTATTAATCCTATATGTGGGAATGAACTGACTAACACTGTGTTCCTATAACCAAAATAGTGTGGCTTAAGACCAAAAATTGCTTCTACAACTCAGATTCAACAAGAGTTGATTATAATATGCAACTATTTGTCAAAAATAAAAACTCTATATCAATGAACTGACATGAACAATATTTTGATTGATATTAAAATGTAAGCATATCAATACTATAGATCCTAAGTGAAGAACCCGATAGTTAGATACCCACTAATCAAATAATTGACTGAATACAAAGTGTAGCCAGCTAAGGTACATGAAAAATTATGTTGATTATATACACATTATAAATGTTAAACCAAAATTCAAAATCTATCAATATAGAGCCATTATACCCTTAAAGCAGTAATAATGCCTCAAACAATAATAAAGGTAATGCAATAACTGGGAATATGACTATTAAAGTTATTACTATCTTTTACTATCATTTACTATCATTTACCCTTCTCTTACCTCACTATCCTTAACCGCTTTTTAACAAGGCGCCTCGCCTTTGTAACTGACCTATGATTTTTTTTATATGCTGCTGTTGTTTTTTTCCCCAAGATGTGATGTATCTTTATATTGTATGTAGAACTCAACTATCTTCCTTTTTTGCATTAACAATGTTCATATGTCTGTTATGTACCCGGAGCTTTTCTCCCCGGGCCTCCGCTGAAAATGGACATGTATCCAGTCGGACTCTCCCGGTTAACAAATGTAAAATAAAAATAAAAATAAATAAATATTAATAAATCAAACACTGATGTTCAATTCAGAAAATGGCCGACATTCATCTCTGCCAAATAAGTCACTTCTGATTAGTTGTAAAGCATAATATTATCCATGCAAAGACCAAGAACTTCAACACAAGAAGTGAATTTTTATAAGAGTTGACTTTCGTCTCAACTCAAACCTGCAATAAGCACATAAGCTAACTTTCTTCTCCACCTGTTGATTTCATGTGTTGAAAACCAGAACATAATATAAGAACCTCAATGGGCTCTTGTTATTACAAACCATATGTACCAAAATCAAATCCCAGTATGTATGCCCCTTAAATGATGTTGAATCAAAAAGTATAGGCATATAACGCCATATTGGTAGATATTGAAAAATAATCTCAAAGTAGAAACACCAACCCCACCTGAAATGGCTGCAGTTTGTGTCCCCAATTGGTGTGTAGTTTTGATAGGGCTTAATATTTTTATTATGAAAACCAAGACCTATGTACAGTTAGTTTCTATAAATAACAACCCTAAATAGTGTCGCCAATATACTTGTATGCTAAGTATTATGTATAATCTGCATCATAATTTAAGTTACAAAATAGGTGCAATCTTCAATCATAATATATTAAGTTCAAAAACATTCATGTATTAAACGTTTATAAAAGTGTTAATCCAGTCAACCAGTTATTTTTCTGACTGGAAATGTCCCTTCAAAACGATATAGTAAATAAAGACTAAAAAATCCAATACCAAATCCGTACGAACTCCAAATTAAGTTTGGAACATTGTTTTATTCCCTGATAGTCAAATGGAACAGTTATTCAGTCACCACAATAATTGCGAATCCAAACTGACCCCACTACTAAGTATCGAGGCCGCTACATTTTCTAAACCTCTGATGCAAGATGGGGTCTATCAAAAAAAACGGCTCAACAAGCCAAAAACATTCTTATAACAAGATAGTGGGTTACACCAACAATTCTTGACACTTAGTATATCCAGAAGGATGATTAATAAAATATAAGTCCAGCAATCCCCTAGAATCCACCCTGATTGTAAACACCAAGCAAGAGCCCCTGCTACAAAATAATATCCATTGACCAGCACACATAAATAGTACAATGTTCCTAAATTATTAAATCGCTAGATAATTGAGCAGTTGGCTTGCCAGGATCAAATTATAATATGGTTCTGAGTCCTATTCACCTTTGTGTAGACACATAACTGCCAAACAGCCACTTTAGAGCGTAGCTTCCTCTGTGTTTGTAGCGAAACAAGTGGTTGTAAAAACTCTAGCAAAAGCTTTTACAAAGCCCCTTGTTACAAAATAATGCCCATTCGCCAGCACATATCGAACGTAAAATGTTCCTGAAATCACTGGATTTTTGAATAGTTGACTTGCAAGGATCAGAATCAAATTATAATGTAGTCCTCAGTATCCATTCCCTTTAGTGTAAACACATAACCACCAAACAAACCACTTTATAGCGTAGTTTTCTCCTTATTTGTAACGAGACAAGTAATGTTCATTTCAGCCTACAATATAGAATAGAAAGCCATTACCTGGTTCAGCACCATGCACGTAGAACCAGCAAACACCAAGTATATATTAAGTTCGTTAGAACATAATAAATCCAAAAATTGTATCCAGGACTAAAGAAACAGGCAAAATACAAAATGTGTAAAAGACTCTAAGTCCCATAGTATGATCCAAAAGTAGTTAGGCCACGAATCAATTCTATCTCCATTCTCCATAGTGGAAAAACAATGCTGCAACCTCACTCAACCCCACGCAAGTGAGACAGGGTGCACAGACCAAACCAATTGTAGTCAGAAGCACAAAAAAAGTCCAGCACCAGGGAGATAGGTAAAATTAAAGATTGAATGTGACAAAACAGCAAACCGGTTTCGGCAAAACTTATAGCCTTCTTCAGTGCATTAACTGACATTAATCCATTACACATTTAAATAGTACCAAGTTAAACCAGAATCAAAGCTGATTGGTACATGCTAGGCCAGGCTTAAACAGAGCCCCCAGCCTGACAATCCAACCAGATTCTTTATTATTTCATATGGAGTGCCAATCTGCTTTATTACATTTGTGTCCCTGGATTTTATCAATAATTGTAAATTGAAATTTGGCAGTGGCATGGGTCATTGTATGTTTATAAAGAGCATTAGATATTCTTTTGTTTCTTATATCACTAAGATGTTCACTAATCCTATGTTTGAATGGCCGAGATGTTTGCACTACATAAAAAGCAGAGCAAAAACAGGTGGCCAGATAGATGACCCAGTCACTGCTGCATTTGCCGAAACATCTGATTTCAAAAATATGTGGAGTGCTGCTGCTGGTAAATTCCTTTGTTTAGCAAACATGTACAAGAACTACAATGGCCACAAGGGTTACTGCCCACTAGTCTGTCCCCAAATAAAGTGACTTGTTGTGTGGTAGTAGGGGTGAAATGTTTGTAGTGGGTTAAATGGGAATTGATGGTACGAACTATTCTATAAGAGAAAATACATTGTGGGGAAAGCATTCCAGCAAATTTATCATTGGCCAACAGAATGTTCCAATGGTTATTGATAATATTTTTGAAGCCATCTGTATTGCATCCAAATGTTGTAACCAGACAAATGGGTTGGGGAGATTGTCCATCCCTTCTCTTGGACCCCTTACCATAAGTCAACAAATCCTTCCTATCTTGTTCAGTAGCAAAATAATATGCCCTGTTAATGTTGCCTGCATGATAAACCCTATTTAGAAATCTTTGGGATAGATAGTTTTTGCTGGTATTATAGGCTAAATCTGATGAACATATATGCTTAATAGGTTCATAGGTTCAAAGGTAGGTACTAGGCTATCAGACCAAGGGCCTATGAAAGCATAGCCAACAAGATTCCCTGGCTTACGCCACCCAAGAAAGTTATTTTCCTGTGCCACTGTCGAGCAGAGACACAGAAGTGATCCCCGGGGTGTATTTCCTATTTCCCATCCACTCATCAAGATTTTTCTTGAAGAGTGCTAATGAAGAACTTTGCTTGACCTAGATGGGTAGCCTGTTCCATAGTATGGGAAGTCTCTGGGACAGGAATCTATCCCTCCAGCATGTCCTGTTTATTGTGGTGACAAGGTTTAGGTCCCTAGAGCGTGTAGCTCGGAGGGATTGGGATTTCTTTAGGTGTAGCATGTCCAACAGCTCTGGGTTTGACATAGCTTTATATGTTAGGCAGAGATCACCTCGGAGTAGGTGATATGCTATGGAGTAAAGCTGGAGTTTTTTGAGGCGGTCAGTTTAGGGCATTTGTTTGAGGCCAGTAATCCTCTTTGTGAGGAACTTCTGTGGCCTTTCCAGCTGCTGCAGATGTATTGTGAGGTACATTCCAAAAGGGGCGTTGTACTCTATAATGGGTCTAATGAGTGTTGAGTAGAGAGGAACAATGACCTCTTTTTTCCTGGATGAGAACCCTTTTATGATGAGGTGTGCCACGTAAAAGGACTTCCTGACTACTGTGGCGATGTGATATCTAAGGACAGACTACTGTCCACCTGGGTCCCAAGGTCTCTTATCACACATTCAGTGTTAAGTAGATTGCTGCATATGTCGTAGTTTATGGGTACAGAGTTTTTAGCAAAGGGGATGACACTGCACTTTTTGGCATTGAGCTTGAGGCCATGGCTCTGACACCAGGCATCTGTCTCACCGAGGCCCTTCTGTAGGATGTCCACATCATTTGGGGACTTGACTATGGCTCATAGTTTGCAGTCATCTGCGAACTTGGTTAGCCAGTGGCCTTCTGTGTTAGCCTATATTTCAGAGAAGTAGATACCAAACAGGAGAGGTCCCAGGACTGAACCCTGTGGTACTCCACTTGTCACTGCTTTGAGGTCAGATTTGGAGTCTGCAACTTTTACAATATGGGTTCTGTCAGTGAGCCAGTTGGCAACCCATCTTGTGACGTAGGGATATATACCTAGTTTAGTGAGTTTAGCTATAATTCCAGAATGGGGGATGGTGTCAAAAGCCTTGGTGAGGTCAAGATAGGCTGTGTGAACCACCTAACCCATATCTATGGCTTTGGTGACTGCCTCAAGGAAGTCGATCAGGTTCAGGAGGCATGATCTGCCTTTCACAAACCCAAACTGGGTGGGATCCAGAGTTTGGAGGTTACCAATGTCTTTGTTTATGACTTCCATGATGATACGTTCCATGGCCCTGCAGACCAGGGTCATCAGGCTAATAGGTCAATAGTTCCTGGGATCAGTGGTGGCTCCCCCTTTGTGGAGTGGCATAACTGTTGCTGTGCGCCATTCAGTGGGCACAAAGCCTGATGTAAGGCTATTATTGAACATGGTGCTTAAGTGAGGAGCCAGTTCATTCTGAAGTTTATGTAAAATGCAGCCTGGGATGTTGTCCGGTCCCATAGATGCTGTATTTTTAGCTTTAGAGAGTGCAGCTTTTACCTGTGTAGTTGTGATTACAGGAACTCTGCATTCTTCTTGTATAGATATGGGCCCTTTAGGGGGGTGAGGGAGGGGGGGTTAAAGTTAGCACCGAACCTATCTGCCAGGATGTTGGCAATATCAGTTGGTTCTGTAATTTTCTTGCCTTTGTGCTGTAACTGAGAGCAGATCTGGTTATTGCCATTGAGATTCTTGACATAGCTATAGAATGCTTTGTGGTCGTCCTTAGAATTAGTGGTGATTTTGTTTACGTAGCTAGCTTTGGAGGATATTATAAGCAATCTCAGCTTCTTACTGAGGCTGACCAGGGAGCTCCTCCACTCATGGGATTTTACTCTCTTTTGCAACAGTTTCTTCCTTCTGTTGTACAGTTTGTTTATGGCAGGGGACCACCAGATGGCTTCCTTCTTTTGGAGGATAGCATCTTGGTTCTGTTTGGGATAGAACGATCCATACACTCGTGTAAGTGCTTATAGAGTGCATTTGTATAGGATTCAGCAGTTGTAACTGTATTGTCCATCTGCATGGGTGTCATGAAGTTCACCACTTCTGTCTTAAGAAGCATGAAGCTGACTTTGGAGAAATTTTTACCGTGGTTTCCTTAATGGGGGTGGGGTCGGGATGTGGATATCAAGGGTAATTAGCTTATGGTCGGATCAGACCAACGAGGAGTTGACTTCAGGTATGGAACTCATGTTGGTAATAACTAGGTCTAGGATATTGTTGCCCCTGGTGGGGGTGTGGATAAGTTGATCCAGGGCATTGGAGTTTATGAATTCCAGAAAGCGTTGAGCTAAGGAGTTGGTACACAAGTAGTTTTCCCAGTTAATGGTGGGGTAGTTGAAGTCGCCCATTATTAGGGTGTTTGGTTGAACCCTAATATTTTCCAGTACATCAAGAAAAGAGGAGTGGGAATCCTGGGGCAAGGTGGTAGATGGATAATGCATAGAAATTGGGATTTTGGGATGTTCCGGATGATGGTGAAGGGGTGATGACTGGAAGCATGAAGTAAGGTGTTAAATTGGGGGGATTTTCTATAGACCTCCATTTCAAGTGTATGGTCATCCTGACGTAAAATGTGAACGTCCAGGAATCTACCATTAGGTTCAGATAACACTACTTTGGATAAGGACAATCCTGATGGTCTTTGTGGGGTATTATTCCAAAAACTTAGAAAGAGTATGAGGACACTTAGATATCTAACATTTGGCATTTGAAGCTTTTTAAAGCATATAAATTAAAGGATATCACCCCTAGGGGTTTGCATGTTCGTACCCAACCCTTGGTTAGTCAGATAGATGAGAAATTATCTCAAGATTGGGCTCAGGCCCAACACAAAGCTTCTATGCTGTTTGTAGATGCTCTCATCTCATATTATCAAAGAATCATAGATCAAAACATTGTTGATGCAACTAACAACTGTGAGGAAGTTAGAATATATGAAGGAGAATCCTTCTGCAGCAAACATCTGAAAGCTTTGGCTACAGACCTTTCAGCTTTGGAACAACAACCGATAAAGAAGAAAATACAAAAAATTAACAGAGAAATTTCAGATTATAACAGAGGTAAACCATTTGGAACAAACAAGAGTGTTAGATTTCAGGATTCAGGAAACAAACAAATCAATAAGAAAAAAAGTCCCAGATCCATACTTAGGAAAAAGAAGTTATGTACCTACCATAACGTTCTATGTTAGTTGTCTTCTTCTCGCCTTCTTTCTTGCTGGTTGGGTTCGTAGCCGATCCTCGGCTCCAACTCGGCCATATTCAAAAGCTCAAGAGCTGCTTACTGGCTCGAGGCCCCCCTATATCCCATGATGCCTGGTGCTAGATACCCAGATCTCATTTGGTAAGTCTAACTGCAGACATAATAATAAAGGAATCCTATCCTAGAATGCATAAATCCTACTGGAGAGACTACTAGTCAGAAAAGAATAGCCAGAGAAGACTCAGCCAGTGAAAAATCAAGAGGAACTCTTCTTGGTCCACTAGGATAGGGGGATGGAGGGTGGGACGCAAGAAAGAAGGCGAGAAGAAGACAACTAACATGGAACGTTATGGTAGGTACATAACTTCTTTATGTTAAGTTGTCTATCTCGCCTTCATTCTTGCTGGTTGGGACAGCGTCCCTAGCACCTAAAGTCCTAGGTGGCTCATCGGAACAGACTCTTCAGAACAGTGGAACCAAAATCAGCTCTGCTCCTGGAAACCACATCCAACTTGTAATCTGAAATGAAAGTATGTGGGTTGGCCCACGTAGCCGCAGCACAAATAGATTCCATGGGCATCCTAACCTGAAAGGCCACTGAAGTGGCTAAAGCTCTGGTGGAGTGACCTTTTGGTTTGACTGGCAATTCTTTATTCCTCAGTTGATATATATAAATGTATATAAATTCTATAAATGTGATGATAGAAGTCAACCACCTGGATAAGGTTACTTTGGAGACTGGAAGACCTTGTTTACTCACTGCATAAGACAGGAAAAGTTGTGAACATCTAACTGATGCAACTTATATTCCGCCCTGTTGGAGTGGTTAGGAAAAAACACAGAAAGGTCTATGGACTGATTTAAGTTATTCTCTGAAGAGACCTTAGGAAGGAAGGAAGGATTAGTCCTGAGAGCAACCCTGTCATTGTGGGACACGAGGTACGGAGGACTGATAGAAAGAGCCTGAAGTTCCGAAACTCTTCTGGCTGAAGTAATAGCTACCAGAAAAAATGTTTTCCAAGATAAGAACTTCAAGGAACAAGAAGCTGCAGATTCGAAAGGGGGAAAAATAGAGACGCTAGAATCAAATTTAGATCCCACAGTGGTGGAAGATCTCTCACTGGGGGCCTGAGCAGAGTGGTCCATTTGAGAAAGGCTTTACATAGCTTATGAGACATGATATTGTTTTCCGACAGGCCAATGTGAAAATTTGAAATTGCAGCTAACTGAACTCTAATTGTAGTGGAAGCGGACCCAGCATGGAAAGGTTCCCCAAGAAATTCCAAAATGTGGTGTACAGGGGCTGAAAAGGGGTCTATACTCTTAGCCTCTGCCCAGGAAGAAAAACATTTCCACTTACTAGCGTAAATATTTCTAGTCGTAGACTTGTGCGATGACAAAATTATTTCGCACGCAGAGGGGGAGATATCTGTAAGCCTGGCTAAAGTTGGAAGTGGAGCAACCAAGCAGTGAGCTGGAGAGATCGTAGGGATTGGTGCAGCCCGCCCGATTGATGAATCAGAAGGTCTGGAACTAGGTCCAGAGTCCAAGGCTGCTCGAGAAGATGGCGATGCAGGAACGGGAACCATATTTGTTGAGGGGAGTAAGGAGCAATGAGGATCATTTTGCAGCCCAATACGGTAGCTTTCTGTATTAGCTTTGGGATTAGGGGAAAAGGAGGGAATGCATAAAGAAGTCCCTGAGGCCAATTGTGGACTACAGCGTCTCTGGGGGAATGTCCGGGAAGTGGAAGAGAGAGAAGAAATTCCTGCACTTGCTGTTGAAGGGAGTTGCAAAAAGGTTGCAGCAAGGTTGGCCCCATTTGCGGAAGATTTGGTCCGCAACTACTTAATTCAGAGACCACTTGTGAGGCATGAGAATTGCTCTGCTCAGCCTATCTGCTATGACCTTGGACTTCCCAGGGATGTGCATTGTGATCAGAAACCGTTGGGAGGAGATCGCCCACTGCCAGAGTCTGAGTGCTTTTCGACATAGGGGGCAGGACTTGGTTCTGCCCTGCTTGTTGATGTACCACACTACTGTCATATTGTCCGTTTGAATTGTAATGGTCCCGGTAGGAAGAGAGTCCTGAAGAGCTTGCAATGCTAGAAGCACAGCCCTCATCTCCAAGACGTTTATATGCAGGCGGTACTCATGAGGTTGCCAGGTGCCTTGGACTGTCCTGCCCTGATAATGCCCCCCCCCCCCGATCAGGGAAGCATCCGTGGTAACTGTAGCAACTGGGGGGGGGAGTACAAATGGTCTGCCTAGGGGTACTGATGTGGAGACCATCCACCATGCAAGGTGTTTTTTGCATGCTTCTGTGATCATAATCATGTGAGACATGGAAAGCTGCTGGAAAAACCATTGGGTGAAAAGAAGCCACTGGAGAATCCTCATGTGAAAACGAGCACGAGGGACAAGTATGATTGCTGCTGCCATGAGACCCAGAGTTTGGAGGACAAACCTGGCTTGAATTCTTTTGCATGCTAATAAAAGCTTCACATGCTGGCAAATCCCTAATACCCTGTCTGCTGGAAGGCTCGCTGACATGTCTTTGGTATTTAAATTTGCGCTTATAAAGATTCAATATGGTGGTCGTCTAAGAAACACCCTTTCCAGGCAGCTCCAGCTACAAATACCTGGTTAAACCCTTTTTTTTTTGGAGACTTTAGAAGTTAAAACAACAGGCAAATATTCTTCGGAAACTGCAGATAAATATTTAAAACTCCTAACCTTAATAAGGACTCTGATACTATTAACAAAGTGTTTACTTTGGACAAATAAACCAAGACAGCAAATCTACACGTGTTAAATAGAGGCCTGAGTTTTCAGGACCAACGGGACGAACAGCGCATATGAATTTGAAATCAATAACAGTTATGCCTAAAGATAACGAAGCAATGGACTCCCAAACTATGAAATCTAAATTCTCGTCGCTATCTACATCTCCAGAGAAGGAAGCAAAAAGGCTAAGGTCATCTAAACAACTACAGGAACAATCATCTCAAGTTAAACCGAAACCAGAAGGAATACTTCAAGTGGATGAGTTAAAAAGTGCTCTACTGCCCCTGCAAACTGCAATACAAGACTTGTCCGTGCAAATGAATTCCTTTGGTCTATCATTAAATAAAATAGCTGACCGACTAGATATGGTCGAAAATAAAACCAAATCTAATGAGAATGAAATAGATCACATCAAAAATTAATTACTAATCAAGGACAAAACAATCGGAGAAATACAGACAAAACTTCTAGATCTGGAAGCTAGAAGTAGAAGAAACAACTTGATAATCAGGGGTGTATCGGAGAAATATGAAGCTAATCAACTACAAGTAACTGTGAACCAAATCTTTGATAACCTTTGTCAAGCCGTTAACCCTCCAGTCAAATTCACTATTGAGAGAGCCCACAGAGCCCTTCGCAAGTACCAAACCGATGCACCTCCGAGAGCAATATACGCGAAGTTACTCAACTATCAAGATGTACAAACTATTCTCTCATCCTTTAAAAAATCAAAGCAATTCATTTGGAATAACCAAAGAATTACTATCTCACAAGACTTACCCTTAGAAATAAGAGAAAAATGGCGCTTGCTTTCACCCTACTGCGCGGATCTCATCTCGCGAAAAATTAAATTTCAAATGAAATTTCCTGCTCTCCTCGTTTATACATATAAAGACACCAAGTTCCAAGTAGCATCGCCGAAAGAAGCTGACTCTGCTTTTAAAAAATGTTTTGGATCAGCTCCCTCCACATGAATTAACTATCAAAAGTATTGAAATACTCACCAGCTACTTGTGCTGAGATCCTAATATGAAAAAGAGCGATAATTCCATCTAAGTTAGGCGTTGTGAATAACTATATATTTTAAATCTTTTTTTTTTTGCGCATTGCTCCACCAAATTAAGGTAGGAACCCATGTTAAACTTCAGTTGCAAGGGGGCTCATTTTTCTGGACATATTCCTGAATTCTAAATGAGTGAACACAGTTAAAACAGGAAGTGAGATACAAACACATCCTCTGATGCTTGTTAACAGCCTCCCATGCTAAGGGTTGCTGGCAGCGCATATATAAAATACAAAATTTAATCTGGTGACTGTAACTCACAGTTTTATTCTCACCGTTGTTAGAGATGTCGCCAGATACATCTTGATTACCTCTGAACAGACAGTTACTTTGAAAACACTCCTTTGCCATCCCTGATGATAGTACTGGACTTTCAGGTAGTTTCTGAAATGTGCTTAAACAAATGACTGTTTTGCATTGTATGGATGCACAAGATGAAGGAGAAGTGATCGGAAAGGAGTATACTGCTTATTTTATCTGTCATATTTAAAAATTCCTATGTTTTATGGATACAGATCATTCCTTTAATAATGCTATGTTAAATAACTATAACATAAAAATACTCAGCATGATCTAGCAAATATCTATGCAGTTCTGATTTGTTATAACGCATCTTTTGTTTTTTTAAAACTAAACCCATTAAAATTGAAATTAACAGAGGTATGTATACCTATCTAAGTTTTACTAACTCTTATTATTGTTATTGTTATTTTTAAAAAATGGCTAAATAAATTCATAGTATAACAGTTTCAATACAGCTTATAGAGTCAGGAGACAAACTCTGAACAGATTGTTTTTTTTTTTTGCATTACCTTCTGAGTTTAACATTTCATTCTAATTCTATACTTCAAAATCACTTCGATAGAATTTTTCAGTTTTATTTATAGTAATTCCTATAAATTTAAAGAATTACCCAGAAACTCTAAACTATTACCCACAGACATTGCCAACATACTGGCAGACAGGTTCAGTGCATACTTCACCCCCCTCTCCCCCCCAAAAGGAGAGATAACTATCCCAACTGAGTGTAGCCTCCCAGACATCTCAAATGTGCAGGTGAAAGCTGCTCTCTCTAAAGCTAAAAACACAGCATCAATGGGACCGGATGGGGTCCCCGGCTGTGTGCTACACGAACTCAGTGAAGAACTAAACCCGCACATAAGGCAGCTGTTTAATCTTAGCCTCACTACAGGATATGTGCCCAAGGAGTGGCATACGGCAACTGTGGTCCCACTCCACAAAGGCGGTGCCTCTACGGACCCTGGTAATTACTGCCCCATAAGCTTAACAAGCCTGGTCTGCAAAGCTATGGAAAGGATCATAATGGAACTCATAAACAAGGACATAGGGGACTTGCAGACCTTGGACCCAACCCAGTTTGGCTTTGTCAAGGGCAGATCTTGCCTTTTGAACTTGGTCGACTTCTTCGAAACAGTCACCAAGGCCATTGATGAGGGAAAGGCAGTCCATACAGCCTACCTTGACCTTGTAAAAGCTTTCGACACAATACCCCACTCGGGTATTATAGAGAAACTTACCAGCTTAAATGTAAACCCATATGTCACAAGATGGGTTGCAAACTGGCTAAAGGACAGAACCCACAGGGTTAGAGTTGCTGGAGCCATGTCAGACTCCAAGCCGGTTACAAGTGGTGTCCCATAGGGCTCAGTCCTTGGCCCCCTATTGTTCGGCATCTACTTCTCAGAAGTACAGGCAAACATAGGAGGACTATGGCTGACAAAGTTTGCGGATGACTGCAAACTGGGTGCCATAGTGGATAGTACATCGGACACAGACATCCTTCAGAGGGGTGTCACGGAAACTGATAGCTGGTGCCAGAGCCATGGGCTGAAGTTAAACGCAAAAAAGTGTATAGTCATACCCTTCGGGAAAAACAAGGTAACCCCAAGCTACCATATAGGTGGCAACCCACTAAGCACAGAAGAGGTTATCAGGGACCTGGGGACCCAGGTTGACAGTGGCCTCTCGTTTGACACTCACATTGCTAAAGTGGTTCGAAAGACCTTCTACATTGCCCACCTGATCATGAAGGGATTCACATCCAGATCAAGTGAGGTCATTGTTCCCCTGTACTCTTCACTTATCAGACCAATGATCGAGTACAATGCCCCATTCGGGATGTATTTCACCCGACACCTGCAGCAATTGGAGAGACCCCAAAAGTTCCTCACCAAAAGGATAAAGGGACTCCAAAACCTGTCATATGCTGCCAGACTGAAGAAACTCCAACTCTATTTAGTTGCATACCGTCTGCTCAGAGGTGACCTGTGCCTGGCATACAAGGCCATGACCAACCCGGAATTAATGGACATGCTCCACCTCAAAAAATCCAAATCCACCAAAACCACTAGAGCAAGAGACTTAAACCTTAGCACGGATATAAATAGGACGTGCTGGAGGGATAGATTTATCACCCAGAGACTCCCCATGCTGTGGAATAAAATCCCGGTCCAGGTGAGGCAGAGCACCTCACTGGCCCTGTTCAAGAGAAATCTTGACCGGTGGATGGGAGATCGTAGGTTTACCCCGGGAATCATCTCTGTGTCACTGCTGGACAGAGGCACAACAAACTAATGGGCACAGTATTTCTAACATAAGGGGCGGCGTAAGCCACATAACTTTGGGCTAGGCTTATAAATGCCTTAGGGCAGATAGCCTAGTATAAACCTATGAACCTATGAACCTATTAGTGATTCACTATCATTTTAACTCCTACCAGCTTTACTCTGTTTTTGAATAACCTAGATGTCAGATAGTGAAAATATTGTTCTTGAATGGGAATTACTAGTAAATGTGCATGTATATGTGTTTAGGTTAATTCTTTCATAATTAACCTTTCCCTGCAAGATATTAAACTTTATTCAGAAGCTGTTTGGTTAAGATAATTAGGGTTTCTGATGACTTCTTGGGGAATCAATATGATGTTGTATATTGTCTGTAAATGTTGTTGGTTTTATATTTTGTCTTTATGACTCCAATGTTTAGTAAACTTATTGTTTTTTAGTACATTTAGTTTTACTTTTCTCTCAATTATAGGGGTTTTGTGGGTAGGCACGGGGATAGGATTGAGAGAGTTATGTGCCAATCACTTACTTACCATATTACACTGCAATGCCGCCAAAAACTATTCTCCTTCAGCCACTCCACAGTCCAAATTCTCTTATATAAATACTTAGTCTTCAACTGTAACTGGATAAAAACTGGAATATTGCTTCCTGGAACGTCAGGGGGTTACAGTTGAAAAATAAACGAAATTTATTACTAGATATACTTTGCAAATCCAAATCAGAAATATGTTTTATTCAAGAAACTCACATGAATAATAATGAATGGTCCAAAGAATGTAACAGAAAATGGATTAGAGATATTATTTCATCGGGCTTCTCAAGTAATTCCAGGGGAGTGGCGATCATTGTCAAAAAGTCCTTTAAACCCGTGATTATTGACAGGGGTTTTGATCAGGAGGGCAGATGGTGTTACTTTACATGTCTATGTCATACCTTAAATAAACCTACTCTATTTTTAAATATATATATATAGCCCATGCTCAGGACAGCAGGATTTTATCATAAAGATTTATAATCTTTTACTTAAATTCCCAAATCATATTATTATTATAGGAGGGGATTGGAACTTGGTAATTAACCCTACCAGAGATAGATCAAGTGGATTGAGAGCTACAAATCATCAAAATTCACTAGCGTTGAGAGAGTTAATCTTGGATTTTGAATTATTAGACCCTATTGTGTTTGATTGTGACTCAGGAAATAAGAATAATTTTACTTATTATTCAAAATGTCACCATTCCTGGTCACGTATAGACTTTTTCCTAATATCGGTCATCTTAATAAACAGGCAAATCAAATTCCTAACGGAACCCAGATTCTTCTCAGACCATTCGAGAATTACTTTGGAGATAGGCTTTAGTATTAATCCATCCACAATGTACAAGAACTACAACTGGGCATTAAACAGCAATTTACTAAAAGACCAATCATTAATTGAAGAAGTTACCCTTACTTTAAAGGAACTTTTCTCTCCACCCAGAGACAGTGAAATTCCTTTTGATATTAGATGGGAGGCATGTAAAACGGTGTTGATGGGAATGTTCATCAAAAAAGCCACTTTCCTTAAGAAAATGAATAAAGAACTAGAAAATAAACTAATAAGTGAAATCAAGATTCTAGATGATAAACTACTAGAGAACTACTCCTTAGATACAGAACAACAACTACGCGTCAAACAAAAAGAATTACTAGAACACAAGTAATCCATCCTTACCCTTCAAGAATTTAGATACATTGCCAAATACTCAGAATCCATACAAACTCCGTCCAAAGCCCTTGCTAGGCTGATAGGATACACACCTAAATCTCCTAGAATAACACTCATCCAGCATCATGACAGACTTTATAAATCAAATACTGAAATTATGCAATTATTCCACCAAATTTACACAGCCATGTATGCTTCCAACAACATACTCCCATCATACACTGAGATGGAGAAATTTTTGTCTAACCTTACTTTCCCAAAACTAACTGAATCCCAGAAAGATGCCCTATCAGCTCCGCTAAGGATATCAGAAATTCATGAAGCTATTGATAACCTTAAACTAGGGAAAGCACCAGGTCCAGATGGTTTCACTCCTGAATTTTATAAACTATTTAAGAATAATTTGGCCCCCATTCTGCTCCAACTTTATGTACATATCACAGTTAATGGTATCTCTGACCGATATATAAATCAATCTAAAACTATTCTAATTCCTAAAAATACTCTAGACACTTCTAATATAAATAACTATAGACCAATCTCCCTTATGAATATAGATATAAAGATTATTTCGGCCATTCTAGCAAATAGACTTAAAAAAACAATACACACCTTAATCTCTTCAGAACAAACTGGCTTTATTCCTGGCAGGCATACCTGGGATAATACTCTAACATTAGAAACCATAATAAACCTTATCAAGAAAGAAAAAAAAACTAGGTTTTTTAGATTTTCTTTAGATTTTAGATGCTAGTAAAGCCTTTGACAGGGTAAACTGGAAGTTTTTGTTTTTGGTTCTGTCTTCCTTTGATATTCCTCCAGATTTTATTAACATCATTAAAACACTATACAGTAATTCCCATACTAGACTATATATAAATAGACAATACTCTCACCCAATAAAGATTACAAATGGTACTAGACAAGGATATCCTCTGTCACCACTATTGTTTAACTTATATTTAGAATCCCTCTTTCTACTCCTATTACAGAAAACCTATCATTCAATTCCCAAAATTCTTAAAACCAAAATTAGCTTAACCGCCTTCGCTGATGATCTGAATATATATTTTGAACATCCTACGTCTGATTTTACTAAGCTGGTGAAAACATTGAATATCTTCACCTCTACCTTGGGCTACCAAATTAACCAAAAGAAATCCTTTATTTTCCCGATCAACCCCACATCACATAAACAATATCTATTTCCAGATGTTTCCTATCGTGTAGACTATTCTCTTAAATATTTAGGAGTTTTTTATGATCATAGCTCTTCTTCTATTCTGCAAACTAATTTATCAAAAACATGGCTTTCCATCTCTCAAGACATCTCGAGATGGCAACATTTAAAACTCCCCATGCTTGCTAAAGCCTCCATCATTAAAATGAATATTTTCCCTAAACTTCTTTACCAACTGAATGCATCTCTTTCTTATACCTCAAAGTCCTTTTTTAATAAGATACATAAAACATTTGCCAAATTTATTTGGCATCCTAAATCGGTCAGAATCGCCTACCAAAAACTTACACTACCAAAGAATAGTGGGGGCTTGGCCCTGCCTGATATACTATTATACTACAAAATTATCCAAGAAAATAGGATATTCACAATCGCAAACTATCAGACAGACGACCATACTTGGACTCCCCTTTGGATTAAACTATGGTATAATCATAAAATCAGAATAAACAATCCAAGCGGGGTTAATGCTCCTGGTGAAAAGCACAATAAAGTCACACTAAAGATAAATCCCAGGAGCAAAACAATGAAGGGCATAAAAATAATAATGCCAGTTCCTTTAAATGTCTCTCGTACTGAATAAATCCACGGAGCTCGAGGTTTGTCAAACGCAAAAACAGTTTAATTGGTGCACACAGAATCTTGGTTAGCGCTTTCACTTACAGCTTCATCAGACCAATCAATCAATGACCAAACAATCATTTAAATAAGAATAAAAGCGGGAAATTCTATAAAAAAATATACTTAAAGGTAAATGTCTCATTTAACATGATACTCTATCTAAACTTATATATACTCTATCTAAGCTTGTACACACTTCCTATTTACAAAAAAGGGACGCTGTAAACAGTCACTCATTATATATAAGCGTGTCCATATAAAAAATGATAAATATAATAAATATAAATATAATACATCATCACTGCAAAGCTTGGTAATAATAATTAAAATAATTAAAAAGCTGCGGGCAGTTGTTGAACATGCTCAAAGCACGATCAGATCTACACCACCCATGACCCCTCAATAGTTAAAGTATACAAAAGCATAATACATATTTACGACAAACAATCAAATAAAAACTCACATTATCAAGCATAAGCATATGCCTAGTAAAAATTCAACATCTGAATGAACAAATAAGTATATATATAGAGAGTGGTGATACGTCTCAAACTAAAAGTCCTCACATTTTAAGTCTCCTCATTTTAAGAAACGGTTTGATGGGTGCTCTCCCATTCAAACCCGGTGGCATGTCCGATCTCAACTTGATGATCCAATAACTCTCTTTGGATTCTGTTAAGTTAGAGATGTCACCCCCTCGATGTGTGCCATGCAACCTCTCTAGGATTCTAAACTTAAAGGAATGATCAATGCCAGACTCATGGGCATGTCTGGCTAGAGCATTAGTGAGTGTACCTATCCTAATGTGATATATGTGTTCACGCATTCTATCCCTGAGACACCGGTTGGTCTTGCCTATGTAGAATGCGGAACACATAACGCATGTGGCCAAATAGACCACATCCGTGGACATACAGTCCCCTCCAGCTCGTGCTCTAAACTCCCCAAAACCACTAGGATGTATGAAAATGGAATCGGACTCAATGTATGAACAAAAGTTGCAATGATGGCAAGGAACTGTAGTAGTGGAACCCTCCAGACCACTGCCCATAGGGACTTTGGGGTAACATAGTAACTTCCTCAAATTCTGTTTGTTCTTATACACAAACCTCGGTCTGTCGCCTAACACTCTTCTAATAGCAGGGTCCACTAATAGAACATGCCAATGGGTGCTAATGACATCTTTGACGCGTCCTACATCTTTAGTGTAAAACACTGGGCAAGCAGCACCACTATAACTGTTCTTAGCACCTATGTCTCCTTTGTCTGATTCTGTAAAACTATTAGAGAAGTATGGAATAGCCTTCTCACTTCTCATGTTCTCTAAATCCACATCACTCGCGACCAAATCATCATCAGTATAACCACGCTCTCTTAATCTATCAGATAGCTTCTCCAACTCATCCCTGAAGCATGTATCATTGGGATTATACCTCGAAGCTCGCATCACCTGACCCCGAACAATATTCTTATAGATATAGCCCGGGTGCATGCTGCTCCGATGGAGTAGAGTATTCCTGTGACATGATTTTCTATACAACCCTGTATTAATAAAGCCACCTTCCAACTTCTCTACATACACATCCAAGAATGGAATCCTAACCTCAGAAAACTCCATTACAAATGTTAAAAAACTAGTCGTGCCATTGATCTCATCAACAAAAGTGTTCAAGTCATCCACAGAACCATCCCACAGGAAGAATAAATCGTCAACAAAACGCCTATAGAAGGACGCATGCCTTCTATACAATTCATTCTGAAACATCTCATTCACCTCCCACTCAGCTATCACCAGATTGGCGTAGCTATTGGCACACGAAGTGCCCATAGCTACGCCATCTCGTTGGAGGTATATCTTGTCTGAAAAACAAAACACATTGGATTCCAATATCACTTCTAAGAAAGCCATTAGCAGATCTATCTCATTGGCACTATAACCTGAAACCCTTCTCAAGTACCTGTCCACCGTTTCAACTCCCACGGAATTGGGTATCACTGTGAACAGTGACTGGATGTCCATTGTAACAAAAATATAATCAACCTCTATCCGGTTGGTACCCAAGAACCCATAAAGGTCCAGCAAAAATTGTTTGGTGTCCCGTAGGATATATCGATTGTCATTGACAATCGGTCTCAATTTACTTTCAACAAAAATAGAGAAGGGTTCAGTTGACCAACCTCTTCCTGCTACTATAGGCCTCAATGGTGGATGCAGTGTGTTTTTATGAATTTTCGGAAGGCCCTGAATGACCGGTGTTAAGGGATGTAGGACCTGCAAGAACTCGAACAATTTCTTATCAATGATCTCACTTCTTAAAAGATCCACTAACATACTCTGAACACCATCACTAATGGTCTTCACTCTATCCAAGGAGATGGGAGTGTAAAACTTCTGATCACTTAACATATGATACATATCTCGATTATATCTATCAGAATCAAATACAACCACGCCACCTCCCTTGTCTGCTGGTCTGACAATGATATCTGGATTATTGCGTAAATTGTGTAAGGCCATTCTCTGATTGTACTTCAAATTGTATACCTTCCTACTGCGCCTACCATCAGTGTACCATAATTTGTATAAGTCATCCTCCACCAATTTACTATATGCTGCTAGAAGAGGCGGTATTGGTGGAGTGTATGTACTGGGTTTCCTAAGTGATCCACAACATGTGTAATCTTGAAATTCCAATTTCAAAGACAAATTGCGTATAAAAACCTTAAAATCTCTCATAGTTTCCTCCAATGCACTAAAACTAGTGGGTATAAAGGAAAGTCCCTTGGACAAGACATATATCTCATCAGGTGTCAATGTGACTGAGGACAAGTTAAAAACTAATCCCTCTTCCTGGATTCCCACATTTTCTTGATACTCAGGGTTTGAGAGTGGTCTGGGGAAAACTTCCTCTTCTGACGCCCTCTGCTCTCCGACCGCTTCCTCCCTTCCCTCGGGAGCGGTCTGATTGGAAAAGGGTGCTTCGAATCAAACACCCTCTCAACAACATCCCTATTATCACATGATATATTACCAACTGGAAGTGCAAAATTGCTAGTTGCCCCTCTCCTCTCCGGGCCCGTTTTCTTCCTCACTACAGGGCCATCAGGAGGTACAGGGTCACTGGAAACCGTCATTCTGCCCTCACTATCAACTACCTCATCTCCTGTTGTATTGCGATGGGCAGCTGACGTTTCATTGACAATGTCTATTGAGTTGGCCACTTCCACATGTACATCATTGCTGGCAACATTCACATTATCAACTGTATCAACAGACATATCAGTCAAGACATTATTTACTACGGACGTGTCAGCATGTACAACATTATCAAAGTTTATAACAGTCTCTTGACTTCGTGCCATGTTACTCTGACCATTATTCACTCGAGGCCAAGTGAATATATTACCTAATTTAAAGTCCACAGTGTCCTTTTGTAGCTTAGCCCTCTTTTGATTGTATAGTCTTTTTCATATTGGATGACAGTATCTAATAACACATGGCAACAATCATTTACTGCCGAAGCAGGAAACTGAGAAAATATCACAGTCCTCTGTTGTTGAGTGTCCAGCCTTAATGTCTCTTCAATTGGTGTAAAAAACTTATTCATCAACCTCATATAATTGAGGCTTACCTCTAAATTCAGTTGTTGCCACTCATAAAGAAGTTCAGGATACAGCGTAGCCGTCGTCGGCATTTTCAGAACCCTTAGACCTCTTGGAACCAGCTTCCGCTGTAAGCACACATCGAAGTGCTGCCTCTGTGTCTGTAGTCTCTTCAACTTAAACATATCCGTCTCAAGTTTCTCCATAGCTATACGGAGTTTCTCTCTATCAAAAATCTCTTCTTCGCCATTAACCATTGACCGTTCATTGCACTCAAAACCTTCTAGCGGATTGACGTCATGGCGTAAGCAATCGGCAAATCGGTCCACAGCTGGGCGTGACGTATCACCCATATGCTGCGCTTGTATAGCATACGGAAGTTCAACTTGTTGAAAGCGCTAACCAAGATTCTGTGTGCACCAATTAAACTGTTTTTGCGTTTGACAAACCTCGAGCTCCGTGGATTTATTCAGTACGAGAGACATTTAAAGGAACTGGCATTATTATTTTTATGCCCTTCATTGTTTTGCTCCTGGGATTTATCTTTAGTGTGACTTTATTGTGCTTTTCACCAGGAGCATTAACCCCGCTTGGATTGTTTATTCTGATTTTGTTTTTTAACGGCTGCTTTGATCCGTGTGGGGGCATGATGGAAGGGCGTTTTCAACAAGTTGAACTTCCGTATGCTATACAAGCGCAGCATATGGGTGATACGTCAAGCCCAGCTGTGGACCGATTTGCTGATTGCTTACGCCATGACGTCAATCCGCAAGAAGGTTTTGAGTGCAATGAACGGTCAATGGTTAATGGCGAAGAAGAGATTTTTGATAGAGAGAAACTCCGTATAGCTATGGAGAAACTTGAGACGGATATGTTTAAGTTGAAGAGACTACAGACACAGAGGCAGCACTTCGATGTGTGCCTACAGCGGAAGCTGGTTCCAAGAGGTCTAAGGGTTCTGAAAATGCCGACGACGGCTACGCTGTATCCTGAACTTCTTTATGAGTGGCAACAACTGAATTTAGAGGTAAGCCTCAATTATATGAGGTTGATGAATAAGTTTTTTACACCAATTGAAGAGACATTAAGGCTGGACATTCAACAACAGAGGACTGTGATATTTTCTCAGTTTCCTGCTTCGGCAGTAAATGATTGTTGCCATGTGTTATTAGATACTGTCATCCAATATGAAAAAAGACTATACAATCAAAAGAGGGCTAAGCTACAAAGGGACACTGTGGACTTTAAATTAGGTAATATATTCACTTGGCCTCGAGTGAATAATGGTCAGAGTAACATGGCACGAAGTCAAGAGACTGTTATAAACTTTGATAATGTTGTACATGCTGACACGTCCGTAGTAAATAATGTCTTGACTGATATGTCTGTTGATACAGTTGATAATGTGAATGTTGCCAGCAATGATGTACATGTGGAAGTGGCCAACTCAATAGACATTGTCAATGAAACGTCAGCTGCCCATCGCAATACAACAGGAGATGAGGTAGTTGATAGTGAGGGCAGAATGACGGTTTCTAGTGACCCTGTACCTCCTGATGGCCCTGCAGTGAGGAAGAAAACGGGCCTAGAGAGGAGAGGGGCGACTAGTAGTTTTGCACTTCCAGTTGGTAATATATCATGTGAGAGTAGGGATGTTGTTGAGAGGGTGTTTGATTCGAAGCACCCTTTTCCAATCAGACCGCTCCCGAGGGAAGGGAGGAAGCGGTCAGAGAGCAGAGGGCATCAGAAGAGGAAGTTTTCCCCAGACCACTCTCAAACCCTGAGTATCAAGAAAATGTGGGAATCCAGGAAGAGGGATTAGTTTTTAACTTGTCCTCAGTCACATTGACATCTGATGAGATATATGTCTTGTCCAAGGGACTTTCCTTTATACCAACTAGTTTTAGCGCATTGGAGGAAACTATGAGAGATTTTAAGGTTTTTATATGCAATTTGTCTTTGAAATTGGAATTTCAAGATTCCACATGTTGTGGATCACTTAGGAAACCCAGTACATACACTCCACCAATACCGCCTCTTCTAGCAGCATATAGTAAATTGGTGGAGGATGACTTATACAAATTATGGTACACTGATGGTAGGCGCAGTAGGAAGGTATACAATTTGAAGTACAATCAGAGAATGGCCTTACACAATTTACGCAATAATCCAGATATCATTGTCAGACCAGCAGACAAGGGAGGTGGCGTGGTTGTATTTGAGTCTGATAGATATAATCGAGATATGTATCATATGTTAAGTGATCAGAAGTTTTACACTCCCATCTCCTTGGATAGAGTGAAGACCATTAGTGATGGTGTTCAGAGTATGTTAGTGGATCTTTTAAGAAGTGAGATCATTGATAAGAAATTGTTCGAGTTCTTGCAGGTCCTACATCCCTTAACACCGGTCATTCAGGGCCTTCCGAAAATTCATAAAAACACACTGCATCCACCATTGAGGCCTATAGTAGCAGGAAGAGGTTGGTCAACTGAACCCTTCTCTATTTTTGTTGAAAGTAAATTGAGACCGATTGTCAATGACAATCGATATATCCTACGGGACACCAAACAATTTTTGCTGGACCTTTATGGGTTCTTGGGTACCAACCGGATAGAGGTTGATTATATTTTTGTTACAATGGACATCCAGTCACTGTTCACAGTGATACCCAATTCCGTGGGAGTTGAAACGGTGGACAGGTACTTGAGAAGGGTTTCAGGTTATAGTGCCAATGAGATAGATCTGCTAATGGCTTTCTTAGAAGTGATATTGGAATCCAATGTGTTTTGTTTTTCAGACAAGATATACCTCCAACGAGATGGCGTAGCTATGGGCACTTCGTGTGCCAATAGCTACGCCAATCTGGTGATAGCTGAGTGGGAGGTGAATGAGATGTTTCAGAATGAATTGTATAGAAGGCATGCGTCCTTCTATAGGCGTTTTGTTGACGATTTATTCTTCCTGTGGGATGGTTCTGTGGATGACTTGAACACTTTTGTTGATGAGATCAATGGCACGACTAGTTTTTTAACATTTGTAATGGAATTTTCTGAGGTTAGGATTCCATTCTTGGATGTGTATGTAGAGAAGTTGGAAGGTGGCTTTATTAATACAGGGTTGTATAGAAAATCATGTCACAGGAACACTCTACTCCATCGGAGCAGCATGCACCCGGGCTATATCTATAAGAATATTGTTCGGGGTCAGGTGATGCGAGCTTCGAGGTATAATCCCAATGATACATGCTTCAGGGATGAGTTAGAGAAGCTATCTGATAGATTTAGAGAGCGTGGGTATACTGATGATGATTTGGTTGCGAGTGATGTAGATTTAGAGAACATGAGAAGTGAGAAGGCTATTCCATACTTCTCTAATAGTTTTACAGAATCAGACAACGGAGATATAGGTGCTAAGAACAGTTATAGTGGTGCTGCTTGCCCACTGTTTTACACAAAAGATGTAGGACGCGTCAAAGATGTCATTAGCACCCATTGGCATGTTCTATTAGTGGACCCTGCTATTAGAAGAGTGTTAGGCGACAGACCGAGGTTTGTGTATAAGAACAAACAGAATTTGAGGAAGTTACTATGTTACCCCAAAGTCCCTATGGGCAGTGGTCTGGAGGGTTCCACTACTACAGTTCCTTGCCATCATTGCAACTTTTGTTCATACATTGAGTCCGATTCCATTTTCATACATCCTAGTGGTTTTGGGGAGTTTAGAGCACGAGCTGGAGGGGACTGTATGTCCACGGATGTGGTCTATTTGGCCACATGCGTTATGTGTTCCGCATTCTACATAGGCAAGACCAACCGGTGTCTCAGGGATAGAATGCGTGAACACATATATCACATTAGGATAGGTACACTCACTAATGCTCTAGCCAGACATGCCCATGAGTCTGGCATTGATCATTCCTTTAAGTTTAGAATCCTAGAGAGGTTGCATGGCACACATCGAGGGGGTGACATCTCTAACTTAACAGAATCCAAAGAGAGTTATTGGATCATCAAGTTGAGATCGGACATGCCACCGGGTTTGAATGGGAGAGCACCCATCAAACCGTTTCTTAAAATGAGGAGACTTAAAATGTGAGGACTTTTAGTTTGAGACGTATCACCACTCTCTATATATATACTTATTTGTTCATTCAGATGTTGAATTTTTACTAGGCATATGCTTATGCTTGATAATGTGAGTTTTTATTTGATTGTTTGTCGTAAATATGTATTATGCTTTTGTATACTTTAATTATTGAGGGGTCATGGGTGGTGTAGATCTGATCGTGCTTTGAGCATGTTCAACAACTGCCCGCAGCTTTTTAATTATTTTAATTATTATTACCAAGCTTTGCAGTGATGATGTTGTATTATATTTATATTTATATTTATTATATTTATCATTTTTATATGGACACGCTTATATATAATGAGTGACTGTTTACAGCGTCCCTTTTTTGTAAATAGGAAGTGTGTACAAGCTTAGATAGAGTATATATAAGTTTAGATAGAGTATCATGTTAAATGAGACATTTACCTTTAAGTATATTTTTTTATAGAATTTCCCGCTTTTATTCTTATTTAAATGATTGTTTGGTCATTGATTGATTGGTCTGATGAAGCTGTTTAAAGCTAACCAAGATTCTGTGTGCACCAATTAAACTGTTTTTGCGTTTGACAAACCTCGAGCTCCGTGGATTTATTCAGTACGAGAGACATTTAAAGGAACTGGCATTATTATTTTTATGCCCTTCATTGTTTTGCTCCTGGGATTTATCTTTAGTATGGTATAATCATACCTTAGACAATGATTTTAATCCAAAAGCTTTACCCTTTCTAAGCAAACCAAACCTTAAAAAGACAAAATTACATTCTTCCCTAAAAGGGCTAATCAAATCATTCCAAGAACTTTTTCAATCCATTAAATTAGGAAATGCTCTCCTTCTCTTCCAGCAATTTCATCTTAACCCAAATATAAATATAAACAATAAACTGATTAATTTAAATAACTTCCCGTTAATGAAAGATTATTCCTTATGGGATATACACAAATATAATCATTTATCCCTAACACAACTCCGTATGACGCTAGGTCTACCTAAAAAATATATTATCACACTAAGGCAATTAAAAGAGATTACCATATCGTTGTTCTCCAGTTTTCCCAGTACTAATACGGAACAAAACCAAGTGGCCACATTACTTAAAAATTTAATGAATAAGAAAAACATGGTTTCTACTGCCTACAAATCTTTTTCCGAATTTCAAAATCAAGGAAAAATCATTTTTGCTAATTACTGGGATCAACAAGGTCTAAACATTTCAATAGAACAGAAGTTCCAGGCTATTAATAATACACTTAAGTATTCGCCGTACAAAAAACTTTGTTATACGCAATTTATGGTTACCAATAATCTATACTTAACCCCAGTACATCTGAACAAATTTGATCCGAATATCTCTACTGCATGTTCATGTTGTTTGTGCCCGCATGCAGATATTATGCATATATTATGGTCTTGTAGATATTCTCACAGCATATGGTGTTCACTCAAAGTTCGATTGGAGAAAATGAGATATCATAAATCTACACTGTCCTGGGAGATGGCGCTTCTACATATCACGAGTATTTATATACCCAAATTAAAACTCCGTGCATTAATTATTATCTGCCTCCTGGTCAAATTCTACATTACTAAGCAATGGTTGGACCGTTCCAAAATATCATGGAGGGATTTTAAGACTTTGGCCATTAAATATATCTCTTCACAAAAACTAATAATAATTAATTCTTGTAAAAGGGCTACATATCAAAGAATATGGGATTTCATTTTCCAGCTATTGGACACTGAATAACATTTAATTTTCATAATTATCTTATTTTAACCTTCCTACTCTTGATTCCTGAACTGATCCATCTATTTCCTAACATCTATCTTGAAAAATGGATCTAGGAAAGGAAATTATTCTCACACCTAACTCACTTCCCTTTTGCAGGATTATGGGAGTGATTCTGGGGGCATTGTAACATATCACATGAAGGCTTTACAGGACTTTATAAATATGTTAATGGGGCTGTTTCTTCTTTTTCTTTTTGGCACATATGTATATATGTATATAGGTTATATTTTGTTATACCTGAACCTTCTTATGTAAAAATTATACACTAATTACTGCAAATATGTTTATTTTTCCTTTGTTTATGTAAAGCAATAAAATTGTGTTTTATATTAAAAAAAAAATTGCGCTTATAAAGGTGATAGATTGACATAGCGACAATGCAGACTTTTCAAAATTTATTGTGATACCTAGCCTGGAGCAAGTCTCGATAGTGCAGTCTCTGGCTCACAGAAGGTGATGCCTGGTGGTAGCAGTGAGGAGCCAGTCGTCTAGATATGGAAACACCTGGAATCCTTGCCATCTCAGGTGAGCGGTAACTACTGCCATACATTTGATGAACACCCCCCTGGGGGTTGTGGTGAGACCAAAGGGCAGAGCTCTGAACTGATAATGGCTGGATCCCAGCCGGAAGTGAAGGAATCTTCTGGAGTGTCTGTCCATTTTGATGTGGTAGTACGCATCCTGAAGATCTAT
The DNA here is from genome assembly GCF_019279795.1 of Protopterus annectens. Lineage (NCBI taxonomy): Eukaryota > Metazoa > Chordata > Ceratodontiformes > Protopteridae > Protopterus > Protopterus annectens. The sequence continues at coordinate 1,568,908,862 of NC_056731.1, read as the reverse complement.
AGAGCACATCCAATTGTCCTGACCCAGGAAGGGTAAAATGGACTGCAGCGTGACCATCCGAAACTTCGTTCTTTGTACAGACCTGTTGAGTCTGCTGAGATCCAGAATGGGTCTCCAGTCCCCTGTCTTTTTTGGTACCAAAAAGAACCTTGAGTAAATTCCGGATCCTTGTTGGTCTGCTGGGACTTGCTGGATGGCCCTTTTACTTAGCAGTTTTGAGACTTCTTGAACTGCTTGGTCCCTTACATTGGGTGGAACGTCTGGAAGGGACTTATTTGGCCTTAAGGGGGTGCGAACAAAGGGAATTCTGTAGCCTCCGGATATAACAGACTGTACCCATTTGTCTTGTGTTATGTCTTAACAGGCTCTTGGGTATAGCGATAATCTTCCCCCGACTGCCTCCGGAGGTGGGCAGCTGGGCAACCCTTCAGGGATGCTGGAAGGGCTTCTCAGAAAAGGATTCTCTGTTGCCCTGATTTTGCGGACCCTCTCTGCCACAAGGGCGGCATCTATTATTGTTCCCTCCTCTGCCCCTGGATGGGAACTCACCACGTGTGTCCGGCAAGGCTCCCTGGGATTTCCAGAACCACATCTTTCCACTCTTCTGACCCTTGGGATATGGTCTGGAAGGAGTGGAAAAACAGACTCCTACAGCAGAGAGTCTTGCCTTCCTGCTCACACGTGGTAAGGGTGTCCTTCACCTGTGATCCAAAGAGAGAGGAACCATCAAAGGGGGTTTTGGTGAAAGATGCTTTGAAGGGTTCCGCAAAGTTACATAGCCGCATCCAAGCGTGCCTCCTTAGGGCAACACCTGTGCCTGTGGCTCTACTCGCACCATCGTCTGCATACGAAATGAGCCTCATGGAGGAGTTTACCACTGAATTAAGAGTCACCAGCTGGGAGGCTGCCTTAGCCTGGGCCCCCTCAGCTGATGGATCTTGGAAGGTATCTCCAAGCTCTTTAAGGAGATACCTTTGAAGACAGGTAAAGTGGCACAAATAATTCAGGGACCTCATGGAAAAGGTCGCTGAAGAAAACATCCACTTCCCATATCTGTACATTGTCCTGGACTCCTTGTTAGGAGGATGGACAGATGAAGAAGTTTCTGCCAACTCCTTCTTTGTGGCCGCTGCTACCACCATGGCATCAACGGGGACACCTTTGGTCAAAAACTGTTTGTCCTGTGGTGCAGTAATGAATTTGGCAGGTCTTCTGGGGGTCGGTTCCACTGTGTCTGGAGCTGACCATGCCTTTTCAGCCACCACAGATATCAGTGGGTCGAAAGGCGGAGACACTCAGGAGGTGGAAGGTCGGGATCCAAACGTGTCCAGGAATACCTCCGACTCATCATCGGAAGGGCTTAGGGCAGTCCAGTTCCCCCTCTGCCTAGGCATCTCAAGGATGTTTGAGAAGGAGACATCTTCAGAGGGGGGGTTCTTGGGGACCCTTCCGAATCCTCTAAGTCGTATCTGATGTGACAGACTCAGGGGAGTCAACATGCTTCCTCTTGCATTTCATCTTACGAGGTGGCTCCTCTGAATGATCGGGGGAGGCCTTGGAAGAGGAAGATACACCCAAAGGGGTGTTCTGGAGCTCTGGATCCCCACGCTTGGGATCTGGAAGAGGGGCAGAGGCTGACGTAAGCACCATAGGGGGAGGAGCCAATGGGGTTGATCGTGGGACTGACTCGGGGGCCAGTACACTCCTCATCACCCCGAAGGCGCCCCTGCCCGGATGCAGAGAAGGCTCCAGTTCCGAAGAAACCAGAATCCCTCTCCGCACCGAGGGGGATGACTCCGAGGCAGATGTGGGAGCCGAGCTCACCTGAGCCGAAGCCCCGAGGGGGAGAGCAGGGTCGGACAAGGGTCTGATGCCACTCGCCCCCTCAGAGCCGATGGAGGAGTCCCTGCGCCCAGATTCCTCCAGGGATGGTACCATGGAAGGGATCGGAGCCGACGACAGAACCGAAGGAGAAGGTATCGGAGCCGACAGTTCCACGACTCAAACCCAACGAACACCGGCTCCGAGCTCAAAGGATGAGTCGGAGGAGGAATATCTACAGACATGGACGGAGCCGACACCTGATGAGGGGGGGCTGGACAACATTTTGGCTAGGGCCTGCGATTTTAACAGCCTACTGACCACTCTTTCCAAGTCACTGTCCGAAAGTCTTGCAGACCGAGAAGAGTGGGATGAGCGATGACTACGCTCCGACCGGAGCAGATGTGATCTCGGAGCCGAATGTATCGACTCCAGAGAAGGAGACCTGGATCTTTTTCGACTCTCAGACGGCTCCGAGGAACGTGTCGGATCCGACTGGGAGGGAGGAACACTGGTTCCAGCCGAAGCCAAGATGGATGGTATAGCTTCACCCAACGATGGCTCTGAACTGGGAGCCAAAGGTTTAGGTGGTCTGGAAGATTTCACGGGCTGAGCCTTAGCCGGTGAATCTTGGGGCTTAAACAAACCCCTCAGGATCAACTTGTTTTTGCACTCCTGCAGGACTCTTGGACTGAATGCATGGCAAATCGAGCAAGAGTCCTGCAGGTGCATGGCGCCCAGACAATAAACACAAGAAATGTGACCATCTGTCAGAGACATCTTCTGACAGCATGAGTCACACTTCTTGAATCCGGATGGCTTAGGATCTTTGGACATCCTGAAGGAAAACCAAGGAACAAAGAAACACACACAGAAAAGTTAAGGTAACTACCACTAAAAATTACACACTACAGTTACCACAACCAAAAACTACATGCAAGGTATATATCTGCACTACTACAAACAAAAAACTATAGTTAACTATCACGAAACAACTAACAGTGATAAAAAAGGAATTTTTTTTTTTTTTAAGGAAGGAGATAGAGAGAAAAGGTTATCCTCTAACTTAAACGGAAAACCTTTCTGAGGTAAGGAAAGGGAGAGAAGGGGGAGGGGAAACTCTTTAATTAAAATGAGTTTTTGAGAAGAAGTAACAAGGATTAGGAGAGACTAGCTGCAATACAACAGTTTTATCTAAACGACTAATTCTACACTAAAACTAACAGTTTTATGACAAGAAAAACGATAAAAAAGTTTTATACGACCTAAGCCAGTAGAACAACCTCGCAGCAGAAGCGGCAAATGAGATCTGGGTATCTAGTACCAGGCATCATGGGATATAGAGGGGCCTCGAGCCAGTAAGCAGCACACAAGCTTTTGAAGATGGCCGAGTCGGAGCTGAGGATCGGCTCCAAACCCAACCAGCAAGAATGAAGGCGAGATAGACAACTTAACATCAGACGTTACACCCATGCGGGGACATCAGGGGATGACTTGTCCTCAGCCACGGATCTCGATCCTATCTCCACTGAGGAATCTCCAGTAGCAAAGAGGAAACCTAGTACTGACCCTTTAGGGGTAAGAAACAAGGGGGGGGGGGGTAGGACACACCGGAGAGATATACAACATCCAACAACTTTTGGACAAGATCCTCACACATTAAACACTAATAATATTCACAACATTTCTTCCAAACCTTTGTCAAATGTTGAAATAAAATTATTGAAGAAAGGATTAAATTTTGTTCCATCTTTTTTGTGGCTGAACATGCTTTTGTAAATGATATTCATGTATTTTGCAGAATTATTAACCTCAAATTGTTTTTTTCAGACTCAAACCAAACTCAAAGATCTACTGGATTTCATTTCCATAAATCCAGCTTTATACCTCCCATGGACAAACATGTCTTAGTCTTTAAGGAATGTGTGCTTAAAGATTTACATTTCAACATGAATACATACCCCAGTAATAAACAGAATCTTACCAAACAAGAATGGGATGTCCTACAGAACCTCAGCAACAATCATGACCTGGTTATCTTACCAGCTGACAAAGAGGGGGCATGGTCATCATGGATTGGAACATGTATGAAACAGAAGTTATAACACAACTGTCCAATAGTAAATTTTACATGCATATGTACCTGGACCCAACATTTAGATTCAAACATGAAACTGATGCCTTTCTAAAACTGGCACAGGAGGAAGGGATCATTGATCAGAGGACTGGTTATCAATTGACCATCCAAGATCCTAGGTCACATTATCTATACCTACTCCCCAAAATACACAAACATCGTACCAAACCACCAGGTAGACCAATTGTTTTGGGTCGAGGATCTTTGCCGGAACCATTATCTGCTTTTCTCATGGAACATCTACAACCACTTCTTAGTCTGGTCAGATCCAGAATTAAAGATACCACCCAGTTTCTCAATATCATTAATGACACACAGTTGGAACCAGGTTGGCGTTTATGCACATTGGACATCGCTGCCCTATACAACAATATCCCACATTGGGCAGGATTGGAAGCTATTCAATTCTAGCTTAATAAAGCTGAGTTATACACTCCCGGTTTCAACACTCTTCTTGTTTGCTTAGCTGAACATGTGATTACTAAGAATGTTTTTTACTTTCATGGGAGATGTTACTGGCAGTTAAGAGGTACTGCTATAGGAGCATCTTTCACTCCCATTTATGCAGATCTCTTTATGGGCTACATTGAAGAATAAGAAGTTATGTACCTACCATAATGTTCCATGTTAGTTGTCTTCTTCTCGCCTTCTTTCTTGCTGGTTGGGTTCAGAGCCGATCCTTGGCTCCGACTCGGCCATCTACTAAAGCTCGAGAGGTATTTACTGGCTCGAGGCCTCCCCTTATCTCACAATGCTTGGCGCTAGATACCCAGATCTCGTTTGGGAGAGCTAACACCATAGAAAAATTTTTTAAGGACACCTGTCCAAACTACAAGGTTTACCTACAGTACTAAAACAGAGGAGGACGTAACCCAGATAAGACTCAGCCAGAGGAAGAAGGCCTCAAAAAGGGACTCTTTTCTGTCTGTCCAGGCTAGGGGGATGAAGGGTGGGACGCAAGAAAGAAGGTGAGAAGAAGACAACTAACATGGGACGTTATGGTAGGTACATAACTTCTTAATGTTAAGTTGTCTATCTCGCCTTCATTCTTGCTGGTTGGGACAGCGTCCCTAGCACCTTAGTTCTGGGTGGCTCATCGGAACAGACTCTTGATCACAGTGGAACCAAAATCAGCTCTACTCCAAGAGGCCATATCCAACTTATAATGTGAAATGAAGGTATGAGGAGTGGCCCATGTGGCTGCAGCACAAATAGATTCCATTGGTAGTCTAGCTTGAAAAGCTACCGAAGTAGCCAACGCTCTGGTGGAATGACCTTTAGGTTTAGTAGGGAGTTCTTTATGTCTCAGCTGATAGATCAAAGTAATAAAAGAGGACAACCACCTGGATAAGGTTACTTTAGAAACTGGCAGGCCCTGTTTGCCCTCAGCATAGGACAGGAAGAGTTGGTCTGATTTTCTTGTTTGCTTAGTCCTATCCAAATAAAAACGTAATTGCCTATGAACCTCCAATTGGTGTAACTTTTGTTCAGCTTTGTTCGAATAGTTAGGAAAAAAGACAGGTAGATCAACAGCCTGATTCAGGTTTGTTTCAGAAGGTATCTTGGGCAGAAAAGAAGGATTAGTCCTGAGTGAAACTCTATCCTTGTGAAACACAAGGTAAGGAGGACGAATACAGAGGGCTTGAAGTTCCGAAACTCTCCTAGCTGAGGTGATGGCTACTAAAAAGAGAGTCTTCCAGGAGAGTAATTTTAAGGAACAGGAAGCCACAGGTTCAAAAGGAGAGAGAATCAAGGATGCTAATATCAAGTTTAAATCCCACGGAGGCGGGGGATCTCTGACCGGGGGCCTAAGCAAAATAGTCCCTTTAAGAAAGGCCTTGCAAAGTTTGTGGGACATGATGCTGATTTCTGACAGGCCAGCATGGAAATTTGAGATAGCAGCTAATTGGACCCTAATGGTAGCAGACGAGGAACCAGCTTGAAAAGGTTCTGCTAAAAAATCTAGAACATGATGGACAGGGGCTGTAAAGGGGTCTATATTCCTAGCCTCTGCCCAGAAAGAGAAACATTTCCACTTACTAGCATAAGTCTTCCTGGTGGTAGATTTGTGCAAGGAAAGGATGATTTCACGCACCGGCTGATAAATATGTGGAAGCCTGGCTAAGGTTGGAAGTGGAGCAACCAAGCTGTGAGGTTGAGAGACTGAAGGTATTGGTGCAGCCCGCCCGACTGATGGACCAAGAGATCTGGCACTGGGTCCAGATTCCAAGGCTGCTCCAGCAGATGACGATGCAGGAATGGAACCCAAATTTGTCGAGGCCAGTAAGGGGCAATGAGGAACATCCTGGATCCCAATGTGGTTGCCTTCTGAATTAGTTTGGGAATTAGGGGAAAAGGTGGAAATGCATACAGAAGACCCTGGGGCCAATCGTGAACTAGAGCGTCTCTGGGGGAGTGGCCAGGGAGGGGGAAGAGAGTGAAGAAATCGTCGCACTTGCTGTTGAGAGGAGTTGTGAAAAGGTCACAGCAAGGTTGACCCCATCTGCAGAAAATTTTGTCCGCTACTGACTGATTGAGAGACCACTCGTGAGGCATGAGAATAGCTCTGCTTAGCCTGTCTGCTATGACATTGGACTTCCCGGGGATGTGTGCTGCTATCAGAAACCGTTGAGAGGAGATTGCCCACTGCCAGAGTCTGAGTGCTTCTCGACATAAGGGATAGGACTAGGTTCCGCCCTGCTTGTTGATGTACCACACTACAGACATATTGTCTGTTTGAATTGCAATAGTCCCGGTGGGTAGAGAGTCCTGAAGAGCTTGCAACGCTAAAAGCACCACTCTCATCTCCAAGACGTTTATGTGCAGGTGGTATTCTAGAGGTTGCCAAGTGCCCTGGACAGTCCTGCACTGAAAATGCCCCCCCACCCAATCAGGGAGGCATCTGTGGCCGCCGTGGCAACAGGAGGAGGAAGAACAAATGGTCTGCCCTGGAGTACTAGAGGGGAGACCATCCACCAAGCCAGGTGGTCTTTGCATGATTGAGTAATTATTATGTTGTGAGACATCAGAAGTTGATGAAAAGACCATTGGGTAAAGAGCATCCACTGAAGAATCCGCATGTGAAAACGAGCCAGGGGAACCAGTATGATTGCTGCTGCCATGAGACCCAAAGTTTTTAGTACAAATCTGGCCTGAATCCTCTTGCACTGTAGTAAGACCTGCACATGTCAGTGAATGTCTGACACTCTGTCTAAAGGAAGTTTTGCAGACAGCTCTTTTGTATTTAATCTTGTGCCTATAAAGGTTATAGACTGACAAGGCGACAATGCAGACTTTTTGAAATTTATTGAGATACCTAGCTCAGAGCAAGTTTGGATGGTATAATCCCTGGCTTGCAGTAGCTGATGCCTGGTGGAAGCAGTAAGGAGCCAGTCGTCTAGATATGGAAACAACTGGAATCCTCGCCATCTCAGGTGAGCCGTAACCACTGCCATGCATTTGGTGAACACCCCGGGGGCTGTGGTGAGACCAAAGGGCAGGGCTCTGAATTGATAGTGACTGGCTCCCAGCCGGAAGCGGAGAAACCTTCTGGAGCGCCTGTCCATTTTGATATGGTAGTACGCATCCTGAAGGTCTATGGAGCACATCCAATTGTCCTGACCCAAAAAGGGTAGAATGGACTGAAGCGTGACCATCCAGAACTTCATTCTTTGAACAGATTTGTTTAACCTGCTGAGATCCAAAATGGGTGTCCAGTCCCCTGTCTTTTTTGATACCAAAAAGAACTTGGATGGCCCTTTTTTCTAGCAGTTTTGAAATTTCTGGCACTGCTTGTTCCCTTAGTCTGGGTGGAACATCTGGAAGGGACTCGGTTGTTTGTACAGGGGTGTGGACAAAGGGGATTTTGTAACCCTCGGATATGATGGACCGTACCCATTTGTCTTGTGTGAGCAGTTTCCAGGCTTCTGGGTACAGCGACAATCTTCCCCCGACTGCCTCCGAAGGTGGACAGTCGGGCAGCCCCTCAGGGGTGCTGAAAGGGTTTCTCAGAGAAAGATTCTCTGCTACCCTGATTTTGCGGACCCCCTCTGGCCCTTGGGCGGTGTCTATTATTGTTCCCTCCCCTGCCTCTGGAGAGAAACTCGCCACCTGTGTCAGGCATGAGTCCCTGGGGTTTCCGAAACCACATTTTTCCACTCTTCTGACCCTTAGGGTATGGTCTAGAGGGAGTAGAAAAACGGACTCCCACGGCAGAGAGAGTCTTGCCTTCCTGCTCACACCTAGTAAGGGTATCCTTCACCTGTCGTCCAAACAGAGCTGAACCATCAAAGGGGGTATTGGTGAAAGATGCCTTAAAGGGGTCAGCAAAGTTACATAACCGCATCCAGGCATGTCTTCTCAAAGCCACACCTGTACCTGTGGTCCTGCTCACCCCATTGGCTGCATAAGAAATGAGCCGCATGGAGGAGTTGACGATAGAGTTAAGGGTCGCCAGCTGGGAGTTAATCTTTTCCTGAGCCCCCGCAGCTGATGGATCCTGAAGGGTATCACCCAGTTCCTTGAGAAGATCCCTTTAAAGGCTGGTGAAATGGCACAGATAATTCAGCGACCGCATGGAAAAGGTTGCTGAGGAAAACATCTGCTTCCCGTACCTGTCCATTGTCCTAGACTCTTTATTAGGTGGATGGACAGGCAGTGAAGGGTCAGCCAACTCCTTCTTAGTGGCTGCTGCCACCACCATGGTATCAACGAGGACACCTTTTGTCAAAAATTGTTTGTTGGGTGGGGCTGTAATGAACTTAGTTGGCCTGCGGGGAGTTGGTTCCACTGTGTCCAGGGCTGACCATGCCCTTCGATCCAACTTCCATGAGCGGGTCGAAGGGTGGAGACACCCAGGAGGTGGAAGGGCGAAAACCAAACGAGTCCAGGTATACTGACTCGTCCTCGGAAGGGTTAAGGGCAGTCCAGTTCCCCCTCTGCTTAAGGATCTCTAGGATGTCTGAAAAAGAGACATCCTCAGAGGGGGATCTTGGGGACCCTTCCGAATCCTCCAAGTCAGTATAAGACGTGATTGACTCGGGGGAGTCGACATGTTTTCTCTTACATTTCTCTTCTGAGGGGGCTCCTCTGAATGATCAGGGGAGGCCTTGGAAGAGGAAGATATGCCCAATGGGGTGACCTGGAGCGTTGGTTCTCCACGCTTGAGGTCAGGAGGGTGGACAGAGACCGATGCAGGCACCATGGGGGGAGGAGCTGAAGGGGCCGACCGAGGAGCAGACTCGGGAGTCAGCACGCTCCTCATGACCTCGAAGGCACCCCTATCAGGCAGAGCAGAGGGTCCCCGCTCCGAAGAGACGTGAACCCCTCCCGGCAACCAGAGGGACGGCTCCGAGGCCAATGTCAGGACCGAGCTCACCTGCGCCGAAGCCCCGAGAGGGAGATCGGGGTTGGACAAGGGTCCGATGCCACACACCCCCTCGGAGCTGACGAGGGAGTCCCAGCGCCGAGATCCCTCCGAGGAAGGAACCAATGAAGAGATTGGAGCCGACGTAGGTGCCGAAAAATGTGGTATCGGCTCTGACGTTTCCAAGATTCGAGCCCCAACCAGCTCCGGCTCCGAACACAAAAAGGGAGTCGGAGGAGAAACTGCTGAAGACACCGGGACAGCCACAGTCTGTTGAGAAGGGCTGGTTAACATTTTGGCCAGAGCCTGCAATTTAAGGAGTCTACTGACCACCCACTCCAAGTCATGACTGGATAACCTGGAAGACAGAGAGGAGTGGGACCTATGGCTTCGTTCTGACTGAAGCAACTGTGACCTCGGAGCCGAATGGACCGATTCTAGGGAAGGGGACCTAGAACGTTTTTGGCCCAACAATGGTTCCGACACTAAAGTCGGAGCTGATTGAGGTCTAGGGATGTCGGCTCCAGCCAGAGCCGAAGAGGAGGCAGATTCTCCGCCCAGCGAGGGCTCCGAACTGGGAGCCGACGGCTTGGCGGGCTTTGAGGATTTCTCCAACTGAGGCTTCGCTGGGGATCCCTCTGGCTTAAGTAAGCCTCTCAAAATAAGCTTATTCCTACGCTCCTGCAGGACTCTCGGGCTGAAGGCATGACAGACCGAGCAGGAGTCCTGCAGGTGTAGGGAACCCAAGCAATAAACACAAGAAGAGTGACCGTCTGTCAGAGACATCTTCTGACAGCACGAGTCACACTTCTTGAAACTTGAAACTTTAGTATCCTTGGACATACTGGCCCAGGGATACTAAAGAGAGACAATTTAAACTAGTGTTTAAACAAGGCACACAGAAACATTCACACACCTGCATTAGTTAAGCTAACAATAATAACCACAAAAACTATCACACACACAACTATCCTTAATAAAAATATACAAATACTACAAGGCTAAACACTACTCCTATAGGTACAGCTAGGGTGGGGTTAGCCACTAATAGAGAGAAACAAGGGGGGAGGTAGAAACTCTCTAACAGAAAACGAGTTTCCTTAGTGGGACAAACTAGGAGATACACAGTCTAACTACACTACAAGGGAAAGACAATCTATATCTAAGAAAAATACAAGGTAAATATTAGCTAGTAATACAAAAAAAGGATTAATATGACCTGAGACAGTAAAAGTGCAACCTTGTAGCTGAAGCGGCAAACGAGATCTGGGTATCTAGCGCCAAGCATTGTGGGATAAGGGGAGGCCTTGAGCCAGTAAATAGCTCTCGAGCTTTAGTAGATGGCCGAGTTGGAGCTGAGGACCGGCTCCGAACCCAACCAGCAAGAATGAAGGCGAGATAGACAACATAACATCAATTGATATATGATGAGAACCACAATATATTCTTGAATAACATGGATATCTGGACACATTATCTAGATGACTGTTGGATGGTGTGGAGGAGGGATGCTGGATATGCGCAGGAATTTGTAGAATACTTAATTGAAAATAAGTGGGGGATACACTTTACACTTAATTTTGATTACAAAGAAATTACATTCCTAGATGTTCACATTTTACGTCAGGATGCCCATACACTTGAAACGGAGGTCTATAGAAAATTCCCCCAATTTAACACCTTACTTCATGCTTCCAGTCATCACCCCTTCCACATCATCTGGAACATCCCAAAACCCAATTTCTACACATTAAGCATATATGTTCATTAGATGTAGCCTATAATACCAGCAAAAACTATCTAGCCTAAAGATTTCTAAATTGGGGTTATCATTCAGACAACATTAACAGGGCATGTTCTTTTGCTACTGAACAAGATAGGAAGAATTTGTTGACTTATGGTAAGGGTTCCAAGAGAAGGAATGGACAATCTCCCCAACCCATTCGTCTGGTTACAACATTTGGATGCAGTACAGATGGCTTCAAAAATATTATGAATAACGATTGGGACATCCTATTGGCCAATGAAAAATTAACTGGAATGCTTTCCCCACAGTGTCTTTTCTCATGTAGAAGAGGTCATACCATCAATTCCCATTTAACCCACTACAAACATTTCACACCTACTACCACACAAGTCACTTTATTTGGGGACAAACTAGTGGGTAGTAACCCTTGTGGCCATTGTGGTTTTTGTACACATGTTTGCAAAACAAAGGAATTTACCAGCAGCAACACTCCACATATTTTTGAAATCAGATGCTTTGGCAACTGCAGCAGTGACTGGTCATCTACCTGGCCACCTGTTTTTGCTCTGCTTTTTATGTAGGGCAAACATCTCGGCCATTCAAACATAGGATTAGTGAACATCTTAGTGATATAAGAAACAAAAGAATATCTAATGCCCTTTATAAATATACAATGACCCATACCACTGCCACATTTCAATTTACAGTTATTGATAAAATCCAAGGACACAAATCTAATAAAGCAGGTTGGCACTCCATATTAAATAATAAAGAATCTGATTGGATTGTCAGGCTGGGGGCTCTGTTTAAGCCCGGCCTCAATGAATTAAGCTAATTCTGGCATGTACCAATCAGCTTTGATTCTGATTTAACTTGGTACTATTTAAATGTGTAATGAATTAATGTCAGTTAATGCACTGAAGAAAGCTGTAAGTTTTGCTGAAACCAGTTTGCCATTTTGTCACATTAAATCTTTAATTTTACCTATCTCCTTGGTGCTGTTCTTTAGGCTTAAAATGGGCCAGAATGGCTGTTATCCTAGTACTAATCTATGAACCTATGAACAACTAAACTCTCGGGTGGCTCATTGAAGAATATTCCTCAGAACCATAGAGCCAAAGGAGGCCCTTCTCCTAGAGTTCAAATCCACTTTGTAATGAGTAATAAAAGCATGAGGTTTCACCCAAGTAGCTGCAGCGCAGATATTATCCAGTGGTAATCTAGCCTGAAAAGCTGCAGACATGGCCACAGATCTAGTGGAATGAACTTTAACCACATTATAAAGAGGTCTGTTCTTAGAATTGTAAATGTGGAATATGCACAATGTTAGCCATCTAGGTAGGGTAACTTTTGAAACTGGTTGACCTTTTCTTGTATCAGCACAAAAGACGAAAAGCTGATCCAATTTTCTTATTTCAGAAGTTCTATTTAAATAAAAAAGCAATTGTCTATGGACATCTAGTAGATGAAGCGAATACTCTCCTTTATTTTGACAGTTAGGAAAGAAAACTGGAAGATCTATAGATTGGTTAAGATTACTTTCTGACACGATTTTGGGCAGAAAGGATGGGTTAGTGCTTAAAGAGACTCTGTCTTTATAGAAGACTAGGCATGGGGGCTTAGCTGACAAGGCTTGCAACTCAGATACTCCTTTGGCTGAAGTAATAGCTACCAAAAAGAGAGTTTTCCAGGAAATATATTGCAACTCACATATAGCTGAAGGTTCAAAAGGGGGAAAAATTATATTAATTAAGATTAAATTGACTTCCCAAGGAGGTGTTGGATGCTTATATGGTGGTTTTAACATGGCAGTGCCCTTAAAAAACACTATGCAAAGTCTGTGTGACATGATAGAATGGTCATTGCCTCCTATATAGAAATTAGAAATCGCAGCTAGTTGAACTGTAATAGCAGCTGTTGCTCCGTCATTAAAGAGCTCTGAAAGAAACTGTAAAATAGTGTGAACTGGTGCTGTAAATGGGTCTATTTGTTGCAGTTGGCCCAAAGAAAAAGAAGTTATGTTTTTACCATAACATTTCTTCTGTGTTGTCGATCTTCATTCATTCTTGACTGATGGGTATGGTTCCGAATCCTTGGAACCGACTCGGCCATTATACAAAGCTCGTGCCAGCCAAAAACTCTCATGTTAAGGCTCTACCTATACTGCCTCTCTTCCCATTACCTGAGATCGAGTTTGCGTATCATTAAGAAAAATGGAAGCTATGTCTGAGCAACAACCCTATAACAACACCAAGACTAGATCTGAACTTCCAGGAATCTCTAGGAGGGCAAAGGAGGTTGGGATGTCAAGAATGAATGAAGATCGACAACACAGATGGAACGTTATGGTAAGAACATACCTTCTTTATCTGATGTTGTCAATCTGCATTCATTCTTGACTGATGTTTGAAAAATTTGGAAAGAAGACTGGTAATTCTATGGTCTGGTTGATAATGGAGTCTGACACCACTTTAGGAAGAAAGGAGTGATTACTTCTGAGTGATACTCTTTCTTTGTGGAAGATGATATATGGGTGTTTCACACACAGAGCCTGTAACTCTGAAATTCTCCTAGCAGATGTGATAGCTACTAGAAAGAGGGTCTTCCAAGATAAAAAGCTTGAGATGTTGAAGGTTGGGATGGACCAAGCCCTGAGGGCGAGATAGCAGGTCTGAATTTGGATCCGGAGTCCACAGGGGGTGAACCAGTTGAGGCCAGAGAAAGGAAAACCAGACTTGATGGGGCCAATAAGGTGCAATGAGAATTAATTTGCTTCTCAACCATTGGGCTTTCCTCAGAAATTGGGGAATTAGAAGGATTGGTGGGAAGGCATACAGAAGTCCCTGGGGCCAATCATGGAGAAGTGCCTCTCTCACGGACTCCCCGTGAGGGGGGACTAGGGGAAAAGTAGCTGCTGCATTTGTGGTTTATGGGAGAGGTGAACAGGTCACAGCAAGGCTGACCTGATCGACAAACAATTTTCTTAGCTATGTAGGGACTGAGAGACCACTCGTGAGGTAGAAGGATACCCCATGCCTAGTTTGTCTGCAATCAAATTGGAATTCCTTCGATATGTGTTGCTATTAGAAAGTGGTTGGAGGTAATTGCCCATTGCCAAACTCTTAGGGCTTCCCAACATAGTGGATAGGATCTGGTTCTTCCGTGTTTGTTGATGTACCAGACTAATGGCATGTTGTCCGACTGGATAGCAATTGTCCCTGAAGGAAGGCCAAACTGGAATGCTTGCAATGCTATGAGCATTGCCCTCAATTCTAAGACATTGTTGTGCAGATTGGCCACCTGAGGGAACCAAGCACCTTGGATGGTATTTCCCTGAAAATGCCCACACCCCCACCATATCAGGGAAGTGTCCGTGGTCACTACGGCCTTGGGCTGAGAGGGGAGAAGGGATGACTCCATAAATTCTCTTCTGGCTTCATTCACCAAGATAAATCCTTCTTACAGCGGTTTGTTATTAGGATTGGATGAGACATGGGGTGAGTTAAAAGTGACCATTGTGATGCCAGGAGCCATTGAAGCAGCCTCATGTGGTATCTCGCCATCGGGACTAAACTGATTGTTGCTGCCATGGATCCGAGAAGTTGCAGAACCAGACGAGCCGGAACTTTGCCTTGTGAGAGAATCACTTGAAGTTGGGACCTCAACTTTAACAACCTGTGATGAGTAAGGAAGGCCATGCAGGACTTTGAATTTAGTTTTGCTCTGAAGAATTCCAGGCCCTGTGTGGGAGATAGTTGTGATTTTTATTTGTTAATTGAAATGCCTAAGAACTTGGCAAGGTGTAGAACAGAGTCTATGGTGCAAAGCAGTAGATGCCTTGTAGGCGCGGTTAGGAGCCAGTTATCTAGATATGGAAACACACAGAATCCCTGTAGCCTTAAATGAGCTGCTACAACTGCCATGCATTTGGTGAACACCCTGGGGGCTGTGGTGAGACCAAAGGGTAGTGCTCGAAATGGGTAATGAGTGGCTCCTAGCCAAAAGCAGCAATATCTTCTGGAACGATTGCCCATCTTTATGTGGTAATACGCATCCTGAAGATCTAAAGACCACATCCAATCATCCTTCTCTAGAAAAGGAAGGACAGACTGAACTGTGACCATCTAGAATTTTGTTTGTTTACAAATTTGTTCAATACACTGAGATCCAAGTTTGGTGTCCAGTACCCTGTCTTTTTTGGCACTAAAAAGAATCTTGAGTAGAATCCGAATCCTATCTTGTCTGGTGGGACTGCTTGGATGACTCTTTTTTGAAGTAGCTTTTGAATTTCTAATGCTGCTAAATCCCTCTGGCTGGGTGAAACATCAGGGATTTGCCTTTGTGGTTTGGGAAATAGATTGAAGAGAATGAGGTAACCTTTACTGATTATTGTTTGCACCCAGGAATCTGATGTTATTGCGAGCCAGGCTGAGTGGTGCAGAGAAAATCTTCCCCCGACTGCTTCCAGAGGTAAGCAATTGGGCCGCTGCTCAGGAGCACTGGTAGGGTTGTCCAGAAAAGGAATCTCTGGAGCCCTGATTGCATGGACCCCTACCGCCATGTGAGAGGCATCTTCAAGATGAGTTCCCCCCTCTGCCCCAGGGGGGAAAACTTGCCACATGTGTCCCGAAAAGGCCCTTGAGTTTTCTTGAACAATATCTTTCCACTCCTCTGAGTCCTAGAGTGAGGTTGTTGCAGAGTGGAAATTGCACCCCCACAGCAGAAAGGGTTTTTCTGTCCTTCTCACACCTTGCTAATGTGTCTCTAACCTTGGGGCCAAACAGTGATGTAGCGTCAACTGGAGCATTGACAAAGGAAGACTTAAAGGGGTCCACAAAATCACACAAGCGCATCCAGGCATGACGGCTAATGGCAACCCCTGTACCAGCTGCTCTATACATCCCTTTGGCTGTATCTGCAATAAGCCGCATAGATGAATTAGAGATAGACTCCAGGGTGGCAAGCTGGAAGGCAAACTTATCTCGAACCTCGTCAGACACTGCTCCTACCAGGGTATCTGACAGCTCAGTTATCAGATTGGAGTCTAATGAAGTGCACCAAAAAATTCAAGGACCAAATAGTGAAGGTCGATCAAGCAAAGACACACTTCCCAAATCTGTCCATCATCCGGGACTCTCGGTTGAGAAGATGGACAGTTGAACTCTCTTCATCGAGTTCCTTCTTTGTGGCTGGTGACACCACCATGGCATCCACTGCTAAACCCTTAGACCAATACAGCTAATCCTCTGGGGTTAAAAGAATTTTGTCCAGTCTCCAGGGAATAGGCTCTATAGCATTAGGCACCTTCCATGCATGCTGTACAATTAGTTTAATTAGTTCATCAGCAGGTGGGGTCAACAAAGAAGTAGATGGTTGGGCATGAAAAGCTTCAAGAAAAAAGATTACTTGGAGGATGGGTTTGAGGGCTTCCAATCACCCCTTTGTCTTAAAATCTCCAGGATGTCTCCAAAGGAGACATCTTCAGGGGGTGACTGTGGAGACCCTTCCCCTTCATTGTAATCTGTATCCTCAGTGACTGATTCTTCTGGAGAATCCAAGTGCTTCCTCTTGCACAATTTCTTATGAGGTGGCTCCTCAGAGGGAAGATCTGAGGAGGACTCTGAAGAGACGGGACCTTGCACTAGGGTATCTTGCTGCTCTTGTGCCCACTGTCTTGAAGTAGCTGAATGTGGCAGCTGTGAACCAGAGGGAACAAAAATATAGCACTCCAATGGGAATGGTACCAAATGGGAGCCTCTGAGGCTACAGCTCTCTCCGGAATCTGGAAGGCAGGCCCACTTGAAGAGGGATGGGATCCTGGAACGGAGAAAGAAAATCTCAGAACCGGGGTCACATCCCACTTTGAAGAGCCACCCCCACAGTAAGAGCTGAGAGAGGATTTGAAATTACCAAGGCACCAAGAGATGTAGGTAGCACCGTGGAAAAAATCAGAGCTGATCCATGGATCTCAATGCCACCAGCCAAATCTTTGTCCCATGGGTGCAACGGTTCTGATGAAGCCAAAGACCACAGAGTAGGTTCTGGTACCGATGTGAGATCCACAGTCGGTATTGAAGTAGCTGGCACTGGGAGCGTCAAAGCAGTGGGCTCCAAGACCTGCAGAGCAGTTGAAGGAGGATTATATATGGGAGTCCTGGGAGAGTAAGCCTCGGCTCCGGGAGGGATGGAGGGCCGAGAGGGAGCAGGAAGGTCTCTGGCTGCCAAGAGCTGATCCACTAATCTAACTACATCCAATTCCGATAGACTACTGGAGGACCAGACGGATATTCCCAAAGGAGATTCAAGTCCTTCTATGAAGAGGCTCAGCTGCTGACCCAAGAAGGGATCTATTGAAGGGGAGTATCTAGTCCTGGGGGTACTTGGGCTCTCGATCTTTGACACCACAAACTGTTGTTTGGCAGGTGAAGATGGAACCGAAATATTATAGGTGGCAAGTATTGGTGCCGTTGAAGTCATCAGTGCCAAAGACATGGTTGATACCGAAGATATCTGAATACTTTCAATGGTAGACGGCACTGCAGAAGATTTTATCAGTTTCGGTGCCAGAGCAGAAGTCAACGCAATCTTTGGAAATTTTGGTTTCAGTTCCAAGGAAGGAGTCAAAACCTGAGATTTTTGAGTTTTGGATTCATGTACCTTAGGGGATGACGGTACCGAATGGCTCCGTTTTTTTTACAGTCAGCCTTAGGAGATTTTGAAGTCGCCCCCTCAAAGAGAGCTTTACCAAAAGGACATTTCAGTAACCCTTAAGAATCAACTTATCACTTCTTTCTGCAAGAGTTTGAGTACTAAAACCCTTGCAGAGTTTGCATGGAGGTTGAATTTCCAAATAAGCGACATCCAAATAATAGACACATGAAAGATGTCCATCCGAAATGGGCATCTTTCTGGCACAGTCTTTACATTGTTTGAACCCTAAGGTTCCCTTTTGCTTTTCTGCCATTTTGTGTAAACAAATAAATGGCATGGCCCCACACACACACACACACACACACACACACACACACACACTCACAGTCACTCGCAAAGATAAAGCTTTTTTTTTTTAAATATACCAACAATGGTCTCCAAAGACTACCCAAAAAGGGTAAAAAGAAAAAGAAGAAGAAATGGGTAGAGAGAAAAAATACCAGCTATGGTATCAAAGAGTTACCCACCGTAAGAGGGGAGGAGAAGCCTAATATGATGGTAAAATAGAGATACCTTGAGATAAAAAATGGAATAAAAGATTGGAATAAAGAGAATTATACAGTTGAAAATACTACAGAAAAGGTGAAAAGATAGCTAAATAACAAAAAATTGATCACTTAGCAGAGAGCAATGGCTGACGAATCCAATTTTCTATACGGCAAACGAGATCTGAGGTAATAGGAAGAGAGGTAGTATGAGTAGAGCCTTAGCTTGAGAATTTTTGCCTGGTGCAAGCTTTGTATAATGGTCGAGTTGGTTCCGAGGACTCAGAACTGAACCCATCAGTCAAGAATGAATGAAGACTGACAACATCAGATCAAATCTTTTCCATTTGCTTTTGTAAAGTTTTCGACTAGATGTCTTATGAGATGACAATAAAATGTGCTTGAATGGAGAGGAAAGACATGGAAATCTGGCAATCAAGGGAACTGAAGCAGCCAAGCTGTCAATCTGAGGGAGCCCAGATTGGGATGAACCATCCCTGACGAATGTGTCAGTAGGTCCAGAACTGGGTCCAGAATCCAGGGTTCATCCTGAAGATGAGGCTGAAGAAAAGGGAACCAGATTTGATGAGGCCAGTAGGGGGCAATTAGGATAACTGTTGTGTCCAAAATACTCACTTTCTGCAAACATTTTGGAATTAGTGGAATCGGGGGAAAGGAGTAAAGACGTGCCGAAGGACAATCATAGCAAGTGTGTCCCTTGGTGACTCCTCCGTGGGAGGGAGCAGGGCAAAGTAGTTGCTTCATTTTGCATCGTTGGATAATGCAAAAAGGTTGCAACAAGGCTGGCCCCATTTCTGGAAGATCACTTCCACAACTTTCTGGTTGAGGGACCACTCATGCAGCCATAAAATGTCTCTGCTCAGTTCGTCCGCAATGACGTTAGACTTCTCCAGGATGTTTATCGCTATCAGAAAACTTTTGGAGGCTATCGCCCAATGCTAGATCCTGAGAGCTTCTCGACAAAGTTGGTAAGATCTGGTTCTTCCTGTTTGTTTATATACCATACTACAGACATGTCTGACTGGATTGCTATCATTCCCAGAGGAAGAGAGTCCTGAAATGCTTGCAACACTAAAAGCATCACTCTCATCTCTAGGATATTTATATGTAGATGAGCATCGTTTTCTTACCAGATGCCTTAAACTGCCTTCCCTAGAAAATGACCACCCCCTACCCTATCTGGAAAGCGTCTGTGATCACTGTGGCTATCAGATAAGGAGGAATGAATAGACAGCCTGAGACACTAAGTTTGAATTAATTGAAGATCTTTTTTGCAGGCATTGGTTATCACAATCTTGTGGGACATTGGGAGTTCCAAGACTGACTATTGAGCAAAAAGCAACCACTGGAGGACCCTCATGTGAAGGAAAGCTAGAGGAATCAGTGCTGCAGTCATTTTCCCTAGCACCTGAAGAACTAGTTTTGATAAGAATTCTCACATAATGACGGAGGTCGTCTACTCTGCCCTGTGAAAGTCTTTCTATTTGTGTGGTTGTGTTTATCTCTGCTCCTATGAAAACTAAACTCTGAGATAATAAGAAGTTATGTCTTACCATAACGTTCCATGTTAGTTGTCTTCTTCTTGCCTTCTTTCTTGCTGGACTCGGCCTATACTATAGCTCGAGAGCTATTTTTACCGGCTCGAGGCAGCCCTATATCCCACAATACCATGCGCTAACTCCCCAGATCTCGTTTGGAAGCTAAGACATAGTATAAAAAGTAATATTATAATAATAATATTATAATCCTCTTATATGAGTACAGATTACCTGCTAGTAACACTAAGGATACAAGGAAAGACGCAACATATTGTATCTCCAGAAATTGAAGGACTCAGAACCTCGAGTCTATCCAGGCTAGGGGGCAGGAGGGAGGGATGCAAGAAAGAAGGCGAGAAGAAAACTAACATGGAACGTTATGGTAAGACATAACTTCTTAATGTTAAGTTGTCATTCTCGCCTTCATTCTTGCTGGATGGGACAGTGTACCTAGCATCTTAGTCCTGGGTGGCTCAATGGAACAGACTCCTGAGTACAGTGGAACCAAAATCAGCTCTATTTCTGGAGGCTAGATCAAGCTTGTAATGGGCAATAAAGGTATGTTTGGACACCCATGTAGCTGCTGCACAAATGGCATCTAGTGGTAACCTTGCTTGAAAAGCCGTTGAAGTTGATAGTGCCCTGGTTGAATGAGCTTTAGGCCTAGAGGGTAGTTGCCTGTATCTCAACTCATAGACCAAGGTAATAATAGATGTCAGCCATCTGGAAAGAGTAACTTTCGATACCAGAAGCCCTTTCTTGCCTGCTACACTTTTGGTAGGAAGGAAGGGTTTGTATCCGTTGTGACAGTGGCAACTGGAGGGGGGAGAACAAAGGGTCTGCCCTGAAAAAGCTGAGGGGAAACCATCCACCAGGAGAGATGTTTCTTGCAAGATGGTGTTATCAAAATGTTGTGGGTCATTGGCAGCTGTTGAAAGGACCACTGAGAAAACAGCATCCACTGAAGGAGTCTCATGTGGAAGCGGGCTAATGGAAGTAGACGAATCGCCGCCGCCATGAGGCCCAACACTTTCAATACTAGCTTGACTGGGACTCTGCTGGGCTGAAACAGAAGCTGAACATTCCGCCTTATGTCTGTCACTCTCTGAGGTGGTAATGTTGCAGACATTTCTGTGGTGTTTAATACGGCGCCTATAAAGTTTATACATTGACAAGGCGACAAGGAGGACTTTGCAAAATTTATAGAAATACCCAGGCTGTTGCAAAGTTGGATAGTGTAATCCCTGGCCATTATGAGATCCTGTTTGGTGGTAGCGGAAATGAGCCAGTCGTCTACGTATGGAAACACCTGGAATCCTTTCTGTCTCAGGTGAGCTGTGACCACTGCCAAACATTTGGTGAACACCCGGGGGGCTGTGGTGAGACCAAAGGGCAGGGCCCCGAATTGAAAATGACTGACTCCCAGCTGGAAGCAGAGAAACCTCCTGGAGCGCCTGTGTATTTTTATGTGGTAGTACGCGTCCTGGAGGTCTAACAAGCACATCCAGTTGTCTCTGCCCAAAAAGGGTAGAATGGACTGCAGTGTTACCATCTGAAATTTTGTCTTTAGTACATAGTTGTTTAACCTGCTGAGGTCCAAAATGGGTCTCTAATCTCCTGTCTTTTTTGGTACCAAAAAGAATCTAGAGTAGATTCCGGATCCTAGCTGCTCTGCTGGGACTGCCTGGATGACTCTTTTGTTTAACAGCTTTTTTATTTCTAGCTGAGCCTGACCCCTTTGTGTGGGTGGTACGTCTGGTAGGGGTTTTGGCGGTTGTACCGAAGGGAAAGTGAAAGGAATTTTGTAACCCTCGGATATGATCTTCTGTACCCATGTGTCTTGGGAGATGGATTGCCAGGCTTCCGGGTACAGAGATAATCTTCCCCCGACTGCCTCCGAAGGCAGGCAGTCGGGCAGCTTCTCAGGGATGCTGAAAGGGTTGGTCAGGGAAAGATTCCCTGGAACCCTGGTTCTGTGGACCCCCTCTGCCCCTGGGGCAGCGTCTGTTATTATTCCCCCCTCTGCCTCTAGGGGGAAATTCACCACGTGCGGCAGGCGCGACTCCCTGTGGTTTGCGGAACCACATCTTTCCACCCCCCTGTCCTTTAGGATAAGGTCTAGAAGGCGTGGAAAATGGACTCCCATGGCAGAGAGAGTCTTACCATCTTGCTCGCATCTGGTGAGGGTATTCTTCACCTGAGGCCCGAACAATTCCGAACCTTCAAAGGGGGTGTTGGTGAAGGACGCGTTGAAGGGGTCAGCAAAGTTACAGAGTCGCATCCAAGCGTGACGTCTCAACGCAACGCCTGTGCCAGCGGCCCTACTCGCTCCATCGGCTGCATAAGAGATAAGCCGCATGGAGGAGTTAACAATGGAGTTCAGGGTAGCCAGCTGAGAGTTTATTTTGTCCTTAAACCCTGCAGCAGAAGGATCATGTACCGTTTCAACCAGCTCTTTGAGCAAGTCTCTCTGAAGGCGAGTGAAATGACATAAATAGTTCAGCGATCACATAGAAAATGTCGCTGAAGCAAAGGTCCGCTTGCCGTACCTGTCCATGGTCCTGGACTCTTTGTTAGGAGGATGAACAGATACAGAAGGATCAGCTAATTCCTTCTTAGTGGCTGCTGCTACCACCATAGCATCAACTGAAACACCTTTGGTGAGAAAGGATTTGTCATCTGGTGCAGAAATAAATTTAGAAGGCCTCCTAGGGGTAGGTTCCATTGAATCAGGAGCTGCCCACGCCTTTCTAGCCACTACCTCCATTAGTGGGTCAAAAGGGAGAGACACCCAGGAGGTGGAAGGGCGAGATCCAAAGGCGTCAAGGTAAACCGACTCGTCCTCGGAAGGTTTGAGAGTGGACCAATTTCCCCTCTGTCTTAGGATCTCCAGGATGTCTGAAAAGGAGACAACCTCAGAGGGGGATCTGGGGGAACCCTCCGACTCATCCAAGTCGGTGTCCGACGTGACAGACTCGGGGGAGTCTATGTGCTTCCTCTTGCACTTTATTTTCCTAGGGGGTTCCCCTGAAACTTCAGGGGAGCCCTCGGAAGAGGAGGAGACACCCAAAGTGGGTACCCTATGCTTTGGATCTCTGCTGTCAGGTATAGGTGGGTAGCCAGAGACCGTAACAGGCACTACAGAGGGAGGAGCCACAGAACTTAACCTTGGAGTGGACACTGGGTCCAGCACACTCCTCATCACCTCGAAGGCTCCCCTATCAGACACCAAAGGTAGCCCCGGCTCCGAAGAGGCCAAAACCACCTCCGGAACCGACAGAGAAGGCTCCGAGAATGATGTTGGGGCCGAACTAACCAGAGCCGAAGCTCCGAGAGGGAGAGCGGGGTCGGACAAGGGTCCGATGCCACTCGCCCTCCCGGAGCCGACAATGGAGTCCCGGCACCTGGACCTCTCCACGGATGGAACCAATAAAGAGGTTGGAGCCGACGACACCGGAGCCAAAGGAGGAGGTATCGGCTCCAACGTGGGCAAGGTCACGGTTCCGACGAACTCCGGCTCTGAACTCGAGAGATGAGTCGGAGGAGGAATGGATAACTGTATCGAAGGAGCCACAGTCTGGTGAGATGGGCTCTGAAGCATTTGGGCCAGTGCCTGAGATTTTATGAGTCTACTGACCACCCTCTCGATGTCGTGGTCGGAGAGCCTGGAAGACCTCGATGAATGAGTCCTATGACTCTGCTCTGATAGGAGGGGGGACCTCGGAGCCGATCTGACAGACTCTAATGAAGGGGACCTAGAGCACTTGCACGCTGGGGTCGGCTCCGATGATGGTTTCGAAGCGGAACCCACTTTGCTCGCCTCGGAGCCAGACAGAACCGAGGTCGGAGCCGTCTCGACAACACCAGCCCTTGGCTCAGAAGCTGGAGCCGAGGGTTTGTCGGTTTTTGACGACTTCCCCAAGCCAGACTTGGACGGGGAGTCATCAGGCTTTAACAAGCCCCTTAGGATGAGCTTGTTACGCCTTTCCTGCAGGACTCTTGAACTAAATCCATGACAAACGGAACAAGAGTCCTGCAGGTGTAAAGGCCCCAAGCAATAGACACAAGAAGTATGACCGTCTGTCAGAGACATTTTCTGACAGCACGAGTCACACTTCTTGAATCCCGAGACCTTAACGTCTTTGGACATTGCCCTAAAGACAGTCACTCAATCAGCACACACACTCACTCACTTACACACAAGGGGGAGATGAGGGGGCTGACTAGAACAACAACACACACACACAGGGGCTGAGTAAACAGAAAAAACTAAAGCCTGTAGGCCTGATTATAAAAGTTAACTAAAGGGGTGGGTAGGGCTTATGAAACAAACACTAATAAGTAATAATATCGATAGGGAACAAATATAGGGAAAATAACCTAATAAACTACCTCAAAAAATAGAAACTTTGTTGAAAATTCCTTTTACTGACCTGAGCCGGTAAAAAAGGCAACCTCGCAGCGAAGCGGAAAACGAGATCTGGGGAGTTAGCGCATGGTATTGTGGGATATAGGGCTGCCTCGAGCCAGTAAAAATAGCTCTCGAGCTATAGTATAGGCCGGGTCAGAGCCGAGGATCGGCTCTGAACCCATCCAGCAAGAATGAAGGCGAGAATGACAACTTAACATCACAGATTATTTTGTAATTGATGGTAATACCTAGGGAGGAACAGAGCTGAAGGACATAATCCCTTGATTGGAGAAAATGATGCCTGGTCAGGATGGTTATGAGCCAGTCGTCCAAGTATGGAAACACGTGGAATCCTTTGCACATCAGGTGAGCCACTACTACTACCATACATTTGGTGAACACTCTGGGGGCTGTAGTGAGACCAAAGTGTAGAGCTCAAAATTGGAAATGACTGTCTCCCAGCCAGAAGGGCAAGAACCTCCTGGAATGTCTGTCCATTTGAATGTGGTAGTATGCATCCTGAAGGTCTGTAAAGCACATCCAATTGTCTTTTCCTAGGAATGGAAGTATTGACTGCAGTGCCACCATCAGGAACTTGGACTTTTTTACTGATTTATTTAGGTTGCTGAGATCCAAAATGGGTCTTCAGTTCCCTGTTTTCCGGTGAGCTAAATAGAATCTTGAGTAAGTTCCAGATCCTCTCTGGTCTGCGGGGACTTCCTGGATGACTCTTTTTCTTAGCAACTTTAAATTTCTAATGTTGCTTGTTCCTTTTGACTGGGTGGAACATCTGGAACCAATTTGTTTCTGGGGATAGGAGAAGAAAAGCGAATGATATATCTTCTGGATATTATGTCCTGCACCCATTTGTTGTCTGTTATTTTTAGCCAGGTTTTCTGGTACAGAGACAATTAACCTGACTGCTCGCAGAGGCGAGCAGTCGGGCACTCCCTCAGGAGTGCTGAAAGGGTTTTCCAAAGAAGGATTCTCTTCAGTCCTGATTCTGTGGACCTCCTCTGCCACATGAGCAGCATCTTCCATTATTGTGCCCCCCTCTGCCTCTAGGGGAACTTTCACCTTGAGTGTCCTCGTAAGACCTTTGAGATTTTTTTGAACCACATATTCCCACTACCTTTTTGACCTTTAGGAAAAGGTCTGGTAGGAGTGGAAAAATGCACTCCAACGGCAGACAAGGTCTTGCCTTCTTGTTCACACCTAGTGAACGTTTCCTTCACTTTCAGTCCGAAAAGAGACGAACCATCAAAAGGGCCATTAACAAAGGAAGACTTGAAGGGCTCTGTGAAATCGCAAAGGCACATCCAGGCTTGCCTCCTAAGAGAGATACCTGAGCCTGCTGCCCTACTTGTTCCATCTGCTGCATAAGAAATTTGTCGCATGGACGAGTTAACAACTGAATTCAAGGCGGCGAGCTACACATTGATTTTATCTGCTGCCACATCAACTACAGCCCCTTGGAGGGATTCTGATAATTCTTTAATCAGGTCTCTCTGTAATCTAGTGAAGTGGGTGAGATAATTTAGAGACCGCAAAGCCAAGGTCGCTGATGAGAAGACGTGCTTCCCATACCTATCCATCATCCTAGAGTCTTTATTAGGACAGACAGAGGAACTGGTTTCAGAAAGTTCCTTCTTAGTGGCTGCCACCATGACCATGGCATCAAATGCTATGCCTTTTATCAAAAAGCTTTTTTCTTTTGGAGCAGTAATGTACTTATTTGGCCTTTTAAGAGAAGGGTCTATGGTGCCTGGGATCTCCCAAGCCTTTCGCGGGATTACTTCCACCAGCTAATTGAAAGGAAGAGTCAACCAACAAGTTAATGGGCGAGACGCAAAGGCCTTCAGAAAAAATGACTCCTCAGTCAAAGGGGTGGATGGCTGCCAATCATCTCTCTGTTTTAAGATTTCTAGGATGTCTCCAAAGGAGACATCTACAGGAGGTGACCGAGGGACCCTTCGGCTTCATCGAGGTTGATGTCAGATGTGATGGGAGTCAAGATACTTCCTCTTGCATGTTCTCTTCAAAGGGATCTCCTCAGTGGGATACTCTGGAGAGGTTTCAGAAAACTGGGCAGTACCCTGAGGGACGTCCTAAGGTATATTGTCTCTGTGGACCTGTGGAGCGGGCACATGAGAAGATAAAGACACCCGGGCTGAAGAGGGAGGAAGATCCAAAGGAGATTGTGTATCAAACTGAGAGGTAGTCAAAGCCCACCTCATCACCATGAAGGCAGATGCTCCCCTCTCCGAGGAGCTCCCAGGATCTGACAAACAAGTTGTCAGAGCCAAAGGAGTCTCCAGAGCAAAACAGAGTATCTCTAAAACAGAAGCAGGAGCTGAACTCACCATGCTGAAGCCCCCAGAGGCAAATTCAGATCCAATGAGATCCAAAATTTCTCCATGGACCCGACAGGGGAGTGTCGGCTCCCAGAGATCTCCTGCTCCAAAGGTATAGAGACACTCAGGGCAGATATCGGATCTGTGAAAGGTATGATTCCCAGACCCAACATCAACACAACCTGGATATCGGAATCTTCCAGCACTGAAGTAGGGGGATATATTGGAGGAGGAACTGCAGCAGAAGAGGGGGGGGGGGGTTGAGTCTGATCCGATTCCTTTAGGCTCAGATCCAACAGTAGTTTGGCCAAAGCCAGTGTCTTGAAAAGTCTCTCTATGACCCTATCCACATCTTCATCAGATAAGCTCCCGGTAGACCTAGTGGACAGGGTAGGTGACCTTGATCTAGTTAGCAGAGGGGAAGGGAGCTGAGAAGAAACTTTTCTAAAGAGGGAGATTGGCTCATATATCTGTGCTATGTTGTAACAGTCGGCGCCAATGAAACTCTCTGCTCCGAGGAAGTCCTGCAACCAGGAGGAGAAGTCTGCTCTGATACAGCCTTTGGCTCCAATAACTTTGGAGCCTTCTGCTTCGGCTCTGACAAGGATCTCGGCTCCAATGAAGGTCTTTTGGCTGGTTTGTCAGAACATTTGGGAGATATAGCCTCAGAGAAAGGCAACTTCAGAAGGTCTTTCAAAATAAGCTTATTTTTACATTCCACTAATGCCCATTGATTGAAATTGTGGCAAATGGAACAAGACTCTTGAAGATGAAGAGGCCCCAAGCAATACACACAAAGGTGTGAATCATTGAAAGGCATCTTCTTTTCGGACTTTTCCCATTTTTTTGAAGCCCAAGGGCTTACTATCTTGTTTCTGTGACATGACTAAAGAAGAGGGAGGGAAAAGATAGAGAAAGACAGTAATTCTCAAGCTTGCAAAGCAAGTCCCCTAACTTAAAGGGACTTAAGCAGACCCCATACACACGCGCACACACAGGCACTAAAATAGAACTCTAAATTAAACGAAAATTAAGAGTGTAAACAAAAGATATAGAACTTTTTTTTTTTTTTTTTTAAACAGAAGAAGAAGGGAGAAAGGACCGTCCACTAACTAAAAACAGACATTCCTTAGATGCCCTCTAACTGAAATGGACATCAAATAAGGAAAAAAACAGGTTAAAGAAGAACTAGTCTAGCTATTGTAGAATGAAAGGAACTAGAAAAAGGAATACTATTATATGAAAAAACCTAGAAATAAACTTAGCACTTAGCCCAGAGCTATACTGTTAAACCTCTTTGCTGTGCAGCAAACGAGATCCGAGGTAATTGTGGAGTTGCATTGTGGGTAAGGAATAGGGCCCATGAGCTTTGCTGAGGACCTCGAGCAAGAGAAATGGCCGAGATGGATCCGATGGATTGGATCCGACCCACCAGTGAGAATAAAGGTGAGACTGACAGCATCACATCTTTTATTTCCTTCCATTGGAATCAAAGGAAGGAAAAGCCCACCTACTTTTTAAGCTTCACTTCTCACATACTTTGCAGAGGAATTTATCTCCGCCTGCATACCATATCACAGACACAATTAAATTTGTAGTTTGCCCTGTCAGGTATTGCTGTAAATCTTAAATGGGCAATTAGTTCTGCTAATGTCAGGAACACAACAGCTGATATAAATAAGACAGAAAGCTGTAGAACTGTTTTCCACTGCTTTTATTGCAGAGGGGAGGAGAACTTAACACTCCCCTTTCATAGCAAACAAAGCAATTAGATCATTCAGGGGTTTAAAGGCAGTTGTTACCTCTTATGACATAAGCAACAACACAGTATTGAAATGCTAAGTTTTAAATGTTGGTTATTTATAATAGTTTATATGTATGTTAATATAACTTAAATGTAGTATCAAAAATTTCTGTGACATTTAGAGAAATATAAGAAAATATTTTTTTCTTGTGAAGTATCAGCACGTTTACCATTTTCAAGAACCCCCACAGACAAACAACAGGACTACAGAGAGACAAGTGGCAACCCTATCAACTAGGTGCACTGATAATGTTCATAAAAAGGCCTTTTATGCTTTTTTGTGACATTCTCCCAGAGGGGGATGCATATCTGGCACACTCAGATCAATGGTAACGGACTCCCACTGACTTTGAATCAGTCCTTACATTGTTACAGTGCATAAGCATTTTGAAGTCCACAAAGGAAATGTGACCACTGATGGCCACAATGATATACAGCTGAATTTACTTTAATATACATTTACTACGTACTCTTGCATTAAAAACATCAAGAAAAGGAAATCAGAAGTTCTTAACTGTGTTTAAATGCACACACACACACACACACACACACACACACACACACACACACACACACACAGTCAGACGTGCATTTATTTATTTAAAAAGAAGTTATGTACTTACTATAATATTCCGTCTGTGTTGTCCATTTTCTTTCTTCCTCATCTGATTCTGTCTTCAGCTAATGGGTTTGGATCTGATCCCTTGGATCCAACTCGGCCATTGCTAAAGCTGATGGCAACCAAAAACTCTCAAGCTTCTCCTTTACCCACACTGCACCAACCCCACTTACCTCAGATCTTGTTTCCTGCTTTAGTGGAAAGTAAAAGATGGAAATCATTGTGGAGAAGTTATGTCTGGAGTTTATGTAAATAATAACATATAGGTCCTCTAAACACTCATTCTTCCAGAAAACTTATGGATGGGGGTTGGTGGGAAGGAAGGTGAGGAAGAATCAAAATGGACAACACAGATGGAACATTATGGTACGTATATAACATCTTTATCTGATATTGTCAATTTTCATTCTTTCCTCAACTGATGGGACAGAGTCCCCAGCTATCTAATTTCCAGGGCAGCCTCAAAGAAGGATATTCATGAGTACAACAGAACCTTCCTCTGGAGACCAGATCTAATTTGTAATGAATAATAAAGGTATGGGGAGTAGCCCAAGTAGATACTGCACAAATATCATCCATGGACACTCTGAATTGAAAAACTGAGAAAGTTGCCATGAATGTGGTGGAATGAGCTCAAACAGGTTTTGTCAGAGCAATGCCCAATTTGTTATACACAAAGGAAATGCAATTTGTTATCCATCTAGATAGACTAACTTTGGAAACTGCTTTATCCAATGTTGGTTCTGCATATGAAAAAAGAAGTTATGTACCTACCATAATGTTCCATGTTAGTTGTCTTTGATCTCACCTTCCTTCTTGCTGGATGGGTTCGGAGACAACCCTTGGCTCCAACTCGGCCACTTTCTATAGCTCAAGAGCTCTTTACTGGCTCAAGGCTACCCCCTTATCCCAGAATGCCCAGCGTCAGCTACCCAGATCTCATTTGAGATAGCTCACACTAGACATAATCATAGAAGACAATCCATTATTATTGAAACTGGATATACAGTAAATTGTCATGCTTTGCTTGGGAAGCAACTAAGAACAAAACAAGTTATCCAGTGAAACCATTGAAAAACTCCTCTCAATCCTCGAGAAAGGGGGAAGGAGGGAGGGACGCAAAAAGGAAAGTGAGATGAAGAACAACTAGCATGGAACGTTATGGTAGGTACATAACTTCTTTATGTTAAGTTGTCCAATCTCGCCTTCATTCTTGCTGTATGGGACAGCGTCCCTAGCACCTCAATCCTGGGTGGCTCATTGGAACAGACTCTTCAAAACTGTGGAACCAAAGGAAGCCCTGCCCTGGGAGACCACATCTACTTTGTAATGAAAAATAAATGTATGAGGATCTGCCCAAGTAGCTGCTGCACAAATTGAATCTATGGGCAATCTAGATTGAAAAGCTACCAAAGTAGCTAATGACCTGGTTGAATGACCTTTGGGTCTTGCTGGAAGATCTTTCTGTCGCAAATGGTAGGTATAGGCAATGGTGTCTGATAACCATTTTGATAAGGTTACTTTAGAAACTGGAAGGCCTTGTTTGTTGTTAGCAAATGAAAGGAACGACTGATCTGATTTTTTCAGCTCTTTAGTTCTATGGAGTTAGAAACATAGTTGTCTATGCACAATGAAAAGTTGTGTAATCTGTATTCTGCCTTGTTGGAATGATTAGGGAAAAAGACAGGAAGTTCAATGAATTGATTCAAATTGTGTTCTGAACAAACTTTAGGTAGAAAAGATGGGTTGGTTCTCATAGAAACTCTGTATTTGCGAAAAAAAAGGTATGGAGGGCGAACACATAGGGCATGGAGTTCTGAAACACATCTGGCAGAAGTAATAGCAACTAGGAAAAGAGTTTTCTAAGAGAGAAATTTCAAAGAACATGATGCTGCTGGTTCAAAGGGTGGCAGTATCAAGGAGGCCAGAACCAAATTGAGATCACAAGGTGGAAGAGGCTCTCTCACTGTGGGTCTAAGTAGAGATGTACCTCTCATGAAGGCCTTACAGAGTTTGTGAGACATTATGCTTGAGTTAAAAACTTCAATATGAAAATTTGAAATGGCAGCTAGTTGTACTCTGATGGTAGCAGCAGTTGCACCAGATTGAAACAGTTCTGCTAAGAAATCCAAAATTTTGTGTACTAGAGCTGTAAAAGGATCTAAATTCCTGGATTCTGCCCAGTAAGAGAATCTTTTCCATTTACTAGCATAAACTTTCCTTGTAGTTGTCTTATGGGAGGAAACAATAATATCACGCACTGCTGGGGAAATATTGGGGAGCCTGGCTAAGATTGGAAGTGGAGTAACCAAGCTGTGAGCTTAAGAGATTGGGGGGATTGGTGTAACCCCGCCTGACTGATGAATCAAGAGGTCCTGCACTAGGTCCAGAACCCAAGGCTGGGCTAGAAGGTGGGGGTGAAGGAACGGAAACCAAATCTGTCGAGGCCAATAGGGGGCAATGAGGATCATCTTGCAATCCAATGATTTTGCTTTCTGAATGACTGTTGGAATTAGGGGGAAGGGAGGAAATGTATAAAGGAGTCCCTGAGGCCATTTGTGGACTAGAGTGTCCCTGGGTGTCTGACCTGGAAGAGGAGCAAGGGAGAAGTAGCTGCTGCATTTGTTGTTGAGGGGAGAGGCAAAGAGATCGCAGCAAGGCTGGCCACATTTGAGGAAAATAAGATCCACAATTTCCTGTTTCAGAGACCACTCATGCAACATGAGGATAGCCCTGCTGAGCCTGTCCGCCATTACGTTGGATTTCCCAGGGATATGCGTTGCTGTCAGAAAACGTTGGGAGGAAATTGCCATTTGCCACAGTCTTAGGGCCTCTCGACACAAGGGGTAAGACCTGCTTCCGCCCTGTTTGTTGATGTACCAAACCACTGACATGTTGTCCGTCTGTATTGCAATAGTCCCGGCAGTCTTGAAGAGCTTGCAATGCTAGGAGTACCGCTCTCATCTCCCGGTCATTGATGTGCAAACGGTACTCGTGAGGTTGCCACGTGCCTTGGACTGTCTTCCCTAGATTATGCCCCCCACCCTATCAGGGAAGCATCCGTGGTCACTGTAGCACCCAGATGGGATTCCATGAATGGTCTGCCCTGAGTAACTAGTGGGGAGACCTTCTACCAGGAAAGGTGTCTTTTGCAAGATTCCATAATTAGCATCATGTAAGACATGGGTAATTCCTGGAAGGACCATTGTGTGAAAAGTAGCCACTGAAGGATTCTCATGTGAAAGCGTGCTAGGGGAACTAGAAGAATGACTGCTGCCATGGACCCTAGAGCTTGAAGGACATATTTGACTTGAATTCTTTTGCTCCTCAGGAGAAGTGACACCTTTTGTCAAATAATGGAAACTCTTTTCTGAGGCAATTTTACAATCATTTTTCTTGTGTCTAGTTCTGCTTCTATGTATGTAATAGATTGACAGGGCAACAAGGCAGATTTTTTGAAGTTTATTGTGATGCCTAGGTGAGCACAGGATGTGATGGTGTAATCTTGTGCCTCTATAAGCTGTTGCCCGGTGGTAGCAGTGAGGAGCCTGTCCCCTAGATAAGGAAACACCTGGAATCCTAGATGTCTCAGGTGAGCCATAACTACTGCCATGCATTTGGTGAACACCCTGGGGGTTGTGGTGAGACCAAAGGGCAGAGCTCTGAATTGGTAATGAATGGCCCCTAGCTGGAAGCGTAGAAATCTCCTGGACCGTCTGTCCATTTTTATGATAGTATATGTCCTAAAGATCTATGGAGCACATCCAATTGTCCTAACCCAGAAAGGGGAGAATGGATTGCAGTGTTACCATTCGGAACTTTTCTATTTGTGCAGATTTATTTTATCTGCTGAGATCCAGAATTGATCTCAAGTCCCCTGTCTTTTTGGGCACTAAAAATAATCTTGAGTAAGTACCGGATCCTACTTGGTCTACGGGGACTTCCTGGATGGCTCTTTTTTCTAGCAGTCTTGAAACTTCTGTGACTGCCTGATTCTATAGATTGGGTAGAACATTTGGGACAGATTTTTTTGAAACAAGAGGGGGTTGATGGAAGGGAATTTTGTAACCTCCGGATATAATGGATAGTACCCATTTGTCTTTTGTAATATTTTGCCAGGTGACTGGGTACAATGAAAGTCTTCCCCCGACTGCCTCCAGAGTTGAGCAGTCGGGCATCCCTTCAGGGATGTTGATAGGGTTTGGAAGAGAACGTATCTCTGTCACACTGATTTTGTGGACCCTCTCTGCCATGAGGGAGGCGTCTGCCATTGTTATTGTTTCCCCCTTTGCCCCTGAGGGAAAAATCACCAGGTGCATCAGGCAAGGGTCCCTGGGATTTTCGCAACCACATCTTTCCACCCTTCTGACCCTTTGGGTATGGTCTGCTAGGAGTGGTAAAACAGACTCCCACATCAGAGAGCTTCTTGCCTTCCTGCTGGCACCTGGAAGGCATGTTTTTCACCTGAGGCCCAAAGAGAGAGGAGCCACCAAAGGGGGTATTGGTGAAGGATGCTCTGAAAGGTTCCACAAACTATCACAGCTGCAGCCAAGAATGTCTCATAAGAGCCACTCCTGTTCCTGCAGCTCTGCTCGCTCCATTGGCTGCATATGAAATAATCCCCATGGAGGAGTTGACTACTGAATTTAAAGACACCAGCTGGGTAGCTACCTTGGCTGAAGCTCACTTAGCTGTGAGAACTTGTAGGGTATCTCCAAGCTCTTTTAGGAGATCCTTCTGAAGTCTAGTAAAATGGGAAAGATAGTTCAGGGACCTAAGGGAGAAGGTCGCTGAATTTGGTGGATGGACAGATGAGCAGGTTTCAGCTAACTCTCTCTTTGTGGCTGCTAATACCACCATGGCATCAATTGGGATACCTTTAGTCAGGAATTGTTTGTCTTCGGGAGTTGTGATAAATTCATTAGGTTTCCTCAGGACAGGTTGCATGGAATCTGGAGCTGACCAAGCCTTTCAAGACACTACGGACATGAGTGGATCAAAAGGTGGAGACCCCAGGAGGTAGAAGGTCAGGAACCAAATGCGTCAAGGTATAGAGACTCATCCTCGGAGGGTGCTAGGGAAGTCCACCTATGCCTCTGCCTAAGAATCTCAAGGATGTCCGAAAAGAAAACATCTTCAGAGGGAGACCTTTGGGACCCCTCCGATTCATCCAGGTCTGTATCTGAGGTGAGAGACTCAGGGGAGTCTTGGTGCTTCCTCTTGCACTTTTTCTTCCAGGAAGCCTGCTCAGAATGCTCTGGGGAGGTTTCGGAAGAAGAGGGCTCACCCAATGGGGTGTCCTGGGGCATAGGTTCCCTACACTTTGGGGCTGGAGGAGGAGCAGAGGTTGGCACAGGAACTGAAGGGGACGGAGCCGATGGGACCGATAGTGGGGCTGTCTGTGGGGACAGCACTCTCCGCATGACCTCGAAAGAGTCACGGTCTCAACACAAAGAGGGCTCCGAAGAGACAGGAATCCCACTCTGCACTGAGGACGATGGCTCCAAGGCCAATGTGGGAGCCGAGCTCAACTGAGCCAATGTTCCAAGAGGGAGAGCGGGGTCGGACAATGGTCAGATGCCACTTCCCCCCTCGGAGCTGACGAGAGAGCTTCGGTGCCCATATACCTCAATGGAAGGAAGAACCGAGGTAATCAGAGCCAACATTAGAGCCAAAGAGGATTTCATTGGAGCCAATGGAACCACTATCGGAACGTCCATGGACTCTGGCTCCGAACTAAGCATAGTCGGAGGAGGAATCGATATCAAAGCGGATGGAGATGAGGCCTGTTGAGGCAGGCTCGAAAGCAATTTTGCAAGGGTCTGTGACTTCAGCAACCTACCGACCACTCTCTCCACGTCCTGATCCAATAACCTTGAGGATCAAGAGGAGTGGGAAGATGAGTGATGACTGTCTGTGCTCTGAAGTAAGGGTGATTGTGGCACCGAGCAAATCGGCTCCAATGAAGGTGACCTAGCTCATTTGTGGTTCCGACATGGCTCCAAGGTAACAGTTGGTGCTGACGGAGGAGTAGTCTTGTCTGTGCTAGAGGGCACCGACACACTTGGTCTGTCAAGCTCACAGGTCGGTTCCGAACATGGAGCTGACGGCTTGACTGACTTCAAAATATTTCACTGGCTGAGATGCTTTAGCCAGAGAATCCTGTTTCAACAATCCAAATAGGACTAGCTTGTTTTTCCGCTCCTGCAGGACCCTTGGACTAAAGGCTTGACAAATAGAGCAAGAATCCTGCAGGTGCAGAGCTCCCAAGCAGTACACACAACCTTGTGTGCCCATCTGTCAGAGACATCTTCTGACAGCATGAGTCACACTTTTTAAACCCTGAGGTTTTAACTTCCTTGGACATTTTGAGAAAAAAGGAAGGAAGTACCACAAAAAGACACACTACAATAATAATAAATTATATTGATAAAAACCTTAAAGGAGAGCCTCTAACTTAAATGGCTGTTCTTAAGGGGGGGAGGGGGAAGGGAAGAACTCTCTAACTTAAACTAATTCAGGAAACAACAGAAGGCCTACCAACTAAGGGGTGATAGCCAACACAGCACAAAAACATGACAAAGGACGACATAAGGGGTTTATAACTAAATAAACTTACAAACGACTATAAACAGAGAAAAATAAATACTAACTTTTCAAGTAAATTATTTAACTTTAAACAGAGAAAAAAGCTATACTAAGCCTCAGCCAGTATTAATGCAACCTCCCAGCTAAAGTGGCAAATGAGATCTGGGTAGCTGATGCTGGGCATTCTGGGATAAAGGGTAGCCTCAAGCCAGTAAAGAGCTCTTGAGCTATAGAAAGTGGCCGAGTCAGAGCCGAGGATCGGCTCCAAACCCATCCAGCAAGAATGAAGGCGAGATTGGACAACTTAACATCAAATAATTGGTCAGAGTTTCTGATGTTTTTAGTCCTATCTAATTAAAAACACAACTGTCTATAAAACATCTAATAAATGTAACCCATATTCTCCCTTGTTAGAAAATTTGGGAAAGAGTATTGGCAAATTAATTGATTTATGTTGGATGCTGACACCACCTTTGGAAGAAATGACAGGTTGCTACATAAAGTAACTCTGTCTTCATGGAAATTCAAGAATGGAGGTTTTGAGCACAATGCTTGGATCTAAAAAATTCTTCTGGCAGAGATAATGGTTACTAAGAAAATTGTTTCCCATGAAAGATATTTGAGTTCACATGTAGCTGAGGGTTCAAAAGGAAACTGTGTAAGAGACTACAGCACAAGGTTTAGGTCAAAAGGGGGAGTAGGATCTTTAAAAGGGGGGCCTTAAGAGTAGAATGCCTTTCAAAAATGCTTTGCTCAACTTATGGGACGCTACAGAAGAACCATTTATTCCAATGTGAAAATATGAAATCGCTGCTAACTGTACTATAACAGTTGAAGAACTAGTGCCTTCATCAAAAAGATGCACTAGAAATTCAAAGATATTATGAATGGGGGCTGTAAAAGATTCATCATTACATTTCTAACCCCAACTCACATCTCTTCCATTTGCTGGACTAGTTCCCTGATGGAAAGTTTATGGGAGGACAAAAAAATATGACAGACAAGAGAAGAGACCATAGGTTGTCTGGCTATTTATGGAACTGGAGAAACCAGGCAGCCAGCCTGAGGTTTACTATGTCTGGATGCATCATGGCTGTCAGGTGAAAAAAGAGGTCTGCAGTCAAATCCAGATACCAAAGTGATTGAATCAGGTGAGGCCAAAGGAAGAAAAATCCAATTTGTTGAGGCCAATAAGGGGCAATTTGTTTGCTATTACATTGGATTTCCCCAGAATATGCACTGCTAAAAGAAAGCAGTTGAAAGAGATCACCTACTGCCACACTCTGAGAACTTCTCAACACAATGGGCAGGATTTGGTTCCTCCCTGTCTGTTGACGTACCAGACAACCGACATGTTGTCTGATTGTACTTCAACTGTCACCAAAGGGAGAGCATTCTGAAATGTCTGCAACACTAACAGCACTGCACTCATCTCTAGGAAATGTATATGCAAACTGGCCTCCTCAGGGGACCATGTGTCTTGGACTGTCTTCCCCAGATAATTGTTCACCCCCACTCTAGCTGGGAAGCATCCATTGTCACTATGGCCTTGGCCTGAGGGAGAATGAATGGGCAACCTTGTAGAAACTGATCTGAATGAATCCACCACTTGACATTTCTGTTGAAGGTGTAAGTGATTCTTACCTGGTAAGACATAGACTGATAAAGAATTGACCACTGAG
Source organism: Protopterus annectens (assembly GCF_019279795.1). Lineage (NCBI taxonomy): Eukaryota > Metazoa > Chordata > Ceratodontiformes > Protopteridae > Protopterus > Protopterus annectens. The sequence continues at coordinate 1,568,871,579 of NC_056731.1, read as the reverse complement.
AAGCTAACATCCACTGAAGAATTCTCATATAAAACCTGGCACGTAGTACTAACGTTATTGCTGCCGCCATTGATTCCAGAGTCTGAAGGACCAGACGGGCTGAAACTGAGGTGCTGCACATTATCTTTTTGACTTGGAAGCTTAAAGTCTGAACTCTCAGTAATGGAAGGGAAGCAATGGTTGTTTTTGTATTGCTCCTATAAACTCTAAACTCTGAGACGGTTACAGATGAGACTTGTCATAGTTTATGGTTATCCCCAGAAAGGAGCAAGTCCGGAGAACCTGGTTTCTTGCACATATGAGTTGATGCCTGGTCAGAGTGGGAATGAGCCAGTCGTCTAGATGTGGAAACACTTGGAATCCTTGCAGTCTCAGGTGAGCTGTTACTACTGCCATGCACTTGGTAAACACCCTGGGGGCTGTGGTGAATCCAAAGGGCAGTACTCTGAATTGATAATGACTGGCTCCCAGTCGGAAGTGTAAGCCTTTATGTGTGTCTTGAAAAGAACCCTGAGACTTCTTGAATGACATTTTTTGACAACCTCATTGATTCCGAGAAAAGGTTTGTTGAGGAGTCAAAAAACACATGCCCACTGCAGATAGGGTCTTTCTGTCTTTTTCACACCTGGACAGAGTGTCTTTTACTTTGGGGTCAAACAAAGACATTCCGTCAAAAGAAGCATTGATGAAAGAGGACTCTGCAAACTCACAGAGGCACATCCAGGTGTGTCTCCTTATGGAAATGCCTGAACCCGCTGCCCTTGAGGTTCCCTCCGCTACATATGAGATCAACCTCATGGATGAATTGATTATGGACTGTAGGGTTGTCAGCTGGAAAGTAACAGATGCCTGAACTTCATCAGAAACAGTACCAAGAAGGTATCTGATAACTCCTTGATCAAATCTCTTTGTAGTCTAATAAACTGTGTCAGATAGTTCAGGCACCTCAAAGCGAAGGTCGCTGAATCATAAACACACTTCCTAAATCTGTCCATTGCCCATGAATCCCTGTTGGGGGGATGGAGAGTGGAACTTTGCTCGGCTAGTTCCTTCTTAGTGCCCATAGCAATGATCATGGCATCAAAAGGAACTCCCTTTCCTCAAAACTGCCTATCCACAGGTGGTGCCATTATCCTATCTGGTCTGCAAGGAATAGGCTCTATGGAGTCAGGGTTGGACCTTCCACGCCCGCCATGAGATCAAGTCATTGAGCTCATCGGTGGCCAGATTCACCCAGGAGGTAGAGAGTCCAGTAACAAAATCTTCTAGGTGAAAAAATTCCTCAGACATAAGGTTGCTGGCTATCCAACCACCTCTCTGTTTATGAATTTCTAGGATGTCTCCAAATGAGAAATCTCCAGGAGGTGATCATGGGGATCCTTCCCCTTCATCAAAATTGGTGTTTTCAGTGATGGACTCCTCCAGGGAGTCTATGTATTTCCTCTTACATGTCCTCTTCTTAGGGACCTCCTCAGTGGGGTGCTCTAGGGAGGTATCAGAAGAGGAGATTACATTCCCTGGACATAAGCCTGGGATTTTGGCACAGGCTGTCCCTGTGGAAGGAGATGGTGAAGCTCTGAGCACTGAGATATCATGACAGAAAACTTAGCATCTGAGGGGGATGGGTAGATCACAACTGTCAAGCCAGAAAATACTCTCTTCGCAACCTCAAAGGCAGAGAGGCTCAGAGAGAGAGAGAGGACGTTGGATCCAAGACGACAAGATTCTGAATTGTAGACCTCCCATGCTTCGAGGGCAAAACCTCCAAGGTGGAAGCAAAAACTGAGTTGTCCAGTGCTGATGCTCTGAGGTGCAGAGATGGCTCCAAAAGCTTTAGGGCCAAATGCAGCACCTAAGATCCGATAGGCAGACTACCGCTCCAAGAGCTCTCCGGATCCGACGGCACCAGAACTCTGAGAGAAAATCTCCGATCCAAGGATAAAGTTATCCTCGGATCCAAGCTAGATGGATACGGATGGCTCAGATCCAAACACTCTGAAGCAACAGGAGTCAGAAGAAGAATCTGTAAAGGGGGAGTAGCAGACATATGGATCTCCTGACCCAGAGGGGTAAGAGCCGAAGGAACACCAGTCTAACTCTGCACCAAGAGAACCTTCCTCACCAGTCTCTCCACATTTTCTCCTGTAAGACTTCTGGAAGAATGAGTGGAGTATATGGATGGACATCTGGGTCTTTCTAAAAATGTGGAAGGTACCCTGTCAGGGACCAGATCCAGTGATGGGAAGTACCTTGTTCTAGGAAGTAACTTGACAATTGGGTGAAAGTCAGGCTCAGATTGCTCTGGATCTGACAAAGTCAGATCTGAGAGCTTTGTCTTCATCAGATCTGACTTAGCAGGCATCAGATAAGGTATTTTTCCTTAGCAGGACCCTGTATTTTTACCTTTTTCAGATCCAGGGTTGAGACCAGGTCCTTATGAAACCTCTTTCTTGAGAAGTCTGAAGTTGAGAAGGAGGAAGATGGCTTCAGATATGAGGTTTCTGTGATTTTTGTAATTTTTGTCTTAGAGGTGGAACCCTCTGATATAGCCTCTCCAAATGAAGAAGGAAAAAGACCTTTCAGTATCAGGTTATTCTTGCTTTCTACTAAAGTGGGAGGATTAAAGCCTTGGTATATAGAGCAGTCCTCCTGTAAATGGAGAGGGTCTAAACAATAGACACATTAGTGTGTGGGCATCAGAAATTGGCAGTTAGTGCCCACAATTCAAACATGTTTTAAATCCTGCTGGTTTTTCCACCATCACTAAGTCAAAATATGAGTGCTGATGAGAAACAAAACAAACATTAATACTACAAAAACAGTAGCAAAGAAAAGTTTTTTATCTTTCTTTTTTTTTTTTTTTTTTGATGGGGAAATAGAGAAAAGAGAAGGAAATACCAGCAATGGTAAAGGAGCTACAACGGTGTCATAGAAGGGAAGAAGATACTAACATTAGTATCTAAGAAGTACAAAAAATATATGGTAGATAGAAAAAGGGTGAGAAATGGCAAAAAAACAAGTTTATAAATGCAGGTAAGCGACAGTAATAGAAAAAGTTTTTAAGTAAGGAACACAAATAAAAATAACACACTTATCTGAAGAACGCTCGAGAGCTTGATGAAAGACCACTTCTTTTGCTTGAAGTGGCAAACAAGATCTAAGGTAATTGGGGTTGGTGCACTGTGGGTAAGGGAGAAGCTCAAGGGTTCTTGGTTGCCATGAGGTTTAATAATGGCCAAGTCAGATCCGAGGGATTGCATCCGAGCCCATCATTTGAGGACAGAATGAAAACTGACAACATCAGATCATTTGTTTACCGGGAAAGTCCAACTGGGACAGAGCCGATTTTCAGTGGAGGTCCATGGAGAAATACTCCAGACACGTGTCTTTGGAATGTGGGAGGAAACCACAGCACCCAGAGCAAACCCACACAAATGCAGGGAGGACATGAAGACTCCACACAGAATGCACCCCAGCTGAGAATCGAACTGGAGAACTTCTTGCTCTGAGGAGACAATGCTAACTGTTGCACCACTACGCCACCAAGGGGTTTAAACACAGTACTGCATCCCGCATATGGTATTGTCCCCCTGCATAACACAGTTTTATGTGTTTACAGGTAGATAAATGGTGCTATTTCAGAATGTCGACCGTTCAGAATGCCGACTTTCATATGGCCAACACTATATGATCGACATTCTGAAAGAACGACATTCTGAAATAGTACACTTTACCTACCTGTATATACAGTAAAACTGTGTTATGCAGGGGGGCAAGCCCCCCTTAACCCCCTTAACCCCCTGCTACTTAAATATTCTCACTCTGAGATCGTGCTACAATGCAGGAAAGGGGAATCTCCCAGTCCCACACTGTAGCAGGATCTCTGCTATCATTTGTTGGCCTTTCAAACGTTCGCTCATATGGTGTCGGCCATATGAGTTTCAAACTTATCTGAAAGTTTGAACAAATGAAAGGCTCCCATAAATATAGAGAGAGAGACATATATCCAAAGACATGCATCTGGAGCATTTATCCCCGGGCCTCCGCTGATAACAGGCTCTGTGGAACCTAGTCGGACTTTCCCGGTCAACAAATGTTAAATAAAAATAATAAAATAAATATATATCCATACCCATGTGTGTATGTGTGTGTGTGTGTGTGTG